>NC_133324.1:103702213-104302213 GCF_042186555.1 Aquarana catesbeiana | reverse complement strand
GGGAAGTCAGGCTTCCAGCAATAGTTGATTCCGGGGCTTGCAGTTGCTTTATAGACATTACTCTTGCACGAGACTTTCAGATTCCCCTTCAGGATAAGAGACATAAACTTGAAGTTTGGCTGATGGGTCTACACCTCGGACTGGGCCTGTTATCCAAGAGACTTTACCTATACTTACCAAAACTGACTCGGGCCATCAAGAATTCCTTTGCTTTGATGTTCTTTGCTCACCAATGTTTCCTGTAATTCTGGGAATCCCCTGGCTGCGTGCACACAACCCACAGATAGACTGGAACACAGGGAATATCTCCTTCAAGTCAACCTACTGCCTTCAGCCTTGCATGGTGCCTAAATCTGTATCACCTTCTAGTTGCCTTACCATCCAACCAGTTTCCAATACCAGCCAAGATATCCCTGCAGTTTACCATGACTTCCTAGAGGTTTTTGATAAAAGGAAAGCTCACACAATACCATCCACCCCATCGTCCTTACAATTGTCCAATCGAGTTGTTGCCTGGTGTGGAGATTCCTTTTGGATGAGTATTTCCACTTTCAGAGACTGAGCTTGAGACCTTACGCCAATACATTGACAAGAACCAAGAAAAGGGTTTCATCCGACCGCCATGTTCCCCAGCTGGTGCCGGGATCTTCTTTGTGGAGAAAAAAGACTATACCCTCAGGCCCTGTGTGGACTATAGAGAACTCAACAAAATCACCATCAACAACCGTTATGCTCTCCGTCTGTCAAGCAAGGAGGTGAAAACATTATGCCTTGGGGCTGTTTTTCTGCAAAAGGTACAGGCCGACTTTGCCACATTGAGGGGCTGATGGACGGGGCCATGTAGTTTAAAATATTGGATGAGAACCTTCTTCCCTCAGCCAGAACACTGAAAATGGGTCTTCCAGCATGACAATGACTCACAACATACCGCCAAGGTAACAAAGGAGTGGCTCAAGAAAAATGCAGATTAAGGTCATGGAGTGGCCTAGTCCATCTCCAGTCCTTAATCCTATAGAAAATTTAAGGAGGGCGTTGAAACTTCAAGTTGCCAAGAGACAGCCAAGAAACCTTAAGGATTTAGAGAAGATCTGTAAAGAAGAGTGGACCAAAATCCCTCCTGAGATGTGTGCAAACCTGGTAACCAACTACAAGATACGTCTTACCTCTGTGCTTTCCAACAAGAGTTTCTCCACCAAGTACTAAGTCATTTTTTGCTTGGGGATAAAATGCTTATTTTACTCACTGAAATGCAACTCAATTTATAACATTTGTACCATGTGCTTTTCTGGATTTTTGGTTAAAATTCTGTCTCTATCATTTAAAATACACCTATGATAAAAATGATAGACCCTTCATTTCTTTATAAGTGGGCAAACTTACAAAATCTGCAGGGGGTCAAATAATTATCCCCCTCCCCCTGTAATATATGAGGAATAGGAAGAGGCCTGTTGTACTGTGTGTTTAAAAAAAATGTAAAAATTGTCTTGTTACTACTGCTTGTAGTGTCATACAAATCAAAGATGTTACCTGATGTAATTTGTTCTATCTATGGTTATACTTGTTTTGTGTGTACATTTCTCTTCAAATAAAGAAAACAAAGATGGGATCTGTGTCTTTGAGAGAGGATGTGAAGGGAAATTCCCAATGGGACACAGAGTGGGAAAAACCCTAAGAACACTTTTCAAACTAAAAAAAAAAGTAAAATGCTGTGTTTAACAATAGTAACTCTTAATTGCATAAAGCAGATAGCAATATAAAAGGAGTTTACCTTTCCTTGAGGAGAGTTACATCCTCAAAACCCAGAAAAACTATCTCCTAAATAGCAAGAGAGTCGAGGGGCCCTTTAAATCATTGTAAAAAGACTATAATTGGCTGCATCTTTCTAGAATGCTTAGATATTTAGGTTAACCCATTCATGCATTTGTAGGTGTCATTTCCCAATTACAAACTAATGTGAGTCAAAGTAGTCAATCATACTTCATCTTTCACTGATGTAATTTAATTAAACTGAAATCTGATTAGTTGCTGTGGGTTACTTGCTCAATCTGTTAAAGTTCAGAAAAACATCAGAAATAGCTACATATTAAATTAGATCAATTAGAGAAACCGTGAACTGTTGGCTTCTTTACTTAACACACATACACACTTAACCACAAAAAGAATTTACAAAGACATTTTAAACCAAGTTTGGAAATACATTCTGGCTGTTGTGGAAATTTCCACGATTGTTGGCTTAACATTTTCATATTGGATTACATTATAAGTATAGGAAATTGCTCTAACTCCTAAAAGTTGTAAATTTTGGATAGAAACGAGTTATTGCATAATTCTATTATAACCCAAGGATGTTGTAAATTCCAGTTCGTGATTTTTATGCCTGGGCTCTTGTTCATTAAACCACAATGCTGCCATTCAATTTAATAACTCAGTTTGATGATTCCATTTAATAAATGGACTGAAATATACATTTAAACAGACTGGATTATTTCCTTTTGTGGAGGACTTGTGGATGTGTGTTCACATGATTTTTGATCCACCTGTGTAATATATGTTCCTGGATGTACTTGATGGTGTATTTCAGAAGGAAATTGAAAAACCCTTATGGTACATGGATGTGTCCTAAAAGACATTGTGCATGATATGCTATAAAAGTGCTGAGTAGGATCCAGATCTGCGGGTTGCTGAACTTTGTGTCCCATGATGCTCAATCAAGAAAGAGTCCAGCAACAACTGGAATGTTGAACTGTCTCTAGAAGCTACAAATCAACGTGTAATACATTAAAAATGAAAGAAACATGACTATCCAACAGGAGAATACAGCTGTTGAACCATCACGCCTTGAATTTCTGTTTCCTATAATTCCCTTTTATGGCTAATAAAAATAATTATCAACCTACTATGGGCAACTCAATGCAGATTGCAACCAGGCCAGCACAGACTGCCTTGGTTCATTTCCAATTTATCAGGTAGTAGATATAAGGGGTCAACATGGTTGGAAACACTAGCTTGAGATTTCAGATTCAATTTAAACAATGTATAACAGAGGTCATGGATGCCTACATGCACAAGCCAAATTTAGTAGTGACAAATAATTAAAAGGCACCTATTTGGTATAATGCTTAAAAAATGCTCTATTTTTATTATTAAAGTGTTTGTTACCCTAAAAAAAAATTAAAAAAAAATAGATCCTGTTCCCTTAAAGCAGGGGCCTCAAACTGGCGGCCCTCAGCTGTTGCGAAACTACAAGTCTCATGAGGCATTGCAAGGCTGCCAGTTATAAGCAAGACTCCCACAGGCCAAGAACTCCCACTGACATCAGCTGGGGCGGAGAGAGGAGAGAGAGCCGAGCGGTCACATAAGCTCCAGGAGACACTCTGATATAAAAGGTGATGGGACTTGTAGTTTAGCAACAGCTGGAGGGCTGCCAGTTTGAGATCCCTGCCTTAAAGCATACATAACAGCACAGTGCTTGTGATGTGTCATTTGGCCCCCTGTATAACCTAAAATACCTGGCTGATCCTGCCTGGTTCTGCCCTCCCCCTATAAACTGACCATGGTTTATCATGGCTACTAAGCCCTGTCACCGTGGTCAGTTTTTGTGCCTCCATCATCCGCAGCTCTCCTCTCCTCCTCTCCCCCCTCCCTGCCTGTCAGCTCTAGACATTGCCCACCCCTCCCCTCCTGCTGTTATAAAAACTATAATCTATTCATTCCATCCCCTCTGCTATATAACAATATGTGTCCCAGTGTCTGATCTATATAAAAAAGATGCTGATTTGTACCTTTTATATCAGAACGTCGCCTGGAGCTTACGTGACTGCTCGGCTCTCTCTCCTCTCTCTGCCCCGGTTGATTTCAGTTGGAGTTCTCGGCCCCTCCCTCTATAGTTGTCAGCCGGGAAGAGGAGAGAGCTGAGGAGTCACGTGATGGCTAGGAAACACTCTGCTGTAAGGTACAAATCAGCATCTTTTTTTATATAGATTGGACACTGGGACACATGTTGTTATATAACAGAGGGGATGGGATGAATAGATTTTAGAGGCTTAATAACCACTTTAAACTTTTCTACAGGTATCAGAATATCACTGCACTTTTGGGCTAAAAATCAGTCTCTACTTCATCAATAAATAATTCTGGCACACAATCCTTGTCCCAGTATACACTTTTGGAGTCTTGCCCAAGTCAGAGCGATTATGTACAAGTTGGACAACTTTGTACTTGATCACCCGACTTGGGGAGGGCTCCAAAAGTATATATTTGCAACTTGGGGAGGGCTCCAAAAGTGTATATTTGCACAGGACTGAGCACCAGCATTATTTATTAATGATATAGAGACAGTCATTCAGTCCAAATATGTACTGTGAATGAAAAGGAAATAAAACTATGGTTCAAGTGATTTGAACAGCTATGTTATTAATTTAAAGCATGGCATCTCAAATAAACACTACAAACTGAAGGTGGAAGTGTTAATATGCTGGCTGAGGGTTTTCTTTTTCATCAATGAAGCTTCCAGCCTGTTCATCAGAACTGATCATCAATACTGACCCAATGACAGCTGGGATTAAACAAAAACAGCTGTGCAATGTGTTGGGATGCTTCCTTGGAATGGGGCATTATGCTGGCGCAGGTTAATAAACAGATTAGGAGATAACATCTATCTAAAACCAAGCTTATAATATTTCCTTCCCCATGTTCCCTTTCCTCTGACTTCTCTGTCAAGATAAATGGTACAACTATCAGTTCGTCCCCACATGCCAGGGTGCTAGGGGTAACCCTCGATTCTGAACTGTCCTTTCAGGCCCACATTCAATCCCTGTTGAAATAATGCTGCTTCTACCTCCGCAACATCTCCAGAATACACCCCTTTTTAACCAATGACACCACCAAGCTTCTAGTTCCCTCCCTGGTTATCTCTCGCCTCAACTACAGCAACTCCCCCTTCATTTGATTACCCATACATAGGCTATCCCCCCTTCAGTCCATCATGAATGCTGCTGCAAGACTCATCCACCTTATCAATCATTCAGTGTCCTCCACCCCTCTCTACCAGTCCCTCCACTGGCTTCCACTCACCTAAAAAATATAATTCAAAGTACTAACAATAATTCACAAAGCCATCCACAACTCTGACCCTAGCTACATCACTAGCCTGGTCTCAAAATATCAACCAAGCCGCTCTCTTCGGTCCTCCCAAGACCTTCTGCTCTCTAGCTCCCTTGTCACCTCCCATGTTCGCCTCCAGGATTTCTCCAGATCTTCTCCTATCCTTTGGAACTCCCTACTGCAATTCGTCCCACTATCCCCTAATCTATCTATCTTTAGACAATCCGTGACAACCCGTCTCTTTAACAACGCCTATCCTGCTTCTAACTAATACACTGTTTTTTACTTTCTCCATCAGCTCATCCCCACATCTATTACCTTTTGTATCAATTGACCCTCCCTCCTAGATTGTAAGCTCTAACAAGCAGGGCTCCCCTCTTGTACCAAATAGTATTGTAACTGTAATGTCTGCCTTCATTTTGTAAAGCACTGCGCAAACTGTTAGCGCTATATAAATCCTGTATAATAATAATATTTTTACAGTTTGTGTAGAAGCCCATAGGCTTTCCTGGCTATAGCTCTCTCCCTGCTGACTGGAGGGGATAATGCAACACAACGTCCAGCATAACAGTAAAAGTGAAAGCAAAGCTGACTATAAAGAAGGTAGTGTCGCCTTCTCCATGTTTCTGTAGTCCAGCACCTGGCTACATATCTATCCTCATAATAATCCAATGTTGTTATCATAACCCATAATTTACATTATAGTGGCCCTTTATTTTAGTGTAGAAAAGGCTTAATGCCCAGTTTTGGTCTAAATATGGATGACAATGGGATAGGTGGAAGAAGTCCTGAATTTTTTTTATGAGACACATAATTGAAATGTCAGAGCATTGTTATGCAATGAATTCCAGGTGTATTTCCAGTAACATAGCTATACTCTTGAGCCAGATTATTATATATTGCTAGTGCCACTTAGTGTGAGATGCCCAGTGCCCCTGTTATCCAGCATATTTATCCTCTCTAAGGTACAACAGCTGGAAGAGACTCACTGCCAACCCATCTGTTAAGTTGCTTCGTGTACCGAGTGAAGCTCTTGTTTTCTTAGCTGCACGGTAACAAATTCATTGACTGCAAAAGTGTTGACAAGGGACCAGAATTTTGGGATAAACTGGATATGCCCTTTCCAGCTACAGGCCCTTACTGTAATTCTATTGTCCATATCTCCAAGTTCATTGCTACAATTGAAATATCTATATCATTACAATGACATTACATCATTGTAGACTGTAAAGAGACACTGGAATCCGTTGTATTAGCAAAGTGCTGGGAATGGAAAGCACTTTATCACTCTCACTCTTTTACGGAAATATAATATTTTCCTTTTCATTGAAGTGGGGTCTGTTCATGCAGAAAATAATTTTTTTCCAGAAAAAGGGAAAGGGGATTGTGTCACCTTCTGAGT
Source organism: Aquarana catesbeiana (assembly GCF_042186555.1). Lineage (NCBI taxonomy): Eukaryota > Metazoa > Chordata > Amphibia > Anura > Ranidae > Aquarana > Aquarana catesbeiana. The sequence continues at coordinate 104,295,708 of NC_133324.1, read as the reverse complement.
CATACGTTTAGAGTTATATTGATTAGTCATAACTTTGTTTCTTTGTCTTGGGTACTTCAATAGCTATAGCTGTTCACAGTAGGAATAAGAGTTTTAGAGAGAACAAAAAATGATATCTTCAAGTAAATTCCAAAAACAATAAAATCAAATAGCTTTGGGAACTTTCTATAATATGCGCAATTCAATTAATTAATTAAAAATTAATGCTGTCAGATACTGTATATCTTGTGACAAAATTGTTCAGGGTCTTATTATTTTTTCATATTATAAAAGAAAAAAAACAATGTTGCTGTACAGAGTGTATATTAAGTATTTGTGTAAGAACAATTTGCAAGTTTCACATGGTTGAAAGCTCCAGTTTTCAAAAGTGAAGTAAAGGGAAACTCCAGACACAGAGATTTTTGTAAATTATGATCTTTAAAGAAACGTTACCCCTGCTGAGTTCTAATAAATGTCCAGATTGCTTCATGGTACTTTAAGGCTCCATGCACACTGGAGCTCATAAACGGCCATTCTGAACATCGGATTGCTGGCAGGAAAACGCTGCTTTAAAAACGTGATTTTATCAGCGTTTTGCATTGCCGTCAATGCCGTCAAGCGGCGCTAGCTTTTAACTGCGTTTCTCAGCCTCCATTCAAAATCAATGGTTCCCTATGGGAGCCCATTGATTTGAATGGAAGTCGCACCAGAAGTCGGATCATTATGATCCGACTTGCGATGCAACTTGTGTGCTGAGGATGAAGGGGAACCCCGCCACAATGAAAAAAAAATTGATGTGGGGTTTCCCCCTCAGACAATACATAGCCCTTCGGTCTGGTATAGATTTTAAGGGGAACCCCCTACGCCGAAAAAACGGCGCGGGGGTCCCCACAAATCCATACCAGACTCTTATCCAAGCACGCAGCCCGGCCGGTCAGGAATGGGGGTGGGGATGAGAGAGCGCCCCTCCTCCTGAACTGTACCAGGCCGCATGCCCTCAACATGGTGGGGTGGGTGCTTTGGGGCAGGGGGGCACCCTGCGGCCCCCCACCCCAAAGCACCTTGTCCCCATGTTGATGAGGACAAGGGCCTCTTTCCGACAACCCTGGCCATTGGTTGTCGGGGTCTGCGGGCGGGGGCTTATCGGAACCCGGGAGCCCCCTTTAATAAGGGGGCCCCCAGATCCCGGTCCCCCACCCTATGTGAATGAGTATGGGGTACATCGTACCACTACCCATTCACCTAGGAAAAAGTGTCAATATAAAAACACACTAGACAGGTTTTTAAAATAATTTATTAGGCAGCTCTGGGGGTCTTTTTCCGACTTCGGGGGTCTCTTCCTTCTTCTCCGCGCTCTCCGGCCTCTTCTCCGGTTCTTCTCCCGCTCTCTGGTATCTTCTGCCAGGCTCCTCCGCTATCTTCTGCCCCTTTGCCCGCTGTTTTGCTAGCGGTGGCCCAGTCTTCTCCGCCATCGTCTTCCCTCTTCTCTTCTTCTGATGTTGACATGACGCTCTCTCTCACTGTAATGCCGTGTGCGCGGTCCGCGACGAATTATATAGGGATGGGGCGTGGTCACTGATTGATGTCACCCGGTGACCCCGCCCCTTATTACGTCAAAGTCCCATCATGCCCCGGGACTGTGACTTAATAAGGGGCGGGGTCACCGGGTGACATCACCCAGTTACCACACTCCATCCCTATATAAGTCGTTGCGGACCGCGCACATGGCATTACAGTGGGAGAGAGCGTTGTGTCAACATCAGAAGAAGAGAAGAGGGAAGAAGACGGCGGAGAAGACCGGGCCACCGCTAGCAATACTCTGCAATACCCCGCAATACCCTGCAATACCCCGTAATAATCTACAATACTTTGCCATACCCAGCCATACTCTGCCACATACTCAGCCATACTCTGCCATACTCGATGATACCCAGCCATACTCTGCAATACCCCACAATACTCTGCAATACCCCGCAACACCCTGCAATACACCGCAATACCCTGCAATACCCTGCAATAAATAAAAAAAATAGTGCTGCGCAAATAAAAAAGTCCTTAAACATCGTGTATCAGATGTGATGAATAAATTGGAAGACAGGAACCACCAGTGGACACTCAGGGTGACAGAAAATAACTGATTGGTGACTATGATCCCTCCACCGGATATGGATGGCCCCTCACCTTAAATACTCGACCTGAAACAGGTCACACAGCATGAACAGCATACACTGGGTGGATAAGTCCTGGCAATGGTGGTATCGCCTCCACACTTAAATACTCGACCTGAAACAGATCACACAGCATGAACAGCATACACTGGGTGGATAAGTCCTGGCAATGGTGGTATCGCCTCCACACTTCAGCATTCAGCAAATAAGAACGAATGATGCATATGTAATATAAATTCAAAAAATAATAAAAGAGTATGGGACTTTAAATGAGGCAGGTTCAAACACAAATTTGAGAGTAAAAATAAATATTTTTAATGTACATGAGTATCAAGTTGCGTAACGTTATATATAACAAAAAAATGCTCAGTGCATATGCAGACATCTTGGGAAGTAAATTGCATGCATATAAACATAGTGTAAAACATAATTGCCATAACAAGGGGACAATAATACATATTTCATGAGTATAACTTGTAATATACAGTAAAATTCATAAAAATCTTGGTGGAAATGTGAGGGGTTACATCCTCAAAAGCTTGACGCGTTTCGTCGGTAAGCCGACTCATCAGGAGCGGATATTGAATATCTGTAAATAATGGAGATGTTCTAAATCAAAAAATGGGGCCCATGATATGGAAAGTATTATATGTAAAAAGATATATATAGAGCATAGAGATGGTCAAATCCACAAACTTACATCCCATTGGCGCCAGACCTAATCCCGCCAATGTTTCTCCATCTGGCTGATACATTGGCGGGTTTAGGTCTGGAGCCATTGGCGGGCAGACGCTTCCCGCCCGTCATCATGCTTGCGTGACGTTGGTATTGTCTGCCCTATTTGACCGGCCCACCTGGGAGTCCCCATTTACAACTGACCAGATGACCGGCTTGCACTGCTTGATTTACTGCACACGTACAACCTATACCTGGTACTACAGGGTAATTCTATATGTCACGGCTTGTTTATATTCTACTTTTTCACCTTTTTTTTCACTCTACACTTGTATCGTTGTCTCATGAACATCACCTAATAGGTTTCTTCTCTGTAAGCACGCTCCCAGTGTTTGCTTACTTACTCTTTCAGAATTCTCACTGGTCCCTTTTACATCCCACCTTTATCTCTACTTTGCACACTATCCAGCAGGCATATCACTATCTACACCCCATCCTGCAGTTTTGTCACCCTATTTTCACCTTTTTTCCTCCATGTATCCCTATTTTCTCTGTGCTTGACAGTGCTGCCGGGTGTATCATATACAATACTTTTAATTATCTTACAGATTTACTGGCCATTATTGGCACAATACCCAATATACTACATTTGTTCCCTGGTTGGGGACGTTTTCGGTGTGGGCCTGTTACTTATGGGCAGACTTCTATACCTCAGCTCCCGGGGAGGCTTGATATGGTGACCCCTGCACACCGGGATTATTCGGAGTTCAGTGTTCCAATGGGATGTAAGTTTGTGGATTTGACCATCTCTATGCTCTATATATATCTTATTACATATAATACTTTCCATATCATGGGCCCCATTTTTTGATTTAGAACATCTCCATTATTTACAGATATTCAATATCCGCTCCTGATGAGTCGGCTTACCGACGAAACGCGTCGAGCTTTTGAGGATGTAACCCCTCACATTTCCACCAAGATTTTTATGAATTTTACTGTATATTACAAGTTATACTCATGAAATATGTATTATTGTCCCCTTGTTATGGCAATTATGTTTTACACTCTGTTTATATGTATGCAATTTACTTCCCAAGATGTCTGCATATGCACTGAGCAATTTTTTGTTATATATAACGTTACGCAACTTGATACTCATGTACATTAAAAATATTTATTTTTACTCTCAAATTTGTGTTTGAACCTGCCTCATTTAAAGTCCCATACTCTTTTATTATTTTTTGAATTTATAATTAGGGATGGAGGCGCACTACCCCCCTTTCCTTGTGCGCTTCATTTAAAGTCCCAGTATATGGAGATATACATTCCCCCCTCTGTTGCATATGTAATATAAAAGGCAAAAACATAGTGCTCTCCGTAGCAAATTTATTGAATATAAAAGATAATAAAAGTTTTGCACTCACAGAGACCGGCACTCAGATCCTGCAATACTCTGCCATACCCAGCCATACTCTGCCATACCCAGCCATACTCTGCCATACTCGGTGATACCCAGCCATACTCTGCAATACTCTGTGATACCCAGCCATGCTCGGCCATACTCAGCCATGCTCGGCCATACTCAGCCATGCTCGGCTGTACTCGGCCTCTGTATGTGGCCAGGCAGTGGAAGTCTCACACATGTGGTATTGCCGTACTCAGGAGGAGTAGGAGAATCTATTTTGTGTCATTTTTGGTATGTACATGCTATGTGTTAGAAATATTGTATAAATGGACAACTTTGTGTTAAAAAAAATGCGTTTTGACCACTTCCCGCCCGCCGGCCGTCATACGACGTCCTTGACTTTGTGCGGGGATATCTGAATGATGCCTGCAGCTACAGGCATCATTCAGATATCAGCTTTTTCAGCCGGCGATTCCCTACACCATAAGAATGATCATAGCGGCTGTTCCACTGCTTGATCATTCTTACGGGAGGCGAGAGGGGACGTCCCCTCTCCTGCCGCCCTCAGGTGCTTCTACTGACTCACCGCTACGATTGAAGCCAGGATGTTTTTTTTTTAATTTCAGGCTTCCCAGCCTAGAGGCGAGATGTGGGGTCTTATTGACCCCATATCTCACTGTAAAGAGGACCTGTCATGCCATATTCCTATTACAAGGGATGTTTACATTCCTTGTAATAGGAATAAAAGTGATCAAAAATATTATTTTTTGGAAAAATACATCAAACTAAAATAAATAAAGTAAAATGAACAATAAAAAAAATATTTTTTTTTCCCGTGTCCCCATGTGCTCGCATGCAGAAGCAAATGCATATGTAAGTCCCGCCCACATATGAAAATGGTGTTCAAACCACACATGTGAGGTATCACTGCGATCGGTAGAGCGAGAGGAATAATTTTGGCCCTAGACCTCCTCTGTAACTCAAAACATGTAACCAGTAAAAAATTTTAAAGCGTCTTTTAAGTAGTGAAGTTTGGCGCCATTCCACGAGCGTGTGCAATTTTGAAGGGTGACATGTTAGGTATCTATTTACTCGGCATAACTTCATCTTTCACATTATGCAAAAACATTACTTTGTTTTATTTTAAAACACAAAACTGTTTTTTTCCAAAAAAAAGTGTTAGAAAAATTGCTGCACAAATACAGTGCGAGATAAAAAAGTTGCAACAACTGCTATTGTATTCTCTAGGGTCTTTGCTAAAAAAACATATATAATGTTTTGGGGTTCTATGTAATTTTCTAGCAAATAAATGATGATTTTTACACGTAGGAGAGAAATGTCAGAATTGGCCTGGGTGCTCCAGAATTCCTGAAGGTGCTCTGTGCATGTTGGGCCTTTGTATGTGGCCATGCTGTGTAAAAGTCTCACACATGTGGTACTGCCATACTCGGGAGTAATAGCAGAATGTGTTTTGGGGTGTAATTTGTGGTATGCATATGCTGTGTGTGAGAAATAACCTGCTAATATGAAAATTTTGCGGAAAAAAAAAAGAAAAAAAAATCTTGATTTTGCAAAGAATTGTGGGAAAAAATTACAACTTCAAAAAACTCATCATGCATCTTTCTAAATACCTTGGAATGTCTTCTTTCCAAAAAGGGGGCATTTGGGGGGTATTTGTACTTTTCTGGCATGTTAGGGTCTCAAGAAATGAGATAGGCCATCAGTACTTCAGGTGTGATCAATTTTCAGATATTGGCACCATAGCTTTTGGACTCTATAACTTTCACAAAGACCAAATAATATACACTTGTTTGGGTTATTTTTACCAAAGATATGCAGCGGTTTAAATTTTTGGCCAAAATATATGAAGAAAAATTACTAATTTGCAAAATTTTATAACAGAAACAAAGAAAAATGCATTTTTTTTACAGAATTTTTTGGTTGTTTTTCTTTTATAGCACAAAACAAAGAACCCAGCGGTGATTAAATTACCACCAAAAGAAAGCTCTATTTGTGTGAAAAAAAGGACAAAAATTTCATATAGGTACAGTGTTGCATGACTGAGTAATTGTTATTCAAAATGTGAGAGCACTGAAAGCTGAAAATTGGTCTGGTTATTAAGGGGGTTTAAGTGCCCAGTGGTCAAGTGGTTAAAGAGACTTTTTTTTTTAAATGACATTTAATTTTTTTTAATTTTTATTGCATTTTAGTGTAAATATAAGATCTGAGGTCTTTTTGACCCCAGATCTCATATTTAAGAGGTCCTGTCATGCTTTTTTCTATTACAAGGGATGTATACACTCCTTGTAATAGGAATGAAAGTGACACCATTTTTTTAAAAGATCAGTGTAAAAAGTAAAAACTTAAAGGTAAAATAAATAAGAAAAAAAAATTTTTAAACGAGCCCCGTCCCGCTGAGCTCGCGTGCAGAAGCGAACGCATACGTGAGCAGTGCCTGCATATGAAAATGGTGTTCAAACCACACACATGAGTTATCGCCACAATTTTTAGAGTGAGGGCAAAAATTCTAGCCCTAGACCTCCTTTGTAACTCAAAACATGCAACCTGTAGAATTTTTTAAATGTCGCATATGGAGATTTTTAAGGGTAAAAGTTTGTCGCCATTCCACGAGCAGGCGCAATTTTGAAGCATGACATGTTGGATATCAATTTACTCGACGTAGCATTATCTTTCACAATATAAAAAAAAATTGGGCTAACTTTACTGTTATCTTATTTTTTAATTAAAAAAAGTGTATTTTTTCCCCCAAAAAAGTGCGATTGTAAGACCGCTGCACAAGTACGGTGTGACAGAAAGTATTGCAACAACTGCCATTTTATTCTATAGGTTGTGTTAGAAAAAAAAATCTATATAATGTTTGGGGGTTCTAAGTAATTTTCTAGCAGAAAAAATGTTTTGAACTTATAAACACCAAAACTCTTCTTCAGCTCCTAATTTCACTTTATCACACTCTCTTACACTCAAAACATCTTTCCTAAAAATAAGAACATTTCTTGCATCCCACAAACTCTCCTTCATGCAATTCACAAAAAAAACCATAGTATCCTTAACTTCGTCTTACACCCATATATTACCATTTCTTACGTCAGCCTATCAATTCCAGACAAACCTTTCACCATTCTTTCCAACACTCCCCATACCACTCTTTCAAAACTACATTCCCTAAAAAGCATGCTTTACTCTTTCTACCCTCATATACACTTTCCTCATATATACTTCACAATCAACCAAACCCCTTCTCCTCTGGAATTTCCTTGTTGGCAGACACCTATGCACTATCATACACGTAATATCTTTCTGACGATTAATGAACTCTTGATCACTCACATTCTTCCACACCCTTTCCATCTCACTAAACAGAGGCTTACAACTATGTGAACAATTGAATCAAACCAAGAAAAAGGAGTTTAATCTAGTTAGATCAAGTAGTAAGAGAGAAAGATCAGGAAGAGGGGCAAAGAAAGATTGGGTGTGGAAGAGGAAAGAATAGGGGGGGGGATTAGAGAAGGGGTGTAGGGTGGGGTAGGAAGGGTAGTTGGCATGCATTATGACACGTTTTAGAGTAACTACAACTATTACTCTAGAGTCATATGGAAAACCATATTCAATTGGAGATTTATACATTAAATTAAGGAGTCAAAAGACAATGTTTGGTATTTAAGAGGCAGTCTCATGGGGTTTGCGTTATGATTTCCTTATAGCAGGATGAGGACGTGAATTTTGTCCAGGGTGCCCATGTTAAAGAGTGTCTCTGGGAAGTACCTCAAAATACTGTGAGTAATGTCCTCCATAAGGTGGACCTTGGCGACCTTTTGTAGCCAATTTTTTATAGATGGAGTTATTGGTTGACCCCAAAAATTGGGAATTAGGGCCTTGACAGCCCAGCTTCCATTTCCTCAGCACACTTCCAGCCACATATCTCAACCATGAACCCTGTAATGGACCTCTAGTGCCAGCCACCTTTGTGGTCCTGCAGGCTGCAGAGGGAGAGGAAAGTCACACAGACAATGGCAGTGAGCTGGCCCCTACATCTCCTGACTCCTGGAGCCCCGCCAAGTCGCGTCCATGGCAAAACTCACAATCAGATGCCCAGGAAGGCCCATGTAGGCCCACCCTAATGATCCAATTGCCTCATATTCCATCATAGGTCAACCCATGTCTGATGTCATGATGAAGGACATGCTTCTGTCCCTCTGATCATCATTACAAGCTGATATGTTTTCCTGTTTCAAGAAGTATACAGCAGAGGTTCAGGATCTGTGGGATAGAGTAAGCTACTTGGAGAACACCATGGGAACATGCACTGACTCTTATAATAATATGATAGATGCGCATGCAGCTCGCGCCGAGGAAATTGCCTGGTTAAAATCCAAAGTAGCGGACCTGGAGGACCGCTCCAGGTGTAACAACTTAAAGATCAGAGCCATCCCAGGGTCCGTGTCGCCCTCTCAGCTCCCTCAATATGTATGTGTCCTCTTCCAAGCTGCGGTACCCTCGCTAATCCCTGCTGACCTCACAATTGATAGGATCCACTGGATCCCCAAACCATCCTTCCTCCCGCAAGAAGGTCCCCGTGATGTACTCCTGAGGATGCACTAATTCCAAGTGAAAGAAACGGTACTACTCTAGTTCATCTTCCTGAACGTGCTATGTCTGTGCAGGTCCTACCAGATCTCTCCGCTCACAGAAACGCAAAAACCTAATAAAGAGATGTGGGGAATTGGCGCTGCCCTATTGACAGTAAGTATTGCTTAGAGGTCAGAAAAATAAATAAATAAGTAAATATATAGAAATAGTGACAAAAATTGTGTATATGCAAGGAAAGGAATAAATGTGTGTTCCTTAAGTGAATGTCCCCCTATAAATGCAGCAAAAATGAATGAAATAATTAATTTATATAGTATAAAATCCTAAAAAGTGAATGTGCACATCTTCTGTATTGTGTAAATAAATATTTCAGTAAGTGGGTTGAGTTTACACTTGCTCCACTTCCAGTGTGAACCTTTGCATATGCAATAAACCAAACAAGACAAAAAAATAATAAAAATAGAAATATAAAAAAATTTTTTGTTGAAATTAGTGAGTAGCCTCCTTTTTAAAAATATTCGGGGTCCGTGAGAAAGCACACTGTTTGGGGGCTAACGGTAACCGTATGAGGTTACCACATATCCCCAATAAATATGGTGAATAAAATGCACTGTGTATAAAGTGAAACCAAAGTGCAAAAAACCTCTATGTTACAGTATATTCAATTTCCTCAAATTTCATATATAAAAAGATAGGAGTCCAGACAATTAACACTCATATTAGAGACAGCGAGTATGAATACACCATCGGTAAAACAGTCCCTATATTGGACTCAGGCAGGAATAAAATGTCTAATATGTAGAGACAGGAACAATTGAGAACATCAGGGTCGGTTGACATGCATTTAAAAATGCTCAAGGGGTGATATGAGGTGACTTCCGTGCAAGTAGAAGCTGGTGACTCCAAGTGCTCCCCCCCGTGCTCCCCCACTCACCAGACTCCGTCACCCCCAAGGGGGTATTAGGCAGAGGAGTGGGTGTCTTTGGGTAGCTGCCTCTGATGGTTGTCCCTCTTAGGCTTCACTGCACCATGAGTTTCTTCCATATAGGCCGATAATGAGGGTCCCCTTGTGCTGATCCAGGCCCGGGTACCTCCGCTACTATCCACCTCCGTGCTGCTAAATCCTCTTGAGATTGATTTTCTTTGTTATGCTTATCTCTGTTAACATGCACATGCTATTTTTTTCTTCCTCTGCGCTCCCTTGGATCATGGGTCTTCAAGGTCTATCTTCCCACTGCACCATTCAGCTAAATTTTGTAAGCTCCAGGTAACTCTAGCAGGGCTAACGACGTTAGCTCTGCTAGAGTTACCTGGAGCTTACAAAATTTAGCTGAATGGTGCAGTGGGAAGATAGACATTGAAGACCCATGATCCTGTGCATGTGCATGTTAACAGAGATAAGCATAACAAAGAAAATCAATCTCAAGAGGATTTAGCAGCACGGAGGTGGATAGTAGCGGAGGTACCCGGGCCTGGATCAGCACAAGGGGACCCTCATTATCGGTCTATACGGAAGAAACTCATGGTGCAGTGAAGCCTAAGAGGGACAACCATCAGAGGCAGCTACCCAAAGACACCCACTCCTCTGCCTAATACCCCCTTGGGGGTGACGGAGTCTGGTGAGTGGGGGAGCACGGGGGGGAGCACTTGGAGTCACCAGCTTCTACTTGCACGGAAGTCACCTCATATCACCCCTTGAGCATTTTTAAATGCATGTCAACCGACCCTGATGTTCTCAATTGTTCCTGTCTCTACATATTAGACATTTTATTCCTGCCTGAGTCCAATATAGGGACTGTTTTACCGATGGTGTATTCATACTCGCTGTATGAAATTTGAGGAAATTTAATATACTGTAACATAGAGGTTTTTTGCACTTTGGTTTCACTTTATACACAGTGTACTTTATTCACCATATTTATTGGGGATATGTGGTAACCTCATACGGTTACCGTTAGCCCCCAAACAGTGTGCTTTCTCACGGACCCCGAATATTTTTAAAAAGGAGGCTACTCACTAATTTCAACAAAAAAAATTTTTTATATTTCTATTTTTATTATTTTTTTGTCTTGTTTGGTTTATTGCATATGCAAAGGTTCACACTGGAAGTGGAGCAAGTGTAAACTCAACCCACTTACTGAAATATTTATTTACACAATACAGAAGATGTGCACATTCACTTTTTAGGATTTTATACTATATAAATTAATTATTTCATTCATTTTTGGTGCATTTATAGGGGGACATTCACTTAAGGAACACACATTTATTCCTTTCCTTGCATATACACAATTTTTGTCACTATTTCTATATATTCACTTATTTATTTATTTTTCTGACCTCTAAGCAATACTTACTGTCAATAGGGCAGCGCCAATTCCCCACATCTCTTTATTACATACTTTCAATTAACTCCTAAATAGGAATTAATTAAGGGGAGGCTGCAGCCCTTTTAATAGCTATTTTCCTAAGCGCGGACTTTTAATCAAGTAGCAAAAACCTAATCTCCATCACTAGAGCCCTGCAGAACCATGATATCACATACCAAAAGAAGCACCCCGCTACCTTAAAGGTTACATGGGATGGGGTTATCACTGTCATCAACACCCTACCGGAAGGTCTCAATCTCCTCAAGGACTGAAATATTGTCCCAGGTGACCCTCCGAATCCATCTCCATCATGACAGGTCCCTAGGCCTTCCAGGGATTGGAACAAAGCTACTAACAAACGCCATAACAAAAAGAAATAGTCTCTGGGCTTTTTTCCATTGCCATCTAGAGACGTACAGTATGATCTCCCTCTTGTAGCTAGTGAGCTAGTTTCTCCCTGCTTGATTTACAGTCCAGCTGCACGTAGTTCTCTTTTGAACACTTTTTTACTTTTCTTCATTCAACGAGCTGACTCTGGCAGTTATGTCCTGGTTCCTACTCTCTAAGTCAGTACATTGAATACCTTCAAGGCACCTTATGTCATTGGATTACAACATTTCTCTTACCCATACTCATTTCTTGGCCCTTAAAGAGGCACTCTCACCACCATCTTTCTATGGCTCCACTTGATACCTTAAACTATATATGATATGGAAAGTCTTCAGCCACCCCACATTCCAACTCTATCTTTATGACTCTTAAACTGTTGTCTATCAATGCGAGGGGTCTGAATCACCCAACCAAGTGGTTTTCATAATGGAAGAAAGCTGTAAAATCGAAGGCTGATGTGGTCATAGTCCAAGAAACGAATTTCCAGAAATCAGCTGCCCCGCGATGTCAACATAAGGACTTCGCAATCATCTTCTCAGCAGAATTCTCCTCTAAAAAAAGGGGTGTCCTGATAGCAATTAGGAACTCTCCACACCTCTATTATTGACGTAAATGGCCATTATTATTCTGGTTTGTACCATCAACGAGAAGAACTACACAATAGTAGGAGTATAAGCACCAAACACTAACCATGGTACCTTCTTCCGTAAACTGTTCAAATGTATTGCCAAGAATAAATGTGGTAATTTAATCATAGGTTGAGATATGAATCTAGTTGTCAATCCACATCTGGATTCTACCTCAAAAGGCAGGATTCGTTCCTTCTCCCTAGCTAACCTTATGCATCGTGAATATATGTATGACGTTTGCTGTTGCTTACATGCAACAAAACGTGACTACACATATCACTTGCCTAGGTTTAACTCATACTCAAGAATTGACATTTTTCTGGTAGAGAAGTGGTTACTGCAGCAGGTTTCCAGCTCTGACATTGCCGACATCACATGGTCAGACCATGCGGCTGTCTCCATCACAATCTCAGAGCAGGATAGTTGTCACCCTAGCCTATTATGGCGCTGCAACAACAACTTAACAACTTAACTCTAAAGACGTGCTCAATCAACATCTCAAAGACTTCTTTGCTACCAATGACATACCAGACATTAACATTTTTTCCCTTTGGAATGCGCATAAAGCATATATACGCGGCAATCTAATACAGCTAGGCACCTGTGTCAAATTACTTAAGTCCCTCAACCTGCAACAGGTGCTGAACAGGTGCGTGGCCTGGAGCAACAGAACAAGGCCAACCCAGATGTACCTACAGCATCCAAAATAGCCAAAATTCACATGGTACTTTGTTCCATGTTACAACCACGACATTAACCGTCCTCTGTCTACATCTGAAATACAACGTGTTATTCAATTTACACCGAGTGAAAAATCCCCTGCCCCTGATGGGTTTACTAATGAATATTATCATAACTTTAGCCCTATCTTACCTCCCTAACTGACAACTATGTTCAACACAGCCACGCATCAAGCAGCCTTCCCCACAGAAATGTTGAAGGTACATATTATCACACTCCCTAAACCAGGAAAAGCCCCGACTCTCCTGTCAATTTTCAACCCATCCCTCTGCTAAATGCAGATATCCAATTATATGCTAAAATTTTGGCACAAAGGCTAAAAGCAGTGATACCTAATCTGATACAACCAGACCAGACGGGGTTTGTTCCAGGCAGGCAGACATCTGATGCAACTAGGCGAATGATAAATGTTGTTCAAACAGCTAAAAAAGGTTGAACGCCTTCTCTGCTGCTCTCTATAGATGTGGAAAAGGCATTTGACCGTGTGCATTGGGGTTACATGTCACTTGTTTTACACAAAGTAGGCTTTCAAAGTACAATTCTAGCCACCATTCTAGCATTGTACTCATCCCCATTGGGTCAAGTGTATACGGCAAACTTATTATCTAAACCGTTTTTTTTTTTTTTTTTATAACAAACAGCACTAGAAAGGGATGCCCACTCTCACTAACAATTTTTAACCTGATAATTGAACCGCTGGCTGAGAGAATCTGATGAGACCCCCTGGTATCGGGATTTTCTTTCCGAGACAGACACCAGGTCATCAACCTGTTCACAGATGATATAACACTAATGCTAACAAACCCCCTAAAGCACGTGCGCTTCTTACTGAATTTAGCCAGCTGTCTTACTATAAAGTTAAAGTGGTTATTAACCCACTTTCACACATTTACATTATACGTTTTGTCTCTTTATACAGTGCCCCCCTGTCTCTGTGTTTTACTAAAACAATTCTTCCTTTACAGTATCTCACCGCTGCACCCGGTGCTCATGTAACTTGAGAAATTTTTTTAATAAAACACAGAGACAGCGGGGCACTGCATTAGGAGACAAAACGGATAGTGTAAAAACAGATTGGTTATTCCTTCAGCAGGAGGGGAATGGGGCGGCACTAGGTGACACGCAGAGAGGGGAGGGGGGAGGAGGACAGAGGAGACAGACACAGGAGAGCAGGCTGCGGATGACAGAGGCACGTTAACAGACCACAATGTCAGGGGCTCAGCAGCCATAATTATCGTGGTCTGTTTACATAGGGGAGGGGAGAAACTGGCAGGATCAGCCAGGTTTTTTAGGTATTACAGTGGTTCAAATTACACAGCACAAGCACTATGCTGTATAAAATGCTTTAAAGGAGCAGGGTCCATATTTTTTGTTTTTTGGGTTAACAAACGCTTTAATCATACCAAATCTCTTTCACTGGACCTAGGGATTCCAAAGTCCATAGCCTACAAACTTAAAGACACCTTGCTGTATACATGGACTGAGAAAGGCATATCATATCTTGGTATTACAATAATTCCTGAATGTACAAAGGTAGACTGGCCGCTTATAAAATGCAAATTCTCCCTCAAATTATTTAGATCTCTTCACATACCCCTAAAACAATCATACTGTATATGAAAGCCTTGACTTCACTTTTGAGAACCTACATCTGGCAAGGGAAAAGAGCTTGATGCCCACATGTCTCTTTAACAGCATTTTTGGCAGAAGATGTCATCCAGGAGGCATGATGCAGTTACCTCATCATCCTAAGGGGGTTGATTTACTTAAGGCAAATAGGCTGTTTTTTCTGCAAGAGAACCTTTCCCAAAATGTCGCTTTGCAAAGAATACCCAATCACGCGCAAGGAAAATAAAAATGCATTTTTTTCTTGCACACGATTGGATGATGGAAGTCAACAGAGCTTCACCTCAATCACAATGCCTATTTGCCTTTAGCAAAGGAACCCCTAAGTCTGGATAGGAAGATAAAAAATGCCAGGTTTAAATTGCTTGAAAGGAGAAATGTTGGAGGCAAAATGCAAGTGAATAACTACCAAATTGTCTACCTATTGAACTGCATTGCCTGCTATGCATTGCGAATTGTGTAATGCCCCGTACACACGGTCGGACATTGATCGGACATTCCGACAACAAAATCCTAGGATGTTGGCTCAAACTTGTTTTGCATACACACGGTCGCACAAAGTTGTCGGAATTTCCGATCGCCAAGAACGCGGTGACGTAAACCACGTACGACGAGACTAGAAAAGGCCAGTTCAGAACAAAGCGCGGCACCCTTTGGGCTCCTTTTGCTAATCTCGTGTTAGTAAAAGTTTGGTGAGAGACGATTTGCGCTTTTTCAGACTCGTGGTTTTCAGATCGTTTTCTGCTGTTCAGTTGGTGCTTGTGGGTTTGTATCTGCTCGTCAGTGCGTGCAAGCAAGCTACGCGTGACTTATTTGAGTCATTGTGTTCTTGTTCGTTACTGTTTTTCAGGTCACTCTTCACAGGCCTTGCTGTTCTTCAGTGCGTTCTGTTACTTCGTTCTGAGCAGCCGACCGTTTTCTAGCCATGTTGCGTATACGTACTCCTCGTAGAGTTCGTGCTGTGTGGGGGCTTGGTGTTGGGGTCCTGACCTTGACACAAGTCCAGTCCATGAACAGGGTGGGGAGGAGTTCATGGACCAAGAATTGGTTGCTTCAGCGTGACCAGTTCTGTCACATGCCTTTGCTCCGTGAGATCCGTGAGAATAATCCTGATGATTTCAGGAACTTTCTCTGGATGACGGACCACGTATTTCACTGTTTGTTGGCTTTGCTGACCCCTTATATTAGCAGGCAGGATACCTGCATGAGGCAAGCCATCACTCCGGAGCAGAGGCTCATTGCCACCCTGCGGTACTTGGCGATGGGGAGAAGCCTGCAGGACCTCAAGTTCTCGACAGGCATCTCCCCCCAGGCTCTGGGTATCATTATCCCAGAGACCTGTTCTGCCATCAACCAGGTCCTACAGAAGGAGTATATTAAGGTAAGATTTTTATCCTTTAATATCACATTTTATTGTATTTATTGTTTGATAATATATTGTATTTCTTTCCTCATTCCCTAATTACCATGATTGGAATATGCTTTGAATGTCCCCTTTGTCCTCATGCATGCTGGATTTTTATGTAATTATTATTTTGCTCCTTCATACATATTTGCCTTCACTTACCTCCCCAGCATGCTCTCCTGGCCTATATTCACCTCATGTAGTCACTTAACAATGTATTTTGTCAGCTCCATAGTAGTGCTTTACCCCAAACACCCCCTAAAATGTTTTAAAATGTGATTGGTGCATTAAATTCAGGCAGAGTGCATTTTTAACCCTCCCTCCCCTCAACTGCTAAGTCAGTTGATACCAATTCTCTATCTATCCTCAATCATCTATCTGCTGACTTTGCCAAACCCATACACACTATACCCATCTCTTTTGTGGTCAGATTTATGGATGAATTCCCCAAAGCATGTAGTGCAAAGGCCTCCCTGTATACTTTCAAATGGTACTGTTTCAAGTTTTTGTATTCTATTATTAACTTGATAGGTAAGAGCAGAATTTCCAAATGTGCTCACATGTGTACAGTGTGTATTTATATATTTCTATTATGACACTTCTTACCTGTCCAGTGGGCTGCCAATAGTGTAACTAAGGAGGGGCTGTTCAAAGTAATACACATTATATAGGCATTCATCTCTCAATGAAGTGGAGAGTGTTACCTGTCCAAGAGCTCCCCCCCTATAATGTTAGAAATTGCCCATGAGAGGGTGTGGGGGAGGGGGAATCTGATAGGTGTACCTTATACTTTGGTGTTTAAAAATTCCCATTAATAAATGTTATCTTGATGTTGGCCTAGAATGTTTGTGTCTAATCTGCTTTCCATGTTTTAATGTGCAAAAAGACAAATTTTTTTTCCTCCACAGTTTCCTTCCACGCCACAGGAATGGCAGACTGTGGCCTCCCACTTTGCCCAGTGGTGGGACTTTCCTAACTGCAGAGGGGCAATTGATGGGAAACACATCCACATCGTCCCACCACCCAACTCGGGGTCATACTATTATAATTATAAAGGGTTCAATAGTATTTTGATGTTGGCGGTGGTGTCGGCTAATTATAAGTTCCTGTATGTGGACGTGGGGAAGAATGGGCGGATGTCCGATGGTGGAGTCATCGCCCAGACGGAGTTTTACAG
This sequence comes from Aquarana catesbeiana, assembly GCF_042186555.1. Taxonomy (NCBI): domain Eukaryota; kingdom Metazoa; phylum Chordata; class Amphibia; order Anura; family Ranidae; genus Aquarana; species Aquarana catesbeiana. Next base: position 104,278,533 of record NC_133324.1, on the reverse strand, counting down.
GCATCTCCAGAATGGCAGCTTGGACTTGCCACCTCCAGAAGACAATGTGGAAGGACTCCCATTCGTCTTCGTTGCGGATGAAGCCTTTGCACTGGGGGACCACCTTATGTGGCCATTCCCGATGAGGACCCTCACACCGGACCAGAGGGTTTTTAATTATCGGCTGGCCAGAGCCAGAAGAGTGGTGGAGAACACATTTGGAATCATGGCCAGCCGGTTCCGCCTATTTCTTACACCCATCCATATGGCGGAGTATAAACTGAATCATATAATCCTGGCATGCTGTGTTCTACATAACTGTTTACGGCAACATTCTGCCAACTATGCTGTCTCAGTTGGGCCTGGGGCCAGAATTATAAATGAACCAACCCTGACGGCGCTTGAAAGTGGCCGTCCTGGCTTGCCCTCCCTGAGTGCCGTGATGTCCAGCTAAGATACCTTGAGTTCTTTGCGGGTAGGGGGGCCATCAATATGCCAGACAATTTGTGAAACCTTGATCAAATAAAAAAAATTAAGCAAATCTTTGGTGACATTTACTGCTTGTGTTTGTTTTAGCTGACCCTGACCGAAATGTAGTGAGTCCTGAAAATGGCGTGATTGTGTAACCTTATACAAAGCACTGTTGGGTGTTATTTACTAAAGGCAAATACACTTTGCACTACAAGTGCACTTGAAAATGCACTGAAACTGCACTTGTAGTGCAAAGTGGATTTGCCCTTAGGAAATAACACCCATTGTCACAGAAAGCAGCAATTACATCACCACAAAAGTGTTGTAGCGTTGAGACAATAATCCACACATTCTTGATTAACAATCTTTTTAATACCTGCACAATCACATGTGCATTTAGAAAAGGTTTTTAAAACAAACCAACATGTTTGTTGGATAACAATTTTTGGGGTGGCATAATCAAAAATAGAAATGTCCATTTAAGATAAAACAGGCATGTTTCAAAACAACAAGAAAGACACAAATCTTGAACTTAGTTCACATTAGGTCAGGGGTGTCCAAACTACGGCCCTCCAGCTGTTGCAGAACTACACTTCCCATGAAGCATTGTAAAACTCTGAAATTCACAGACATTACTAGGCATGATGGGAATTGTAGTTCCTGAACAACTGGAGGGCCATAGTTTGGACACCCCTGCATTAGGTAGAACTTGAAGGCAATATCAGACTATTGAGTATTTAGGAACTGTGTTTGATATTGCGTTCAGATGGGGTGAAGTCACCCCAGGAAAAGCCAAATTTTGAAGATGCACACCAATTTACGAATGTCAACATGTGCTAGCTGCCATCATGGGGGATCAAGGGACATGTTTTTGGGGAGCAACCCCTTTCTTTCAGCTACTTTATTAGTGAGGAAGGGGTTGCATCCCCAAAACGCGTCCATTGATCTCCCGTGATGGCAGATAGCACATATTGACACACTATGTGCATCCTCAAAATTTGGCTTTTCTAAAAATCGCTAAAACAATGTTAAAAAACATTGTAGCACACAAAAAAACAAAGGGATTTGGAGGGGTTTTAAACTCCCCAAAACATCAATGATGTTATTATTTTTTTGAATAACATCATTGATATTTTTCTTGATGTTTTCCAATGCTAAATTACACCCCATAATCTCCCCGATCAGGATCTGGGCACTTTCCGAGGTGAAAGGATCTGGATCCACAACATCACGATCACCTAAAAAGATAGAAAACAACAAAAAAACAGGTATTATAAATATGCCGGCATCCATCTCTTACCTGAGCCTGTGGTCGCAGACACTCACCTGTTGTGGTGACTAGTTCCACCACGTCTTCTTCCTCCTGCTCTTCTTGTGTTGGGGGTATTTCCCCTTCTTCCCGACGTGGGGGGTCTCTGGTCTCCTCGGATGAGGGGTGTCCTCCGAGTCTTTTCTCCCCTATGTAAAACAAAAATGGTATACTTAGCACACAGATATTTGATGGCAGAACTATAAATAGGAAACATTGCTTGGAAGTGGTGTACAATTGTCTATTTTGGCAGAGTTCCAAGATGTAGAATTTTTAGTGTCCTTTGTCAAGCTTCAAAACTTTACCTGTTTAGTACAAGCTTCACAGATGGAGACACCCCCATAGTATACACTGGAGCACCTGTGTGGGCCCTCTAATAAAAAGGGTGTTCTGGTGTCCCACACTAGTGCTCCAGCATCCAGATGTGAAAACAGCTGCTGAGTGTCCTCTCCTTACACAGAATCTAGTTTGCATTTCATTCTAGTAACAAACCCATCTACACAACCAAATTTTTTTCATACAAGTAGGCCCTAAAAAATGTGGGCAAATGCATATGGCCAAAACAATGGTGTTTTATAGGCCGAAAGAAAAATGTTTGATACGAACGAATAATGTGCCCATGAACATGAAAGTTGCCATTTTAAACTGTACAACACTTAAGAAAAGCACATGGAGCAGCACGAACGTAATAAAGACAAAAAGAATAGGAACACAGCACAACTACTTACTTTTTCGCAGCACTCTCCGCATCTTTCTGTACTGCTCGTGCTCTCTTAATTTCAGGTCCAACCACCGCTTCCTGAGCTGATCTTTCGATCGACGTACCCCGAAATTCCGGTGCAGGCTTTTGACCACTTTCGCCATGATCTTGGCCTTTCGGACATTGGGGTTGGGGTAAGGTCCATACTTTCCATCATAGTCGGCCCTCTTCAGGATGTCGACCATCTCCAACATCTCCCCAAAGGACATATTCGATGCCTTAAATCTTCTCCTTCTGGCTCGGGACGTTTCCGGGTTCCGGGCTTTCTTCCTCCTCCTCCTCGTTGCTATAATTAGCACGCACCTGCTCTGTCTCCACCATGTGCTCTTCCCCCACTGCGCCGAATGAAAAGGGGCAGGGAATAGACTAGAAAGAATGCCAGGGGCGGGCGGAGTTACACGCATGCGCAGTGTGTATAAAGCGTAACACACGTGCGTAGTACGTACGATCTGTGAGCGGAGGAAGGAGCATCGGAGGCCCCGATCGTGAGAACGAAGGTAAGATCTAAACTTGGGCCTATACTGCTTCTAAATTGAAGCCTATATTGTAACAAGATTAGGAGAGTTTGGCCTGACATTAGAGTTTGTCTTGTGTTGTGTCTTGCAGAGAAAATGGATGGCTTCAACGACCACAATTTCCTCCCTCTGTTCATAGACAAATACAGGGAGCTGCCCTGTCTGTGGCAGGTGAGACACCCCCATTGCAACAATAAACAAAAGAAGCAGGCAGCTGGAGAAACTGCTGGAGTTGGTGATGCCAGTGGTCCCCACAGCAACCTTTATAAACCAAAATTGGTGGCCTGAGGAGCACTTATCTTAGGGAGTGCAAGAAGGTCACGGATTCCCAGAGATCAGGAGCTGCAGCAGATGACGTTTATGTCCCCAGGCTGTGGTACTATGAGAGACTGCGATTTCTGTCAGACCACACTGAAGTCAGGGAATTCCTCTCAACCCTTCCTTCCACTCTTCCTTCCACCCCAGCTGAGGCTTCCGATGTCCAACCTGGGCCTTACAGCCAGGAAGAAGTGGAGGAACCCAGCTTGAGTCAGGTATAGCATTCTTCTACAGATTTCTGGTCAATAAATAAATGATGTTTACTAGATGTCATTATTGATCACTAATTGCTGATTGACAAAAGTGTTTTACATATCAATAGGCAGTAGTGGGCACAAAAAATTGGGACAAGAATGAAAAATGCTGGGCTCAGAAGGATAGTCTGTTATATTTGTTAACATTCAATTTGCAACAGTCAGGAGGTGAAAATTGTGTGTGATTGATGAAGAAAAAACTAAAACTATGTCCCTTTTTCATACACAGGAAGACCTCAGCCAGGAGGAGGCTGTGGAATGTGGCAGCCAGGAGGAGGCGGGGCTAAGTTGCAGCCAGGAGGAGACGAAGCTAAGTGTCAGCCAGGAGAAGCCTGGGACAAGTCGAAGCCTGACCAAATCGCAGGTTCCTCCCCTCCATACAAAAGAGCGAGGAAGAGCGAGGAAGGTGACTCACATGCAGGATTCAGCGCTCAGGCTCATTCAGGAGGCTTCTGCGTCCCTCAGAGCCTTACCCACTCCTGAAGAGGCCTTTGCCTGCATGGCTGCCACCAAACTGCAGGGCATGCAGGAGGGTCAACGCAAACTATGTGAGGACCTTCTTTATAAAGTCCTAAGTAAGGGGGTGAGTGGTGAACTAACACCCAATACCCACCTGAGTGAGTTGGCCCCTCCTCCTCCTCCTCCTGCCCCAACTCCACCACCAGAGTCACAGCGTGGAAGGAAGACCAGAGAGTGATGGCCTGGGTTTAGTCTGGTCTCATTCAGTCTCTTGTATGACCACAGCCTGGGGAGACAGATGTCATCTGCTTCTTTCCGGATCTCTGGGACTTCTGGACCAGACTGCACTCCCTTATAAATGGACTCCTCAGGCCACCAATTTTGCTTGAAAATATTTGATGCGTGCCCTGGGGGCCAAAGGCTTCACTCATTTCTGCTATTTCTCCAGTGTTGCCTCCCTCTTTGTTTGGTTGTGAGCCCTTAATAAATGAAATTTTTGTTCAATTATACTCTCCTATGTGTGTTTGCATTCAAAAAGGACAGTTTGTTTGTGAGGATTCAGGTACATTTCAAAATACAATGTGAAATTAATAAGGGACACCAACACCAAGCAATCTCCTACAGATTATAAATAATACAAGATATCAATGGTGTGGTAACTTGACACACAAAACACACACAAAAATATTATCGAGTAAAACACAACAAAAACAACAATAAAAACACAGCCTTGAAACCCCCCCCCCCCCCAAAAAAAAATACAAAAACCAGCCAGGAAGAAAACAAAAAAAATTACAAACAACCAAAAACTAATTTGGTCAGATGTGACAAATCTAAATACTGAGGGAATCCCAATAAATGATAAAGAAATAAGTTTGTGAGAAGTCTGTGTGAATATGAGCAGCAAAACTACTTCATTCTTCTCACATTATAAAGAAGAAGAGAGTGCGCTGTATTGAACAATTTTTGACATTGCAGCGTGACGAAAGTGCTGTCTCCATTCTGAACGCTAATTTTACCCGACCGAGCTGTTCCGTCTCGGAATTTCTTCTGAGCATGCGTGGCACTTTGTGCGTCAGAACTTGCCACACACGGTCGGAATTGACGCGATCGGATTTTGTTGTCGGAAAATTTTATAGCCTGCTCTCAAACTTTGTGTGTCAGAAAATCCGATGGAAAATGTCCGATGGAGCCTACACACGGTCGGAATTTCCGACAACACGCTCCGATCGGACATTTTCCATCGGAAAATCCGACCGTGTGTACGGGGCATTACTATAAGCCAGGAACCAATGTAAATACAAAGGGAAATGCTGTCTTATCTTATCCACTACACTGAACCTATTAGAAGTCTAAGATTCACCCACCGTGGTAGCCATACCCCCAAAATGGTCTTCAGGATCTGGGAAACATAGAAATAGACCACGTTCCTTAACCTGTATTGTACCTTGCAGCTAACTACACACAAAGTGTGAAAGTTCATCATCCACCTCACCCAAATATTGTGCAAATAGGCCCCTACATCCTAGATGGCCCTTTTGCAGTTGTACAGCCTGCACAAATGGTATGCATGTCATCCGTGTTTCACTTTCAGCTCTGAATGTGATGCATGTTCAGGGGATTAGCAGGATCATAGGACACTGCCTTTTGGAAATAAGATAGTCCTTTAATAAAAACAAAAGGCTTGTCAGCAGCAAGACATAGACCCAATAACATAAAAGAAACATGATTATTTCAGGCAGAAAAAACAAGAATTCCTACACAGAGGCACCATAAAGTCCAGCTAGCAGTATAGCTTTCTGACGTGTTTGTACCCAAACTCATACACGCAAAGCAATCAGTAGTTGTCCCATCAATCTCTCTACCTTCCACTTCCTTATTAGCCCTCTCCTTCATTAACCCCCTACTATGTCCCTAAAGAGCCCATCACCCGCCGCACAAAGAATGGAGCAATATACCTGCCATCTAGGACACATCCCTTTTGGTCGGTACAACTGAAAGTGCATTTTTCCATGGGATGGAAAATAACTCACCTAAATTAATGCAAATTCTTGACCTTTGGATGACTAAAATGTATTTAATTGCAGTTTACCATCCCTTTTCTGGCTTTTTTTTTTCACTTGGTAATCACATTTCTTGTCTGTTCATGTCTATACTAATTTCTCCACTGTACCTATAGAGGGAGACATGGTTGTTACACACAGGCTGGATGTTTTTATTCATCTCTTTACACGGTGGATTGATGGGACTAGTCATTTACACAATAAAGATAAAGTTTTTTGTGCTTTCTTTTCAGCCCACAGGAAATGACAAGGACAGAGCATTTCTGGAAAGATCAACTTGTCTTTTCTGTACTTGCAGAAAACATTCTTAGATGGAAAAGTGAAAATTAATGCAGCCACAACGCTGAGGACTGGTATGCTGCAATATTTTACATTGTTATGTTTGGATTTTGATACATTTTAAGGAGCTTTAAATTTCCTATTGGTAACCTCTGCAAATGCATGGCCTTATAGCTAAGCAAAAGCCGGATGGTTTTAATACATTTTTACATGTGTCTTCCCAAACATATAATGGAGTAGTATGTGCCACTTATGTTAAGTGTTAGGATTGAAACAAGATGTGCCCTGAGTGTTTATTTGGATGTTTCTTTTTTAAGAGCTTCAGCCTTGTTTTTCTAGAACTTTACACAGACTAGGTCTTCACCTTCAAATTAGTTTAGTTAGTCGGATTACGTTTATTAAGTCTTAACACATTTAATATATTATCTGTGACTTTTCTAAGCTATTTACTGCTTTGTTTTTTTATCCTCAAGAGACTCAAACTTCAGGATATTTCAAGCGGCCATTTCTTTCTGTTTCCATGAAATTGCAGCACTGTTTTCTTCCAGGAAAACATTTACCCTTCTGAAAATGTGGAGCAGCGCAGAGGCCACTAAGCCGGATATCTGATGCTACATTCTGAATTATTAGTACAAGGAAACGTGTTCACAAAAATTATTGTGGTTAATAAAGTCACACTGATGAAGTAAGGACATTTTAATATGTCCCCCAATAAGACACAACATCCAAAATATGTAAGCAAAAGAGGAGGAGGTTTTATTATAATGATGATTAAAAAAATTTGGACAAACAATAGGATGCATTGAATCACTTCAGCCCCGAAAGGATTTGTCCCTTCCCGACCAGGCCATTTTTTGTTATACGGTATTGCGTCGCTTTAACTGATAATTGCACAGTTGTGCAAAGTTGTACCCAAACAAAATTGATGTCCTTTTTTCCCCACAAAAGAGCTTTCTTTTGGTGGTATTTGATCACCTCTGTGTTTTTTATTTTTTATGCTATGAACAAAAAACGCAATTTTGTACTTTTTGCTATAATAATCATCCCAAATTTACAAAAAAATTAAAACATTTTTCCTCAGTTTAGGCCGATATGTATTCTTCTACATATTTTTGGTATAAAAAAATCACAATAAGCGTATATTGATTGGTTTGCGCAAAAGTTATAGCATCTAAAAAATAGGGGATAGATTTATGGCATTTTTATTATTTTTTTTTTACTAGTAATGGCAGTGATCAGCAATTTTTATCATGACTGCGACATTATGGCGGACAGATCGGACACTTTTGACACTTTTTTGGGACCATTGACATTTATACAGCGGTCAGAGCTAAAAATAGCCACTGATTAATGTATAAATGTCATCGGCAGGGATTGGGTTAACACTAGGGGGAGATCAAGGGGTTAACTGTGTTCCCTAGGTGTGTTCTAACTGTGGGGGGGGGGGCTGACTAGGGGAGGACACAGATCGGTGTTCATACTTATTATGAATACACGATCTGTCTCCTCTCCCCTGAGAGAACCGGGATTTGTGTGTTTACCATTTTTTATCATTGGAATTGTGCCCATGAATGCGCAATGGCCTCTGTCTCTGCACATCTGTTCTGCTATGGCCAATTGGTAAATTGTGTGGTCAGCGATCGATGTTAAAATTTACAAAGATATGGCACCAACATCCCGTTTTTAGATGAGAGAAAAACATAAAGGGGATATGGGACTTTCAAGGTTCAAAAGTACACAAAGCAACACAATATAAAAGAAAATGTATACAATTTTTATTAAACGAATTACATCAATAAAAACAGTACATTCAGTATACTCATAGCCAAGGATGAATGCAAGACATCATATAAATGGCAATAGTTTACTGTAGTCACGTTCAAGTTTTCTACATGTTTCGCCGTATGGCTTCTTCGGGAAAGAACGTGAAGATTCTTTGAATATCGAGACCTATGCTTCAACAGCTTGAACTGTCTAGACACTCACGGATGATGCCGGATCACCATAGGGAGGGGTGAATGGTAGTATGTTGTCAACTAATCTGATACAAATATCCTGCCGATAAACGTATATACAGTATATTTTATATTAGTACTTCATAACATATCACAAGACAACACACTCATTCAGACCAGGATAATTTATAGTGAGAACTTGAATAGAGTTATTTGGAAGTATATTGAAGTTATACCCTCTATCGTTCAAAGGGAAACAGGAAGTGCATTATAAATGAAGATAAACCTCAAGGAATTACTAAATATAAAAAAAGAAAAGAAGGGATAAAAAGGACCCTTAACATGCACTTTTTAATGACACAAAGCATTCATTCAGAGCTTAGCAACCTCACAGTCAAAAATATACTTGCCACAATATTGAGGAAACAAGAAAGAAAGGAACACATCCACATATTGATGCGCAATTTCCATCCGAGCCCAATGGAAGAGGATGGAGCTGCAAAAAGTTCTGGATATCCCTCAGCTAGCAATGCCTGTATATGTCAAAAAATATCCCCCATAAATATCCATTGCCAATAATTGTATCAAGAGACCAAGTATGTTACTCCACCTTTGAATACCAGTTTTCCTGTATGGTGAAATGTGAGGCTTCCCAGGATCCCAGCAAAATGGCCACTGTCAAGGGGATCCTTAAATACCCCTCCCCGTTGCTTCAGAGCACGGCGCTGAACGTCGCCCTGTGATGACGCCCCGCGGACAAAAGATTTCAAGTGTCCCACTGAACGTGCCAGCAATCAAGCCTCATATGACGCAAACATCTGGGACAAGCTGACCGCGCAGAGAAGGTCCTCCCCACACACTGGGTGCAAATACAAGACACTCATACGTGCACCCTTAGGTGTCTGTACGGGGACCCAAGGCAAATCAGCGCGAGAAAGACATAAATGTGGCAATGTCAGAAAAGACAAAAACAAAAACAAACGCTAACAACACAAAAAAAAACAAAAAAAACCACACACAAACACAGGCAAAACCAAAACCAAAAAACACAAAAGACAAAAAGAAAAAACATGATGATAAAACTATAAGTGTATATTATCAGAGCGAAATTTAAATCTAGCCAAACGTAAAAATGCAGCCATGCACAATCCTTCACAGTATAATACATGAAAAACAAGACATTCAGTCCAGTTACTTTAATTAATGTTAATGATTAATAATCAATATTTAAAAATACACCATAAGCACCAAAACTATGTGCCTACGGTATAGCAATGGTGGCACCAAATGTGTCTGTGGTGACACCTGGAATGGAAGGGAAACAACCACACAAGGAGAGTGTCCAAGGTTGGAAAAGAGCAATGGGGGACATGAGGAAAACCCAGACAAATAACCGTCATCATTCATCCAAATCTACAAAAAGGGTTTGTAACTAATACCCTCATTTAAACTTTTAAATCCATCTAGTTTCAAGTTGTAATAATTTCCTGTCAATATCACCACACCATTCATGGTGGGGGATGTGTTCAATACTGAAGAAACAAATTGAATTTAGATTTAAGTTGTGGTATAGACCCACATGTCTACTGATAGGAGTTTCCATTTTATGCTTGGCAATTAGGAAGACATGATCCCTAATTCTACAGTTTACAGTTTTAGACTTCCATATGTAAAATGCTCCACAAAAGCATTTCATTCTATAAACAGCTCCTATTATTTGACAGGTGGTTCTATGTCTTGGGGTCCATGTGGTATTATTGGGAAGAATGACACATTTTGCATTCAAAATGAAGTGGCAAAAGTTACATTTCCCACAGGGGTATGTATCAGGCATTTTATTTTTTACACTCTCTCTAATTTTGTGATGACTAGTTACCAAAGTATCCCTCAACAATTTTGATCTTCTATATGTTATTTCAGGATATGGTTTAAAAAATTTCATAATTTTCTGGTCAGCTGTTAATAAGTACCAAAACTGTTTATAGACATTACGTATCTTGTTAAGTTGCATACTATATTTGGTGATAATTTTTGTAGATGTAGTTTGCGTGTTGTTGCGAGATCCATAGATGACGAGTGTCTATTCTGTATTTTCACTCTATTGAAGGATTTCTGGGGCATGTTTTACTGTAGCCCCTCAACAAGAAGCATTCCCGCAATAGGTTGGCCTCTCTAAGAAAATCCTCATACTGGGTACAATTTCGTCTGATTCTAAGAAACTGGCTATAGGCGATACTCTTAATCAATTGTTCTGGATGGGAGCTGCTGGCATGCAACATGCTATTGCCAGCAGATGGTTTCCTATATAAGGTTAAACAAAGAATACCAGCTTCATTAACAAAAATTTTCACATCAAGAAATGTAATCCTTTCTTGATCGAATGTGAAAGCAAATTTGAGATTGTAAAGATTCTGCTATGGCCAGTGAGTCCCTGATATTGCCCCCTCCTTATGTGCAGCCTCCGGATGCCTACTTGGCCCTCCCTCTGTGGGTGCTTATGGAGAAAATCCTGTATCAAATCTTTTAATCTTTTGCATGGATATTACCCTCGGGTTCCCAGGAGTTGTCCTCTGGACCATAACCCCCTCCATTTTATGAGATATTTCAGCTGTTTTCTCCTTTTCCTGCAGTTCAGAATGGCCTCCACCTCATGTTCCTCATCACCATTGACTAACACTGGTTCGGGTGGACCTGACCCTCTGTCAGTGAAAGAAGAGTGTATGGCTACTTTAGACTGTCCTGCAAGTCTTTCTATTGCCAAAATGCAGCAGCAAAACAAGCTGCCTGACAGCTACCTGATCTGCAATACACCCATATTTATTGGCCATGCTACACCAACAGCAGCAGTCCATCAACATACTCATCCCAGTATGGAATAAAGACAGGCTCTGGGGAACTTAGGTTCTCTTCACATCAGTGGCTCCTGATGTAAGGCTCATGCAGCATCTTTTCACCATTCGAAGAGGCATCCAGAATAGTGAGCTGTGATGAGGAGAGGATTAGTGACACAGCCTCTCTGCTGGTCTTTCCTGCCTGAACAAATAGACCAGCACTGGAGGCAGAGCAGCAGGAGAAAGATGAGGACTTCCTGCTATCTCTAAGATGGCGGCTGGTAGGTTTTTCTTTGGGGGGGTGGCAAACAACCACCCCCCGGGCAGCCGGCGGCGTGGCACTACCACACCCCCCGAGCGCCCGGCAGTTCGGCACTTACCCGATCTAGGTAGCAGGCTGTGTTGTCCTCTAGCACGGTCTGCCCGCCATGCGCGCAGCAGGGTGAGGGTGTCAGCACCGGTGTCTGCTCCTCCAGCAGCTTCCTCCGCTGTGTGTCTCCTCTTTCTTCCGCCTAAGCGCTAGGCATCCAGTAGGATCGCCTGGCATTTTGGCCAGTCGGGAAACAGGTCTTACAACCTGCCTCCTGATTGACGTGGGGGAACTTTAGTGTGAAAATATCGAAAATTCATTCGCTATCGTCGCACAACTGGGTGGGCTCAGAGCGCAGTGCTCTGTGCCCCGAGCCCACCATTTCTTGAAGCCTATTAGAGCCTTTGGCTCTAATCGCGTGCTTCAAAAAGACACTCTCCCTCCCATTGGAATCCATAGTCCGGCACCTTGATATAAAGATCAGGGGGCTGGACGCATGGATTGGGGTATGGTGCCCTCTATGGACAGGTCACCACTGGTAAGATCCTTGCCTACTGCCTGTATTCCTCTGAGGCAAAGGCAGCAGGAGGCAGAGGAGACATATGAGGAGAAGGGGGGGGGTTGGGGTGCTGGTCATGAGGAGAAAAATGAGGAGGAGGAGGAGAAAATATCCAAGTCCAAGTATTAGCAATGAATATAAAATGCCTTCAATTGGTGATAGCAACTACATTTTTTTTGTCATCCAGACAAAAAAAGGTATCTTCCACCATTATCAGCAATTGCCACTGTGACCTGCCACCATTAGCCGCTCTTGCCACTTCTGCTAGCCTGCTGCAAGTATTACCACCTCCTGCCACATCTACTGTCCTTCCATAATTACCACCTTCTACAACCTCTCCTGGCCTGCTGCTGCCACCATTACCAGCTCCTGTCACTTTTCATGGATTGCCACTATTTTCAGCTTCTGCTACCTCTTCTGGCCTTCTCCTGCCACCATTACCAGCTCTTGACACTTTTTCTGGCCTCCCACTGCCACCAGTAGCAGCTCTTGCCTCCTCTGCTGGCCTGCCACCATTACCAGCTTCTATCACAAATATCAGTATCTGGCCTATTCTGGTACACACAATGTTCCCACAGCTGGACACAGCTGCAGAATTTGTAATGTTTGTTCTTTAAGCCTAATGTTCTGTTTCTCTACATCTGTAGCCTGTTCCAGTTCTCCAGCATTAAAAAAAAAAACATTTGTGGCTATTTTCTTTGTGAAATAATATACTCTAATGTTTATTTTAAGATAATACATGCCTTGTCTCTCCCACTTATATTGCCGCCTGACCAAGCTGCTTACATACTGCCTATTTGCTTTGCAATATTTGGACTATTGTCTCTGAACTAATACTCTCTTGTTTTGTTTCAGAATAAAAAACTGCTTCTTCTTGGCTGCAGAATGACCAGGCCATTTTTTCCGATTTGGCATTGCGTCGCTTTAACTGACAATTGCGCGGTCGTGCGAAGCTGCACCCAAACAAAATCGACGCCCTTTTTTCCCACAAATAGAGCTTTCTTTTGGTGGTATTTGATCGCCTCTGCGGTTTTTATTTTTTGCACTATAAACAAAAAAAGAGCGACAATTTGAAAAAAAAAAACACAATATTTTGTACTTTTTGCTATAATAAATATCCCCATTTTTTTTAAAAAAGCAAATTTGTTCTCAGTTTAGGCCGATATGTATTCTTCTACATATTTTTGGTAAAAAAAAAATCACAATAAGCGTATATTGATTGGTTTGCGCAAAAGTTATAGCGTCTAGAAAATAGGGGATAGATTTATAGCATTTTTATTATTAATTTTTTTTACTAGTAATTGGCGATCTGTGATTTTTATTGCGATTGCGACATTATGGTGGACACATCGGACAATTTTGACACGTTTTTAGGACCATTGGCATTTATACAGCGATTAGTGCTATAAAAATGCATTGATTACTGTATAAATGTCACTGGCAGTGAAGGGGTTAACACTAGGGGGAGATCAAGGGGTTAACTATGTTCCCTGGGAGGTGATTCTAACTGAAGAGGGAGAGGATTGACTAGAGGAAGCAACGGATCGTGGTTCCTAGCTGATAGGAGCACACGATCTGTCACGATCTGTCAGGGAACTGTGTGTTTACACACACTCGTCCCTGTTCTGTGTCTCCTGCTCACAATCGCTCGTGGCTGGCGGTCATCGCTACCATTGGCCACGAGCATCGGCACCCCCGCTGTGCACCTGCTATACCGATCCTGCGAGCCGACATATAGTTACGACGGTTTGCGGGATAATGCCGACCTGCCGCAGTATAATGACGGCGGCTGGTCGGCAAGCGGTTAAGGTAAAAAAACTTTTAGCCTTTACATTCACTTCAAAAGTACACGTCCAAATTATGTGAGGCCAAACTATAGTATCACTGACACTGTCTGTGAGAATCAAGCAGTTCCATAACACAACACACAGCCTAAATTAATCACTGATGTAATTGAAAGGATTGGTGTTTTCCCATGTTACATAGTTACATAGTCAGGCTGAAAAAAGACACAAGTCCATCTAGTTCAACCATAAAAATAAATAAAATAAAAATAATATCATACAATCTCATATACTCAATCGTATACCCACACTTGATCCAGAGGTAGGTGAAAAACCCCAACAAAGCATGATCCAATTTGCTTCAACAGTGGAAAAAATTCCTTCCTGATCCCTGAAAGGCAATCGGATTTTCCCTGGATCAACTTTACCTATAAATGTTAGTACCCAGTTATATTATGTACATTTAGGAAATAATCCAGGCCTTTCTTAAAGCAATCTACCGAGCTGGCCAGAACCACCCCTGGAGGGAGTCTATTCCACATTTTTACAGCTCTTACTGTGAAGAAACCTTTCCGTATTTGGAGATTAAATCTATTTTCCTCTAGGCGTAAAGAGTGTCCCCTTGTCCTCTGTGAATAACTCACTATATGAACCCCTTATATATGTGTGCATATTGATCATATCCCCCTTAATCTCCTCTTTTCAGGAGAGAATAAATTCAGTTCCTCTAATCTTTCCTTATAGCTCCTCCATGCCTCTAATCAGTTTGGTTGCCTTTCTCTGCACTTTTTCCAGTTCCCCAATATCCTTTTTGAGAACTGGTGCCCAAAAGTGAACTGCATTTTCCAGATGAGGTCTTACTAATGATTTGTACAGGGGCAAAATGATATCCCTCTCTCTGGAGTCCATACCTCTCTTAATACAAGAAAGGACTTTGCTCGCTTTGGAAACCGCAGCTTGGCATTGCATGTTATTATTGAGCTTATGATCTACCAAAACCCCCAGATCCTTCTCCACTACGGATCCCCCCAGTTGTACTCCCCCTAGTATGTATGATGCATGCATATTCTTAGCCCCCAAGTGCATAACTTTACATTTATCAACATTAAACCTCATCTGCCACATAGTTGCCCAATTAGACAGTGCATTGAGGTCAAATTGGAGACATCCTGTAAGGACGTTATTCCACTGCATAGTTTGGTGTCATCTGCAAAGACTGAAATGGTACTTACTTTTTCATACATCATGGGACACAGAGTCAGGCTAATATTCATGATCTACTGGGTTATACTTAGTCATCAGGTGAATGGACACTGGTAGACCAAAGGTCTTCAGACAGGAAGTAATCCCCTATATAACCCCTCCCATACAGGAAGCACTTTAGTTTTTCACCAGTGTTTGCAAGGTGGATGGCACAGTTTTTTTGAGCTCTCTGAGCTCCAGGTCTCTAGTCCCACAAAAGGTTCCAAAATGAAAGGGATTGACCAATCGGATCCATTTGACACTGGCTTTATGCTTATATAAATGGTACAGAGCCTCGCAAAGAAGACTGAAGATCCTGCGAGGTTTTGCCTGTAATGTGTCCTACGGGCACTGGACTCTGGAAATCCTGGACACTACAGCGCTAAGGCATTTGCTGCACAGTGCTGTACAGGTCCAAGGGAGTGGACCCTAAACATGAAATGGGTACCCAGTCCTTAAATGTCCAAGTGACAGAAACCCGCCGTGAAGGGTGAAGATTGGGCCCTTAGTTTCTAAGTGGCCCTGCACCTGGACGGATTAAGTGAAACCCCTTTATTTTGTTATTGTGGGGTGTTCCAGTGATCGTAACAATCAGTCAAGCTAGCTAAAAGCTGGACACCTGTGTGCGGTGACTATACCGGGGAGTTCTGGGCTAGCTGTGGGTGTTTGCAAAGTGTACCTTTTTTTGCTTGTGGCTGGCTGCTTTTTACCTGTATGATGGCGCACAACGGTGCGCCATTTCGCCTTGGTTTACCATGATGCATGTGCATTCGCAAGTGCGCTGCTGTGCTCAAAAGTTTGTTTGGCGGCTATGACGCATGCAGCTTCAACGCACATGCACAATAGCCTTTATCTGGACGTAGGACTATTTGCGTTGTACACTAATACAGTCACGCCCATTCACCGGGACTGTGCACATGCGTGCACACGCATGCACAGAACGTTTTGGCGCACACCCAGCTTATTTAAGCTGTGTAGGCCAAGCATGTGGTGCTTCCAGAAGGTAGCTGTGGAACACAGAGCAGGCTCTGAACAGACACTTGCAGTGGTTCATTTTTCCTTACACGAGTCACGTGAGTCACCAGTCACTTGGCAGGCTAAAGGTGCTTAGCAGGATTGTTGCATAGGGGCTTGGTGAGCCCTATTAAAGGGTCTCCCTTCTGAGGTGTTTTAATACTACACCCAAGTACTCTTTGTTTGTGGCTATTAAATGTCTTCCAAAATGAGGAGTTGGACTAACACCACAGGGAAGTGCACACCTATGTCGTCAGTAGTTCCTGATGAACCTAGTCGTATACCTAGTGTTGTATCCCCTGAAGGACCAGAGGCTTCTGGGCAATCTGAGCTGCTGCGCCTATCTGGTATTGTGCCTTCAGTCAACGCTGCTTCACCCTTTATCACTAAGGATGATTGCTGGCATGATTGCCTCCATCCTGCAGGGTGGCAGGAAGTGTGACAGATCCCCCTCCCTGGAGTCTGCTAGTCTGCAGCAGCAATGGGTTGAAGATGGTAAAGAGCTTAAAGCTCAGGATACGGTGGAGTGCCCAGCAGATGAGTCTGCTTCCGAGCAATCTGGACAAGAAGATATCCAGTCGATGTCTGCCTCTCAGTCGCAGTGGTTTTTTGATCCTGACTCTGACCGAAATGGTTCAATTTGCCTTTAAGCTGCCTCTTGCAGAGGTGACTAGGCCCCCCTGGTCTTCTTTGGGATCGTTGAGGCCTCTTGAGGTCGCACAGACTTTCCCTCTACACCTCCTGTTGGAACAGGAGGTGTACACTGATTGGAAACATCCTGACAGGACTTTTGTTCCTCCTAAGAGGTTTTCCCTTTTATATCCCATGGCTGAAAAGTTTGTTAAAAAATGGAGCATGCCAGCCGTAGATGCAGCAGTCTCTTCCTTAAACAAGAACTTAACTTGTCTGGTAGATAACGCACAGGGCTTGAAAGAACCCTGTTGACAAGAAATTGTAGTTATTATTAGAGGCTTCCTTTTCTTTGGCCAGTTCAGCTATTCAGCCAGCTGTTGCAGCAATTGGTATTTGCCAGTCTGTAAAGGATCAGGTCAAACGGCCTGATAGGCCTAACCAGGAGGATGATCTGCCTGAAAGTAAGACAGATATTTCTCGAGCACTGTGTTTTGCTGTTGATGCTTTAAAGGATTCAATACAGCAGGTTTCTCATCTGGTTCTCTTATCTGTACATATGCGCAGACTTTTATGGCTTAAGAACTGGTCAGCCGAGCTTCCTTGTAAAAAGTTATTGGCAGGTTTCCCGTTTATTCGGTGATCACTTGGACAAAACTTGAAGAAAAGCACCAGACGTCCCTCGTTTTAAAAACCCAGGGACTGCTTCCTCAAATGTCTCAGCGTCAGGGCGGTTCCACCGCCAACAGGGTGCTAGGGCCAGGGGCAAGCCACAAGGCCAGGGCCAGAAAAGGCCCTGGGCCCACAATTCTTCTAAACCCAGCACCAAGCCCTCCTTTTGAGGGGAAGCCCCCACTCCATCGGGTGGGGGGAAAGCTGCTGCACTTTGCGGACATTTGAAAGACAACAATTCAGGATGAGTGGGTCACCTCAATTATATCTTGCGGTTCCAAGCTGGAGTTGCGGGGGTTCCCCCTCAGAAGTTTCTAAGATCCAGCGTTCCCTCGGGTCCTCCAAAACCAAAAAGAAACGTATTGCTTTAGGCACTACATTATCTAGTGTATCAAGGAGTGATTGTAGAGGTTCCTGTATTCGAAAAGGGCACAGGGTTTTACTCAAACCTGTTTACGGTTCAGAAACCAAACGGGGACACAGGGCCCATTTTGGACCTAAGGTCCCTGAACAAGAATCTATTGATACAGTCCTTTCGGATGGAGTCTGTCCGCTCAGTAGTAACCTCATTCCAGAGGGGAGACTTTCTAGCCTCCATCAATATAAAAGACGCATATTTACATGCACCTATCTTTCAGCCTCATCAGGAGGTTCCTACGTTTTCCAGTAGAGGAACGTCATTTTCCGTTGGTGGCTCTACCCTTCGAGCTTGCTACAGCTCCCCAGGTGTTCACAAAGGTCTTAGCACCAGTACTGGGTCTTTTAAGGGCCCAAGGGATCCTGGTGCTCGGGTATCTGGATGACCTCCTGCTCAGAGATCATTCAATACAGGCTCTAGAACAGAGCATAATATTTGAAAAGCTTAGGCTGGATCATAAATGCCGAAAAGTCAGCCTTGAGACCAGCTCAAAGTCTAAAGTATTTAGGTCCGATCCTAAACACGGTCCAAACAAGAGTTTTCTTGCCACCCGTAAGGATCTGTGCCCTTAAGGATCAGGTGCATCACATAAGGGGCACCAGACAACCCTCCATTCGGCTCTGTACGAGTCCTCTAGCTAGGATGGTATCCTCCTTCGAGGCAGTGCCCTATGCCCAGTTCCATTCCAGGCCCTTACAACAAGACATCTTGTTGGCTTGGAACAAGGGAAGAAAAAAGCCCTGGATTATCCAATGCGCTTATCTCCTCAAGCATGCTTAAGCCTAAACTAGTAGTTGCAGGATCAGAACCTGCGAAAGGGAAAATCCTTTCACCTGGTAACTTGGAGAGTACTGACTACAGATGCCGGTCTCTCAGGCTGGGGAGCAACCCTAGATGGGTTCACAGCTCAGAGGAAATGGTCAGGGACAGAGGAGACCATGCCCATCAATGACCTAGAACTACGGGCAGTACGTCTGGCCCTACGGTCCTGGACGGTGGAGCTTCAGGGCTGCCTCATCAGGGTTCAGTCCGACAATGCCACAGTGGCCTATATAAACCACCAAGGTGGTACCAGGAGACTTTCAGCTCTGAAGGAGGTGAACTAAATACTAGCCTGGGTAGAGGGACATGTGCCAATTATATCGGAAGTCCATATCCCGGGAGTAGAGAACTGGAAGGCAGAATATCTCAGCCGCCAGCAGATCTGGCCAGGGGAATGGTCCCTACACCCAGAGGTGTTCCAGGAAATTTGCCAACATTGGAGATGGCCAGTGGTCGACCTACTGGCATCCAGGTTCAACAACAAGCTACAGCAGTTTGTGTCTCGAACTAGAGATTCTCTGGCAATCGGAGCAGATGCTCTGATAGTTCCCTGGAGCCAGTACTCCCTGGTTTCTGCTTTCCCTCCGATCCCTCTCCTTCCACATTTGTTGTGCAGGATTGGGAGAGAGGGGGTTCCTGGAGATTGTGAGACTGACAATAGATGGGCCACAGACGCTTCCACGTCGCCCCGATCTACTGTCTCAAGGTGCTAAATTCCACCCCAATTTACAGTCTCTAAATTTGATGGCATGGCTATTGGGGCCAGGGTGTTAAAGGACTGTGGCATCTCGGGACCAGTGGTGTCTACTCTAGTGAATGCTAGAAAAGCTGTCACTAGGAAGATTTATCATAAGGTCTGGAAGACATATGTTGCTTGGTGTGAAGCCAGAAAATGGCATTCTCAGAAATATGTGATTGGGAGAATCCTCTCTTTTCTACAGTCAGCTGTGGAAATCAAATTGGCTTTGAGTACAATCAGAAGTCAAGTTTCGGCCCTATCAGTATTCTTCCAAAGGCCTTTAGCCTTCCATTCACTGATCCAAAACTTTATGCAAGGGGCAACTCGCTTGCTTCCCCCCATTAGGTCACCTGTGTGTTGTAGGGACTTCAACTTGTTGCTGTCTGTGTTACAGAAACAACCATTTGAACCTATTAAGGAAATTCCACTAGACTTGCTGTCATGCAAGCTAGCCTTCCTATCACCTCTGCTAGAAGGGTGTCGGAGTTGGCGGCCCTTTCATGCAGGGAACCATACTTGATCCTTCACCATGATAGAGTCGTGTTATGACCTGTTCCATCCCTTTTGCCAAAAGTGGTGTCGGCCTTTCATTTAAATCAGAACACTATTTTGCCTTCTTTTTTCTCTCAGCCTCGTTCAGCAGAAGAGAGCTGCCTGGACATTGCCCGGGCAGTCAAGGTTTATTTGGATGAGAGCTCATTCTACCAGGGGTGTAGGAACCTCTTGGGCTTTTTGCCATCAGGTATCCAAGGCTCAGATTTGTAAAGCTGCTACCTGGTCTTCAGTGCATACGTTCACAAAATTTTATCAAGTGGATGTTCGAGCAGCTGAGGATTCGGCTTTCGTCCGCAGTGTACTGCGGTCTGCCGTATAAGTTCTGATGGCTATTGTTTGGTAGAGTATCTCCCTCCCTTCAAGGCTATTGCTCTGGGACATCCCAGTAGGTAATGAATATTAGCCTGACTCTGTGTCCCATGATGTATGAAAAGGAAAATAGGATTTTACTTACCTGTAAAATCCTTTTCTTTGAGTACATCGTGGGACAAAGAGATCCCTCCCCTCTTTTTTTAGGATTTAGTGCTTGCTACAAAACTAAAGTACTTCCTTTATGGGAGGGGTTATATAGGGGATCACTTCCTGTCTGAAGACCTTTGGTCTACCAGTGTCCATTCACCTGATGAAGTATAACCCAGTAGGTAATGAATATTAGCCTGACTCTGTGTCCCATGATGTACTCAAAGAAAAGAGTTTTACAGGTATGACGAAAAAATCCTATTTTTAATCCCAGACCCTATATCATTTAGAAAGATATTAAAAGGTCCCATCACTGAACTTTGGGGTACACCACTGATAACCTTAGACCATTCAGAGTAAAGATCATTAACCACTACTCTCTGAATTCGATCTTTTAGCCAGTTTTCTATCCATTTACAAACAGATATTTCCAAGCCTGTAGACTTTACCTTATTAGCCATGTGTGGTAAACTGTATCGAACTCTTTTGCAAAATCCAAGTATACCACATCCACAGCCACCCCTCTGTCTAAGGTTTTACTTACCTCCTCATAAAAATAAATCAGATTTGTTTGACAACTTCTGTCTTTCATGAATCCATGCTGTCTGTAAAATATTTTTTTCCAGCAAGAAGTCATCTATGTGGTCTTTTATTAAACTCTCCAGTATCTTCCCAACTATAAAAGTTAAACTAACAGGTCTATAGTTACTTGGTAAAGACTTTGTTCCCTTTTTAAATATAGGCACCACATTGGCCCTGTGCCAATCCAGGTGTACTATTCCCATAATTAATGAGTCCCTAAAAATGAGATACAATGGCTTTGAAATGACAGAGCTCAGTTGTTTTAGGATCCGTGGGTGGTAGCCATCTGGTCCAGATGCTTTATCCACCTTTATTCTGTCTAAATATTTCTAGACCATATCACTTTTGAGCCATTGGGGATCTTTTGGGCTGTGTCAATACCACCCCCATTATGGACTTGAGCTCCCCCGTGCTCCTTTGTATACACAAAACTGAAGAAAGTATTTAATATATTTGCTTCTTTGTCCCCAGTCACCCACTTTAGATTATTTTGTAAAGGGCCTACATGCTCAGACCTGACCTTTTTACTATAATTGAAGAATTTTTGGGGGTTTGTCCTACTATCTTTTGCAATCTGTCGTTCGTTTTGAGTCTTTGCGTCCTTGATTTCCTTTTTACATATTCTGTTATATTATTTGTAACATTTAAACGACAATAGTGTTCCTTCATTTTTATATTTTTTAAAAGCCCTTTTCTTATTGTTTATAGCTTTTTTAACTTTGGCCGTGAGCCACATAGGTTTTATTTTTAACCTTTTAAACTTATTGCCCATGGGAAAATACTTTGCGGTGAGTTCACAAACAGTCTTTTTGAAGAATTCCCATTTCTTTTCTGTGTTCATCAACGCCAATATTCCCTCCCAGTCTAATGCCGCATACACACGATCTGAATTTCCAATAACAAATGTTTGATGGGAGATTGTTGTCGGAAATTTCGACCGTGTGTAGGTTCCATCGGACATTTTTTGTTGGAATTTCCGACAACAAAAATGTGAGAGCTGGTTCTCAAATTTTCCGACAACAAAATCTGTTGTCGGAAATTCCGAGCATGTGTAGACAATTCCGACGCACCAAATTCCATGCATGCTCTGAATCAAGTACGAGACGGAAACGCTCGGTCTGGTCAAACTAGCATTCGTAATGGAGATAGCACATTCGTCACGCTGCAAATGTAATGCAGCTCATTCTCTTCTTCTTTATAATGCTAGAATAATGAAGTTGTTTTGCTGCTGATATTCACAAAGGGTTCTGACAAACTGATTTCTTTATTATTTCTCGTGATCTCCTGAATAATATTTGTAATTTTTTTTCATCAGATCTCCATAATAATGTTTAGAATTTATTTTTATAGTGATCTTTTTTTATTTATTTATTTTTTTAGCAAGATCGCCTTTTTTTTGTTTTTAATGAAGATCTCCTGGTTTTTTAATATTTTTTTTTTTACTGATCTGAATAATATTTTTAGTCATTTTGTGTGTCAAGTTACCACAACACCATTATTAATTGTATTTTTTAACCTCAAGGAGGTTGTTGGTGTTGGTGTTCCTTGTTAATTTGACATTGTATTTTTGAAATGTACCTGCCTACTCACAAACTATCCTTTTTGAAGTAAAACACATAGGCAAGTATTTGTGAAAAAAAATAGCCATTTATTAGGGGTCATAATAAAATAAAGAGGAATGCAATGCTGGATAAACTGGTGAAATTGGCAAAGCCTTTGTACCCCAGGGCGCACAACTATTTTACAGCCAAAATTGGTAGCATGAGGATCCCATATAATAGTGAGCACAATCCAGTCCAGAACTCCAAGAGATCAGGAACAGCAGCAGATGACATATGTGTCCCCAGGCTGTGGTCTTACAAAAGCTTGCGTCTTTTGTCAGACCAGACTGAACCCAGGCCATCACTTTCTTGTCTTCCTTCCACGCTTCCTTCCACGCTTGCTTTCAGGCTGTGGCTCTGGCGTTGGAGTTGTGGCAGGAGGTGGAAGAGGAGGACGATGGTCGAATTCACAAACCTGGCTTTGGCTTGTGAGTTCGCCCCTCAACCCCTTATTTAAGGGCTTGTAAGATAACTTCCTCACAGAAGAGGCGTTGGCCCTCCTCCATTTCCTGCATTTTTCAGGCTGCCATGCAGGCATAGTCCTCTTGAAGATTGGGGGGGGTTCTGAGGGCCGCAGTAGCCTGCCAAAATAGCCCGAGCGCTGCCTCCTCCAGGTTCCTCCCCTTCCTGGGACTTTTTTTTTTGAAGGCGGAGGGGAGAGACCTGCGATTCGGTCAGGTACTGGGCCTGGCCACCTCCTGGCTGCCACTTACCTCCGCCACCTCCTGGTTGCCACTTTCCACAGCCTCTTCCTGGCTGAGGCTTTCCCGTGTGTGAAAAAGGGACATAGTTTTAGTTTTTGATTCATCAATCACACACACAATTTTGAGCTCATGACTGTTGCAAACTGAATGTTAATAAATAGAAAAGGCTATTATTCTGACCCCGGCATTTTTCATTCTTGTCCCAATCATTTGTGGCCACTACTGTCTATAATATGTAAAACACTTTGCTAAATCAGAAATTAGTGATCAATAATAACACCTAGTTAACATCATTAATTTTTGGACAAGAAATATGTTGAACAATGCTATACCTGGCTCAAGCTGGGCTCCTCCACATCTTCCTGGCTGGAAGGCCCAGGTTGGACGTCGGAAGCCTCAGTTGGGGTGGAAGGTAGTGTTGAAGGAAGACTGGAGAGTGCTGGCCTGGGTTCCCTCTGGTCTGCCAGAAAATGCAGTCTGTCATAGTATCACGGCCTGGGGACATAAATGTCATCTGCTGCTGCTCCTGATCTCTGAGAATCCTGGGCCTTCTTGCGCTCCCTATTATAAGTGCGCCTCATGCCACCGATTGTGGCCTTCAAACAGTTGATGGTTGCCGTGGGGATCTGCGGTTTCACTAATTCCAGCAATGGATCCAGCGCTGCCTTCCTCTTTTTTTGATTGGTATAAAAGGGGTGGTTTACCTGCCACAGACAGGGCAGCTCCCTGTACATATCAATGAATATGGAGATAAAGTCCTGATCATTCAATAGATCCATTTTCTTTGCAAGACACAACACAAGACAAAAACCCTAATGTCAGGTTAAACTCCCCTAATCTTGTCCCAATATGGGCCTCAATCTATAAGCAGTATAGGCCCAAGTTAAAATTGTACCTTCGTTATCACGATTGGTTCTTCTGATACTTCTTTCTCCGCTCACAGATCGTACGTACGAAGCACGCGTGTTACGCTTTATATACACTGCACATGCGTGAAACTCCGCCCGCCCCTGACCTTCTATCTAGTATATTCCCTGCCCCTTCTCTTTTTGCGCAGTGGGAGAGCACATGGCGGAGAAAGAACAAGTGCATGAGGACAGCAGCAACGATGAAAGCCCGGAGCCACGAACGTCCCGAACCCGGAGGAGATTTAAGGCCTCAAATATGTCCTTTGTAGAGATGGTGGACATCATAAAGAGGGTCGACCATGATGGGAAGTATGGACCATACCCAAACACAAATGTGAGAAAGGCCAAGATCATGACTAAAATTTTGAGAAGTCTGCACAGGACTTTTGAGGTACGACGATCCAAGGAGCAATTGAGGAAACACTGGTCAGACCTGAAATTGAGGGCGCACGATCAGTACAGAAAGATCAGGAAATTGCTTCTAAAAAGTAAGTAGTTGCCGTGTGTTCCTATTAGGGTTGTCCCGATACAGATACTAGTATCGGTATCGGCACCGATACCGAGCATTTGCCCAAGTACTCGGGCAAATGCTCCCGATGATTCCCCCGATACCTGGACTGTCAGCGGTGATCGGCACGTGGGGGAGTTACAGGCTTCTCCCCCTGCGGCTTTCAGCTGCTTTAGTGACATACAGCGGTGATCAGTGCTTGTAACTCCCCCACACGCGATCACCGCTGACTGTCACTGCATCCTCCTCCATGCCCCCTCCGTTCCTCTGTCCCCCTCCGCTGTCCCCCTCCGTTCCACCGTTCCCCTCTCCTTCTCTGTCCCCTCCGTTCTGCTGTGCCTCTCCCCTGTCCCCCTCCGTTCCACCGTTCCCCTCTCCTTCTCTGTCCCCTCCGTTCTGCTGTGCCTCTCCGCTGTCCCCTCCGTTTCTGCTGTGCCTCTCCACTGTCCCCTCCGTTCTGCTGTGCCTCTCCACTGTCCTCTCCATTCTGCTGTCCTCCTGCTTCTTCCTTTGTGAATGGACAGAGTCAGCTGACTCTGTCCATGCACATAACTGAAACATTGTAACCTCCTGTGATTACGATGTCTCAGTTTATGAATGGAGAGGAGCCGCTGTCTTCTCTACATTCATTTTCAGTGCAGCTGAGGCTGCAGAGAAAGGAACTGGGGAATCTCTATCCTTGGTCTCTTTCTCTGTCTCAAGGGGGAGATATCAGGACCAATGATATCTCACCAAAGCCCCCAACAGGGCTGATTAGAAAAAACAAAAAAAACACATATTGCAATAAAGAATAAAAAACATATTATTGTAAAAAATAAAAATTGTAAATAAAAAAACACACAGACACCGTTCACCACCCCCCACCCCCCAAAAAAAAAGAAAGCATTGTTAAAAAAAAAAAACACTGTCACGTGACATTAAAAAAAAAGTATCGGTAATCGGTATCGGCGAGTACTTGAAAAAAAGTATCGGTACTTGTACTCGGTCCTAAAAAAGTGGTATCGGGACAACCCTAGTTCCTATTATTATTACTTTAGTGCTGCTCCATGTGCTTTTCTTTACTGTTGTACAGTTTAAAATGGCAACTTTCAGGTTCGTGAGCACAGTAATATTTCATAGTAAACATCGTTCATTCGCCCACTAATACGATCTTTTTGGCAGATACAGGTTAACTACATTTGTTCAGGCCTATTTGTATTCAAAGAAGTTTAGTACATTGTTGTCTAAATGTGTTTGTAACTTGAATGAAATGCAAACTTGATTCAGTGTAAAGAGAGGACACTCAGCAGCTGTTTACACATCTGGACGCAGGAGCACTAGTGTGGGACACTAGAACAAACTTTTTAGGGTGTCCCACACAGGTGCTCCAGTGGATACTAGGAGTGTCTCCATGTGTGAAACTTAAACCTAAAAAGGTAAGTATTCCAGCTTGAAGAAAGGGAAAAAATCATGTATTCAGCTTGAAACTCTGCCAAAATAGACAATTGTTAGACACTTCCAAGTGCTGTTTCATATTCCAATTTCTGCCCTCAAATATCTGTGTGCTAAGTATACCTTTTTTTTATTCATAGGGGAGAAAAGACTCGGGATATCAGAGGACACCAGGGACACCCCACCTCCCAAAGAAGGGGAAATACCCACAACACAGCCTGAGGATGTGGAGGAAGGAGAGGTTTATGAAGTGGGCGAAATAGTGACCACAACAGGTGAGTGTCTGAGACCACAGCTTCAGGTAATAGATGGATGCCTGCATATTTATAATACATGATGTGTTTTTTTAATTTTAGCTGATGTGGATGTTGTGGAAGAAGAAACACATTTCACAAGTGCAAGTGCACACGTCCTCATCGGGGAGATCATGGTGTGCAATCGTGATTTACAGAAGACCAAGGAAGACATCAATGATGTGGAAAAAAAGACTCAAAAACATCATTGATGTTTTAGGCAGAATCTAAAACACACCACAATTTTGCAAATTGTTTGTATTTTTCAAACTTTTCTTTAAAAATTTGAAAGGCAAATTTTGAAGATGCATACAGTGTGTCAACATGTGCTATCTGCCATCATGGGATATCAATGTACGCGTTTTGTGGGTGCAACCCCTTCCTCACAACTAAAGTAGATGAGAGGAAGGGGTTGCACCCCCGAAACATGTCCATTGATCCCCCATGGTTGGGAGCAAGCACATGTTGACCTTAGACATGGGATTAGGAGGAAAATCCCCATTTTGACTCTCAATTTGTGTGCGTCTTCAAAATTTGGCTTTCACAGGGGTGACATCACCCCATTTGATGAAGGCAAGATCAACAGAGTTTGGACATACTAATGTCTGATATTGCCTTCAATTTATCAAAGTTGAACTTTGTAAGTTCCTGAGTTGTGTATTGTTTTATGTTTTTAAAAACATGCCTGTTTACCACAAAAAAGGATATTTCTACTGTCCAAAAAAGAATCCAAAAATATCTTGGTTTGTTCAAAAACCCTTTTCTAAACGCACATGTGAATGTGCACAGAGTAAAAAGTTTTCTACTCAACAATGTGTGGCTTCTTCTTTCAATGCTCAATAGCAGTTTTTTGCTTAAGTTGGTGTTTACAGTGACAATGGGGGTTATTTACTAAAGGCAAATCCACTTTGCACTACAAGTGCAGTTTCAGTGCACATTCAAGTGCACTTTTGCAGTGCACTTGTAGTGCAAAGTGGATTTTCCTTTAGTAAATAACACCCACAGTGCTTTATAATTTGCAACAATCAGGCTATTTTCGTCACTCCAAAAAATAAAATCATGGTGCTGAAAATGATGAATATTTTTATCCTTAATGCAGTACATACATTAACAACAAAAACAAGGTGTGTGTAGCAGACCCACAATATAATAGTTAGCTGAAGAAGAGATTGTCACCTCATGTATCAAAGAAATTACGTTTGCACTATTGAAGAAAATGGTCAAAAGGAAAAGCCCATTGGATAACCTAGGAGACAGCTAAAAGAAACACAAGCGGTAAATCAAAGGAAATATTTTTCTGTTTAAAATACAAATTTATTTAAAAAATGTTTCTTATACATTTTCTGGCATATCAATGGCCCCCCTACCCGCAAAGTACGCCATATATTTTAGATGGACCTCGCGTGCGCTTTGGGGGGGGCAAGCCAGGGCGGCCAGCTACAAGCGCCGTCAGAGTTTGGTCTTGAAATCTGGCTTCAGGCCCAACTGAGGTCACATAGTTCATAGAATTTCTCCTTAAAAAGTTGTGGAGAATGCAGTATGCAAGAATTATATGGTTAAGTTTATATTCCACCATGTTGATTGGTGTAAGGAATAGGTGGAACCGGCGGAACCGGCTGGCCATTATCCCGAAGGCATTCCCCACCACTTTTCTGGCTCTGGCCAGCCAGTAGTTAAAAACCCTCTGGTCCGGGGTGAGGGTCCTCATGGGGGAATGGCCGCATCAGGTGATCACCCAGCCCAAGTGTTTCATCAGCAACAAAGATGAATGGCAGACCAGCCACTTTGTCTTCCAGGGGTGGCAATCCCAAGCCACCACTATGGAGCCGTCCATAGAACTTGGTCTGGGCGATGACTCCACCATCCGGCCATTCTTCCCCAAGTCCACATACAAAAACTCGTATGTTGCCAACACCACCGCCAACATCACTATACTATGAAACCCCTTATAGTTGTATTAGTATGACCCCGAGTTGGGGGGTGGGACTATGTGGACGTGTTTCCCATCTGTTGCCCCTCCGCAGTTGGTAAAGTCCCACCTCTGGGCAAATTGGGAAGCCACAGTCTGCCATTCCTGTGACGTTGAAGGAAACTGTGGATTGAAACAAGAAAAATAAAAATGAGTACTTTTGCACATAACATTGCAAGCAGATTAGGCACAAACATTCTTGGCCAACATCAGTATAACATTGATTTTAAGGAGTATTTAAAGAAAAAAAAACTAAGGTCCACTTATCAGATCCCCCCCCCCCCCCCCCGATGGGGAGGGGGAAATGTTTTGGACAGGTAACCCTCTCCACTACATTGAGAGCTGAATGCATAAATAATGTTTGTTTCTTTGGGCAGCCCCTCCTTACTTACACTATTGGCAGCCCACTGGACAGGTAAGAAGTGTCATAATACAAAAATATAAATACACACTGTACAAATTGAAGCGCATGTTTACATTCTGCAGTTACCTATCAAGATAATAGGAGAACAAAACTTTAAACAGTACCATTTGAAAGTATTCAGGCAGGCCCTTTCACTACATGCTTTGGTGAATTCATCCATAAATATGAACACAAAAGAGGTGGGTATAGTGTGTATGGGTTTGGCAAAGTCAGCAGATAGAGGATTGGTATCGGTTGACTTAGCTGTTGGGGGGAGGGAGGGTACCAAATGATTTTGGTACCCCCAAAAAAAGCCTCGGGCACTCTGCCTGAATTTAAGAACACAAATAACATTTGTACACATTTTAGGGGGTATGACAAAACAATATAGGGCGCATCAAATGTGCAATATGTTACGATGTAAACTTATAGATTATGCAAAGAAAGTGCTATAGTACATGAACAATAAATGTGCTGCATTTGCAATAAAGTGAATCCAATATACTATACAATATATTATGATGTGAACCTATAGATTATACAAGAAAAGTGCTATAGTGCATAAACGATAATTGTGCTACATTTGCAATAAAGTGAATCCAGTGCATCAAATGAAATGTCCTCAAATATTTTGAAGAAAACACACAACGTTCTTCTTAGTAATCCAATCACCACTTAATAAAGTGTACATGCATTCTTATTCGTGCTTCACCCGAAGTGGTATATCTAAGCGCTCACCAGATAGTAGCGGCCACAAAGTGACCCTCAGGCATGAAAAACCATGTATCTTCAAAAAGGTATCTTTGCCAGATCCTGCCAGAAAGACTCCAATCACCAGTCAGCAGAAATTGTGTATGACATCTATAGCTGAGTCATGGTGCTTCAATGCCTCAGCCCAATCTGCAAAAAGTGGCTCCCCATAAAAGCCACAAACACTTGGATAGTGTAAAAACGTCTTTATTCCAACGAAGCTAAAAACTCCCAATCAAATGTGCAGGTACAGGATGAAAAAAACAGAAAACGAAGCTGCAGCTGAGAAGGGAAGCAGAGACAGACTGATACCTTATGTTCTGTGGGTATTTGTTGACAACTCGGCAAGCGTCCCAGCTGATCCAGGAACGGAGGACTTATAACAGTGTGTCAAGCCTCCCTTTTAATATAAGTCACGCTGTGCGCGCGTCTTCAGGAAATAGGCTCAATGCCATTTTACTGGAGCCTATATAGTATTGCCTGTGATGTAATTGGTCAGAAAAAAACAGCTGACTAAAGGAAAAAAACTTCTTATCTGCAAAGCCCCAAACAAAAAATCCTGTAGAGACACAACTCTGCCAGCCTTCTCAGCTGCAACTTTACAAACGGGTGTCAGACTGACACACCGCAACAACGATCGCCGCGATGCGGGATATTGAAACCACTTCGCCGCCATCATTTTGCTATATGACGGGCGGCAAGTGGTTAAAGAAAAAAAACTAAGGTCCACTTATCAGATTCCTCCCCCCCTCTGATGGCCCCTTGTACAAATTTTAGGGGGGGGGATGTTTTGGACAGGTAACCCTCTCCACTTCATTGAGAGCTGAATGCATAAATAATGTGCGTTTCTTTGGCCAGCCCCTCCTTACTTACACTATTGGCAGCCCACTGGACAGGTAAGAAGTGTCATAATACAAAAATATAAATACACACTGTACAAATTGAAGCACATTTTTACATTCTGCAATTACCTATCAAGATAATAGGAGAACAAAACTTTAAACAGTACCATTTGAAAGTATTCAGGCAGGCCCTTTCACTACATGCTTTGGTGAATTCATCCATAAATATGAACACAAAAGAGGTGGGTATAGTGTGTATGGGTTTGGCAAAGTCAGCAGATAGAGGATTGGTATCGGTTGACTTAGCTGTTGGGGGGAGGGAGGGTTCCAAATGATTTTGGGACCCCAAAAAAAAGCCTTTGGCCTGAATTTAAGGATGCAAATAACATTTGTACACATTTTAGGGGGTGTTTAGGGTAAAGCACTACTATGGAGCTGACAAAATAGATTGTTAAGTGACTAGGCCCAGGTGTGTATGGGCCCAGGATAGCATGCTGGGGAGGTTAGTGAAGGCAAATATGCATGAAGGACAAAAAAGACACTTGAAAAACTTCCAGCATGCATGAGGATAAAGAGGACATTCACAGCATATTACAATCATGGTAATTAGGGAATGATGAAAGAAATACAGTACATTAGCAAACATTAAATACATAGAATGTGATGTTAAAGGAGAAATCTTACCTTAATATAGTGCTTCTGCAGGACCTGTATGATGGCAGAACAGGTCTCTGGAATAATTATTCCCAGAGCCTGGGGGGAGATGCCAGTCGAGAACTTGATGTCCTGCAGACTTCTCCCTGTTGCCAAGTACCGCAATGTGGCGACAAGCCTCTGTTCAGGAGTGATGGCTAGCCGCATGCAGGTGTCCTGCTTCGTAATATAACGACAGCAAAGCCAACAATTGGTGAAAAATGGGGTCCGTCATCCAGAGATAATTTCTGAGATAATCAAGATTATTCTCATGGATCTCCCGTAACAAAGGCATGTGAGAGAATTGGTCATGCTGGAGCAACCAATTTTTCGTCCATGAACTCCTCCCCGCCCTGTTCATGGACTGGGCTTGGGTCAAAGTAAGAATCCCAACACCAAGCCCCTGAACAGCACGAACTCTACCATGAGTACGCACCCGCAACATGGCTTCAAAACGATCGTCTGGTCAGAACGAACTAACAGAACGCACTGAAAATCAGAAAGGCCTGAGAAGAGCGAGCTGAAAATCAGAAATGAGCGGACAAGAATGCACTGAAAATCAAATACGTAATAAAAATACGCACTTAAAACCAGATACGAACTGACTACACGCACGAAAAACCAGATACGAACCCACAAGCACAAACTGAAGAGCAGTAATGATCTGAAAAGCACGAGGCTGTGAATCGTCTCTCACCAAACTTCTACTAACACGAGATTAGCAGAAGGAACCCAAAGGGTGGCACACTGGCTATTGAATTTCCTCTTTATAGTGCTGTCATACGTGTTGTACATCATTCTTGACGATCGGAATTTCCGACATTTGTGTGACCGTGTGTATGCAAGACAAGTTTGAGCCAACATCCGTCGGAAATAAATCACAGGATTTCGTTGTAGGAATGTCCGATCGTGTCTACACAGCATAAGTCTTGGAGAGCAGCCCTCATCCTTGGAAAATTTGCCCTCTTAAGGTTTTTATCTTAGTTTTTATCTTTCCTGTATGTGTTTTTTGCTTACAGTTAACATCAAATGAAATCATGTTATGGTCACTGCTACCCAGATGTTCCTTTATATGAACATTAGTAATAAGCTCTGCATGGATTGATATTACCAGGTCCAACAGAGCATCATTCCTAGTTTGGGCCTCAATAAACGAGAGCTTTTGTTTGCCCTTTAACTGTTCCAGCAGTGCCATTACTCCAGATAATTTCCGCGTAGTTAAAATCCCCAATTATTATCACCGTCCCAGCCCTTTCCATCTGTGCAAGGAGCTGAGTCTCCACCTCCTCATTAACATTGGGTGGTCTATAATAAACTCCACTGATTAACTTTGAACTACGCACATCTATATGCAGTTCCATCCATAATGCTTCAGTCATATTACACTCTCCATCAATTAGATCCTCATTCACACTCGCTTTGAGATCACTTCTCACATAGAGACAGACCCTGCCACCTTTCCTTTTTACCCTGTCTCTCCCAAAGGGTGCATAGCCAGGAATATTAATTGCCCAGTCATGTGAGGAATGAAGACAAGTTTCAGCAATACCAATTACATCATAGCTCTCCTCCTGCAACAGAGCTTCCAACTCACCTATTTTGCTTGGCAGACTTCTAGCATTGATGAACAAACACTTTAATGCATTATTACATTTTGCTCTGGTGTTTTGCATATCTTTTTTAGTAGTACAAATGGCACTATAATTTCCAATGGTTGTTTACAACATGGGAACTTTCTTGTCACCTGCCATAACCCATCCACCCATCTATCCCCATTAATGTCTGTTGCCCTTGAAGTCACATTAAAAGGTGGATCCTCCTACTGCTGTACAGTATTTTTTAATGGTTAGGGTTTTTTTTTTTTTGCATTGGTACATGTCCCTCATGACCAGCTCCAAATGCCCCTTTTTCTCAGTCTCTTGCCTATTATCCTTGAAAACAGCCAGATAATAATAAGCCAGACAATAATTTTCAAGGTTTGCCATCAAAAGATTCCAATATGGTTTGGGTTTAAGATTTAAATTTTCAGTCTTCACAATGGGTTAGACGAACATCCTTTGAACTAAACCCAGACACATTTGCTGCCATCCTTTTTCAGTATTCTGTCTGGCATCTTGTCTCTTCACTTAGTTGATGGCCAGTGATGATGTAACTTCTGGGTATGCATGCTGGAGTTATATCAGGTTGGCACCCGGCATCCTTCTTGGTATCTTACAGATGTCAGGAATGGGCCAATGGTGTACACTGAACTGTGCATGCTCCAGAGGCAGTGTACACGCAATAAAAAAGTTTGTAGAAGAAAAATAAAAGTTTTTTTTTGGCAGAAAAATCATAGTAATTTTGTATGCTCCACGTCTGTAGCCAAACTGGACAAAATGACCCAGTTTAGGTTGATCAGTAGCAATTTTTATTACAAGCTCTATTATGCCGCGTACACACGATCGGACTTTCTGACAACAAAACCGTGGAATTTTGTTCGAAGGGTGTTGACTCCAACTTGTCTTGCATACACACGGTCACACAAATGTTGGCCAACAATTAGGAATGTAGTGACGTACAAGAAGTATGGCGAGCCAATAACAAGGAAGCTCAATAGTCAAGTGCCACCCTTTGGGCTCCTTCTGCTAATCTGGTGTTTATCTCGTGTTAGTAGAAGTTTGTTAAGTGACGATTCACGCTTTTCAGCCTTGTGCTTTTCAGTTCATTTCTGCTTTTCAGGTTGTGCTTGTCGGTTCGTATCTGTTTTTCAGTGCGTGCTTGTCAGGTCGTTTCTGTTTTTCAGTGCATTCTATTTATAGTTCGCTTCTGATTTTCAGTGCGTACTTGTCTGGTTGTTTCTGAATTTCAGGTCATGCTTGTCAGGTCCTTTCTGATTTTCAGTGCGTTCTGTCAGTTCGTTCTGAGCAGCCGTTCGTTTACTAGCCATGTGGCGTTCTCGTCGGAGAGATCGTGCTGTTGTTGGGCTTGGAGTTGTTGCTTTGGCCCAAGTCCAGTCAATGAACAGGGGGAGGAAGAGTTCTTGGACCAAGAAATCGTGACCAATTCTGTCATATTCCTTTGCTGCGGGAGCTCCAGGAGAATAATCTTGATGAGTTCAGGAATTATCTCCGGATGACAAACCCCGTCTTTCACCATCTATTGGCTTTGCTGTCTCCTTATATTACAAAGCAGGACACCTGCATGTGGCAAGCCATCTCTCTCGGGCAAAGGCTCGTCGCCACCTTGCGATACTTGGCGACGGGGAGAAGTCTCCAGGATATTAAGTTCACGACTGGGATCTCCCCCCAGGCTCTGGGAATCATTATTCCAGAGACCTGTTCTGCCATCATTCAAGTCCTGCAGAAGGACTATGTTCGGATAAGTTTTATCCTTTAACATCAAATTTTATGTATTTAATGTTTGCTAATGTATTGTATTAATTTCTTCATTCCATAATTACCATGATTGTAATATGCTGTGAATGTAATCTTTGTCCTCATGCATGCTGTAAGCTTTTAATGCTCCTTTTTTGTCCTTCACTAACCTCCCCAGCATACTAGCCTGGGCCCACACACACCTAGCCTAGTAACTTAACAATGTTTTTTGTCAGCTACATTTTAGTGCTTACCCAAGTGCGCTCTCAAGTTCACTTGCATTGCACTTGTAGTGCAAAGTGGTTTTGCCTTTTTGAAATAAGCCCCAGTGTGTCAACATGTGATAGATCCCATCATGGGGATCAATGGACGTGTTTCGGGGGGTGCAACCCCTTCCTCTCACCTACGTTAGTTTGGAGGAAGGGGCTGCACCCACAAAACGCGTACATTGATATCCCATGATGGGAGATAGCACATGTTGACACACTGTATGCATCTTCAAAATTTGGCTTTGCCATTCTTAAAAAACTGTAAAAACACATACAACATAACAACTATAAAATGTAATTTGGGTTTAGATTTTTCCCAAAATATCGATGATGTTGCTCAGTTTTTTTTGAACATTATGGATGTTTTTTTTTAATCTTCCAAATCATGATTACAAACCATGATCTCCCTGATCAGGATTTGTGCACTTGCACTGCTGAAGTGAGTTTCTTCTTCCACAACATCCACATCACCTAGAAATAAAAAAACACACCATGTATTAAAAATATGCAGGCATCCATATATTACCTGAAGCTGTGGTCTCAGACACTGACCTGTTGTCGACAGCATTTCTACCACTTCACCCAGCACTTCCTGAACATCTGCATCCACATCTTCAGGGTGTGTGGTGAGTTGCCTTTCTTCATTTGGTGTGGGGTTACTGGTGTCCTCAGATGTCCCTGTTCTTTTCTCCCCTACGTGAATGCAAAAATGGTATAGTCCACATGTGCAAACAGCTGCTGAGTGTCCTCTCCTGACACTGAATAAAGTTGTCATTTCATTATAGTTTCAAACACATCTAGACAACAATGTAATAAACTTATTTTAATCCAAATAGGCCTGAACAAATGTAGTTAACCTGCATCTGCCAAAAACGACGTATTAGTGGTCGAACGAACAATGTTTATTACGGACGATTCCTGTGTCCACAAACCTCAAACTTGGAATTTTAAACTGTACAACAGTAAAGAAAAGTACATGGACCAGCACGAAAGTAATAATAATAATAATAATAATAATAGGAACACACGACAAATACTTACTTTTTTGCAGCAATTTCCTGATCTTTCTATACTGATCTTGCTCCCTCAATTTCAGGTCTGACCAGCGTTTCCACAATTGATCCTTGCATCATCGTACCCCAAAATTCCTGTGCAGACTTCTGACAACTTTAGCCGTGATCTTGGCCTTTCTCACATTAGGGTTTCTGTACGGCCCATGATTCCCATCATAGTCTGTACCCTTTAAGATGTCCACCATCTCCACCATCTCTTCAAAGGACATATTTGAGGCCTTATATCTCCTCCTGGATCGGGAACTGCCTTGCACCAGGCTTTCCTCGTTGCCGCTTTCTACACGCATCTGCTGTCTCTCCGCCATTTGCTCTCCCACTGGACTGAAAGAGAAGAGGCGGGGAATACACTAGAAAGAAGGACAGGGGCGGAGTTTGATGCATGCGCATTGTATATAAAGCATAATGAGGATACAATTGGAAATTGGGGCATCAGTGGTTAGTGGCCTATACTGCTTATAGATTGAGGCCTATATTGGGACAAGATTAGGAGAGTTTAGCCTGACATTAGGGTTTGTTTTGTGTTGGGTCTTGCAGATAAAATAGTTGATAAATTTATGGCCCCAGATTTCCTGCCAGACTTTATCGAAAAATACAAGGAGCTGCCATGTCTCTGGCAAGTAAAATGCAAGGACTATTCTAACAAGAAAAAGAGGAAGGCAGTGATGGAGAAACTGTTGGAATTAGTGAAGTCTGTGTACCCCAACGGCAGACATCAACTATTTGAAGACCAAAATTGGTAGCCTGAGGAGCACATATAATAGGGAGCACAAGAAAGTCCAGGATTCCCTGAGATCCGGAGCAGCAGCAGATGACATATATGTCCCCAGGCTGTGGTACTACACAGCCTGCGTTTTTTGTCCGATCAGACGGAACCCAGGCCATCGCTCTCAACACTTCCTTCAACATCAGCTGAAGCTCCTGAGGTCCAACCTGGGCCTTCCACCCAGGAAGATGATGTGGAGGAGCCCAGCTTGACCCAGGTATAGCATTGATGAACATATTTCTACGTTAACTAGATGTTATTGATCACAAATTTCTGTTTTAACAAAGTGGTTTATATATCAATAGACAGTAGTAGCCAAAAATGATTGGGACAAGAATGAAAAATGCTGGGGTCAGAATGATAGTCTTTTCTATTTGTTAACATTCAATTTGCAACAGTCATGAGCTCAAAATTGTGTGTGATTGATGACCAAAAAACTAAAACTATGTACCATTTTTATACACAGGAAAGTCTCAGCCTCAGCCAAGTGGAGGCTGTGGCAAGCAGCCTGACTGAATCTCCAACCAAAAGGGCCAGGAAGTCCAGAAACCTGGAGGCCACGGCTGCTTTTCTTTGCCATGCTACAGCGGCAATTAGCACGGCCCCTGATGGCCAGGAGGCATTTGGATGTCTGACAGGCAATAACTTAAAACAAATGGAGGAGGACCAGCGTATTATATATGAGGAAATAATTCTCCAGGCCCTAAACAAGGGTACGGGGGGGCAAACGCACCCATCAAACACCCCTCTGTGAGTTGGACCATGCTCCTCCACCACCTCCACCAACACAGCCACCCCACCAACCACAGCAGCAATGAAGGTAGTCTGGAAGAAACTGTTGAGAGTGATGGCCTGGGTTCGGTGAGGTCTGGCAAAAAACGCAGGCTGTTGGAAGACCACAGCCTCGGGACATATATGTCATCTGCTGCTGCTCCCGATCTCGCTCCCGGGACCGCATTGTGCTCCCTATTAAATGGACTCCTCATGTTACCAATTTTGACAGTCAAATAATTGATGTCTGCCCTGGGGAACAAAGGCTTCACCAATTCTAATGCCGCGTACACACGGTCGGACTTTTCGTCTACAAAAGTCCAACGGACGCCGACGGACTAAAGCTGGCTGGTAATCCGATCGTGTGTGGGCTTCTCCGGACTTTCAGCAGACTTTTTCAGCCTCAAATCCGACGGACTTTAGATTTGAAACATGCTTCAAATCTTTACGTCGTAACTACGACGGACCCCGAAATCCGCTCGTCTGTGTGCTAGTCCGACGGACAAAAACCCATGCTAGGGCAGCTATTGGCTACTGGCTATGAATTTCCTTATTTTAGTCCGGTGTACGTCATCACGTACGAATCCGTCGGACTTTTGTGTGGTCGTGTGTAGGCAAGTCCGTTCGTTAGAAAGTCTGCTGCAAGTCCGCCGAAAGTCCGCAGGAAGTCTGTCGGACAGGCTGTCGGACTTTTGTAGACGAAAAGTCCGACCGTGTGTACGCGGCATAACTGTTTCTCCATCATTGCCTTCCTCTTATTTTGATATGACCTTGTGCTCCCTATTCAAATGAACATTTTTGTTTTGACAAATACTTGGCTGTTTTATGTCAAAAAAGGACCGTTTGTTTGTGAATAGGCAGGTACATTTCAAAAATACAATGTCAAATTAACAAGGGACACCAACATAGCTGTATCTTTGAGGTTAAAAAATACAAGATAATAATGGTGTTGTGGTAACTTGACATACAAAAATTAAAAACATATTCTGGAGATCACTAGAAAAAAAACAAAAGAAAAAAAATTATTCTGGAGATTACTAGAAAAAAAAAATAAATACATTTGTCAGAACTCTGTGAATATCAGCAGCAAAGCAGCTTCATTATTATACCATTATAAAGAAGAAAATGCGCTGCATTGAGAGATTTTATAATTTGCCGCGTCACGAATGTGATATCTCCATTATGAACACTAATTTGTCAAGACCAATCGCTTCCGACTCGTCCTTGATTCCGAGCATTTGTGTTTGTACTTTGGACTTTTGTCCGACGGACTTGTGTACACACGATTGGAACGTCCGACAACACACATTTGTTGGCGGAAAATTTGAGAACATGCTAGCCAAGATTTGTTGGCGGAAAGTCCGACAACAATTGTCTGATGGAGCATACACACGGTCGGATTTTTCCCCAACAGCCAGACATCCAACATTTCCCATCGTGTCTATGCGGCATTAGAAGGATATACTAAATACCAGCAACCATTAACTCTTTCATGTTTACATGAAAATGTTTGTTATGATTTAGAAGTGCAAAGATATTCTTTTTTTCTGGCAGAAATTAACATTCTTTGATGAGACCTGGTTAGAATTTTCAGTCACATCTGACAGTAAACCTGTTTTTTGGGTTTCTGGCAGTGCAGCAGCTTGAATATATCAGCAGAATATAACTAAATAATGTTTCATTTACAAGTTTTATTTAAAAAAGAGAATCTTCTCCAGGGCAGTGGTATTCACGGCAAGTATTTGCCATACCACAGTTTAAATTCCTGCCTGTGTAGGAATATTGACTATAATTGCAACAAACAGCTATTCCCTGCCCTATTTTATACCATATTATCCCTCTAGTGCCCAGCGTTATCAAACTAACATCATATTTGTGAGCCCAACTAAAGGGATTGTGGGATTGGTAGATCCAACCGATGTCTGTTCCCCTGCATGACTATGCATCCAGACTACATATCCCAGCTATCTTTGCTACCACCAGGGAGACTTCTAAGAAGAACTATAAAAAAAACAGAAACCCACTTTGCGCTCTCTTCCCCTGGGGCCTTGTGTGTGTCCATGCAGGGAGAGTGAGGTCGCGGCCTACCACGCGATCCACAGCATTCCTACCTGACCGATAAGGGACCCAGTGATGCCTGCTGTTTATCGGACTTCTGATCAGCACCGTCTCTACAGTGCAGCTACCCACATTTCGTGCTCTGTAACGGGGGATCATCACAAGTGGATCTGCAGCCAGAACGTCCATTCGGGAGTCACTGGCTGGAAGGCATTGAATCAACCTGGTCTTTGCAAACCTTTCCTTTGTTTCATTGGGACACTGTGCACAGACAGCTTTGCCTTGGGAACACTTCGCAGTACCTTTATTTGAACACTGTACATAATTGTCTTTAGCTACAGTCATCACAAGATATATTACCACTCTGTTACTACACCCTATTGGATACAATTAATGAGCTCTGACTGCTAGTGAAGACCATAAGATCGGCAACAGGGACATTCTGTCATTGCTATTTAAAGGGCCTTTACACCGTCCATTTTTAGCTGCATCACTTATTAGGATCAGAGGTTAAACAGGCCAGACTGGGTTTCTCTTTTTAGAAGTACTGTCAGTATTGCTGCTTAACTTGTTCATCCTTTCAGTTATGTCCAAGTGGTATTCTACTGTACATACAGTAGGTGTATATAATATTCTGCTGTTGTATTCTGTCTAAACTAACATTTCTTAAGTAGTCATTTGGCTGAGTTTGTGCTGCTATCCCAAACTCAGTTGAACCATTACCTCTTTGTACAACCATACCTCACTGAAGTATTCCAGTAAACGTTAATAGAATATAAACGCATTGAGTGCTGTCTTATTACTTAAAGGTGTTGCAATGATGTCTGAACCTAGAGTGTTAGGTGGGTTGGATTATTCACAGGGTCATAGCGATGCAGATGAGCAGGTAAATCCAAGCAGTCCCCTATCGGGCCGTGGTACACCTGTTTCTGTTCTGCAGATATAGACAGGCTATGCTCATGGCATCTTGAAACATTCTAAGTGGATAGATCTGGTTGTGGTAATTTTACTATCAGTCTCAGTGTTGTAAAATTGTGTATTGTATCCCTAACATTTCTGGGCAGATTAAGCACACATGGATAGTAACTAAACAAAGATGAAAGACTTTCTACAAAAAACAGACCTAGTGCCATGTTGCTTGCTTTAGGATTGTACCCCACATGATTCATTGTTTGGCTATGTGTGGTAACAAACAGGTGTATCCAA
This sequence comes from Aquarana catesbeiana, assembly GCF_042186555.1. NCBI lineage: Eukaryota > Metazoa > Chordata > Amphibia > Anura > Ranidae > Aquarana > Aquarana catesbeiana. The sequence goes on along the minus strand of NC_133324.1, from coordinate 104,237,959 downwards.
TACATTAAGTAGTCACTGAGAAAAATATACAAAAAGCAGTTGGTGCCCATATCTTGGCACTGCTTTATTTTGGATAATAATCTTGCTAAAGAAACATTACATATGGTGAGGAAAGTGTAAGTACAGATTATAAAGGGTTAGGGTTAGGCTCTACACTACTTTAGAGCTAATGTTAGGAGTTAAAGTTAAAGCAGGCTAAACTCTTTCAATCATAATTACCTATTTTTAATCTTGCTGCTGTTTGCATTAAAAAAAACTAGATAGGAAGGTATATTTTCATGTTTTAACTTTTTTTTTTTTACATTTATTCAGTTGCTTCTTGGTTTCTGGCCTAGGCCAAAATGATGGCATACATCCTATCAGCCTTCATAGGCATTTTTTCTTTCATCTGAAGGAGAGGAGGGGAGGAGGAACTTTCTCACTTAGGCTCATCCTTCTGCTTGCATGCCTGAGCTAAGGGCAGATGTATTCCAGAAAGCAAAAGCTACAAGAATCATTTGCCTTTACTCAGTATGGCCCTGGTTATAAATGCTGGGGGGAGGGCTTTTCAAAATGATTTTTCAACAAAATAAAGCATGGAGACATTGATGGATGAGTGCATTTGCATGGGTTATTAAAAATTAGTTAAATGTTGTTTTCAGTTTATGGTGGTAAAATACAGTTTACTCTCACTTTAAGTTAAAGAGAAGGCTAAAATGGTTTGGTCAGACTGAATGTGAAGGGTTATATTTTATTGTTAGGTTAAGTGCTAAGGGGAATTTAAGGCTTGAATGAAGAAAGGGTTGGCCATTAGGGTCAGCCTATGGGTCATATATACAGTATAACTATCAATGAAGAAGGAAACTCACAGGACCTGAAATGGGTATACATGCAAATGTGTAGGTTTGAGGGTGAGCTGATGTTTAGCTCGAGTGCAGACCACCATCATAACATTGGATCACTAGTAAACCTTGATATTTGCATGTGTTATCTTGTTTAACTGCTTGCCGACCAGCCGCAGCAGTTTTACTGCGGCAGAATGGCACGGCTGGGCGAAACGTTATGTTACGTCGCTTCGCCTTTTTATCACTAGGGGCGTGCTCGCCCGCAGCATGTGCCTGGCCCTAATGCATCGCACGACCGCGCAATTGTCAGTTAAAGCCACACAGTGCCGAATCGCAAAAAATGGCCTGGTCATTGAGCAACCAAATCATCCGGGGCTGAAGTGGTTAAAGTCCTGTTTCCTGAGAGCACCCAGGCATTTACCTATTATAATGTGCTAGTATTCATTTTTCACATTATATTTATCACATATTCAGAAATTTAAAAAATCTGAGAAAAAAACCTGACTGTTACAAAATACAATTCTTGCGGATATTAATTAAAACTCACAGGCCAATTGTACTTTTACATTACCGAACCCACATATACTGTGCCACTTGCTCTGACATCATATCTTTGTTTCCCCACAGCTTCACACAACGCATACCAACAACAAATTATACATTTCCCGTATGTTAATATACTTTCACTGAGGAAACAGAGACTGCTGCAACAGATGTAACCACTGCTTGTAATAACTGGGCTGCACAGGAAGCATTGATTATAGCATGCAAAAATCTTCTAACATGTCAGAGGATCTTTTCATGATTGGATTATTATTGTTACCTTGTTTATGGAGAAAATGGAGCTGCAGCTGAAATACATACATGTAAACTGAATTACTTGCCAAAATATATTGTTCAACCACTCATGTGATTCACAGACTCTAAACAGTGGGAGGGTGAAATCACTATTCATTTTCAATGGGACAGGACAGTGGCTAAGTGGTTAACACCTCTGCCTGTCAGCACTTGGGTCAAAGGTTTGAATCCAACCCACAGCACCAGCTGCCTGGAGTTTGCATGGTCTCTCCCTGTGCCTGTGTGGAGTACTTTGGTTTCTTCCCACACCCCAAAGACATGCTACCCTGTTTCCCCGAAAATAAGACCTAGCGTGATTGTCGGTGATGGCTGCAATATAAGCCCTACCCCCCAAATAAGCCCTAGTTAAAGTCCTTGTAGGTCTTATTTTCAGGGTAGGGCTTATTTGGGGGGTAGGGCTTATATTGTAAGATTGTAGATTGTAAGCTCTAACGAGCAGGGCCCTCTGATTCCTCCTGTATTGTATTGAATTGTATTGTAACTGTACTGTCCTCCCTAATGTTGTAAAGAGCTGCGTAAACTGTTGGCGCTATATAAATCCTGTATAATAATAATAATAATATATTGCAGCCATCACCGACAATCACGCTAGGTCTTATTTTTGGGGAAACAGGGTAGTAGGTTAATTGGCTCCTCTCTAACTCCTGTCTAACTTGGTCCTAGTGTATGTATGTATGAATGTGGATTAGAGACCTTAGATTGTAAGCTCCGTGAGGGCAGGGACTGATGTACCATATAGATGTAAAGCACTGCGTAAATTGTTGGCACTATATAAATACCTAAAAAAAAAAAAATACTACACTATTAAGGGAGCTAATGATACCTGTGTGTAAGTGGGGCTTAAGGTGCCCTAGTGAGGACACTGTGGAACTGCACTTGCTAATGCCTAAATGACAACTTGCACAGTTAACTCCTTACACTGGGGACAGTCCCATAATGTCAGGAGCTGGTTGCTAGTAAAGGGGCCAAGCATGACACCCCTTCCAGAGTAACTGTCACCTTCACCATGTCACCTGTTTCCTGGCTAGTTGGTTGATTTAGCAAGTGATACAAATATGATGGTCCTTATCAATGGCAACATAGTTTCCTCTGGACAGCATCCTGCTTGTTAGTCCTCTGTAGTGCATCTTCTCCAACTTTAGTCCTCTAGTTGTAATGCCGCGTACACACGGTCGGACTTTTCGTCTACAAAAGTCCGACAGCCTGTCCGACAGACTTCCGGCGGACTTCCGGCGGACTTTCGGCGGACTTGCAGCAGACTTTCTAACGAACGGACTTGCCTACACACGACCACACAAAAGTCCGACGGATTCGTACGTGATGACGTACACCGGACTAAAATAAGGAAGTTCATAGCCAGTAGCCAATAGCTGCCCTAGCATGGGTTTTTGTCCGTCGGACTAGCACACAGACGAGCGGATTTCGGGGTCCGTCGTAGTTACGACGTAAATATTTGAAGCATGTTTCAAATCTAAAGTCCGTCGGATTTGAGGCTGAAAAAGTCTGCTGAAAGTCCGGAGAAGCCCACACACGATCGGATTACCAGCCAGCTTTAGTCCGTCAGCGTCCGTTGGACTTTTGTAGATGAAAAGTCCGACCGTGTGTACGCGGCATAAGACCTGTTCTTTTGATACACCATGCATTTACACCTTTAGAGACTTCAGACCAGGAAACAACAAAAGATCTTTACTAAGGAAGTTAAGGAACTCAGGAATATTTTTTAAATTACATCTCCAGCCATGTTACTGTAAAGAGTTCTATAAGTGTCCCATAAAGTGACTGTACGTTAGGCAGATAGTAAGTCCCTAATGATTTGGTGGTAATCCACAAAAGGCAGTTTGTCTATGACTGGCAGCTTATAGGTCCATAACGATCCACAGAATCCAGACCCCAACTGGGAACCTGTATAAAGTGGGACCTGCAGGGTGCTATGACCTTGCTGAAAAGAGCAGAAAAACATTAACCCTTCCTTCACAGATATTACCAGCTCAGCAGGTGAACCTGAGGACACAGTACAACATTAATACAATTTGCACCTGGCTGACCTAATTAACTGAAAGGCCCGAACATAGCGAGAGAAAAACAGTTAACCCTTTAGAACCCCTTGGAAGCACCTGCTTACAAGTGTAGCTTCTTATGTTACATCTTTACAGTCTTCCCATTGGATTACAAATAATCATTACCACACAGATGGCAATCTCCCTTCCTGTAAACTGTCTAATGAGCAATGCATCAAGCCCTCGCTGCTTGAAACTGGTTAGTATAAAAGCACTGTGTAAGGCAATCAAACCAGACTGGCTCTCTGTACTGATATTGCCTCTTTCAGACTGATTTCTGCTGTGCAGAGAATACAAAGATAGCTCCATTTAAAAGATGATTGAATAAACACATAGTTGGAGTAAATTTTGAGTATTTATTATTGTATTTAATAGCCATGAATTCCCATTCTGGGATCTCTGCTCACCTGGTGAATTGTACATGTGGACCTTGTGTAATTGCATATTTCCATTTGCATCCTAATATGAATTGATATTGTTGCTGTATAAATTAAACAAGCAGGAACAGTATACACCCCTCCCTATTTTTCATTGTACCATGTCACAATAACAACCATATTATCCAAATTATCCCTTATTATTTTAATTAACCCTGGAATTTTGCACATATGTCTTAGTATCTGCACATAATTTTTATGGAACTGTTTATACTACTTAATTGTCCTTTTGTTTGTTAGATATTTCTGTTCCTCTATACAAAGCAGTAAAATATAATGTCACCCATGTGTGTATATCGATATTTATCTGTAGCATAAAAGACATGATTTAGGCAAAAGTATTCAAACTGGAACTCTACCTTTCTTATCCATAAAAGCATAAATGCTTTCTTTGCGCTCACATATTTAGTTCCTATTTGGTAAGGCAAAAAGAAAAGTGCAAAATGCAGTAACATATACTGTAACAAGCAATCAGAGTGGATATTTCAGTGATTTGGATCTATTAAATTGAAACCTTTTTTTTTTTTTTGTGTATTTTGAACTGCACTACTAATAAGCCCTATGGATGGCCTTCTTTTGCTGACTAAAGGCCCGTACATACGATCAGAAAATGGTACGAAAATGACCTCTTTCAACACGATAGTCTGATAGTACACAGCTTTTGAAAGCCGATATTGACAGTTCATCCGATATTATCCAAAGGGACAAAAAAAATTCTCGTACGATTTTAGTTTAATCAGTTGTCATCCGAAAATACAATACAAATACACTACAATACATTGCAGTACATCACTTCCAAATTTTTATTCTGTCGTATTTTTTTGTAAAAGAATTTTTATAATTTTAGCAACCTCTTTAGATGGATCATTTATGTTAAAGCCCAATTGAAATTTAGCTAAAATCAGCAAATTCATTCTAAGTACATGCAGTATAAACAAAAGCAGCCACAAACTGAGTAGAAAAGCCTGTTCCCTAATAGCACGTTAGAGAGAAGGACCTTTTGCAGTCAGCAAAGCTCATGCTTCCTGCTGATTGGAGAACTCTAGCTCTGACATAACAGGGGGTGTGTCCAGCCACTGCTTCCACACATAGAGCAAGCATCCTTCTTTGCAGCATGCCGGCAGAGGAAAGGCTTTTCTACACTGGATTGTATTGCTTAGTAAAGAAAGCAAATAGTAAGATTTTACATTAATTTTGATGTACATTTATTTTGATTTTACTTCCCTAGAAATGAAATTTTGATGTACATTTATTTTGATTTTACTTCCCTAAAATGAACTTTAACTCTGCTCATTATTCTAACGCTTCCTAAAAATATTAATTTTACAAATTTAAGTATTGATACGGGTAAAACAGCTCAAAAAACAACACACAAGGATAAGGATCCTGAGTACAATGAGATTAAAAAATTATGGTCACATTGCTTAAAGAAAGATATTTATCCTTGTGTTAAAGCTTTGTACAGTATTATTTTATTAGTACCTGGAATGGCTCTGATTACCACTTACTTTAATAAACAGCTTAGAGAACTTTGATATAATTGCCAACCAGATGATAGAGGTATTCTAAGAAATGATATATTGTATGATAATCTTTGTGAATTAACTTTTTTTTGTGATCACACTAAACTGTTCTAGTCCATAAGCACAATGCCCAATGTCCAGAGAAAACGTATATGTATATGTGAACCCTTACTTTATGAAACAACCCATTCAGTTTAGAAATCTAAGGCAAAATGATTTTGTGTGTATGGGTGTATACAGGGCTGTCTTTAATATTGATTGGACCATGAGCAAAAATGTACCTGGGCTGCCCCCCCCCCACCCCCCCGGCCATGCAATTTCACTCTTCACCTGCTCTGAGACATACAATAAATAGCAGCTAGACTTAAAATCAGTTCACTGTATCAGATCAGGCAGCAATTGTGATTGGTTGCCAGTGGTTACAGCATATCATTACTGCTTACTGACTGGTTGCTAGCCATTACAACACACATTACGGCTCACTGATTAGTTGCTAGAGGTTACAGCAAATGATTTCTGCTTGTTACTTGGTTGCTAGAGATTACTGTACAGTATTACTGCTCACTGATTGGTTGCTGGAGGTTACAGCACATCATCTCCTCACTGTTGGGGGGCATGATATACATATGAATGCCGCCTTTATTTACATGTCAATCCTGCCGGCCACAGATATTCACTTATGAATGCCGCCGCTATTTACATATGAATGCCGATTATTTACATGTAAACACAGGGTTTGCAGCTGAGTCATCTGTACACAACAATAAGGCAGAGCTAGGCAGCATTAGTACCAGTACTTCACACTGAGATATTGGGACACAGCACAGGACTAAAACTTCAAAGGACAAGGGAATTTAAATTGGGATAGTTGTCAAGTATAAGGCAGCTGCTTTGGGCCCCACAACAATGACAGGGCCCAGGGCAGCTGCCCCTTTTGCCCTGCCTTAAAGATGGCCCTGTGTGTGTATATATATATATATATATATATATATATATATATATATATATAGTGTGTGTGTGTGTGTGTGTGTATGTGTATACTGTGTATACAGGGCTCAAAATTTCAAGTCCTGAGCTACTAGCCAGACCTTAAGACCCCTTTCACACTGGTGTCGCCCGTGTGTTAGTGGTAAAGCGCCACTTGTTTTAGCGTCACTTTACCGCAGTTTAAGCAGCACTTTCCGGCCGCTAGCTGGGTGCTTTTAACCCCTGCTAGCGGTCGAAAAAGGGGTTAAAAACGCCCATGTTGCGGCACTTCCAAATTGCTTTTCAGGCAATTCGGAAGCGCTGCTCATTCATTGCAATAGGCAGGGGCATTTTGGGAGTGCTGTATACAATGCTCTCAAACCCCCCCACAGATGCTGCGTGCATGACTTTTTCTAACGTCCCGCAAGCACACTGTCCGGATGTGAAAGCACTCAGGCTTTCACATTCGGGTGGCATGGGAGGCAGTTTTCAGGCGCTATTTCTAGTGCTAAAATGCTTAAAAAAATGCCTCAGTGTGCCTCAGTGTGAAAGAGGTCTTTAGTTATTCGCCTACCAGTTGCCCCGCCCAACTCCTACTCTGCCCCTCTCCTAATTCCAGCCTAAACACACCCTTGTGAATTTTCTCATGAAATGACACTGTTAAATGTTTTAACAAGGTAGTAATGATGTGTACAGTGCCTATATTAGCCAATCATATTTTAACCTTATTTTATCACAGTCAGATCAATGAAATATGATTACCAATTGCTGGTGTTGGTTATTTTTATTTCCTTATTCAGTGTAATCATTTGGCACACAAAGTGGATTTATATGCTTCTCAGCTATTTGGATGAAAGTCTTCACACCCAGAGCTCAGCTTTAATGTATAACTGAATATAATTTTTCCCTTTATTTAACTGCTTCCCACCCGGCCAATGTACATAAACGGCTGAATCGGAGCTTCACCGTTCTGAGTGGACATGTCCCATCAACATCTGTACCAGTGTATCAGTGCACAAAAACATCTGCAATAGTGCAATAATGTTCCATTGCAACATCAACGTCTATCAGTGTTCGCAGGTGGACGATCAAAATCTGCCACAGTGTACAAAAACATCTGTCATTGTACCAGTGCCCCGCCGATAAATAAATAAAAGTATACAGATTTTTACTTGTAAACAAAAAGTATCAGAAGAAGGCCTGGTCTTAAAGTGGATAATGGCTGAAAGTGCTTCTTAGATGTTGCGCTTCCCTGTGTGGCCAGGCTGTGAAAAAAGTCTCACATGTGTTTTGGGGTGCAGTTGCAGTATGCCTATGCTGTGTGTGAGAAATAACTTGTTAATATGACATTTTTGTGGAAAAAAAAATTCAAAAAACTTGCCTTGCCTCTTACCAAATACCTTGGATGGTCTACTTTCCAAAAACAGGTCATTTGGGGAATATTTGTACTTTCCTGGCATGTTAGGGCCTCAAGAAATGAGGCCATCAGTATCAGGTGTGATCGATTTTCAATGATTGGCACCATGGCTTGTGTACTCTATAACTTTCACACAGACCACATAATATACACCGATTTGGGTTATTTTTACCAAAGAAATGTAACAGTATACATTTTGGCAAAAATTTTGAAGAAAAATGACTTATTTGCAAATTTTTGTAACAGAGATAACAAAGAAAAACACATCTTTTTTCAAAAGTTTTTTTTTTTTTTCATTTATAGAGCAAAGAATAAAACGTGGTGATTAAATAACACCAAAAGAAATCTCTATTTGTGTGAAAAAAAGATAAAAATTTCATATGGGTACAGTGTTGCATGAGTAATTATCATTCAAAGCGCAACAGCACTGAAAGCTGAAAATTGGCCTGGGCAAGAAGGTGAAACACCTCCCTGCTAAAACAACACACATAAAGCAGATATAAACACCAAAACTGTTTAGTTTGATGCAGCAATGGTCATAAATTTGTTGATGTGTCCCCTGAAAAACAAGGATGGGGACGTTAATCAATCTAACAAAGCCCCAACTATTCATGATGAAATGTCACCAGAATGCAATGATGTCACCCCAGTGCACAGCTCTCCATGGGGGCCCTTCACATTGTATGGAGGCACATGTGACAGGCAAAGGCAGCCTGCCCTGTGTGTGACCTCTCTGGTTTTACAGAAGGTGGCAGTTGGAGGGTGGTGAGGGCACTTACCTATCAGTACAACTCCTTACTGGGCCTCCTCCCTACACCGCTTTCATCTCTGCTCATCGCACTACCACTCGGGAGGCAAACAGCCGCAGGTTACAAGCCCCAGCCTGCCACTCTCCCCATCTTTTCGGGTCTTTGCCCTGGCTTCAGGTCAATGCTCAGTATCTGCACATGCGTCAGCACCCGAGGGCACGTGCAACACTGCACTCTGAGTTGCTTGGCAAGCCCGGGCCGTCGCATAGCTGCGCTGATCTCATTCAGTGTGACTGCTCCAATGACCACCCAGGGCCCTGTAGGGAAAAAAGGGGTGGTTCATTATGACGTCTGAAAAGCGCATTTGTGTTTTAATTGGCTCAGGGGGGCGTGATAGGCGTGTGTGGCAGCCAATGAGCTAAGAGAAAGGGTTTCAAGCACGAAGGATGAGTTGAGGAAGCTCCCGTATAACCCTGCCTGCCGGAGGTGCCCCCCCATGTGGCTCCACAATTGGCCTCAGCTTATTTCCTCTCGCCTAATGCGAGCAGGCGAGTGGAAATTTTGAGGGCTGATATATATATATATATATATATATATATATATATATATATATGTATATATATATATACCAAAGACATTATAAATACCTTCTTTTTCTTTTTTTTTTATTGTAAGGGATTACATGACCTCTGTTCTCAGCTGCATGAAGGGCTTAGATTGCTAGAGGTGGAGACCACAGGGGGTATGTCTGCAGGAGACAGATAAACAGCAGTACACTGATCTTCACAGTGATTAGCTGTGCAGGGGGTGTTTCTGTGCAAGTCTGACGTACTGGTAGGCTGTGCCCCTAAGTAGAATGCAAACAAGAAAACTAACCACGCTGGGTTGGTCGTGCTTCCATGCCTAAGACCCCTTTCACACTGAGGCGCTTTACAGGTGCTACAGCGCTAAAAATAGAGCCTGTAAAGAGCCTCCCCTGTCTCTTCAGTGTGAAAGCCCGAGGGCTTTCACACTGGAGTGGTGTAATTGCAGGGCGGTAAAAAAAGTCCTGCAAGCCGCATCTTTGCAGCACTGTAGGAGAGGTGTATACACCGCTGATAAAGCACCCCTGCCCATTAAAAACAATAGAGCAACCCCGCCAAACCACCGGCAAACCGCCGCTGCAGTGGAGCTTTGTGGGCGGTTTTAACCCCTTTTTTGGCCACTAGTGGGGGGGCTTTAACCGCTAAAACGACGGTGAAGCGGAGCTAAAAATAGAGCGGCTTTATTGCTGATGCCTGCCCGCCCCAGTGTGAAAGGGCTCTTAGTGTGGTCATTTGAAATAGGGAAGCAGGGGACTGGCAAGAACACCAAGTATCTCACACAAAGGAAGCAATGCCAAGACAACACGATAACGTTTCACAAAAGTACACGGTACAACAGACGGCTATCCAGAATATGAAATGTTGAGGTAACATACACTTTACAGCACAGAAATAGGAGTAAGCATTCCAAGTTCTCAGACCCTGTTGTAAAATGGAACACTGCAAAAAAAAACAAAAAACCCTTCAAAAATGTATAATAACGTGTGTGAAGTGAAAAAATGTGAAGTGAGGTGATTTCATCCGATCCATGCAGTATTGGCTTTAGTGAGATAGAAAATCAATTTTTGCACAGTACTGTATATTGTTTATTTTGGAAAATCATTGAAAAATGTGCTTTCATTTTTTGAGATCTGGTCTATTTAACAAAATTAGAGGTAATTTTAATATAAAAGGCTCAATTAACAAAAAAAAAAAAAAATACAGAACTTGCATACTAGCTTTACTACCTAATGGAGTGGATTTACTAAAGACAAATAGACGGTGTACTTTGCAAGTGCAGTTGCACTCATTTTCCTTAGTAAATGTAAATGTGGTAAAGTTTCACTTTGTAAATAATACCCAGATGCAAGGAAAAGTAAAAAAAACAAAAACATGTTTGCTTGCACATAATTCCATGATGGAAATCAGTAGAGCTTTACCACATTTACTATGGTCTGGGGAAAATTAGTGTAACTGCACCTGCAAAGTGTACAGTCTATTGGCTTTAGTAAATCCACCCCAATGAGCCTTAAGGGTCAGGATGACATAGATCAGAATGAGGGATCATTAGCCAAATTTGTTCACAGGTTTCCTTTAACGTTGCATTAATTAATGGCTAGATTTTCCAAAATCTACTAATCTAAATCAATATCTATCTATCTATCTATCTATCTATCTATCTATCTATCTATCTATCTATCTATCTATCTATCTATCTATCTATCCAGAATGCTGCAATAATGCAGTTATCAGAGATTTAGCTTCAGAAAACACAATGTAATACATCTCTGATGATTTTTTTTTCCCCCCGAGTTCTCCTGAAAAGAGTGTCAGGGCCTCTCAGGCGGATCCTCCTGTCTTTTAATAGATTTCTGGAAGAACAGTAAAGCTGTCCCTGGTGGTCTACTGGAAGGTGTCCATACTGAGAAAATGAATCTCATAAACATAAGTTAGCCCTAAATTCACTTTTTTCTTAAGTCTACTTTCTCCAGCTGCCATTCTTTTATGTGCTGCATTCTGAAATTTACAGGAAGAGCTGAGCAGTGACGTTGAAGGAAGAGGTCGTTATGCTTGATTGCAGACCTCCATTAAAAAACACTGTTAAATGCACAATGCTGGATAACCTGGGAATTCCAATATAATCTCTTTCATGCGCTGTCATTAGCCATAATACAGGCCCTTCATGACCTACATCATAAGGTAGCAAACACTCCTCACTTTCTGTGTCTTTTTGCCCTCCTTTACTTTTCTTATTTAGGTATCCCGACAGTTTGTCTATGTGTTAGAGAAGGGTATCCTGACAGTTTGTTTTTTTTGGGTTCGAGAAGGGTTGCAACTGCTTTAAGCTGTTTTTTTTCCTGGGGAGATTCATCATCTCTAATTCTCCTGGAAATCCCTGGCTGTAAAGTGAAATCTTACAATGGGGTTACCCATTCCAGTTAGCAGTGGAAGGATTCCCTTTACTTTACAGAGGTTTCCTCTTTGCACTTCCCTTTGTTTCTCCAGGAGAGGGAGTGAATGGACATCTCTCCAGTGGGACAGAAAATCAAATTAAGGTTTACAGGAATTCTACCCATATGCTTTCTAAAACAAGAAAATAAAACTAGTATTGCACTTTTAAGAAATTATTTTCCTGAGTTTTTTCAGAGAAGTTCCAGAGCGAAATATTTTGCACCTAAAGGAATGTGTGTCATTGACAAGTAGTCATTGGTACAGCCAATCAGGAATGATACAATCTGTTATGGGCTATGCAGAATATGAAAGCGTATGTGTTATTCTTATTTAACAAAACCAAGATTAAGGCTTTTTTTCCCACCTGCTCACCTCCACATCAATGCAGGAGACAGTGGCATAGTGGTTGGTAGTAGGAACCAGTGATAGCTGTGGGATACCAAGAATGTCAGACCAGGAAGTATTTTTTTTACTGAAAACTTCAAGAGATGATTCCCTAGGATTGAAGAGGTATTATGTGGCATGCGCAGCAAGAGAGTTAAAAGAGACGTGTGAGATTAAAAAAAATAAAAATCATATTCACCTAGATGGCTGCAGCACCAATCCGAGCTGCAGCTGTCCCTGCTGGCTCTACACTGAGACCTGAACAATCAAGGACCACTGATCGCTCAGTCTTCAGTGACCAGAGAGTCAGTGGCTGGGCTATGGAGGGGGCAGGAGTGGCTTGCTTTTTATTCTACAGAGTTTTTTATTGGGTGGGGGGTTTAATATAACAACAGGGTAACTTTAAACAACCCAAATGAAGCACTTATATCAAATCTGGCAACATCTAGTGTGTTAGGTCTCTATCATATAACATATACAGTCCTATGAAAATGCTTGTTTTGTCAGTGTTAGTGATTGTTTAAAGTGAATCAGCGTCCGCAAATACACATTTAAAAAGTAGTACATGAGCTTTAAAACAAACCATCACTGATGTAGTAGCTGCAAGCACTGTTGAAAAATGAATACCTAACTTTCACAACAGAGGCCATTAAGTCATCCAAATCGCTCTCTCAGGAATTCAAGTCCCCCAATCCCTCCTCCCAAAGTAAAGTCCATTGAGGGTGGCACATAGTAGGATCTTATAAACATTTAAAAGCTTTATTTAAACATGGGGTTAAAATCCAAGCAGTCAGACTGGCTTACATGTTTTAGCCTTGCAGCTTTGGTCATAGCTTTGACTAAGGGTCCTTTTACACTCGCTTGTCGGATTCAGCGGGGGGATGGATCTGTTGATCCCCCGCTGAGCAGGTAGATGACAGGTCCATCTCAGCTCACTTTGCTGAGACGGACCTGTCAGAGCCCCGCTCTTCTCTATGGGGAGATCGGATGAAAACGGACTGCCTGTCCGTTTTCATCTGATCCGACCTGCCAGACGGATGGAAAATAGGGTCACCATCCATCTGGAGTTCACAGACAAGATTGGATTGGATAGCAGCGGGTGTCAGCGGACATAGGGCCTAAAGCTGAAACAGGGAAGTGAGTCTGACTGCTTGGATTTTAACCCTATGTTTAAATATAGCCTTTATATGTTTACAAGATCCTGCTGAGTGCTGACTTTGTTGAACTTTACTGTAATAGATCTGCATATAGGGTCATAAGTCTGAGCTGTGGTGTTTGCCATTAAATGTGATCTGGTCCTCATCTGTGCTCAAGCTGATAACATACAAACAATTCAAATTTCCCTTTCTTTTTTGTACATCACTGGACACAGAGCCGCAGTATTTACTGAATGGGTTATATAGGCACCTCTAGGTGATAGACACTGGCACACCCTAGACAGGAAGTTTAGCTCCCTATATAACCCCTCCACTTACTCCGTTTTTTCGCCAGTGTCTAAGGTGTTGGTCACGAGTAAAGACGTGCTGTGCTGAGCTCCGCTGGAGAAATCTTTGCTGGGGCAAGCCGGGCAACCGGATCCATTCAAAGTGTCTTTTCCAGGTTGAATTGATTGGTACCCGGGCCTCGTGTCCGAAGAAACAACGTTTTGCTTGTAACGCTTCTCTTTTTAGAGAGCTGGACCCCGGGATCCAGTGTTTGTTTTTTTCAGCCATATTTTCCCGGCGGGATGCTTTACAGGCCCAGGAGTGTGCATCCCCCAATAACAAGAGGCCCCTGTTTCTGAAGGTTTATTAATGGAGCCCACCATGAGTGGTGAAGATTGGGGCTTCTCACAAAATGCAAATGGGACTTCTTATGGCTTTCTTACAACAATGGCTTTCTTGCCACTCTTCCATAAAGGCCGGATTTGTGGCGTGCACGACTAATAGTTGTCCTGGGGACAGATTCTCCCACCTGAGATGTGGATCTCTGCAGCTCCTCCAGAGTTACCATGGGCCTCTTGGCTGCTTCTCTGATTAATGCTCTCCTTGCCTTGTCTGTCAGTTTAGGTGGACGTATATGTCTGGGTAGGTTTGAAGTTGTGCCATACTTTTTCCATTTTTGGATGATGGATTGAACAGTTCTCCGTGAGAGGTTCAAAGCCAGGGATATTTTTTATAACCTTACCCTGCTTTAAACTTCTCCATAACTTTATCCCTGACCTGTCTAGTGTGTTCCTTGGCCTTCATGATGCTGATTGTTCACTAAGGTTCTCTTACAAACTTCTGAGGGCTTCACAGAACAGCTGTATATATGCAAAGATTAAATTACATACAGGTGGACTTTTTACTCATTAGGAGACTTCTGAAGGCAATTGGTTCCACTAGATTTTAGTTAGGGGTATCAGAGTAAAGAGGGCTGAATACATATGCACACCGCACTTTTCAGGTATTTATTTGTAAAATTTCAAAACCATTGATCATTTTCCTTCCACTTCACAATTATGTGCCACTTTGTGTTGGTCTATCACATAAAATCCCAATAAAATACATTTACGTTTTTCATTGTAATATGACAAATGTGGAAAATTTCAAGGGGTATGAATACTTTTTCAAGGCACTGTACATTACACATCAACATAGGACAATAGGAGCAATAAATCATCAAACTAAGAGTACCTTGGGTCTGTAAATACTCTGGAGACTAATTAACATACAACCTTGGTCCAGACTCCATAATGGGGGACATGAAAAAATTTGCCATCCAAAGTCTTTCACTAGGTGTTTCAGAGCTCTCTGTGTGGATCTTGGATTATCAGCCGCAGTTAACAAAAGGATGTTTGGATATAAGCTTTCCCTGGGAGAAAGCTACCGATGGCCGAATAGGGAACTCAACCCATAGACGAGTAAGTAATTCAAGGAGTAAGTTGAATGAATTGGGGAGTGTACCTGTCAATGAAGATAAAAGATAAAGATAAAAAGAAGACGGTAAGGGGGAGGATAAGGGAAAGGCAGTGAGAATGAAAATTGAGGGAGGGAAAGAGAGGATGTGTGTGTGAGGATGGGAGAGATGCAGCTCAAATCTAATGCATGGAACATCCACAGTCAAAGAAAATGTTTTGAAACTGAGGAAAGTCTGAAAAGAATATCCAGATACACCAGGCGGCGGCCATGTATTCAGAGAATTTGTCATGATGTTGTGCTACCATCTCCTTTAGGTGTTGTACGCAAGTGAGTTTAGCAATCCATTCTGTGATTGTGGGGGCATCCTGTGCCTGCCAATTACATTCCTGGTTGCAAATAATAAGAAGCGAAATAATCGTTTTTAGCCAAAAAGATAGAATCTGGTACTAGTGAAAGGAGAGCTATCAATGGGGATAGAGGGAAGTGAAAATCTAAAACAGTGTCATAGATGCGGAAAATGCATGACCAAAAACTATGTAGGAGTTTACTTTCCCACCAATTGCGGAGCATGGACCCCTGTGGGTGACTGTACCTCCAGCAGTTTGGTGGAATTGACTTGTGCATTTTGTGAAGTGTCATGGAGCAGGGATATCACTGCATAAGTATTTTGTAACTTTTCTCATGGACAGCTGTGGAGATGCAGGATTTATGTGTGAGGGTGTAAATCGAGATTGGCACCGGAAAAGTTAACATCCAGCTCTCTCATTCTTTATTTATTTATAACAGGTTCTTAAATAGCGCCGACAATTTGCGCAGCGCTTTACATATATTTTGTACATTCACATCAGTGCCTGCTCTCAGGAAACTTACAATCTAAGGTCCTTAAACTACATTCATACATACACATACTAGAGCCAATTTAGACAGGAAACAATTAACCTACCAGCATGTCTTTGGAGTGTGGCAGGAAACCCACGCAGACACAGGAAGAAAATGCAAACTCCATGCACTCAGTGCCATGGTTGAGATTCAAACCAATGACCCTAGTGCTGCTATGCAGAAGTGCTAACCACTAGCCACTGAGCTGATATAGGATGGTGTCTCTGAGTGGGAATGGATTAGAAGGATGATGTAAATTTGTATGATAAGATGTGTGAACTGCACATCCTGCATATAAAGGTGTTCTAATGGGGTCAGGTCCCTGCCAAAAGTGGCAGCTCTGGAAAGAGAGGTGACAGAGTCCTGGAGTTGAAAGTATTGCCACCAACATCCAGAAGTGTGAGGTAGATTCTATAATACTGTGGCCAGTGGTTGGAGCTTGTTACAATGCATGGTGGAACTGATGGGTAACATCTTATCCCGGATCCACCTAAGGAAAATAGGGGCGTTATTTCCAAGGTAAACATAGGGTTACCTAGGATTTGGGTCAGGGGGTTATGTGTGTGTGAAGAGTTGCAGGTTTCTGATTGAGGAGTCCCCTGCTCATAAGAGAAACAGAACGCAAAATCGCATTGACGTAGTCTGGGAACTTTTGGATGGGTACATCCATGGGTGTGCTATGGGTAAAATTGACAAGAGTGACTTTTTGAGGGCTACCCGTTGTTTGTCTGAGTCGTGGATAATCCAGTCTATCCAGGGCCGATTTATGATAGAATTCCCAGGTGTGGTAGGCCCAAACCTCCATCTGGTTTTCTACGCGAGAGGAGAAAAATTACTTTGCATAGGTCCCGTAGATTTGCTGAGATATTAACACCAAGGTATACTGCAGCGAAATGGGGAGGAGCTTGATAAATGTTGGACCTTGACTGGGAATAGAGTAATATTGAGGGCCGTGGACTTGTGGGTATTGACTTTGAAGTGACTGTGTTCATGAAATGTGGCAAACTCTTGCAAGAGTCAGGGAAGTGCTGCTCTGGGATTTGAGATAAACAAAAGGAGATAATCTGCCAGCAATCCCATCCCAATCCCATAGATTCTCAATTGCTAGGATATAAGTGGTTCACATATTTTTTCTTGTCACTCTACCTGAATTGGAGTTTGTGCTTGAGCGCAGTAAAACCTTCATTTGTGTGGACCACCACCCCCAAAGCTCCTGTGGCCTTGTGGGATGGGGCAGAGAGAGTGCAGTAAAATCTCACCATTAGCATCTCCAAGACATAAAGGATGCTTGTAGTTAAGCTTGCCCCACCAGCCAAATGTACAGTGGGGACGGAAAGTATTCAGACCCCCTTAAATTTTTCACTCTTTGTTATATTGCAGCCATTTACTAAAATCATTTGAGTTCATTTTTTTCCTCATTAATGTACACACAGCATCCCTTATTGACAGAAAAACAGAATTGTTGACATTTTTGCAGATTTATTAAAAAAGAAAAACTGAAATATCACATGGTCCTAAGTATTCAGACCCTTTGCTGTGACACTCATATATTTAACTCAGGTGCTGTCCATTTCTTCTGATCATCCTTGAGCTGGTTCTACACCTTCATTTGAGTCCTGCTGTGATTGATTATACTGATTGGACTTGATTAGGAAAGCCATACACCTGTCTATATAAGACCTTACAGCTCACAGTGCATGTCAGAGCAAATGAGAATCATGAGATCAAAGGAACTGCCTGAAGAGCTCAGAGACAGAATTGTGGCAACGCACAGATCTGGCCAAGGTTACAAAAAAAATTCTGCTGCACTTAAGGTTCCTAAGAGCACAGTGGCCTCCATAATCCTTCAGTGGAAGACTTTTGGGATTACCAGAACCCTTCCTAGAGCTGGCTGTCCAGCCAAACTGAGCTATCGGGGGAGAAGAGCCTTGGTGAGAGAGGTAAAGAAGAACCCAAAGATCACTGTGGCTGATCTCCAGAGAGGCAGTCGGGAGATGGGAGAAAGTTGTAGAAAGTCAACCATCACTGCAGCCCTCCACCAGTTGGGGCTTTATGGCAGAGTGGCCCGACGGAAGCCTCTCCTCAGTGCAAGACACATGAAAGCCCACATGGAGTTTGCTAAAAAACACCTGAAGGACTCCAAGATGGTGAGAAATAAGATTCTCTGGTCTGATGAGACCAAGATAGAACTTTTTGGCCTTAATTCTAAGCGGTATGTGTGGAGAAAACCAGGCACTGCTCATCACCTGTCCAATACAGTCCCAACACAATACAATCCCAACAGTGAAGCATGGTGGTGGCAGCATCATGCTGTGGGGGTGTTTTTCAGCTGCAGGGACAGGACAACTGGTTGCAATCAAGGGAAAGGCGAATGCGGCCAAGTACAGGGATATCCTGAACAAAAACCTTCTCCAGAGTGCTCAGGACCGCAGACTGGGCCGAAGGTTTACCTTCCAACAAGACAATGACCCTAAGCACACAGCTAAAATTACAAAGGAGTGGCTTCACAACAACTCCGAGACTCTTCTTGAATGGCCCAGCCAGAGCCCTGACTTAACCCAATTGAACATCTCTGGAGAGACCTAAAAATGGCTGTCCACCAACGTTTACCATCCAACCTGACAGAACTGGAGAGGATCTGCAAGGAGGAATGGCAGAGGATCCCCAAATCCAGGTGTGAAAAACTTGTTGCATCTTTCCCAAAAAGACTCATGGCTGCATTAGCTCAAAAGGATGCTTCTACTAAATACTGAGCAAAGGGTCTGAATACTTAGGACCGTGTGATATTTCAGTTTTTCTTTTTTAATAAATCTGCAGAAATGTCAACAATTATGTGTTTTTCTGTCAACATGGGGTGTTGTGTGTACATTAATGTGGAAAAAAAATGAACTTAAATGATTTTAGCAAATGGCTGCAATATAACAAAGAGTGAAAAATTTAAAGCGGGAAGCGGGGTTCCACCCAAATTTTGAACAATATCTGTATGTATTCTCTTCCTTGCCTGGATGCTGACATGCCGTTTAAAAAAATTTAAATCGCAGTAATTACCTTTTATTTTTCTATTCTTCTTTGCACTTCCTGGTTCTCCTCCCGTGGGAGTAGGCGTGTTTCTAGCCTCTCCCAGACTCCGCACAGTCTCCTGGGAGCTAGTCTCAGGCTTCCCAGGATGCCACTGAGCATGTGCGGGAACGAGCGGTGAATGCTGGGAGCACAGCATTCACCGCGTCCAGGAAATAAATGCTTGTGGGCTTCAAGTTCCCACAATGAAGATGGAAACCGCCTGCAGTGAATAATATAAGTTATTCTTTCCGACAAAATCTGACACAGGCGGACATATTACACACAATATGTGAGTATGTAATGCTGAGAAGAAAAGTTTGTGAATGAACTAAAAAAAAAAAAAAAAAAACGATAGATAAGTGGACCCCCGCTTTAAGGGGGTCTGAATACTTTCCGTCCCTACTGTACATTTACAATAAGGTTGATTTAAGATGTAAAACTTTAATACTATACTTCAATGCTATCTAAAATACAGAATAAAATAATTGGATAATCTAGATGGACCAGTTGTTTTCTCTTTTCAGACAGCTTGTATGCTTCTGGATGCTTAGTAAAAATATAAAACACCTGAAAGAATGAATGCAGTATTAAAAACTGAGCCCATTAAGATGTGGATAATTACTGTATATTATTTCTAAATTTAAATACAATGTGCAAAGGGATATGATGGAAACCACCTGCATCCCAGACAAGACTGGATGCTGAGTGGATGATGCCCTAGGCAATATGAGCAAATATGACTTCCATTAGTAACTAGACACACAACACAGTCTATCCTATCCATTTAAATCTCCCTACGTATTATATTTAATGGGAGAATTACATGTTACCAAACAGCACAACAAGACTCAACAGTACAATAACAACGACACACGACTCAACAATATAAAAACAACAAAAGCACAAAATTCAACCATAGAACAACACAAGACAAAAACAGCACAGGACTTAAAGTGGACCTGAACTAAAAAATTAAGGATTTGCTATAACCTAAAAATGTTTCCTTTTTTGTTTTGAATTCCTGCTTAAAAATAGCATTGCACTTCCTGGTATGAGAGGATGCCTAGGCACTCTTGTGCCTACAGAAGAATAAAATATATATTTGCCTTTAGACTGGTTTCCATCTGTGCACTGCAGTAATGCAAGGTAAAATGCATGTTTTTCCACACACTACTGCATGCACAGTAGCACACCATCAGTGTTGCCGTGGCACTCATATTGAATGGCACCCTTTTGCACTGGTAGACACACCCCAACATGCATGCATGTGTTGCAGCTCACCACAGTGCAGAATGGGGTTAAAGAGGAGACCTGTAATGCCGTGTACACACGACCAGACTTTCCGGCAGAAAAGTTCTGACAAAATCATTCCGTCGGAAATTCCGATCGTGTGTGGGCTTCATCGGACTTTTTCTTTATAACATTCTGACGGAGCTAGAAATAGAACATGTTTCAAATCTTTCCGACGGACTCAATTCCTATCGCGAAAACCGTTCGTCTGTATGCTAGTCCGACGGACTTCCTTTTTCTAGTCCCGTTGTACGTCATTGCGTTGTAGACGAACAGACTTTGCTGTGAACGTGTGTAGACAAGTCTGTTTCAGTGGAACTCCATTGGAATTCCGTCAGAAAGACTGTCAGAGTCTACTCTGACGGAAAGTCCAGTCGTGTGTACGCGGCATAAGTGTTGTTGAACTTCAGCAGACAAATATCAGTTCTTCTCAACTGCCACACAGGGCTGTGCTATGTGAAAGGGCTTTGTAAATCTTCAGACTGGATGGACAGAAATTCAGATCCTTTTTCAAACAGCTACATTATTTGTATTTCATTTCATCTGCATATTTATCTGTTTGACAGGAGTTTGGCTTTATCCTACAATCAATACTTGACCATACCTAATATTTGTTATTATGCTAATAATTTCTCAGGTTTTACCTTATGGCCTATTCAGATTATGCATTTCATTAATGCACATGCGTTAAGACACCTGGACTGCCAGGCACCTTCATAGGCTGAAAAATGTAAATGCACCTAGAATTTTTTTAACACAGCTTTAAGGTGTACTGACATGTGGGTGCCTATTACTGTATAGCCAGCCATAGATGGAGCAATTTTCTTTCCTGACTTACAGAAAAGAAAATCACTCACAGTCAGTGTTGATGGGGGAATCCCTATTGCAGAGCTATTGTGTTCTCCGGCGAGGGGGGTCAGGGAGAGCGCGGTTGGGAGAACACACAATGATTATTGCTAGTGGCTATTGCCGCTGGCAATAATTGCATTAAAAATCTGACAGGCTGGTTGTACCTAAGTTGATCGATTGATCAACTTGGGTACAATTAGCCTCCCCATACATGGTTTGAATCTCAGCTGGTCCCTGCTGAACCGGCCGAGATTCAAACCGCCTATGGCCAACTTAATAGTATATTGAGATACCATTCATAATGAATAAGATAACGCAAAGAAGTGAATGGGCCCTTAGAAGTTTGGATGAGCAAAACAGAGTTTAAAGTTTCCCCAAATTTTCCAGTAGCGTTCAGCAAAAGTTTGGCACTTTTTTTTTTTTTTTTTTGGTTTTTAGGGTTATGGAAGTTTATTTTAACTATCCTAAACCTGTTCTTGTATCAAAACTCATCAGCTTCATTATTGTACATTTTTTCACCTCTAGAAAATACCAAATAACAGACAATAAAAATGTTAAAGAAGACAAATAGCAATCAAATGCACACAAAATGATAAAGAACACAAAAAAAGACCAATTGTGATGCAGAAACATTTTTAAATGCATGCCAATGTACGGCTCTATGTTGCTGTGCTTTGCATTGCCGCTCATTATGAATGGTGCCTCGACACAGTTTCCAGTAGTTTCCAGTGTATGACACACAATGGCATACCACAATGTGCCTTACATTCATTGTGGCATATGGAACAAAAAAGTACATGTATGTTAATTGGTCTGTTGAGGTGTGTTGACAGTCCATTCATAACGACATACCACAACAGACCAGATTCACATGAATGGACCCTTAAAATATATGTCCGGACAAAAAAAATGAATATGCAGTACATCCCGGCAATACATGCATGCTTCCTCATGTTTTATCCCTTTACAGAGCATTCAAGTAGGGGGGAAATGTCAGAAATGTATCCAGCTCCTAATTTCTTGTTGTGCGCTGATAAGACATGGCTTTTTTGTAGACTGTGGTTTTAGACCTGTCCATCTATCATTTTCTAAATGAATGAATCTTTCACACTCTCCTCATCCCTACAGTTTAGAGACTAATTATTCCATAATCCAAGATAAGAATTCGAAAATTACCCTAATTGAGATAACACAGGAAGTATGCACGAACAGGACAAAGCACAACTCTGGACTTCTGACAAGTTCAACAGATATTTTTTGCATGTATCAAAATAAAACACTTTCAATGGAATATTTAACAGAGCAAAGGGAAATCCATTGTTATGCCCCATACACACATTTAGAAATTCCGTCAGAAAAAATTTGGATGGTTTTTCCAACGGAATTCCGCTCAAGCTTGCCTTGCATACACACGGTCACACAAAAGTTCTCTGAACTTTCGACCGTCAAGAATGTGGTGACGTACAACGCTACGATGAGCTGAGAAAATGAAGTTCAATGCTTCCGAGCATGAGCTGAATTGTTTCCGAGCATGCGTGATTTTTTGCGCGTCTGAATTGCATACAGACGAACACATTTTCATATAGGAACTTTTTTCGACCAAAAAATGGAGAACCTGCTCTCAATCTTTCGCTGGCTGGAATTCTGCCAGCAAAAGTCAGATGGAGCATACACAAAATCGGAATTTCTGACCAAAAGCTCACATCCGACTTTTGCTGGCAGAATTTCTGATCGTGTGTATGGGGCATTAGGGTTTACATACACGTTTCTGCTAATTCGAACCGTGTCTGGGCAGGCTGAATGTACTAAGTTGATCGATTGATCGACTTGGGCAGAACCAGCCTGCCGGATTCACTTGCGATTATCGCTAGCAGCCGCTATAGCTGCTAGCAATAATCACTTTCTTCTCCTAGTGCCCCCCCCCCCACTGGAAGCAGACAATTGCTCAGCAGGAGGGATTCCCCTGTTAACACTTTGTGTGTTGATGGGGGAATCGTGCAAATTTCTTTCCTGCAACCACACACACCGTCTGCGGCCTGAGTAAAACATCCAAAAACAACACCCATACCCTTTCAATAAAGAAATAAATGCAGATTTTTTTCCAAACAAATTTTATCTAAGCAGCCCAATGAGTGGAATAAAAGAGTTTATGCTTCAGCAAGAATCGGTAATCAGTTTCACCAAAACGACTCTGCTCACCCCTACTTAGAAGACTGATTCATAAAATAAGGTCTAGCCTTGGCCCACCTAGTCATGGTCCCACTAGAGATCGCTACCTCTGCTAACCCTGTTGATTTGCCACTCTCTTCAGCCATGAAACACCTGCTTACAATTCTCTGGAAAGTTCTTTCTTAGGAAAAGTGGCCTCCGATAAATCCCTTAACCGACAGTTAAATTCCATAACTGCTGAAAAACATCCTATTCTGCTTAGGAGTTAAGTGGAAGCTGGACTGGGAACATCTGAGTTTTGCTGTGAAACATTGAAGATGTTTATGACCACGGTAAAATGAATTCCAACTGGGACACAACGCGGCTGAGGTATCTGTTTGCAATTTAGAACAAAGAACACTATCACTTGTACATGCCACTCCAGCCTGATTTATATCTTCTACTTTCAAGTTTGTTCAATTGAGGGCTCCTCTGCATATATGCCAGCAATGTAATCTGTGCTCTGCGGGAGGGGTTACTAATATGGTAAAAGTAAATGGGTTAAGCAACTTCTGCTTTCCATTGTTACGTGTGGGCTGATAATCATGTAAAACTCATTGCAATTATGTCATTAAAACATATGGCTGTTTGTCAAAATACCTGAAATAAATAAATAAACCAAAAAGAAAACACATGGGTGTATTCAGTCGGAAAAAGGGCAATGTATAAAGGGCAGTAACACATAGCATCCTATTGAACTTCTCTTTTACAAACAGGTCAGAATGCTTTTCTCGGCAGCCCTGTGGGACCAACCCTGAGCCATTTGATTTAATATGTTTTTAGTACATTAGGCACGGTGACAAGCTCAGAGGGTTGAAAGTGGTTGCAATTGCATGAAATTGCCATGCCTATGGCTAGCATAAGGCTAGCAGGCCTTGCAGTTGCATAATCTGATCTTAATAGGAACAAACATGCTTTGGATGAGGATGCCTTGCTCATAGACTGCACATCAAATACACAGCAAATGCAACACCTGGTATCAATGTAGAGACCCCAGTGGGAAAGGGTTAAAGCTGAATTCCAGGCAAATTTGATCATATTGTGTATATATATATATATATATATATATATATATATATATATATATATATATATATAATGTTACAGCCCTATTCCAAAATGAATTCAATTCATTATTTTCCTCAAAATTCTACAAACAATACCCCATGACGTGAAAGAAGTTTGTTTCTTTGCAACTTTATTAAAAATAAAAAATGAAAAAATCATATGTACATAAGTATTTACAGCCTTTGCCATGCCACTCAAAATTTTACTCAGATGCATCCTGTTACCCCTGATCATCCTTGAGATGTTTCTACAACTTTATTGGAGTCCACCTGTGGTGAATTCAGTTGACTGGACATGATTTGGAAAGGCACACACCTTTCTGCATAAGACAAGTAAAAAGGCGCAAAGCACAGTTACCTTGAAAGTAAAACCGATTAGTCCAGAAACTGAAAACTGTAAAAATGCATGTGTAAGTTCATGCATATATACTGGGAGTATATACAAGAGGTCAGTCAGGGCGGCCACCAAAGGTACCAAAAGCAGGGTCCAGCAAGCTAAAACAAACAAGAAGGAGAGGGGCGCCTCTGAGTATAAATCATAAATACATTTTATTAAAACAACAATATCCACTCACATGGAAGTTGGAGAAGTTGCATTAGGGTCGGTTGGCTGGGCTGGAGAGATGCGGTGGAACTACAGGTCACAGCGGTTCCTGCAGGGCATGCCAGGTCCAAAGAGGATTAGTTCTTGCAGCCAGGTTCAGTCTCTTGCAGCGAACAGTCCAACACAAATCCTGCTGGGTTGGGAGCCAGGTTATGTCCCAGATGCACAGATAGGGGTTCCAGGGAAGGAAGGGAGAGATGTGTAGGACGCCAGAGCATCCGTTCAGCCGTGCTGCTGCTCACTGATAGAATGGTGTGAAGCCTCTAGGAAGGGAAAAAGGCCGGCCGAGCCGAAGATCTCTAGCGAGGCTTGGAGAGCAAGTACAGCGTGGCGCCCGGTGATGACGTCACACGCATGCAACGCGTTTCAGAATAGGCTTGCCATTGGTGGACGAATGGCCGCATTCCTTTGTCAAGCATAGGGAGAGGAGGACACAGTGGGCTTATATAAGCTGAAAAGAGGGGGGGGCGGGGCCGGAAAGTCAGTGATTTGCATAAAAAATAGGTAATGGGCGGCATTAAATGGCAGGGGGGATAAAAACAAAAGGACCTTACAATGACATAGTGCAGAAAAAATAAAAGGGAGAATATATGTATATAATTTTACAACAGGGCTCCAATTAAGACAAAACATTGTGAATAAAACCAGATAAGGTAAGATAAATTCAGGAACAAGCATTTAAAACATTGTGAATAAAACCAGATAAGGTAAGATAAATTCAGGAACAAGCATTTAAAACATCATGAGGAAATAAATCATAAGGTACAGTGCAATAAAATAGATCAAATAAATATAAATAAATATACAGTAAATACAATAGACTGCCATAAGATGTTATGTATAGAGAGTGGGAGATGACTGTCAAGGATAGGGGATTAATAGTTGTAGTCTGCACCGTCTGGTGTGCAATATGGAATAAAACAATGTCAATTTAATTAATAAATTATAAATTGATCCTGGGACTATGATTACAGTAATCATAGTCCCAGGATCAATTTATAATTTATTAATTAAATTGACATTGTTTTATTCCATATTGCACACCAGACGGTGCAGACTACAACTATTAATCCCCTATCCTTGACAGTCATCTCCCACTCTCTATACATAACATCTTATGGCAGTCTATTGTATTTACTGTATATTTATTTATATTTATTTGATCTATTTTATTGCACTGTACCTTATGATTTATTTCCTCATGATGTTTTAAATGCTTGTTCCTGAATTTATCTTACCTTATCTGGTTTTATTCACAATGTTTTAAATGCTTGTTCCTGAATTTATCTTACCTTATCTGGTTTTATTCACAATGTTTTGTCTTAATTGGAGCCCTGTTGTAAAATTATATACATATATTCTCCCTTTTATTTTTTCTGCACTATGTCATTGTAAGGTCCTTTTGTTTTTATCCCCCCTGCCATTTAATGCCGCCCATTACCTATTTTTTATGCAAATCACTGACTTTCCGGCCCCGCCCCCCCCTCTTTTCAGCTTATATAAGCCCACTGTGTCCTCCTCTCCCTATGCTTGACAAAGGAATGCGGCCATTCGTCCACCAATGGCAAGCCTATTCTGAAACGCGTTGCATGCGTGTGACGTCATCACCGGGCGCCACGCTGTACTTGCTCTCCAAGCCTCGCTAGAGATCTTCGGCTCGGCCGGCCTTTTTCCCTTCCTAGAGGCTTCACACCATTCTATCAGTGAGCAGCAGCACGGCTGAACGGATGCTCTGGCGTCCTACACATCTCTCCCTTCCTTCCCTGGAACCCCTATCTGTGCATCTGGGACATAACCTGGCTCCCAACCCAGCAGGATTTGTGTTGGACTGTTCGCTGCAAGAGACTGAACCTGGCTGCAAGAACTAATCCTCTTTGGACCTGGCATGCCCTGCAGGAACCGCTGTGACCTGTAGTTCCACCGCATCTCTCCAGCCCAGCCAACCGACCCTAATGCAACTTCTCCAACTTCCATGTGAGTGGATATTGTTGTTTTAATAAAATGTATTTATGATTTATACTCAGAGGCGCCCCTCTCCTTGTTGTGTGTACCTTTCTGCATAAGGTCAGTTAACAGTGCATGTCAGGGCACAAACCAAGCTATGAAGTCCAAGGAATTGTCTGTAGACCTCTGAGACAGGATTGTATGGAGGCACAGATCTGGGGAAGGGTACAGAAAATTTTCTGCAGCATTGAAGGTCCCAATGAGCACAGTGGCCTCCATCATTCATAAATGGAAGAAGTTTGGAACCACCAGGACTCTTCCTAGAGCGGGATTCCCCGCCAAACTGAGCAATCAGGGGACAAGAGCCTTAGTCAGGGAAGTGACCAAGAACCAGATGGTCACTCTGACAGAGCTCCAGTGTTTCTCTGTGGAGAGAGGAGAACCTTCCAGAAGAACAATCATCTCTGCAGCACTCCACCAATCAGGCCTGTATGGTAGAGTGGCCAGACGGAAGCCACTGCTCAGTAAAAGGCACATGACAGCCTGCCTGGAGTTTGCCGAAAGGCACCTGAAGGACTCTCACACCATGAGAAACAAAATTCCCTAGTCTGATGAAACAAAGATTGAACTATTTGGCCTGAATGGCAAGTGTAATGTCTGGAGAAATTGGGCACCGCTCAATACCTAGCAAATACCATCCCTACAGTGAAGCATGGTGGTGGCAGCATCATGCTGTGGGGATGTTTTCAGCGGCAGGAACTGGGAGACTAGTCAGGATGGAGGGAAAGATGAATGCAGCAATGAACTGACACAGGGCGCTGTGGAGCTCAGATTGGGGCGAAGGTTCATCTTCCAACAGGACAACGACCCTAAGCACAAAGCCAAGATAACAAAGAAGTGGCTATGGGACAGCTCTGTCCTTGAGTGGCCCAGTCAGAGCCCAGACTTGAACCCAATTAAACATTCCTGGAGAGATCTGAAAATGGCTGTGCACCGATGCTCCCCATCCAACCTGATTGAGCTTGAGAGGTCCTGCAAAGAAGAATGGGAGAAACTGCCCAAAAATAGGTGTGCCAAGCTTGTAGCATCTTATTAAAAAAATGACATGAAACTGTAATTGGTGCCAAAGGTGCTTCAACAATGTTTTGAGCAAAGGCTGTGAACATTTGTGTACATGTGATTTTTTTCAGTTTTTATTTTTAATAAGTTTGCAAATTTTCAAACAAATGTCTTTCACGTTGTCATTATGGGGTATTGTTTGTAGAATTTTGAGCAAAATAATGAATTTAATTCATTTTGGAATAAGGCTGTAACATAACAAAATGTGGAAAAATTGAAGCGCTATGAATACTTTCTGAATGCACTGTATATATTACTGTGCAAAAGTATTAGGCAGGTGTGAAAAAATGCTGTCAATGAAGAATGCTTTCAGAAATAGAAGTGCTAATAGTTTATGTATCAATTAACAAAATGGAAAGTAAATGAACAGAAGAACAATCAAATCAAATCAATATTAGGTGTGACCACCCTTTGCCTTCAAAACAGCATACATTCTTCTAGGTATACTTGCACACAGTTTTTGAAGGAACTCGGCAGGTAAGTTGTTCGAATCATTTTGGAGAACCATCCACAGACAGACTAGAGCAGGGTTCTCAAACTGACAGGCCTACAGCTGTTGCAAAACTGCAAGTCCCATAATGCCTCTGCCTGTGGGAGTCATGCTTGTAACTGTCAGCCTGGCAATGCCTCATGGGACTTGTAGTTTCGCAACAGCTGGAGGGCCGCCAATTTGAGACCCCTGGACTAGAGGATGTTGAGATCAGATGCTGCAGAATAAATTTGGGGGCAATCAAATGCCTCCCTGAAAGTATGGCATGATGGAAAAGTATCTACCTGTATTTATCAGCATTGAGGACACCATAGATTCTGACAGCTAAAGTAGAACTATATGCAAAACTTTTTTTTAAATTTTGGATAGAACAAGAGAGGGTTATAACACGTTAGATTTTTTTCGCTATCTGTATCCCATTCTGGAGATTTTTCACTTCCTGTCTCATAGCCAAACAGGAAGTGAGAGAAAATCCCTGCAAATTAAGAGAATCCCTTGGGGACCCTCAGGTCACCAGAACTGGTGTCCCCATTGGAAGATTTCCCCTCTGTTACTTTTCTGGGGACAACCCAAAATTTGGGATTTTCTTTTACTTTCACTTGATAACAGTAAACAGGACAAATAGAGAGGCTGAATCTCTATAACAGGGACACAGACAGCAATAAAAACTGAGAAGCATTCTAATCTCTCTACACTTTATCCAAAACAAAAAAAAAATACTGTACATATGAAATTAATGATCATGAGCACCTGCTTGGTATAATTGGTTAATCATACAACTGAAAAATTCATACAAAACTCCTGACTTTGTGCAAGTGTAAGAAAAGATGCTGGTTTGAAGCCAAAGGGTAGTCACACCAAATATTGATTTGAATTTGATTTTTCTTCTGTTTGCTCACTTTGCATTTTGTAAATTGATAAAAATAAACAATTAAAATATATATTTTTAAAAATAATTCTTACTTTACATCATTTCTTCACACCTGCCTAAAACTTTTGCACAGTACTGTATATATACAGTTTTGACCTGGAAACTGGAAGTATGTTGATAAGTTTCTGACTTTCCTGATTGGTAGGATCTCTGTGCCAATGGCTTGGAAAGTATCAAAGCAATTTGATAAGCATTATGTCCAGGCAACTAGCAAATTCAGAATGCTTTACCTATTGTGACCCTCACATTTCTTTGTGAGCAGGTTTACGTTAAGTGTACCTATTTAAAGGTACACTGTCTCCTAACAAGTAAGATCATAGGAATATTAAGTATTTAAAATGCTTATTTTCTGGGGTTTTCCTTTCAATAAACTTGTTATTTACTTGAAATGTGCCTTTGAACCTGTCAAAGAATTTGACTACACCAGAAAAAGCTGATTCCTTATATAGTTCACCCTCTTTCTTTTTAAAATTGTCTAATTACTGTGTGTGCTAGCCCAGCATCTTTCTCCCATCCTTTCACCTTCCTTACATAACCTTTATGTAGCTGCGTGGGGAGGAGCTAAGCTAATCAGTTGAGTGACAGATCTCAGCTTGCTGGGGCTGCTGACATCACAACCGAAATGGTGGCGACCAACATCTTCCCTGGGCCTTTTGAATGTCTACACAAAGGAGGCTTTTACAGGTAGCTAACAAGCATAACATATGTTAAATACACATATAATCATAAGGAACGATTGCTCTTGAAATGAATGGTCAAATGGCAGGCTCTCTTTAAGCACTCAAATCCGTCACAATAGCAACTTTTTCTAAACTACTTTTTAAAGCAGGACTGGGTGAGTCAGGGGTCTACTGCATTGCACAATACTGTAAATCTAGGGGTGGCTCTTGTTGTCAAAGGAGAATACAGAATATGTAAAGTCATGGCTTAGTGTGGTGATGCGTTAGGCTGGGGGTGGGTCTGTGACCAAACCATATTACTTAATTGCAGTAAAGAAAAGTGAAGTCACTGACCTGGATGTTAAGATTGGCTGAACAGAACTACCAACCCTTTGGCAAAACAGACCATCATATATATTTAACATATACAGTAAGTCCCCTACTTACAAATGAGTTCTGTTCCGGGAGCTCATTCATAAGTCCAACTTGTTCGTAAGTCCAACAAAGATCAGTGCTTGCAGACAAAGGTTTTTTCTCACATAAGTACTACATATGATTCATTTTAAGGGCATCAAGGAAGCACCATCAAGTTTCTGCATAACATGTGAGACTGAAATAAATGTTTCTGATGGACTGTATGTATTTATCTCTAATAAACTCAGTTGACTGATGAAACACTGGTGTGCACAATGCTGACAGTGCTGGAGTACTGAAACATGAAGGAAATATGATATTCTCTAAGGCAAGGGAAAGATCATGAATTAGAAGATAAAGAAAAACATTGGACTTGATTCATAAGAGCTTAAGAATGCCACCCCACATGCTGTAGCTTCCTCTCCTGATTCAAGGAATGTGCAGGGATTAAAGGGAGACTGAGGCCCTGTCTACAGAAAATTCATGGCAGATTGTAGTGTTTTGCAAGCCTGTGTGTTATGCCCCTTTACTGTGAGGACCCTTAAAGGGTCATTAATGCAAAATATATATGTACATTTTTCAGGAGTTTTCAGCATATCATTCAGCAATTGTCAAGTCTCACATTATCCCTTTAAAATCCCTTTTCCAGTACTGTATATCTACAACTGCACTTTTTCTGTGCACATTTACAAAGCCCATTTGTTGGTCCAAAGTTAGGACTGTCCAGTAAAAATAGAGTGAAGATTTACTGTTTTTATTCAATTATGCAGGCATGTGAAAAACATGCTCCTCATTATTTCATCTTCACATGATTGGAAATTCAAAGTGAACACAACTACAATTTTTGTGACTGAAGACTTGAAGGCTGGTTTCACACGGGTCTTCCGATTAGGTCTGCCTGTCAGTTTTTGAGGCGGACCTGATCAGACCAGCCATTGTTCTCTATGGAGCGGCTGACACCCACCGGCATCCATTTCAGATTCTGTCCTGTCCGCCAAAAACAGGCGGATGGGGGATCGGATCAGATGACATTCAGATGGAAACAAATAGGTTGTTTCCATCCGACTGCCCCATAGACAACATCGGGGCTGTGTCCATGTCCGCTCTGCATAGCGGAGCAGACACAAATCTGTCATCTGCCGGATTAGCACAGCGATCACCTGCTGAGCAAGTGGATGCGCATTATGGAGTCCGCCCTATGTGAATGGGGCCAACCTCCTTTAATAAATCAGCCTCATCTTGTTCACTTGAGCTTTGCCATGTACAGCTGCTCCAGATTCTGGTTTCTCCACTTTTAATAAATTCCTCTCACAATGTCTGACACATACCGAAGTGTAATGTCAGTAATTCCATGAAATGGATATTTCAAGCAGCCATATGTATCCCTGACTGTAGACAACAAAAGAGTTAGAAATGCAACAAGAGATGAAATGCTGCAATCGTGGCAGTTAAAATAGAGTATGAAAAATATGTTGCTTCAGTAAGTAAAATAAATGCAAGAAAAATTGTCAAATATATATCAATAATAAAAAAGACAGAACATGCATAATATAATATTAAATTCTCTTCAGTTTATATGAACGAAAAAGACAGGTTTTATAGTCAGTACAGTAATGCTAATAAAAACAAATGTACCTCTGTGGCTGACAGAAATCCAGGTTCAAAACAAATTATAAAGCTTAATGTGAATAAACCACCAGGATCAGATGGTTTACACCCACAAGTCCTCAGAGAGCTTAGCTCTGTTTTAGCCACTCCATTGTTTCTAATTTTTAAGGACCCCATACTGACTGGAA
The DNA here is from genome assembly GCF_042186555.1 of Aquarana catesbeiana. Classification (NCBI taxonomy): domain Eukaryota; kingdom Metazoa; phylum Chordata; class Amphibia; order Anura; family Ranidae; genus Aquarana; species Aquarana catesbeiana. The sequence continues at coordinate 104,205,538 of NC_133324.1, read as the reverse complement.
TGGTACCAAATGATTAGCATAAAGCAAATGTGGTACCATTATTCAAAAAAGAGGATGAAATGTATGCTTGGAAAATACAGACCAGTCAGTTTAACTACAGTAGTATGTTACATATATGAGGAGCTGATAAGGGACTATATTCAAGAGTTTGTTAGTGATGATGGTTTCATAAGTAACAACCAATATGGATTTATGAAAGACCATTATTGTCAGACCAACCTGTCCACATACTATGAGGAAGTAAGAAGTTATATTGAGAAATGACAGTGGATACAGTAAATCTGGACATTTCTAAGAAATTCAACACTGTACCTGTACCACATTTAAAGTGTAAGTAAAGGCTTTTATTTAAATAATCTCCACCAATCATTTAAGCAATGTAAGTCCATCTGTATGTATAAATTTGTTTAAAGTTGTGTTTGTACATTTTTTCTCTATAAGGCATTGCTGTCATATAGGAAGGGTGGCTGGTGAGTGTGTCTCTTTCAGCCTAGTGACATGCAGGCTATGTACCTGTACCTCTAGAGCAAGAGCAGCATCATTATTCTGTCTAGCTCTCTCATTAATGAGAACGCTTGTGTATCCTTCTTCATGAGAAAACATATTACATCTTGGATGGGGAGTGGGTGGGGCCAGGCAGTACAGAGATAGGGCTGGCCAGGGCTGTGCTGTGCTGCTTGCACAAACACCAACAACGGTACCAGGAAGTGCCTGTGAGTAGCTACATTTGGCTAAACAAGTACACCATTGTTAGTGAAGGAGAGAAGTTTAGCTGAATGTATTATTTAGACTGTAATTTCTAATAAGACATTTAGCAAATCCAGTGTAATGCACCCCCTAAGGAACCGTAAATAGAAAGGGATCACCTACCCTTCACAGCCAGGCATACCACAGCACACTTGATTCAGAAGATCAGTACAGTGCTTTGTTTTATGTTTTATTGAGGGGCATAAACTTGGATAGGGATATTATGAGATGCCCACTTGATCAAAGCAGTTTGGATGATCTGACAAAGGCCCAGTCAGACAAGTAGCAAATGCCCTTTACAGGCAGGGACCATGGGCCCCTTCTTTGTGTAGTCCTAGTGCCCAGCTGTCCTGTTCCTGTGGCTACTGATCCCAGCACCACCTCTTCAGGCACTGCCAGCCAACCTGGCTGCAGCTGCCCCTTTCTCTAGCTCTCCTGGCTAAGACTTCACAGTCCTCCCAGACTGACTGCATCCATCCCAGACTGTTCTCTCCCAGTCCTCTCAGGCATGCCTCTCAGTCCTCTCCGACTGTATCACTCACCAGCCCACCTAGCTGTCTTTCTCCCTGGAGATTTCCCCGGCAGTGTTCCCCTGCTGTCCTCCTCCTGCTCCTGTGCCTCTGGTCAAATAAATAAATAAAAGTTTATTATATTATTAATAGAAATAAAGGGTACATTTTTATTTTTACCTGGAATTAAACTTTAACTTACAAAATAAGATCTACTGTTTGTATGTTATCCATTGTTAGCCATTTGGATGTTAAAAATGTGGATGTAAAATTCTCTTTGGGAAGGCCTCCTCTGAGTAAATCTGTGATTCAAAAAATTTGTGAGTTTTGTAGATCACAGACTTAGCAACATCATGCAATGCCAAGCCGCAATTAACAAAGCTAACAGAATACAAAGTTGTACTCTCTTGTAATATATTCGGTAAATCCATAATTCTGCCCCTTTTACAACACAGGTTTAAAGTGGTATTAAAGTCTTGGGTTTTTTTTTTGTTTAAAAATAACAAAACATGTAATACTTACCTGTGCAGTGGTTTTACACAGAGCAGCCCATATCCTCCTCTTCTCGGGTTCCTTGCCGGCGCTCCTGGCCCCTTCCTCCTGCCATGTGTCTCCCACAGCAAGCAGCTTGCTATGGGGGCACTTGAGTTGAGCCGCTGTTCTGTGAGTCCATTCAGAATCAGAAAATAAATTGTAATCTTACAATAACAATCATAAAATGAAACAGAGTTGTAGAACCCTCACATCAAAAAAAGAAATTTCACACCCAGCATACAAACACCTAAAGCGTTTGTTAGCCTAAAAAAAAAAAAATTTGATCCTGTTCCCTTAAAGCATGAATAATAGCACAGTGCTTGTGCTGTGTAACTTGGCCCCCAGTAACACTTGAAAAAACAGGCTATTCCTGCCTGGCTATGCCCTCCCCTCCCCTCTGTAAGCTGACCATGGTATATTTGGCTGCTAAACCTCCTCCCCCCTTCCAATTGCCCCATAGCAAGCCACTTGCTATGGAGAGAGTCGTGCAGACTTGATCCCAAGCTATGCTCTGTGTGTTCATTGACACACAGAATGTGGCTCAGCACTGCCCCCCACTCTCTCCTCACAGGCTGTGTTTGAAAGCAGCAGGAGCCAGTGGCTCCTGGATCATATCAAGTTTGAGCCACAGTGGATCATTTGGGGCTGTGTCAATACCATCTCAATTATGGTGCTCCCCCATGCTCCTTTGCATACACAGAGCTAAAGAAGGTATTAAATTTGCCTTCTCTTTGTACCCAGTCACCCACTCTAGATTAATTTGTAAAGGGATTGTGCTCAGACCTGACTTTTTACTATTAATATATTTGAAGATATTTTGGGGGTTTGTCCTACTATCTCTTGCAATCTGTAATTTGTTTTGAATTTTGCAGCCTTGATTTCCTTTTTACATATTCTGTTATATTCTTTGTAACATTTAAACGATGATATGTTCCTTCATTTTTGTCAGGTATGTCCTCCATTGGACAATAACACTTTACGTTTCATCACAAAGTGTGTGTATATGTGTATGTATACGTGACTTTTTCTACAGGCGTGTGTTTACACATTCATGCACGTATATGCGTGTATGCATGTACAGATGCACTGCACATATTTATGTAATTTTATTTTTTCTATATGTATACACACACTGTCCCCACCTACAGTGCCTTGAAAAAGTATTCATACCCCTTGAAGATTTCCACATTTTGTCGTATTACAACCAAAAATGTAAATGTATTTTATTGGGATTTTATGTGATAGACCAACACAAAGTGGCACATAATTGTGAAGTGGAAGAAAAATTATAAATGATTTTCAACATTTTTTACAAATAAATATATGAAAAGTGTGGCGTTCATTGGTATTCAGCCCACTTTAATCTGATACACCTAACTAAAATCTAGTGGAATCAATTGCCTTCAGAAGTCACCTAATTAGTAAATAGAGTCCACCTGTGAGTAATTTAATCTAAGTATAAATACAGCTGTTCTGTCAAGCCCTCAGAAGTTTGTTAGAAAACCTTAGTGAACAAACAGCATCTTAAAGGCCAAGGGACACACCAGACAGGTCAGGGAGAAAGTGCAAGTCAAGGATAAAGTGTGGAGAAGTTTAAAGCAGGGTTAGGTTATAAATATCCCAAGCTTTGAACATCTCAAGGAGCACTGTTCAATCCATCATCCGAAAATGGAAAGAGTATGGCACAACTGCAAACCTACCAAGACATAGCTGTCCACCTAAACTGAGGCTGGGCAAGGAGAGCATTAATCAGAGAAGCAGCCAAGAGGCCCATGGTAACGCTAGAGGAGCTGCAGAGATGCACAGCTCAGGTGGGAGAATCTGTTTAAGGGACAACTTAGTTGTGTGCTTCACAAATTTGGCCTTTATGGAAGAGTGGCAAGAAGAAAGTCATTGTTGAAAGAAGGCCATAAGAAGTCCTGTTTGCAGTTTGCGAGAAGCCATGTGGGGACACAGCAACCATGTGGAAGAAGGTGCTCTGGTCAGATGAGACCAACATTTACCTTTTTTGGCCTAAAAGCAAAATGATATGTGTAGCAGAAAACTAACTCTGCACATCACCCTGAACACACCATCCTCACCGTGAAACATGGTGGTGGCAAAATCATGTTGTGGGATGCTTTTCTTCAGCAGGGGCAGGGAAGCTGGTCAGAGTTGATGGGATGATGGATGGAGCCAAATACAGAGCAATCTCAGAAGAAAACCTTTTAGAGTCTGCAAAAGACTTGAGACTGGGGGGGGGTGGCATCACCTTCCAGCAGGACAACAACCCTAAACATACATACAGGCAGAGCTACAATGGAGTGGTTTAGATCAAAGCATATTCATGTGTTAGAATGGCCCAGTCCAATTCCAAACCTAAATCCAATTAAGAATTTGTGGCAAGACTTGAAAATTGCTGTTCACAGACGTTCTCCATCCAATCTGACAGAGCTTGAGCTGTTTTGCAAAGAAGAATGGGCAAAAATGTCACTCTCTAGATGTGCTAAGTTGGTATAACTGGAATACTAACATTTTTAGGTAAAGTTGATCCAAAGAATATCCTATTGCTTCTTGGGGGATCAGGAATTATTTTTTCCATGCTAGAGCAAATTGGATCATGTTTTAGTGGTTTTTTTCCTTCCTCTGGATTAACTGTGGGTATAGGATAATGTATATGGAGGTTTTCTATTTGTGTGTGTGCTTTTTTTTCTATGTTCATTGAACTGGATTGACTAGTGTTTTTTTAATCAGATTAACTATGTAATTATTTAAGGATCATAAATCTGCCAATGTTGCTTCTGAAAATGTTTGGATGGTATTTATAACTGCAGTTCATGTCTTATAATTTGGCGTAATAGATCAATACCTACAGTAGGTGCAAGCAGGTTCAGATGAAGATACAGGGAAGTGTACGCTCATGCCCCTATTTGTCTAAACACATGAAGTAGTGTTAAGGCCCCACTAGCCGCTAATAGATGACACTCCTCCTAAATGGACATCATCTCTCTTTTCTCCCTGTTTGCTCTTCTTTGTAATGATCCTGCAGCTGAACAGCATTCATATTAACCCATAACCTCTTAAGTAATATTGAGTCAGTGCCACATAGCTTGCACAAGACTCAACCATCCATTACCTGTCACTTCTACCAGTGACACAGCTGGACATACTTAATCCCTTTCTCTTCGGTTTCTCCACTTCTATTCTACAACTCTGTGCTTAAAGCATATGTTACCCAAACACTTCATATTCCTGAATTTGTGCCTGCTGTACCATGTACTTGTATGAGAAAGTATCCTGTGCTCTTCGTATTGCTTCCTTTGTGTGAAATCCCTGGTGTTCCTGCTAGTCCCTCTGCTTTCCTATTAAAAACTGACCACACTAATAAGGAGAGCACAGCGTGGTCAGTTCTCTAGCTATGCTGGGAACTCAGTATGCTCTCCTCCAATAATCAGGCTTGTCCTGATATGCCCCCACTTAAAAAAATGCTAGTGTGCATGGAGCCTTAATCCTCAAGGCCTTTCTCTCTCTCTTTTCCATGACTCCCAGGCCAAGTTCCTAGGATGCTCCGTAGCACAGTCATACCCAAGATGCAGGGTGTTGATTGCTAGGTAAGGGACCCAAGCACACTGATTCCTTCACTATCAGGGACATCCGTGACCTATGTTAAGTCACCCTGCTTCCTTCTTTGCTGGCTGATATAAAATTGGTAGACACTTATACTTTGATAGACCGGGAGCAGCCACAACCCCAAAGGTTAACTCAGCAGCTCACGGAACCTTTGTATTGCATCTATTTGCTCCTAAACCTAAAACCGATGAACTCCGGAGATCCACAAGAATGAACAAAAGAGAACAAATTAACTTGTGCACCAGGAGCAACATTATAGAGCAACTGACTACACGAAGAACACAACTTTATTGTACATAACATAACAAATACAATAACATATTGTAGGTATAATATAAATTTCCAACCCTGTTAAACCAGTGTAAAGTACAAATGTACAAAAAGCTCCATATCCAGGGAAGGCCAGAGAAGTGTCATCTGGAACTAAGATTGGCAATTTTGTTTCTTTATAGCAACAATCCTTGCTGAGTTTTGCTAACTTATTTAGATAAAACATGATCAAATAAGTCTTTCAGGACAAGCAGTTTATGACTCAAAAAGAGAAATATACAAACTGGCAATGGATTCAAGTAAATATATACACATGTCTAGCAGACTTGCCGTCTTCTTTAGACCAATATCTATGAAAAAAAAAACACAGATAAATATCAAGGTGATAAAATCTGGGGCGTGATAAAGTTCTGGAACATCACAAGAAATATCTGTAAAAAGAGACATGTTCTGCACTTTAATCTTCCAATACCATAAATGAGGCTTTAGTGCTCGAAGTAACCAAGAAAAACAGCTATTGAGTATAATATTAATAAGACCTTATTTTTATGGCACTGCAATTATAAAGACACATGGAAATCAAAGTATTGCAGTTGCAACACTTTATAATGGGCTGTTGCTGCCAGAGCATTCATTGTAGTTGGAACAGAGACTTCAAAGACTAAAGAACTATGTAGAACCTGAAATGGTAATGGCTAGTGCTGGAGAACATTTACAAATATTTTTAGAACTTCATATTAATATATGCCATCCTATGATTTGTAGAATATAAAATAAGTTAAAACAAAAATACCAAATATAAACACTAGCCTTCGATCCTTATTTCACCACCCCCAATGTATCAAAAGGTGCACAACAATTAGCTGCCAGATATGGTCAAAATACCTAAATCTGGTCATATTCTGCATCAGGGGTGAAGGATCGGCCCGTTTAAACTGGCATCTGTAGCAGATTCTTCTGGCCATAATTTTTTGAACTTGCATTGAGATTGCATTGCACTGTTATAGAGTTCAGTCTCCATTTTATTATTATTATACAGGATTTACATAGCACCAACAGTTTCCGCAGTGCTTTACAACATAAGGGCGGACAGTACGATTACAATACAACTTAATACAATAAAAATCACAGGGCCCTACACATTAGCGCTTACAATCTTAAGAGGGAGGGTCAACAGATACCAAAGGTAATAACTGCAGGGGATGAGTTGATGGAAAAAAATAAAAGTAAAGTTGTTAGGTGGGGGCAGAGTAGACCTCTCTGAAGAGAAGGATTTTCATGGATTATCTAAAATTGGATAGAGTAGGAGATAGTCAGACACATTGGGGTAGGGAGTTACAAAAACAAAACAAAAATTGGATCTTGGGAATCCCATCAGTTCAGCACATGGCAGTTCTATCCCCACTGTAAATGGGGGGGTGTCGCCAAAAAACAATTGTACCAAAAAATAAGAAAATAAAAAGGAATAGACACCACAGCAGCTACTGTTCCAGCATAATTTATTAGAATAATCTCAAAACAACAATGTACATATCAAGAAAGATATAGACCGGTGCATACAGACCTGATCCAGTTCCCCCAAAAATCCCCCCGCCATCCACCCACAGCCACTCCCAAACTTCCCATTAATCCGAGGTACCCCCTACCAACCAAAAATCCCTCTCCCCCCCAGAGCCTCACCACAGCCAGATAATGCATGTGCACTATGCCAGCAGCCACCAGAAATGAACTGAGCCAAGGCCAAAGCCAGTAATATCACAATGGGTAGAGTAAATAACACAGAGGCTCCCCATTCAAAATGGCCACCGGTCACAGCTGATACACATGCCAAGTGCAGTAGAAATCCCACACCAGAAAAAGTACAAAGACCTAAATGGCAATTGGCTGTGACAACTAGGGAACAACCTACCAAAACCCCGGGAAAGAGCTACCTCTTAAACCTGAGAGCAAAGTAGGTGTAAATGAATCTACAAGTGATAGCCAGCCAGCCGCATAAGAAATGGACCATTGTCAGAAACCATGAATCAGACCGAGACAGAAGTACAGTTAAATCACACTTGTTTAATAATAAAAATACATAGAACAAACGTAGTCAAAACATAGCCAAAGTTCGGTAACCGGAACGTATAGTCAGACAAGCCAGAAAGTCAGGAAGCCAGAGATCAGCATAGTGGAACAGCAAGCAGGATCTGGAGCCAGCAGGAATGTCATCCAAGCAAGACTTTAACAGGAATGCAGTCTATGTGATGTTGACCAAGGCGAAGGCAGAGATCATCTGGGCTGGACGGCTTAAGTAGGTAGGACTGATGAGCAGGATATTATCAAGAGGTCAGTCACTGTGGAGAGATAGGAAGGAAGGGCTAAGCCCAGCCCTGACAACCCTGTACCAAATTAACACTATATGAATGATCTAAGACTAAACTAACTGTAGCAAGTCTAGATATAACTCAAAACAGAAAGTGTACAATGTAGTAAATACTGGCAGTGAAGTAATTTAGTCAACCACAGCTGCAAGCCAAAATAGGCATTTGTTGCTCCAAAGATATATGTGTAGAAATGTATATGCAAGAACAGCAGATGCTAGCAGGTAGGAAATCCAGCCATCCACAGCATGAGATCATAGACAGTAATGATGGAAAAGCGTCATTACTCAGGGACTTGGGTGCACAGAGTACCTGTACTTGCAAACAACAGCTGAGTAAAGAAAGTCTATATCTCTGACATGCAATGGATATGAGAGTATCCTGATAGACTAATGCTGGTTAGTAGACAGTTAATAGGAGGCAGTCTGTATCCCTGACTTATAAATAATGTGTGGATATCATCAAAGTATGGTGCTCTGCCGGAGATGGACAGATGGGCAGCATCCATCAATAGTTTACATGTAGCTCAGTCCCAGTGACCAAAGACATCAAAATGAGAAGTGCTGGGATGCATGTAAGCCCAGGCAATGTCTGCCATTACTGACATAACCTGGTCAGTCCATCAGACATCCTTCACACTTGATCTCTTGAATAGTGCAGTTAAAGTGGTAAACACTGTTTGTCTGCACAGCCAGCTGGTCGATCCATCCGACATCCTTCAAACAGGATCTTATAGATAGTGCAGGATGAAGCTATGAACGCTGTAAGTTTCATCAGCCGGCCATATCACTGTGTAATGCTCGCAATATTAAGCAGATGGATCGATGGATGGAAGTCCAGAGCTGTGGCATAGGTATGTACTTGAGGCACATCTACAGGGCCATGTGAGGCTTGGGAGGAGGGGTGGGGGAGCAGGACCCCATGTCTACATGTTTCATTCCAGCACTGGAACTTCCCAGGGGATGGGAGAGGCTCGAAAGAAGTCCTGAAGGCGAGCATAGGAGGATGTGACAGGAGAGCTAGAGAGCAGGAGGTCTTGGGAGGAACGATTAGAATGATTTGGTTGGTATTTTGAGATCAGGTTAGTGATGTAGCTGGGTGCCGAGTTGTGGATGGCTTTGTAAGTTATTGTTAGTATTTTGAATTTATTTCATTGGGTGAGCGTAAGCCAGTGAAGGGATTAGCAGAGAGGGGTAGCAAACACTGAGCAGTTGGTAAGGTGAATGAGTCTGGCAGCAGCATTCATGATGGGCTGAAGTGGGGAAAGCCTATGTAAAGGTAAGCCAATGAGGAGGGAGTCGCAGTAGTTGAGGTGAGAGATGATGAGGGAATGAACAAGGATGATTGTCATTGGTTAGAAAGGGGCGTATATTGGAGATGTGGTGTAGGTTGAGGCAGCAAGCTTTGGACATTTATTGGATGTGATGAAACTAATTTTGGACCTATGTCTGACACTATCCTTACCAAATGTCAGCCTACACAAAATATGTGCCAACCATCAGCCATTGCTCCTTTGAGAGCTTCCAAAAAAAGGGAAAATTTGACCAGAAAAGATACCTAATACAAAGACCCAGCACCTCACACCTTTTTAATGCTGTTTTTAAAAAAAACTTACAGGAGTTTTTACTCCTCACCACTCTATCAAAAATTATTTGGCTTTAGATACACTTTAGGCCAATACATTTTTGGGACTTTAATAGGAATATGTGTTACTGTTTTATGTGAAATTAGGTTTACAAGACTGTATTTATTTTTTAAATTCATTAAGTGTAAGTTTAGTCTCATGGCTTGGAAGAGTTCAGTCTTTTTTAAATAAGTTCACATGGGGGGCTGTATTCACCATATGACACTAGTGGATCACTGCTTGGGCTCAGAATGTGTAACTCGTATACACTTTTCCTATGTTTCCCTTTTTATGACTACCCCCTAGATATTTAATGTTTTTGGTTGGTCCTGTTCTCTGGCAAAGCTAAGGAAAATACCCTCTTTGTTTTGATTTTTGAAATCAGTTACAGAAATCATGTCCCTGGAGATGCCAAGATCTCTTAGAAGTACGTGTGTAGTTGAACCCATCAACATCCACTAACTTAAATGTATCATCCAGGCACACAAATAAACCTAGCCGACAGCGATTACATACTATTTTATACTATATTTTTTAAATTAAAGTAAGTCCCTCTTTATATGTGATATAAAAATTCTATTCTGATTGTCTGGGCGAAAACTCACTTTGCATTATTTTAAACATCATGAGAAAATACATAATTGCAACAAAAAAAGATGTTAACAATTCCAATGTGAATCTAGATGATGCCAAGCTAAGCCTAGAAATATCTCAAATGCCCCGTACACACGGTCGGATTTTCCGACGGAAAATGTGCGATCGGAGCGTGTTGTCGGACGTTCCGACCGTGTGTGGGCTCCATCGGACATTTTCCATCGGATTTTCCGACACACACAGTTTGAGAGCAGGCTATAAAATTTTCCGACAACAAAATCCGATCGCGTCAATTCCGACCGTGTGTGGCCAGTTCCGACGCACAAAGTGCCACGCATGCTCAGAAGAAATTCTGAGACGGAACAGCTTGGTCTGGTAAAATTAGCGTTTGGAATGGATACAGCACTTTCGTCACGCTGCAATGTTTTAAATTGTTTAATACAGCGCACTCTCTTCTTCTTTATAATGTGAGAAGAATGAAGTAGTTTTGCTGCTCATATTCACACAGACTTCTCACAAACTTATTTCTTTATTATTTATCAGGATTCCCTCAATATATTTTGATTTGTCACATCTGACCAAATTTCTATTTTGTTGTTTTATTTGTGCTTTGTATTTTTTTCAAGGCTGTTTTTATTTTTTTGGGGGTTTGTATTTTTTTCAATGCTGTTTTTATTTTGTGTTTTTTTGGGTTTTACTCCAGAATATTTTTGTGTGTGTTTTGTGTGTCAAGTTAACACAACACCATTATTATCTTGTATTATTTAATCTCAAGGAGATTGCTTGGTGTTGGTGTCTCTTGTTAATTTCACATTGTATATTTGAAATGTACCTGCCTCCTCACAAACAAACTGTCCTTTTTGAAGGAAACACACATAGGCAAGTATAATTGAAACAAAAAATTCCTTTATTAAGGGCTCACAACCAAACAAAGAGGGGGGCAACGCTGGAGAAACAGCATAAATTGGCGAAGCCTTTGACCCCCAAGGCACACATCAACTATTTTCCAGCAAAATTGGTGGCCTGAGGATTCCATATCTAAGGGAGTGCAGTCTGGTCCAGAAGTCCCAGAGATCCGAAAAGCAGCAGATGACATCTATGTCCCCAGGCTGTGGTCATACAAGAGACTGCATCTTTGGCCAGACCAGACTGAACCCAGGGCCATCACTCTCTGGTCTTCCTTCCACGCTTCCTTCCACGCTGTGGCTCTGGTGTTGGAGATGCGGCAGCAGGAGGAGGAGGAAGAAGAGGAGGAGGGGGATGGGCCAACTCACTGAGGTGGGTATTGGGTGTGATTTTGCCACTCACCCCCTTAGTTAGGACTTTATACAGAAGGTCCTCACACAGCTTGCGTTGACCCTCCTGCATGCCCTGCAGTTTGGTGGCAGCCATGCAGGCAAAAGCCTCTTCAGGAGTGGGGGTGGCTCTGAGGGATGCAGAAGCCTCCTGAATGAGCCTGAGCGCTGAATCCTGAACGTGACTTCCCTTCCTCGGTCTTTTGTATAGAAGGCAGAGGGGAGGAACCTGCGATTCGGTCAGGATCCGACTGGGCCCAGGCTTCTCCTGGCTGCCACTTAGCCCCGCCTCCTCCTGGCTGCCACATTCCACAGCCTCCTCCTGGCTGAGGTCTTCCTGTGTATGAAAAAGGGACATCGTTTTAGTTTTTTATTCATCATTCACACACAATTTTCACCTCATGATTGTTGCAAATTGAATGTTAACAAATATAACAGACTATCCTTCTGAGCCCAGCATTTTTCAGTCTTGTCCCAATTATTTTTCAAAACTACTGTCTATTGATATGTAAAACACTTTCTTAAATCAGCAATTAGTGATCAATAATAACATCTAATAAACATCATTTATTTATTGACCAGAAATCTGGAGAATAATGCTATACCTGACTCCATCTGGGCTCCTCCACTTCTTCCTGGCTGGAAGTCCCAGGTTGGACATTGGAAGCCTCAGCTGGGGTGGAAGGAAGAGTGGAAGGAAAAGTGTAGAGGGATTCCCTGACTCCAGTGTGGTCTGACAGAAATTGCAGTCTCTCATAGTACCACAGTCTGGGGACATAAATGTCATCTGCTGCAGCTCCGGATCTCTGGGAATCTGTGATCTTCTTGTGCTCCCTTAGATAAGTGCTCCTCAGGCCACTAATTTTGGCTTTTAAATAGGGGATGGTTGCTGTGGCGACCACTGGCGTCACCAACTCCAGCAGTTTCTCCAGCGCTGCCTGCCTCTTTTGTTTATGATTATAATGTGGATGTTTCACCTGCCACAGACAGGGCAGCTCCCTGTATTTGTCTATGAACAGGGGGAGGAAGTTGTGGTCATTAAAGCCATCCATTTTATCTGCAAGACACAACACGAGACAAACCCTAATGTCAGGCAAAACTATCCTAATCTTGTTACAACATAGGCCTCAATCTAGAAGCAGTATAGGCCCAAGTTTAGATAATTATTCGTTCGTATAAAACATTGTTCGTTCGGCCTAGAAAACACTATTGTTTTGGTCATATGCATTTGCCCACATTTTTTAGGGCCTACTTGTCTGAAACTAATTTGGTTGTGTAGATGTGTTTGTTACTAGAATGAAATGCAAACTAGATTCTGTGTAAGGAGAGAACACTCAGCAGCTGTTTACACATCTGGATGCTGGAGCACTAGTGTAGGAAACAAGAACACCCTTTTTATTAGGGGGCCACACAGGTGCTCCAGTGTATACTATAGGGGTGTCTCCATCTGTGAAGCTTGGACAAAACAGGTAAAGTATTGAAGCTTGACAAAGGACAAGAAAAATGCTACATCTTGGAACTCTGTAAAAATAGACAATTGTACCCCACTTCAAAGCAATGTTTCATATTTATAGTTCTGCCATCAAATATCTGTGTGCTTAGTATACCATTTTTTTTTCACATAGGGGAGAAAAGACTCGGAGGACACCCCCCACCTCTGGAAGAAGGGGAAATCCACCCAAGACAAACAGAGCAGGAGGAGGAAGACATGGTGGAAATTAGCACCACAACAGGTGAGTGTCTGCGACCACAGGCTCAGGTAAGAGATGGATGCCGGCATATTTATAATACATGGTGTTTTTTGGTTTCTATCTTTTTAGGTGATCGTGATGTTGTGGATCCAGATCCTTTCACCTCGAAAAGTGCACAGATCCTGATCGGGGAGATCATGGGGTGTAATAGGGACTTGGAAAACATCAAGAAAAACATCAGTGATGTTCTTCAAAAAAATAAGAACATCATTGATGTTTTAGGGAGAGTTTAAAACCCCTCCAAATCCCTTTGTTTCCTGGTGTGCTACAAATTTTTTACATTTTTGGACAAATTGGAGAAAAGCCAAATTTTTAAGATGTACACAGTGTGTCAACATGTGCTATCTGCCATCACGGGAGATCAATGGACGCGTTTTGGGGGTGCAACCCCTTCCTCAATAATAAAGTAGCTGAGAGGAAGGGGTTGCACCCCCAAAACATGTCCCTTGATCCCCCATGATGGCAGCTAGCACATGTTGACATTCGGCTATTTGTGTGCATCTTCAAAATTTGGCTTTTCCTGGGGTGACTTCACCCCATCTGAACGCAATATCAAACACAGTTTGTAAATACTCATGTCTGATATTGCCTTCAAGTTCTACCAAATGTGAACTTTGTAAGTTCAAGATTTGTGTCTTTCTTGTTGGTTTTAAACATGCCTGTTTTATCTTAAATGGACATTTCTACTTTTTCTAATGTGACCCCAAGAATTGTTATACAACAAACATGTTGGTTTGTTTTAAAAACCTTTTCTAAATGCACATGTGATTGTGCTGGTATTAAAAAGATTGTTAATCAAGAATGTGTGGATTATTGTCTCAACGCTACAACACTTTTGTGGTGCTCTAATTGCTGTTTTCTGTGACAATGGGTGTTATTTCCTAAGGGCAAATCCACTTTGCACTACAAGTGCAGTTTCAAGTGCACTTGTAGTGCAAAGTGTCTTTGCCTTTAGTAAATAACACTCAACAGTGCTTTGTAAGGTTACACAATCACGCCATTTTCAGGACTCACCACATTTCTGTCAGGGTCAGCTAAAACAAACACAAGCAGTAAATGTCACCAAAGATTTGATTATTTATTTTTTTTATTTGAAAAAGGTTTTAGACATTGTCTGGCATATTGATAGCCCCCTTTCCCGCAAAGAATTCAAGGTATCTTAGCCGGAAATCAAGGGCACTCGGGGGGGCAAGCCAGGACGGCCACTTGCAAGCGCCGTCAGGGTTGGTTCATTTTGAATTCTGGCCTCAGGCCCAACTGAGCCAGCATAGTAGGCAGAATGTTTCCATAAAAAGTTGTGTAGAACACAGCACGCCAGGATAATGTGATTCAGTTTGTACTCCGCCATATGTATGGGTGTAAGAAATAGGCGGAACCGGCTGACCATGATTCCAAACGTGTTCTCCATCACTCTTCTGGCTCTGGCCAGCCGGTAATTAAAAATCCTCTGGTCCGGGGTGAGGGTCCTCCTCGGGAATAGCCGCATAAGATGGTCCCTCAGCGCAAATGCTTCATCCTCAACGAAGACGAATGGGAGTCCTTCCACATTGTCTTCTGGAGGTGGCAAGTCCAAGCTGCCATTCTGGAGACGCCTGTAGAACTCGGTCTGGGCGATGACTCCACCATCGGACATCTGGCCATTCTTCCCCACATCCACATACAGGAACTCATAAGTAGCTGACAACATCACAATACTATTGAACCCCTTGTAGTTGTAATAGTACAACCCCGAGTTGGGTGGTGGGATGATGTGGACGTGTTTCCCATCAATTGCCCCTCTGCAGTTAGGAAAGTCCCACTGCTGGGCAAAGTGGGAGGCCACAGTCTGCCATTCCTGTGGCGTAGAAGGAAACTGTGGAGTCAAAACAAAAAAAATTTGTCATTTTGCACATAAGCAGGGAAAGCAGATTACACACAAACATTCTTGGCCAACATCAAGATTTTTTGTAGGGAGTTTTTAAAGGCCAAAGTATAAGGTACAACTATCAGAATCCCCCCCCCCCTCATGGGCCATTTCTAACATTATAGGGGGGGAGCTCTTGGACAGGTAACCCTCTCCACTTCATTGAGAGATGAAAGCCTAAATAATGGGTCTTACTTTGGCCAGCCCCTCCTTAGTTACACTATTGGCAGCCCACTGGACAGGTAAGAAGTGTCATAATCCAAAGATATAAATACACACTGTACACATTTTAGCACATTTGGACATTCTGCTATTACCTATCAAGATAATAATAGGATACAAAAACTTTAAACAGTACCATTTTAACGTATACAGGCAGGCCCTTGCACTACATGCTTTGGGGAATTCATCCATACATCTGGGCACAAAAGAGATGGGTATAGTGTGTATGGGTTTGGCAAAGTCAGCAGATAGATGATTGAGGATAGATAGAGAATTGTTATCAGCTGACTTAGCAGTTGGGGGGAGGGAGGGTTAAAAATGATTTGAGGACCCCCCAAAAAAAGCCTCTGGCACTCTGCCTGAATTTAAAGCACAAATCACATTTCAAAACATTTTAGGGGGTATTTAGGGTAAAGCACTACTATTGAGCTGACAAAATACATTGTTAAGTGACTACATGAGGTGAATATAGGGCCAGGAGACCATGATGGGCAGGTAAGTGAAGGCAAATATGTATAAAGGACAACAAAAATAATTACATAAAAATCCAGCATGCATGAGGACAAAGGGAACATTCACAGCATATTCCAATCAGGGTAATTAGGGAATGAGGAAATAAATACAATATTTTAGCAAACATTAAATACAATAAAATGTGATATTAAAGGATAAAAATCTTACCTTAATATACTCCTTCTGCAGGACCTGAATGATGGCAGAACAGGTCTCTGGGATAATAATTCCCAGAGCCTGGGGGGAGATGCCTGTCGAGAACTTCAAGTCCTGCAGGCTTCTCCCCATCGCCAAGTACCGCAGGGTCAGCAAAGCCAACAAACGGTGAAATACGGGGTCCGTCATCCGGAGAAAGTTCCTGAAATCATCAGGATTATTCTCACGGATCTCACGGAGCAAAGGCATATGACAGAACTGGTCACGCTGAAGCAACCAATTCTTGGTCCATGAACTCCTCCCCACCCTGTTCATGGACTGGGCTTGTGTCAAGGTAAGGACCCCAACACCAAGCCCCCGCACAGCACAAACTCTACGAGGAGTACGTATACGCAACATGGCTAGAAAACGGTCTGCTGCTCAGAACGAAGTAACAGAACGCACTGAAGAACAGCAAGGCCTGTGAAGAGCGACCTGAAAAACAGTAACGAATGAACAAGAACACAATGACTGAGTCACACGTAGCTTGCTGCATGCACTGAAGAGCAGATACAAACCCACAAGCACAAACTGAACAGCAGAAAACGATCTGAAAACCACGAGTCTGAAAAAGCGCGAATCGTCTCTCACCAAACTTTTACTAACACGAGATTAGCAAAAGTAGCCCAAAGGGTGCCGCGCTTGGTTCTGAACTGGCCTTTTCTAGTCTTGTCGTACCTGGTGTACGTCACCGCGTTCTTAGCGAGCGGAAATTCCAACAACTTTGTGCGACCGTGTGTACGCAAAACAAGTTTGAGTCAACATCTGTCGGAAAAAATCCATGGATTTTGTTGTCGGAATGTCCGATCAATGTCCGATCGTGTGTACGGGGCAAAAGAATCTCTGATGGAGAATTAAGTTCCAACTGCCTTTGAAATTACAGTACAAACCAATTTGTACATATTTAACCACTTAAGCCCCAGAGCCGTTTGCTGGCCAAAGACCAGAGCACTTTTTGTGATTTGGCACTGCATCGCTTTAAAAGACAATTGCGCGGTCGTGCAACGTGGCTCCCAAACAAAATTGTCGTCCTTTTTTTCCCACAAATAGAGCTTTATTTTGGTGGTATTTAATCACCTCTGCAGTTTTTATTTTTTGCGCTATAAACAAAAAAAGAGCGACAACTTTGAAAAAGATGCATTATTTTTTACATTTTGCTATAATAAATATCCCCCAAAAATATATATAAACATTTTTTTTTCCTCAGTTTAGGCCGATACATATTCTTCTACATATTTTTGGTAAAAAAAATTGCAATAAGCGTTTATTGATTGGTTATAGCGTTTACAAAATTGGGGATAGTTTTATGGCATTTTTATTAATAATTTTTTTTTCACTAGTAATGGTGGCGTTCAGCGATTTTTATTGTGATTGCGACATTATGGCAGACACATTGGACATTTTTGACACATTTTTGGGACCATTGTCATTTATACAGCAATCAGTGCTATACAAATGCACTTATTCCTGTGTAAATGACACTGGCAGTGAAGGGGTTACCCACTAGGGGGCAGTGTAGGGGTTAAGTATGTCCTGGGGAGTGATTCTAACTGTGGGAGGCGTGGCTATGTGTGACACATCACTGATCTCTGCTCCCGATCACAGGGAGCAGAGATCAGTGACAGTGTCACTAGGCAGAACGGGGAGATGCTTGTTTACATTAGCATCTCCCTGTTCTTCCTCTCCGTGAGGTGATCGCGGGTATCCCCACGGCAATTGAGTCCATGGGACCCACAACCCGACTCGCGGAGCTCCCGGCGCGCCGCCAGCGGCGCGCATGCAATGGCACGGCGGAAAATTTAAAGGGACATAAGAGTACACCCATTTGCCCAGCCATGCCATTCTGCCGACGAACATCGGAGTGCGCCGGTCGGGAACCGGTTAAGGTATAGGCACTAACCTCAGTCTGTTATTCAAAAAATAGAAATAATGTATGGGACACTAGGGCAGGTGCATTGGCCATTGAACAATGTTCTTGAGCTTGGACAAGAAAGTAAGGAATAATTCTATGCATCCATTAGGAATAATAATTTGGAGAAGATTGACTCAGACAAAATCTGCTAGAAAAGGCAAAGTCATATTGTTTTAGAATGTGGACTTTTTTTCATCCATACCAGTTACTAGATCAACTTTCCATAAAGACTTGTGCAACAGAATGCAACAAATAGAACATTTTGGAAGCCAATCAAGTTTGCTCATTAGCACATTGCTGGTTTTCCATTACTGGGAGCTTGCTTTTTGCTGAAGTTTTATATATATATATATATATATATATATATATATATATATATATATATATATGTATATATATATATATATATATATATATATATATATATATATAGTTACATAGTTAGGTTGAAAAAAGACACAAGTCCATCTAAAAAAATAATAAAATAATAAATAAATAAATAAAACAAAAAATATCATACAATCCCATATACCCAATCCTATACCCACAGTTGATCCAGAGAAGGAGACCCCCCCCAGAAAAGCAGGATCCAATTTGCTACAGTAGGGGGAGAAATCCTTCCTGATCCCAGAGAGGCAATCAGATTTTCCCTGGATCAACTTTACCTATAAATGTTAGTACCCAGTTATATTATTTACATTTAGGAAATAATCCAGGCCTTTCTTAAAGCAATCTACTGAGCTGGTCAGAACCACCTCTGGAGGGAGTCTATTCCACATTTTCAAAGCTTTTACTGTGAAGAAACCTTTCCATATTTGGAGATGAAATTTCTTTTCCTCTAGATGTAAAGAGTGCCCACTTGTCCTCAGTGTTGACCGTAAAGTGAATGACTCAACACCAAGTTCACTATATGGATCCCTTATACATGTATACATGGTGATCATATCCCCCCTTAATCTCCTCTTCTCAAGAGTGAATAAATCCAGTTCCTCTAATCTTTCCTCATAGCTGAGCTCCTCCATGCCTCTTATCAGTTTGGTTGCCCTTCTTTGCACTTTCTCCAGTTCCCTGATATCCTTTTTGAGAACTGGTGCCCAAAACTGAACTGCATATTCCAGATGATGTCTTACTAATGATCTGTACAGAGGCAAAATGATATCCCTCTCTCTGGAGTCCATACCTCTCTTAATACAAGAAAGGACTTTGCTCGCTTTGGAAACCACAGCTTGGCATTGCATGCTATTATTGAGCTTATGATCTACCAAAACCACCAGATTCTTCTCCACCATTGATTCCCCCAGTTGTACTCCCCCTAGTATGTATGATGTATGCATATTCTTAGACCCAAGTGCATAACCTTACATTTATCAACATTAAACTTCATCTACCACATAGTCGCCCAATTAGACAGTGCATTGAGGTCGGCTTGTAAATTGCGGCTTGTTATTTCACTGCATAGCTTAGTGTCATCTGCAAAGACAGAAATTTAACTTTTTATCCCAGACCCAATATAATTTATAAAGATATTAAAAAGTAAGGGTCCCAGCACTGAACCTTGGGGTACACCACAGTATATATTTTTATATATATATATATATATATATATATATATATATATATATATATATACCGTATATATATTGTAATAGTCCCTGTCACTGGGAAAAGGGATGGGATCTCTAACCATGTGTCCATGTCTTATGGAGAGCCAGCAGGTTGTGTGCCCAGGTGCACACAGCCCATATAACGAGGGGCTAGTGAGAGCAGAGGGTGGAGGAAGGTGGAGTGTGTGTAGCTTGTTGCTACTGCTGTGTGAAGACAGACCTGTGTCTGGAGAGTGGTCTGCCCTGTGGGAGTCTGCAGCCTATGTAAAGGGGATTCTTTGCCCAGGGACTGGGAAAGGCTGGCCAGCCTTGAGAGTCGGGGAGACTGAGGAAGCCAGTGAGTCCAGGGGGCTGTAAAGAATTGTCAAATCTGTTGAGAGCAAGCAGAGGAACTGCTGACAAGAGAGCCAGGTGGCTTGGTATGTTTTCCTTATTTTTGGAGTGCTTAATGAAGTTAAACCCCTGCGTGGGAATCCTGAATGGACCTTTTTGCTTTTGTTTTTCGGTTTAATAAACGTGGGCTACCAGGCCCTTAACTATAATGCCTGTCTGATGTGGACTCACTGCACTAAAAACGCATTTATCGCTTGAGCTAAATACCCCAAACATTACAATATATATATATATATATATATATATATATATATATATATATATATATATAATATATATATATTTTTTTTTTTTTCTTTTTTTTTTTTTTTCAAGCTGTCTCTTTAGCCTTTAGTCTTTTTATCTAAACAATTATAGTATGAAGAAATTCTTTGTTAAATATGTAAAAAGTTTATAGTTTAAGTAATACTATTTATTTACTAACTCAAGTTATCAAAGTGCAAGCTTTTGGGACTTTATGGGACCGTTTAGAACCTTATGTCCCATTCCCAGGCATGAATGAAAAGCTTGCATATTGAAGTTACCCAATAAACGATATCACTCAAACTACAAATTACGTTAAGTAATACTCAACCTAATAAGGGGATATGGGTGCCACAACAGTATCGTCATTTTTCGAAGGACACAAGTGAATTAACAATAAAGTATTTAAGATATGGGATTTAATACACAGGCAAAGGAAACTGGAATATAATTTACCCATAATACCACTCACAGGGACAAATTATTTTCTTCCAGGGAACGAGACAATTTTTGGAGTATGGATAAAGGATAAAAATGCACGATTAAAGGATATTATAAAAGAGGAAGATATATACACAATTCAGGAATTAAGACACAAAAAGGAGTTACTAGTGATAGATAAACTAAGATACCATCAGTTAAGACATTTTATAAAAATACTGCCACACCCAATAAGATCAGGAGAAAACTTATTAAGATTTGAAAAATTGCTCAACTTACAGGAAGCACCAAGGCACAGAATTTCCCAGATTTATAAGATTCTTACTCTAATTTCGAAACCATTGGTACCGCCTTTTCTGGATAGGTGGGAAGCCGAACTTAGAGTGAGCAAGAGAAAGAGAAAATGTTGAAATCAGCGAACGAAACAGCAGTAGATGTAAATATGATAGAAACTAAGTATAAATGTCTGTCAAGCTGGTATATAACACCTATCAAAGCACATACATTTCAAAAGGAGAAACACAGCTTTGCTGGAGAGGGTGTGGGAAAAGAGAAACAATGACACATGTATATGGTGGGAGTGTCTGAAAATACAGAAATTTTGTCAAGAAGTGATACAACAGACCCAAGAAATTACAGGATTAGATATGCCTAAAAATCATTTTTATTACATAATATCAAACTTACAATAAAACAATATAAAAGAACGAAAATACAACATTTAATAAATGCAGCAAAACACCTGATCCCAAAACATTGGCAAGCAGTGGAAAGCCCAACGAGAAGAGAATGGG
This sequence comes from Aquarana catesbeiana, assembly GCF_042186555.1. Classification (NCBI taxonomy): domain Eukaryota; kingdom Metazoa; phylum Chordata; class Amphibia; order Anura; family Ranidae; genus Aquarana; species Aquarana catesbeiana. The sequence continues at coordinate 104,184,022 of NC_133324.1, read as the reverse complement.
TTCAAAGGGTAGGAATTATATATAATATGGAAGAATTGTGTCATTACGGAGAAGATAGAATGGAAACATTTTCAAATACTTGGAAAGAATGGAAAGAGTTTATGAATACAAAGAAATACTCTGAGATAATGGGAATCTGAAAAAAAGAGAGGTGGAGGGAATAAATAAAGGAGGATTATAACACAGGTGTAAGGAATGTGGGATGGGGAAGGCGAGGGGAGGGGGGAAAGGGAAAAATTATATTTTTATGAATGAGAATTTTGAACAAAGTATTTTATATTTTGTATAATGTGAAATATAATAAAATAAAGAAATAATAAAAAAGAACCTTATGTCCTATTTCCAGGCATGATACAATTGGATAATGCATGAATAAGAGACATAAGGTGTTAAAAGCTTGCATATAATAGAAGTTAGCCAATAAAAAATATCACTCAAACTACAAATGTTCTCCACTGACTGAAAGCTAACACAGTAAAAGACTCTACTATTGCTAAATAGGTAACAAATTTTAAATTCTATCGATTTTTATGTGTTTTGTATTTACTTTTTAGATATTTATATATCTATTTATAGATATTTAGGGACAGTGATGCTAATTTCTTTTTTTTGTTAGCTTGGTCAGAGCTGATTTCATTCAGAAATATACATAATGCCATACTTCAATTTGAATTATAATTTCAATGAGTGACCATAGTAGCTGGGTAGACAAGAAAAATATGTTACCAAAAAGTATATGGAAAGGGGGTGGTAAGGGGCAGTGATATATGCTATACATTGTAATATAAGAATATTGAAAAGATGAATATGTAAAAAGAAATTTTAATATGGTTGTTTCTGTCTTGGTTGTAAAACAAAAAATTTAATAAAGAATATGAAGTAAAAAACAAAACAAAACAAAAAAACAAAAAAAAAACAAAAAGTATATAATTTTTATCTTTCCAAAAACAGATGTAATTTACTGCAATTTAGAAAATCGCTAGTTATATACTGTATATATGTAGCACTACCCCCAAGGAGCTGCTTTTGTTTGTTCAGTCCATTACTCTGCCTCTCAACTCCAAGAACGGTCTCAACCCCTCTGGCACACCTGCTTGATAATATTAGTGTAGAACCCAGCAAAAGAGAGAAAACACAGTAGTGATAAATCATGAAGTATATGTACCAAGGCCCTGGGTTCTGTCACATCACCAGCTGTGGTAGTAAATAGAGACTCATACACAATATCAATGAACTACTCAGATGTGTTTACTGAGGCAAAAGAATAAACACAGTCAAGGATATGAATGGACACAATGTATGACTGACAAAAATATTATTCAGGGCACATACACATGTACTTGTAACCTGATGATAACCTGAGAGGGTATATGTGAACAGATGCACAGGGAGATAGGCCCTCAATACCTTTAACAAACGTATTGAATACCTTCCCACTGAGGCCTCAGCACACAGACCAATACACAAAAAGAATGCACAACAGTGAACACAGTAACACAATGTAAATTCTAACTATATTCCACTAAATGGCTCCCTCTAGGTTGCAGTTCAGAGCAATTCTCCAATGTATAGCAGTGAAGCTTTGAATGGGAATAAAGTGGTCAATGTTCCTCAAATTCAGTTGTCTTCAGCTAGCTCATATTATAAGGCAGTGTTGACTTGTGCACTTATTTGTAATCCAAGGGAAACAACAAGAGCAATAACTGTAGAATAGGATGCTATGGATTTCTTAGCTGAAGAACTGTTCCCACTTGTAAATTTCTTCTTATATGTGAGTAACACAGTACTGACCTTACAGCACAGGGGAGAAAAAGCAAGGCCCCAGAGTTTCTGGTTTTAAGATATTCAGGTACAGCAGATCCACCACTGTGGAACTACAAGTCTCACCAGCAGTCTGTAGGAAAGAAACTCAATCAACAATACTACAGTCAGTACTTTGAATGGGCATGTGCCCTCTCACCATGGTGGATCCCAGCAGGCTGATCCGTCCAGAATCTGTCTCTGTATCTTGGCTCTGTATACTGTGTCTTTGCTCTGTATAATGGCGGCCGACCAATTCGCCTCACGCTGGGACAGTTCACCACTGGTGGAGATGCACCTCGATATTCACCTGGGATCCCCCTCTCTCAGGCAAGACGTCCCAACTCGCAGCAGAGGCCTGATTCGCATGGGGAAATCTTCTGAGAGAGCCAGCACCTCTCCCTCAGGTCTGACCTCTTCACTCCCTCATGACTGACTGAACTTTTCCCTCAGGGCACAAAATGGAGACCTTTACTTTCCTTTCCGCAAAGAATCAGGAGGGGGGTGGAAAAAGCCCAGATATGACAGGCAACTTTTCTCCCTAACTGAAGCTGGAAAGCCTGTGTACATTGTTCTGGCCAACTTGGCGAGATTTGCGGGTTATATTGTAAGACACCCGCTACACATATATTTAACCACTTGCCGACTGGGCCATAGCCAAAAATGGCTACAGTGCTGTCGGATAATTCTGGGAGGGCGTACTATAATGTCCTCCCAGAATCACAATCCCGCACACACCCAGGAATGTCCATGAGCGTTGGGTCTCCCAGACCCAGCAGGTCACAGATCAGGGTAAACGGGGCCAATGACAGAGCCCTTTACCATGTGATCACTCCGTTCAATGATGGCGTGATCACTTGTAAACAAACTGTAGCATGTCCGGTTCGGCTCCTACCCTCTCCTCACGCCGATCAGTACAGCATGTGAGGAGAGGAGGGAGCCGGTGCAGCAGCGCTGTGGGCTGGATCTGAAGTGCCCACAGCACTGATCTGTGCCCAGCCCTGAATCATCCACGCATCCCTGGCTCATCCATCCACATTCATGCACAGCCATGCTCCATCTCTGACTCATCCATCCTCATTCATTCTCCATCCCTGGCTCATCCATCCTCATTCATGCTCCAACCCTGGCTCATCCATCCATTCATCCATGGATCATCCATCCTCATTCATGCTCCATCCCTGGCTCATCCATCCACATTCATGCTCCATCCTTGGCTCATCCATACTCATCCATCCCCATCCATGGCTCATTCATACTCATCCATGTCTCATCAATGCCACATCAGTGATCATCCATGCCACATCCGTGCCACATCAGTGATCATCCGTGCCACATCTGTGCTCATCCGTGCCACATCCATGCCACATCAGTGATCATTCGTGCCACATCCATGCCACATCAGTGCTCATCCGTGCCACATCAGTGATCATCTGTGCCACATTGATGCCACCTCACTGTTCATCCATGTCTGATCCGTGCCACATCAGTACTTATCCGTGCCACATCCATGCCACATCTGTGCTCATCCGTGCCACATCCATCCATGAAAGAAAAAGTCCACAATATCCATCCAAATTTGTATACACCATCCATCACCGAAACGTGTGTAGTATAAAGTGTAAACCTTCACCTTATGAAATGCTCACTTACCAGAACTTATTGACCTCCTATTACAAAAGGTCAATCTCACCTGCGGCTCATAACACAGCCAGGCCCTTTGTGTCCGTCCAAGACAGGGATGGCTGTAATGCTGAGATCCACCACCTTACAGGTATTCGATCATATAGACTCTCAAAAAAAACATAAACGTGCCATAGCATAAAATCCTTTAAGGGTTTATTACTAAATACTTTGGACTGTCTACTTTCCAAAAAGGGGTAATTTGGGGGGTATTTGTACTGTCCTGGATTGTTAGGGTCTCAAGAATTAAGATAGGCTGTCAGTACATCAGGTGTGATCAATTTTCAATGATTGGCACCATAGCTTGTAGACGCTATAACTTTCACAAAGACCAAATAATATGTACTTATTTGGATTATTTTTACCAAAGATATGTAGCAGTATAAATTTTGGCCTAAAATCTATGAAGAAAAATTACTGATTTGCTAAATTTTATAACAGGGATAAAAAAAAATGAATTTTCTCACTTCAAGGCAGTTTTAACCACCTTCCCACTGGGCACTTAAACTCCCTTCCTAATCAGACCAATTTTCAGCTTTCAGTGCTCTCAAATTTTAAATGACAATTACTCAGTCATGCAACACTGTACCCATATGAAATTGTTGTCTTTTTTTCACACAAATAGAGCTTTCTTTTGGTGGTATTTAATCACCGCTGGGTTTTTATTATGCTTTGCGCTATAAATAAAAAAAGACTGAAAACTTTGTAAAAAAATTCATTTTTTTACAAAGTTTTCGGTCTTTTTTTATTTATAGCACAAAGCATAATAAAAACCCAGCGGTGATTAAATACCACCAAAAGAAAGCTCTATTTGTGTGAAAAAAAAGACAACAATTTCATATGGATACAGTGTTGCATGACTGAGTAATTGTCATTTAAAATTTGAGAGCACTGAAAGCTGAAAATTGGTCTGATTAGGAAGGGGTTTTAAGTGCTCAGTGGGAAGGTGGTTAAAACTGCCTTGAAGTGAGAATGTGTTCCAGGAAACTTAGGCAAAAACTGAGGGTGGGTGCTAGCTAGTCTTTGTATGCTGTCACAAACATATCAGTAAGAACAGATTTTTTTGCTATGTATACACTAAATGTAATACCTTTTCATTTGAAAAGTAGTAGCTCCTGCATTCCAGATTTCTTTATTGTAATGGAGAACTGTTTTTTGGTGGACCCATGGCAATTTAATATTTTTTTGCCTCATGAATAAAATAACTCTCAGCTTGCATTGCCATTTTATAGCCCATTGTAACCCTCTGTTAGTCCAGGTAATAGTCCTTAACCTGACCCAGAGATAAGTAGTGCTCCAAATCTTAATAAATAAACTGTAGCATGTGAATTTGGAAAGCTGCTAAGTGTGTCTGGATGCAAACCTCTCTTCGTGCTCATATTGTTTATTGTGGAGCCAGTTCTCTGAAACTCCTGCTATCTTTCACAGGTTTTGAGTCCAAAAAAATAATGGTCGCTTGATTAAATGTTTAAATGCAACACATTGTAAACACTCTACCAGCAATCTGTCTTTCGAAGGACATAAACCAAAAGAGATTGTCTAAATATCACTGGCAGTAAGAAATGTCTTTGCAGTAAATTTTAAACATATGACGTAAGTTTTCTGCCATAAAAAAGCTCATTAAATTGAATCTTTTTTCTTCCTTTGTGGATTAAAGAGGCAAAAACACTACCCCACACACTGTGTGTTTATAAGATTTTAATTGGATTGGGCAGTGTATGTTGTAATAGAGTTCCTCTCCACCAGCTCTTCTTATATAGAAGAGCCAAGCCTCCTTAAGAACCCGTTCAAAATTAAAAAGAAAAACAATGCATTGGGTAATTAACCACAGGAAACTGAGCTCTAATTTCTTTCTTCCATTGGATGAGCACCAGTCAGGTTCTTGTCACTTCTTTCTGCTTTATAACAATGTACAACAAACTATTTGCAACAAGATGATTGTGTTGCTACCATCTGTCTGGAGAGTTCCAATAAGTAGGACCATGGACTTGAAGTGAAGTCCAAGAGAGTTGAGGCCTTGAGGGGAACAGAACTGTACTATTCACACATGGCGTGCAGTCCTTGTATAGCTCCTTGAGAAACCAGGGTTGGAAGAATAATGAAAAGAATACAGTGGAAAAAAAAATATGTAGTGTATCACATTGTGTATAATCCACAAATGAGGCCTGATATTAAGCTCTATCCTTCTCATTCTCTAATTTTTGACGAGATCTTGTTAGTCATTTGGCCAGCTTTTTTTTTTACCCCGGAGGAACTCTTAAAATTATTTTGAGCTCTCAGGGAACCTTTGATAAAAAATATTTTATTTACAGCTAATGGTACATGTGTGCGATCAGTAAGTTTTAGATAAAGTCCCTGACATCCAAAGCAGAAAGTTTTGTAACACTCCTCCTCCCTAAATAAAATAATTAAGAATATGGCTTACCTAGGTTATCTAATACCCACAGCAAGGGATGGGCCGAACACACCCCAGTCCGGTTCGCACCAGAACATGCGAACAGGCAAAAAATTTGTTCGAACATCATTAAAGTCTATGGGACATGAACATGAAAAATCAAAAGTGCTAATTTTAAAGGCTTATATGCATGGTATTGTCTTAAAAAGTGTTTGAGGACCCGGGTCCTGCCCCAGGGGACATGTATCAATGCAAAAAAAAGTTTCAAAAACAGACGTTTTTTCAGGAGCAGTGATTTTAATAATGCTTAAAGTGAAACAATAAAAGTGTAATATTCCTTTAAATTTCGTACCTGGGGGGTGTCTATAGTATGCCTGTAAAGTGGCGCATGTTTCCCGTGTTTAGGACAGTCTGACAGCAAAATTATATTTCTAAAGGAAAAAAAGTCATTTAAAACTACTCACGGCTATAATGAATTGTCGGTCCGGCAATACACATAAAAGTTAATTGATAAAAATGGCATGGAATTTCCCCACAGGGGAACCCCGAACCAAAATTAAAAAAAAAAAAAATGAGTGGGGTTCCCCCCAAATTCCATACCAGGCCCTTCAGGTCTGGTGTGCATATTAAGGGGAACCCTGTGCCAAAATAGAAAAAAAAGGTGTGGGGGGTCCCCCTCAAAGTCCATACCAGACCCAATTTTAAGGGGAACCCCACGCCAAAATTAGAAAAAAAATCGCGTGGGGTCCCCCCAAAAATCCATACCAGACCCTTATCCGAGCACGCAACCTGGCAGGCCGCAGGAAAAGAGGGGGGACAAGAGACCGGCCACCCCCCTCCTGAACCGTACCAGGCCACATGTCCTCAACATTGGGAGGGTGCTTTGGGGTAGCCCCCCAAAACACCTTGTCCCCATGTTGATGAGGAGAAGAGCCTCATCCCCACAACCCCTGCCCAGTGGTTGTGGGGGTCTGCGGGTGGGGGGCTTATCAGAATCTGGAAGCCCCCTTTAACAAGGGGACCCCCATATCCCGCCCCCTGTGTGAATTGGTAATGGGGTACAAATGTACCCCTACCATTTAAAAAAAAAAGTGTTAAAAAAAGACAATAGTAGGTTTTTGACAATTCCTTTATTAATGTCTTCTTCTTTCCCCGCTTCTTCTTCCATCTACTTCTGGTCTTCCTTCGGTGTTCTTCTTTTTCCTCCATCTTGTTCTTCCCGCGCTTCTTCCTCTATCTTCCTCCGCTTCTTTCTTCGGTCTTCTCGTCCGGCATCTTCCTCCAGCTCCTTCTTCTCCGCTTCGTCCTTTGATCTGCCTCAATGGGAGTCTCCCGCTGTGTGACGCTTCTGGTCAGGTGACAGCACTTAAATAACGGAGCGCGGGGCCACCCGGTGACCCCGCCCCCCTCTGACGCACGGGGACTTCCCTATGGCCTTCCCCGTGTTATCAGAGGGGGCGGGGTCACCCGTGTACCAAAGCACCCTCCCAATGTTGAGGGCATGTGGCCTGGTATGGTTCAGGAGGGGGGGGCACTCTCTTTTCCTGTGGCCTGCCTGGTTGCGTGCTTGGATAAGGGTCTGGTATGGATTTTTGGGGGACCCCATGCCATTTTTTTTAAATTTTGGCGTGGGGTTCCCCTTAAAATCCATACCAGACCCTCGGTCTGGTATGGATTTTTAGGGGGACCCCCACACCATTTTTTTTATTTTTGCGCGGGGTTCTCCTTAATATCCATACCAAACCTGAAGGGCCTGGTATGGAATTTAGGGGGAACCCATGCATTTTTAAAAAAATTTTGGTTCGGGGTTCCCCTGTGGATCCCATGCCGTTTTTATCAATGAACTTTTATGTGTATTCCCGGGCCGACAATTCATTATAGCCGCGAGTAGTTTTAAATGACTTTTTTCCTTTAGAAATGTAATTTTGCTGTCAGACTGTTCTAAACACGGGAAACATGCACCACTTTACAGGCATACTATAGACAGCCCCCAGGTATGAAATTTAAAGGAATATTATACTTTTATTGTTTCACTTTAAGCATTATTAAAATCACTGCTCCCAAAAAAACGGCCGTTTTTTAAACTTTTTTTTGCATTGAAACATGTCCCCTGGGGCAGGACCCAGGTCCCCAAACACTTTTTATGACAATAACTTGCATAATAACCTTTAAAATTAGCACTCTTGATTTCTCCCATAGACTTTTAAAGGGTGTTCCGCGGCTTTTGAATTTGCCACGAACACCCCAAATTGTTCGCTATTCAGCCAATGTTCAAGTCGAACTCATGTTGGACCCGAACATAAAGCCCATCCCTACCCACATCAAATCACTTTACTACATCCCTCCTCTATGCAACAAAATTATTTTCAATAATAGTCATTAAATAAACCAATAATAATAATGGCCAAAAAAAGACTTTGAAATGTGAAGCATCCCCTTACATTAGTAAGAATATGACTTCAAACTAGTGGGAGAAAAGGTCTAAACTTACCTTAGAAAGCATTATTTTATAAAAAGAGTCATTGAGGCTGGGTTCACACTGCAGACAGATGCGGATGACAGCAGGGGTCCGGTGTGTCCCTGTTCTCCATTTCAGGGATGTATCAAACCCAAATTTTTGCCTGAATTTGGACCTGAAAGCCAAAGATGTACAGGACCTCTGTGAAATTCGCTCCGGAGATGTGTGAACCGGCTCCACTGAGAGCCGGTCACAATCTCTTGTCATACGAATTTGATGTGGGGGAAATCTGCATCCAATTCGCATTATTGTGAACCCAGCCTTATGCTTGGAACAGACTTCAAGCAAAGGTAGTGAGTCAGTCAACAGCAAGTGAATTTAAACATACTCAGGCAAAAAGGTGAAACAATTAATACCAAAAAAAGCAAAATGAAAAAAAAGCAAACAAAACCAAAAAGGGGCAGACTCACTGGACCATTTGGTCTTTTTCTTCTATGTTTCTAGTGGTCAGAGGAGAGCATCCTTTACTTTGATTGTCAAAATAGAATTGACCCCTTACATTGGATGTCGGTGTAAAATTGGGTACTTACAGTACAATGCTGGTCAGTGTCAGTGGGAGATTCATTCTCTACTATTCAAGGAATTCCTAGCAACCTCTAGTGGAGCACTTATTGAGAAAGGCTACTCTGGTGTGTCAACTGCTGGTTCTAGTCAGCTTTAAGCAATTTTAAAGGCTTGTATAAAAAAAAATAAAAGAAATAACTACACACATGTCATACTCACCTGCTCTATGCAGTGGTTTGGCACAGAGCAGCCCTGATCCTCCTTTTCTCTGGTCCCCCCTGACGGCGCTCCAGGCCCCTCCCTCCTGCCGAGTACCCCCAGAGCAATCAGCATGCTGTGGGGGCAACCGAGCAGATCCACTGCTCTGCTTGTCCATTCACACACAGCCCCTTCTCTTTCTCCTCATTGGCTCACTGGCTGTGATTGAGCCAGTCAATGAGGAGTGAGAGTCTCCAGAGAGCTGAAGCTGTTGTGCGCAACGCTGGATCGAGAGGGGGCTCAGGTAAGTATTAAGGGGGGCTGCTATACACAGAATGATTTTTACCTTCGTACATAGAATGCATGAAGGCAAAAAAGCTTGAGCCTTTAATCAAAGTTATAATGGATTTTAATTAAAAGGTAAGTTTAGTTAGGACAATGAAATTACCAATTTTGCCAGTAATATTCAATAGACATTGGTATGGAATCAGCGGAGACATCCCATGCTGAGCAGGTGGATCTGCTGGCGAAGTCTGCCCGCCTATGTGAAAGGGATAATTCAAGCAGTGCAGCTGATACAATAGACATGGGGACTATGCAGAAAAGTGTTAAAATCCAAGGCCATAGCTGTCGGGTCAGTTGTCCGTCCCCTCCCCCCGTGCTCTTATGTTACCTCATGCTCTTCTGGTTCCCCCTGCTCCTCTGGTCCCCCCTGTTCCCCTGGTTCCCCCCCCCATGCTCCTCCATTTCCCCCCTGTTCCTCTGGTCCCCCCTGCTCCTCTATCATCCCTGTAAGAGAATGTATAAACAATTGTGACTCTATTTTAGATTCTTCTACATTTTCTTTTTGTAGAAATGAACTTCTGTATTTAAGTGTTTTGCCATAAGCAGCATAACTTCAGTTTGCATAGAACCACTTCTTCAGTTATTGTGGTTAGGTCGATTCCCACAACAGCTTCCTGTTTTCTGTGAAGACATAGGCTATTTCTGTTTTTCTTTTCAGCAGCCTAACTTGTAATGATAAGGAAGTACTGAGTAAGCTTGTATAACCCTTAAGACACATATGCCTTATATTCAGCCCCTCCCTTCTTTGTTTTACTTGCATGTAAGCCCTTATCTTCCTCATTAAAATCAGACATCTTATGAAAACACTCAAGCTTGTTTCTCGCGTCATGTGGTGTCTCACGGTTCCGAGGGTGGCGGGGGTCGGCCTGTATAACCAGGGTGGTCGTCAAGGTGTATAATTCCTTTCAAATGGGGGTTCGTCTGGGATAAAGCAATCATCCGTGTTAAGTAAACTTTTATCTTATTTTGACAATTTATTTTCTTGCCTCGGCTCTGATAAAGCTTTAGTCCCTTAAAATTTATATAGAAAGGGGACGGACCACGCCTTAAAGTGTGAACGGTCTTTGGGAGACCTGAGGGTCCTAGAGAGAGGATTCATTAACATTAAACAAAACAGTACTGTAACTCCTTTTGGGAAGGAGAGAAAGAGTTTATGGGGTAACCACCACCGTGACCCAAACCTCTGTTTGCTTTGTCTTTCTGTCGCAAAGAAGTATAAGATAATTTGTTGTGTGGAAGAAGCTGTAAGTTAAGACAGCCTCTCGTTCACTGTAATATGGGTCAAGAACATTGTAAAGAGGCTCTGCCTCCCCCAACCCCAGGGAAACTTGTAAGGATTATGTTGCTAGGATTTGTGGTACTGATTATGAATTTATAAATCCTTGGGTGTCAATTATGCATAGTAGTGATCCTTTCCCCAGAGATGGAGATAATGATGAATTTTATATAGTTATGGTGAAAGGCTTATGTCTTGGTGACAAGAAGGCTTTCCCATGGTTTTCAGGACACCCTCAGTGGCATATGAAATACATGAAAGAGGGAGGGGAAAATTGGCTTAAGTTTTCCCCATACTGGTTTCAGAGGGATAATAAGAAACAGAAGAAAGCAAAGAATTGTTTAACTAAGGAAGAGTATGACCTTAAACATAAGAAGGAATCTGAGGTCAAGAGGCCCAATCCCATGGCTCCACCTTTGCCTTTCTCTCATTTATCCTCACCACCTTACACCAGTCAGATCTATCCTAGCCTCAGCAAGGATGAGATACAGTATCTCACAAAAGTGAGTACCACCCTGACATTTTTGTAAATATTTTATTAAATCTTTTCATGTGACAACACTGAAGAAATAACACTGCTACAATGTAAATTAGTGAGTGTACAGCTTGTATAACAGTTCAAATTTGCTGTCCCCTCAAAATAACTGAACACACAGCAATTAATGTCTAAACCACTGGCAACAAAAGCCAGTATACCCCTAAGTGAAAATATCCAAATTGGACCCAATTAGCCATTTTTCCTCCCCGGTGTCATGTGACTCTTTAGTGTTTCAAGGTCTCAGGTGTGAATGGGGAGCAGGTGTATTAAATTTGGCGTTCTCGCTCTCTCATACTGATCACTGGAAGTTCAACATGGCACCTCATGGCAAAGTACTCTCTGAGGATCTGAAAAAAAGAATTGTTGCTCTACATAAAGATGTCCTAGGCTATAAGAAAATTGCCAAGACCCTGAAACTGAGCTGCAGCGGTGGCCAAGACCATACAGCAATTTAACAGGGCAGGTTCCACTCAGAACAGACCCCGCCATGGTCTGCCAAGGAAGTTGAGCACACATGTTCAGCGTCATATCCAGAGGTTGTCTTTGGGAAATAGACGTATGAGTGTTGCCAGCATTGCTGCAGACGTTGAAGGGGAGAGGGGTCAGGCTGTCAGTGCTCAGACCATATGCCACACACTGCATCATATTGGTCTGCATGGCTGTCGTCCCAGAAGGAAGCTTCTTCTTAAGATGAAGCACAGGAAAGCCGCAAACAGTTTGCTGAAGACAAGCAGACTAAGGACATAGATTACTGGAACCATGTCCTGTGGTCTGATGAGACCAAGATAAACTTACTTGGTTCAGATGGCGTCAAGCGTGTGTGGCAGCAACCAGGTGAGGAGTACAAAGACAAGTGTGTCTTGCCTACAGTCAAGCATGGTGGTGGGAGTGTCATGGTCTGGGGCTGCATGAGTGCTGCCGGCACTAGGGAGCTACAGTTGATTGAGGGAACCATGAATGCCAACATGTACTGTGACATACTGAAGCAGAGCATGATCCCCTCCCTTCAGAGACTGGGCCACAGGGCAGTATTCCAACATGATAAGAACCCCAAACACACCTCCAAGAAGACCACTGCCTTGCTAAAGAAACTGAGGGTAAAGGTGATGGACTGACTAAGCATGTCTCCAGACCTAAACCCTATTGAGCATCTGTGGGGCATCCTCAAACAGAACGTGGAGGAGTGCAAGGTCTCTAACATCCACCAGCTCCGTGATGTCGTCATGGAGGAGTGGAAGAGGACTCCAGTGGACTCCAGTGGCAACCTGTGAAGCTCTGGTGAACTCCATGCCCAAGAGGGTTAAGGCAGTGCCTAAATATAATGGTGGCCACACAAAATATTGATACTTTGGACCTTGGACATTTTCACTTAGGGGTGTACTCACTTTTGTTGCCAGCGGTTTAGACATTAATGGCTGTGTGTTGAGTTATTTTGAGGGGACAGCAAATTTACACTGTTATAGAAGCTGTACACTCACTACTTTACGTTGTAGCAAAGTGTCATTTCTTCACTGTTGTCATATGAAAAGATATCATAAAATATTTACAAAAATGTGAGGGGTGTACTCACTTTTGTGAGATACTGTAGGTGTTCTTGCTGGATATCATGCCACCCACCAAACAACAACAAGCACCTCCACAGACACAACAGCCAGCGGTACAAGCCACACAGGCACCCGCCACCCCACAAAGACAAGCATCACAAGATTCTGAGGATAGTGATAGTGCCTCAGAAGGAGCAACAGGGGGACACACATCAACTCCCCATACTCCCCCTGTTGTAGTACAAAAAGAATAGACATGTGCACACTGAAATATTCGTTTCAAAATGTCGTTTTCGTCCGAAAAATACATTTATTTAGTTAATCCCGAAATTCGTTTGTATTTATTTCTTTTTTCGTTCAAAATGGCATTAGTCCGAAAATCCAAATTAATTAAGGTCGAATCTGTCATTGAAGGCTTATGGTGTCTGTCGAATGTTCAAAGAAGATTCGACGGAGCAGCTAAACTGTACGTGTACATTTCCGGTCGAATTTTCCACCTACAAGCTAGCTGTAGTAGAATTCTAATGTTGTATGACTAGAAATAATTATATTTATTAATTATTTTTCCAGTCAACCAACATTAGAATTTTTCTATAGCCTATGGGCGGATGCATTTGACCGGAAATGTACGATTGCAGTGTTGTACAGTTCAGCTGCTCCGTCGAATCTTCTTAGAACTTTCGACAGACATCATAAGCCAAAGATTCTAGGTTTATATGTTCTTAGTTGCTTTGTCAAATCTTCGTCATTCATGTTGAATGGTCTACTCTACCCCAACAGTCAGCCAACTTTCACATTTGTTTCTCAATCTCCAAGTGCAATGGTGGGCGCGGCATCTGATGCTGTGTCAGATATTGATATGGCATTATAATATAGAATCTATAATAATAAATTCCCCCCCCCCCACAACATGGGCAGCCTCTGAGACTATCATAACACTAGAAACACTAGTATCGCTATCAAGTTCACAACACTAACACAATAGCAGCAGATTATTATGAAAAAGTTAAGTTGAACTGTAGCTTGCTTCACTATTGTTCTGCTGCTGTGCTTATGCTTAATTGCTAAATATTTCAGGTTCTCTGACAAACGGACCAGCTAAGATTGACTGTCTTCTGAAATGATTCAGTGTGTGTCTCTCTCTGCTAGCAAATCATAAGTGAAAGTAAGTTGGCTGTACGTGTGTACTTATTTTACTGCCCCTCCTCTTTGGTTACAATCGGCCAATAACATTCATCATCATCATTATTTTTATTTTACTTCCCCCACCCAATTCCATCAGCGATCTTTTCTCTCTATGTCGAATTTTTTCTCTTTATGTAGAATAATCTTGGACTGATAGAGTTAAGGTTAGGCACATTCGACCACAGGTTCGATAGACACAGATTGTTATTGTCAGCGTCTTGTCGAATCTCCTATCTATATCAAATTGTTGCCGCAACGAAAACGAATTTAAAGCATTTGTTTATGTCGGATCTTTTGGTTTTCGTACTCTGCACTTTCGTTAGCGTTTATTAAAACGATAACGAAAATACCTGAAATACATTTAGCCCAAATAGAACTAAAAGTGGGAAGCCATATGGCATTGGAGGAACTGAACTGAATGCCGCTTTTATGACTATAGGGAATGATATGCTTAAAAAGGTTATAGTCATTGAGGACATCAATAAAAAAAATTAAACATTGTCCTAAACCCACTCAATCATCATCTGCTACACTTAGTTATTTGAAAAAAGCTTGTAATGGCAGAAACTATACACAAGAAGATATGCGGTTAATGGGGTGATCTGGCATACATCTGCTTTTGATTGGACAAAGGTTCCCAGTATTAATGATATACAGGGCAATGCTGTCTGTGCAGATCAATATAGCTTAAATACAGAAGCTGGAAGGACCACAATGTGGACCCAATTAGAAACAGAATTGAAAATTGCCTTTAAAGATAGAACCTCCCTCCCCACTGCCATAGCATGTAAACAGAAATCTGGAGAAAGTGTATTAGAATTTTGGAAAAGATTCATGGATGTATAGACTCAGGAGGCTAGATTATCCACACTGCCAAACATGCATAGCTTTATGATACAGACTTACATTAACAACCTTAAACCACAACATGATTTAATGGTAAAGCAGATGATTTCTGACTGGCCCACAAAATCAATGGGGGACTTTCAGAAAGCACTGACTGAAAAGGATGCAGCTTGTTGCTTTAATTTACCGAAGGATAAAGTGTTAGGTGCTCATTTCCAAGGAGGTCCACCTCCACAGGATATGAGACCCCAGGATAATTCAGGAAATGGGAGACAGTAGGGCAGGGGTAGAGGACAAGGCAGAGGCAGGGGCAGAGGAGGAGGAAGAGGGAGAAGTTTTTCCCAAGCCCCCCCTCTCTCTCTAGAACCGGATGCTTCAATTGTGGAGCTGAAAATCACTGGAGGAATCAATGTCCTTATGAGATCTATGACCCAAATAATCAACAGCCCTTGAATAATACCAATCCTGGTCCTCAAAGATCCCAGAGTCAACCAGCTCCTGGCCCAGGGTTTCCAATCCAGTGGACCCAACCAAAATAACAATGAAGCTGCCCAGAAGGTGGTATCCCAGCATTTCCTCTTGTGTCTCACTCCTTTTATGACCAACCTCTAGTGACCCTACATGTAAATGGTTTACTGATCCCATTTCTCCATGACAACGCGGTGACTCGGAGTACTTTAAGCCAAGATTATTATAGAGGTGAGACCACAAATGCTGAGCCTTCAATGGGAATTAATTGGATACTCACCAAGACCTTAAAAACCCCTCCCTTCCCGATTGTAGATGATGAACATGGGTCTGTAATAATCCATTACAGCTTTGGGATTATACCAAATTGTCCAGTGAATCTCTTGGGTAGGGACTTGCTGGGAAAATTGGGTATGAAGATAATAATGTCCCCAAGTGGTGGTCTTACTGTCTATTCAAAAAAGGTCCCCATCGTACCCAATTTGGCCCTAAGTAATGAAGTACCAACAGAAGAATTCCCAAAAGATTTACAAAATGCCTGGTCAGAGGGTCTTTGGATGTGGGTCTCATTTCTTGTACCCCATACAAAGCCACCCTCAAACCTTGGGCAGAACCCATATACCACAAACAATACCCTTTGTCAAAAGAAAAGAAGGACAGAATTGCTCCCATGGTGGAACATTTCCTTAAACAAGGAATTTTAAAGGAAACAATTTCACCTTACAACACTCCTATAAATCCATGGCAGTTATAGGTTTGTTCAAGACCTTAGGGCCATATATAATCTTGTAGTGCCCATAGCACCTATAGTACCCGATGTGCCATCACTCCTGACTTCCATACCATCCAATGCAGAGTATTTCACAGTAATTCATATAGCAAACGCATTTTTTAGCATCCTGTTTTAGAAATAGCCAAATGACCTAGTGCAAAATGCCCCAAGGGTATGTAGACTCCCCTCTATTCAGTTGTACTCCAGGCAACCCTGCGGTCCTGGACTCCCCGCCATGGTTCAGTCCTATTACAATATGTTGATGATTTGTTGTTATGCAGTCCAAGCCAGGTTGTCAGCAGAGAGGATGATAAAGATTTATTGTACTGGTTAACAGAAAATGGTCACAAAGTCTCTAAAAAGAAATTGCACTGATGTCAAGAAACTGTTGAATACCTTGGTTTTACCCTCACAAAAGGAGAAAGAAGAGTCAGTCACAAGAGAGCTGCGGCTCTCGTGGGTCTGCCCCGCCCACTGACAAAGAAAGATATGCTATGTTTTCTTGGTATGATTGTTGTCAGAGGGGATGGGGTCACCTGTTTACGTAAATGGGTGACTTCGCCCCCTCAGACAACACGGGGAAAGCCATAGGGAAGTCTCAGTGCATCAGAGGGGGTGGGGTCACCGGGTGGCCCCACCCTCCGTTATATAAGAGCTATCACCTGAACAGAAGCATCACACAGTGGGAGACTCCCATTGAGGTGGATCGGGGGACGAATCGGAGAAGACATTTTAACATTTTTGACACTTTTTTGTGAAATGGTGGGGGAGGGCGGGATATGGGGGTCCCCTTGTTAAAGGGGGCTTCCAGATTTCGATAAGTCCCCTGCCCGCAGTCCCCCACAACCACTGGGCAAGGGCTGTGGGGATGAGGCCCTTCTCCCCATCAACATGGGAACAAGGTGCTTTGGGGGGGCTACCCCAAAGCACCCTCCCAATGTTGAGGGCATGTGGCCTGGTACAGTTCTGGAGGGGGGGCGCTCTCTCGCCCCCCCTCTTTTCCTGCGGGCTGCCAGGTTGCGTGCTCGGATAAGGTTCTGGTATGGATTTTTGGGGGGACTCCACCCCATTTTATTTTAAAATTTTGGCGCGGGGCTCCCCTTAAAATGGATTTTGAGGGGGACCCCCACACCATTTTATTTTAAATTTTGGCGCAGGGTTCCCCTTAATATCCATACCAGACCTGAAGGGCCTGGTATGGAATTTGAGGGGACCCCCACGCATTTTTTTTGTAAAATTTTGGTTCGGGTTTCCCCTGTGGGGGAATCCCATGCCGTTTGTATCAATGAACTTTTATGTGTATTGCTGGACCAACAATTCATTATAGCCGCGAGTAGTTTTAAATGACTTTTTTTCCTTTACAAATGTAATTTTGCTGTCAGACTGTTCTAAACACGGGAAATATGCGCTACTTTATAGGCATACTATAGACACACCCCAGGTACGAAATTTAAAGGAATATTACATTAATTTTATTGTTTCACTTTAAGCATTATTAAAATCACTGCTCCCGAAAAAACGTTTGTTTTTAAAACTTTTTTTTGCATTGATACATGTCCCCTGGGACAGGACTCGGATCCCCAAACACTTTTTAAGACAATACCATGCATATAAGCCTTTGAAATTAGCACTTTTGATTTTTCATGTTTGTGTCCCATAGACTTTAACGGTGTTCGCGTGTTCGAACAAATTTTTTGCCTGTTTGCATGCTCTGGTGCGAATCGAACGGGGGGTGTTCGGCCCATCCTTAATCATGGGGTAGGGCACAAAGGCTGGCAGGTCATATGTGAAATGTTGGACAATAATTTCTTTATCCCCGGTCTTCCCTCTTTGGTCAAATCAAATGTTGACAGATGCATCACATGCATCCGAAACAACCCAAGAAATCCACACAAGGCAAAGCATGAACACTTAACATATCCATCCACACCTTTTACACATTTACAGATTGACTTCACCCATATGCCTAAGTTAGGTAAAAGACAGGAATATTTACTTCTGATAGTAGACATGTTCTCAAGATGGACAGAAGCATTTGTAATCAAAAAAGAAGATGCACAAACAGTTGTAAAAATGCAGGAAATTATCCCTAGATGGGGATGCCCACTCCAAATAAATTCTGACAATGGTCCTGCCTTTATTTCAAAAGTGTGCCAAGATTTAGTGAAAGCACTTAAATTTGGTGGGCATTGATAGGTGGCACTCGTGGGCATTGATAGGTGGCACTGATTGCTGGCACTTTTATCTATTGGTGGGCACTGATTCGTGGCACTGTGGGCACTGATTCGTGGCACTGTGGGCACTGGCAGATGGCACTGGCAGGCAGTACTGGTGGGCACATATGAGATAAGCTTCACCTCTTCCTTTTAGGGACCGATGTCCCTTCAACAGAAGTGGGTGATCGTTTTTTTTTCTCATTGGCTGACAGCTAATCACGTGGTAAGGGGCCGGGCCCTTACTCCAATCTGTGATCACCCGAGTCTCATTGACTCGGTAAATCACAGAGTGCACCACACGCGCCCTGCGCGGATCTGAAGGGAATAAACAATTGTGACTCCATTTTAGATTCCCCTCCATTTTCTTTTTGTAGAAATTTACTTCTGCATTTATGAATTTTGCCATAAGCAGCCTAACTTCATGAGGAATATGAGAAATTGTACAGAACCACTTCCTTTCAGATATTGTGGTTAGGCCGATTCCCGGAACAGCTTCCCGTTTTCTGTGAAGACAAGACATAGGCTATTTCTGTTTCTCTTTTCAGCAGCCTAACTCATGATGATAAGGAAGTACTGAGTAAGCTTGTATAACCCTTAAGACACGTATGCCTTATATTCAGTCCCTCCCTTCTTTGTTTTACTTGCATATAAGCCATTGTCTTCCGCATTAAAATCAGACATCTTATGAAAACACTCAAGCTTGTTTCTCGTGGTGTCTCACGGATCTGAGGGTCCCGGTGGTCGGCCTGCATAACCAGGGTGGTCGTCAAGGTGTATAATTCCTTTCAATCCTGTGCTCCTCTGGTTACCCCCTTGCTCCTCTAGTCCCCCCGCGTTCCTCTGGTCTCCCCTGTGCTCCCCTGGTCACCCTGTTCTCCTCTGGTCCCTCCCTGCACCTCTGGTCCCCTGTGCTCCCTTGGTCCCCCTTGCTCTTCTGGACCCCCTTGCTCTTCTGGTCCCCCCTGCTCCTCTGGTCCCCCTGTGTTATTCTGGTCCCCCCCGTGCTCCTCTGGCCCCCTGTGCTTTTCTGCCCCCCACTGTGCTTGTCTGGTCCCCCCTGTGCTCCTCTGGTTCCCCTTTGCTCCTCTGGTCCTCTATGTGTTCCTCTGGTCCCCCCTGTGCTCCTCTTGTCCCCCTCTGCTCCTCTGGTCCCCCTGCACTCCTCTGGTCCCCCTGTGCTTCTCTGGTTCACCCCCAGTGCTCCTCTGGCCCCTCTGTGCTCTTCTGCCCCCACTGTGCTCTCCTGGTCCCCCCTGTGCTCTTCTGGTCCTCTCTGTGTTCCTTTGGTCCCCCTGTGCTCCTCTTGTCCTCCTCTGCTCCTCTGGTCCCCCCTATGCTCCTTTGGTTTCCCCTTGCTCCTCTGGTCCCCCCTTGCTTCTCTGGTCCCCTGTGTTCCTCTCGTCCCCCCTAAACTCCTCTGCTCCTTGTGCTTCTCTGGTTTCCTCCTTGCTCCTCTGGTCACCCATGTGTTCCTCTGGGCCCCACATGCTCCTCTGGTCTTCCCCAAACTCCTCAGGTCTCCCCGTGCTCCTCTGGTCCCCCCGTGCTCCTCTGGTCGCCCATGCTCCTCTGGTCCCCCTGTGTTCCTCTAGTTTCCCCTTGCTCCTCTGGTCCCCCTTGCTTCTCTGGTCCCTTCCTGTGTTCCTCCTCTGCCCCTCCTGTGCTTCTCTGCTTTCGCCCTTGCTCCTCTGGTCACCCCTGTGTTCCTCTGGTCCTCACATGCTCCTCTTGTCCTCCCCAAACTTCTCTGGTCCCCCCGTGCTCCTCTGGTCCCTTCCTGCTCCTCTGGTCCCCCCTGCTTCTCTGGTCCCCCCTCCTCTGGTCCCACCGCAGCACTTACCTCCTCTCCCTGGCTAATTGTGCAGTGCAGGCTGAATAAAGACATGATCCTCATCACAGAGAAGCTCATCATATGATCAGGAGGCAGCTACACAAAGTTTTAAGATAACCTTCCTCAGCACTCGTTCTCCTGGTCTTTCCTTCCCCCGCTCCCCACCCTGTCTGCTGCTGCGGGGAATCTAGATGGAGAGTGGGGGAAGAAAAGACCAGGAGAACAAGTGCCCCCCCAGCACCCCCCAAGGTGAGCGCTACGGGGGGACCAGAGAAGGGGGCATCAGCTGAAGAAGGGGCAGGAATAGGAGTGGTAGCTGAGTCAGCTTTTACAGGTACGTACCGATCTCTGTATTTTCCTCCTGCAGCGGCTGAATGCTAGTGGGAGGTAGAGGAGGAGAAGTGGCCTTTCAGCTGCTGCAGGAGGATCAGTACCAGCTGCTGCACCCCTCTAAATGCCTGTACCCCTCCCTAGATTCGACCCTGACCCAAATGCAAATCTGTTTATACTGTGGGGCTTTTTTGCAGAACTACAAAAAGCTGTCAGTTTTTCGACACGTTGAGATTTTTAAAGCTTGAGGAAGACTGTATTAGGCATAAAGGGTTAATTTCAGTGCTAGCCAGCATGACCAGAATCTCTGTTTTAAAATATGTATTAAAAGATTTTTCCAAAAAGGGGCACAAATTGTAGACAAAGAATTACATCAAGGATAAGCATATCAAACAATCAAGAATGAATATAAAAAGGGTGATCCAAATAGAATACCACCAGTCATTTTTGACACAACAGGTTGCCATATAAAGTATAAGTTTGACATAAAGATAAAGTTTCTTATAAACGCATACAACAATCCTACTCAGAAACCCTGCAAGGAAAAATAATAGAACCTATACTACACCACCACCCACTGGCAGACCGGTATGGGTTGTATGAGTATACAAAGTGCACTATAAAAAGTGTTAATAAAATAACTAAATGGAAATTAAGTACAAGTAGAAGAGGAGGAAAATGGGGGAGAAGAGACAAGGAATGGGGAAGGAATAAGAAAGGGGGGAAAAGGAAGACTGGCCAGAATTTCTGAGTGGAATAAATCTACACTGCTAAGGCAGCTAAACAAATTCTCTCTACTGCGCAGCATGTGTGGGGAATTGTGACTACAATGACTGATCCAGACATCTCTTCGCGTATGTGTGTCCTCAGCTCTTCTTGATTGGAAATGGCACAGGGAGTACAGTTTCAACAGCAATCTCAGCAATCCTAATAACACAGTAATGTGTTATCTTCACATGCACAAAGATTTTAATTTGCCTTAATGACTCCTTCTACCCCAAGGCCCCATAGCAGCTACATGGCCTGCTATGGCTGTTGTTACACCACTGATTTGGCCCTTCAGGATGCTATGGAAACCCCTGGAACCCAAAACACCTGTCACATGCAAATGTCTATTTTCTTCAAAAATGTTGCAAACATTTGTGTCATGTCTATCAATGTAATATGTGTATCTCTGAAAGTATTAAGGGGCTGAGTTATTAAACTGTGAAAATGCAAAGGTGTTGACTTGAAGGAAGACTGGCATGGAATGTGTACTACATGTGCCATTTTGAAGGTACAGTGCCTTGAAAAAGTGTTCATACCCCTTGAAATTGTCCACATTTTGTCATGTTACAACCAAAAACATTAATTTATTTTATTGGGATTTTATGTGATAGACCAACACAAAGTGGCACATAATTGTGAAGTGGAAGGAAAATGATAAATGGCTTTCCATTTTTTTTACAAATAAATACCTGAAAAGTGTAGCGTGCATTTGCATTTAGCCCCCTTAACCCTGATACCCCTAACTAAAATAGTAGAACCAATTGCCTTCAGAAGTCACCTAATTAGTAAATAGTCTCCACCTGTATGTAATTTAATCTCAGTATAAATGCAGCTGTTCTGTGAAGCCCTCAGAGGTTTGTTAGAGAACCTTAGTGAACAAACAGCATCATGAAGACCAAGGAACACACCAGACAGGTCAGGGATAAAGTTGTGGAGAAATTTAATCACTTAAGGACCGTAAGGATTTACCCCCTTAATGACCAGGGCATTTTTTCCGATACGGCACTGCGTCACTTTAACTGACAATTACATGGTCGTGCGAAGTTGTACACAAACAAAATTGATGTCTTTTTTTTCACACAAATAGAGCTTTCTTTTGGTGGTATTCAATCACCTCTGCGGTTTTTATTTTTTGCACTATAAACAAAGAAAGACAGACAATAAAAAAAAAAACATATATATATATATATATATTGCTATAATAAATATCCTCTAAAAAATGTAAAAAAAAAAAATTTCTTCATCAGTTTAGGCCAATATGTATTCTGCTACATATTTTTGGTAAAAATAAGCATATATTGATTGGTTTGCGCAAAAGTTATAGCTTCTCCAAAATAGGGGATAGATTTATGGCATTTTTATATTATTATTAATTTTTTTACTAGCAATGGTGGTGATAAGCTATTTTTAGTGGGACAACGACATTGCGACGGACGGATCGGTCACTTTTGACATTTTTTTGGGACCAGTAACATTATTACAGTGATCAGAGCTAAAAATAGCCACTGATCACTGTATAACTGACACTTGCAGGGAAGGGGTTAACACTAGGGGATGGTCAAGGGGTTAAGTGTGTCCTAGGGAGGTGTTTCTAACTGTGGGGGGAGTGTACTGACTGGGAGTACAGAGAGATCGCTGCTCTTAATCACTAGGAACAGACAATCTCACCGTACTCTCCTGTCAGAATGGGCATCTGCTTTGTTTACAAAGGCAGATCCCTGTTCTGGCTCTCTGAGGAGCGATCGCAAGTGGCCAGCGTAAATCACGCCCGCCAGACCCGCGCATCGGCTCCCCCGCTGTGCAGCGGGCAGTGACTTAGTGACGAATACGTTGTTTCGTGCAATAGGGCCGCCCTGCCGCAGTATATGTTGTTAATATTATTATTGTAACTGGGAAAATGGGGGTTAGCAAGATTGAAGGTTTAGTACAGTGCACAGTGTGCCACATGTGTACAACAATGGAGCAACAGCTCCAGGATAGATACCGCTGCGACAGATGTGAGCAGGTTGCTCTTCTGGAAGCTCGCATTAGAGATCTGGAAAGGGTAAAACGGATTAAAGACAGGGTAAAACGGAGGGGTGGTGGTGCCTGTCTCTATGTGACAAGTGATCTCAAAGCAAGTATGAAAGAGGACCTAGTTGATGGAGAGTGTGATGAGTCTGAAGCATTATGGGTGCATGTGTGTGTGTACTATAAAGGTTGTCATTGTAGTTTGTTATAGACCTCCCAGTGTTAGTGAGGAGGTGGAGACTCAGCCCCTTGCACAGATGAAAAGGGCTGCAAGAGCTGGGACAGTGATAATAACGGGGGATTTTAACTACCTGGAAACTGACTGGAGTAATGGCACTGTTTGGACAGTTAAAGGGCAAAAATGTATAAACCTATTATAAGACAATTTTATGGTCCAGTTTATTGAGGCCCCGACTAGGAATGACGCTCTGCTGGACCTGGTAATCTCAAACCATGCAGAGCCTATTACCAATATTCATATAAAAGAACATCTTGGTAGCACTGACCATAACATGATTTCATTTAATGTTAGTTGTAAGCAACACATATGGGTAAGATAAAAACACTTAACTTTAAGAGAGCAAATTTTCCAAGGATGAGGGCTGCTTTCCAGGACTTAGACTGGGAGGGAATATTGGCATCAATGGACACAGAACAGAAATGAGAATTCTTCAAAATGACTGTATGTAAACCCACTGCAAAGTATATTCCCATGGGTAATACCTTTAAAAGGCTAAAAATAAAACCTATGTGACTCACGGCCAAAGTTAAAATGGATATAAATAGTTTACAAAAAAGCTTGTAAAAAATGTAACAAATAAAGGAGCGCTATCAACAAAGAATATGACAGAATATGTAAAAAGGATATCAAGGACGCAAAAATTCTAAATGAATGACAGATTGCAAAAGATAATAGGACAAACCCCCAAAAAATCTTCAATTATATTAACAGTAAAAAGGTGAGGTCTGAGCATGGAGGCCCTTTAAAAAATAATCTAGAGTGGGTGACTGGGGACAAAGAGAAGGCAAATTTATTAAATACTTTCTTCAGCTCTGTGTATACAAAGGAGCATGGGGGAGCTCATGTCCATAATGGGGGTGGTAGTGACACAGCCCCAAATGATCCACAATGGCTCAAAAGTGATATGGTCCAGAAATATTTAGACAGAATAAAGGTGGATAAAGCACCTGGACCAGATGGTATCCACCCACGGATCCTAAAAGAATTGAGCTCTGTCATTTCAAGGACATTGTTTCTAATATTTAGGGACTTGTTAATGACTGGAATGGTACACTGGATTGGCGCAGGACCAATGTAGTGCCCATATTTAAAAAGGGATCAAAGTCTTTACCAAGTAACTATAAACCTGTTAGTTTAACTTCTATAGTCAGGAAGATACTGGAGAGTTTAATAAAAGACCACATAGATGAGTTTTTGCTACAAAAAAATATTTTAAGCAACAGACAGCATAGATTCATGAAAGACAGAAGATGTCAAACAAACCTGATTTATTTTTATAGGAGGTAAGTAAAACCTTGGACAGAGAGGTGGCTGTTGATGTGGTATACCTGGATTTTCCAAAAGCTTTTGACACAGTTCCCCACACACGGCTCATGTGTAAGGTAAATGCCCGGTACACACGGTCGGACATTGATCGGACATTCCAAACAAAAAAATCCATGGATTTTTTCCGACGGATGTTGGCTCAAACTTGTCTTGCATACACACGGTCAAACAAAGTTGTCGGAAAATCCAATCATTTTAAACGCGGTGACGTAAAACACGTACGTCAGGACTATAAATGGGGCAGTAGCCAATAGCTTTCATCTCTTAATGTATTCTGAGCATGCGTGGCACTTTATGCGTCGGATTTGTGTACACACGATCAGAATTTCCGACAACGGATTTTGTTGTGGGAAAATTTTATAACAAGCTCTCAAACTTTGTGTGTCGGAAATTCCAATGGGAAATGTGTGATGGAGCCCACACACAGTCGGAATTTCCGACAACAAGGTCCTATCACACATTTTCCGTCAGAAAATCCGACCATGTGTACAGGGCAAAAGTCTACAGGCTTGGAAAGATCAATTTGTAAATAGAAAACTGGCTAAAAGACAGAATTCAGTAGTGGTTAATTATTCTTACTCTGAATGGTCTAAGGTTATCAGTGGTGTACCCCAAGGTTCAGTGCTGGTACCCTTACTTCTTAATATCTTTATAAATGATATAGGGTCAGGGATTAAAAGTACAATTTCTGTCTTTGCGGGTGACACTAAGCTATGCAGTGGAATAACATCCTTACAGGATGTTTCCAATTTACAAAGTCGACCTCAATGCACTGTTTAATTGGGCAACTAAGTGGCAAATGAGGTTTAATGTTGATAAATGTAAAATTATGCACATGGGGGCTAAGAATATGCATGCATCATACATACTAGGGGGAGTACAACTGGGTGAATCAATGGTGGAGAAGGATCTGGGGGTTTTGGTAGATCATAAGCTCAATAATAGCATGCAATGACAAGCTGTGGTTTCCAAAGCGAGCAAAGTCCTTTCTTGTATTAAGAGAGGTATGGACTCCAGAGAGAGAGACATATCATTTTGCCCCTGTACAGATCATTAGTAAAACCTTATCTGGAATATGCAGTTCAGTTTTGGGCACCAGTTCTCAAAAAGGATATTGGGGAACTGGAGAAAGTGCAGAGAAGGGCAACCAAACTGATAAGAGGCATGGAGGAGCTCAGTTATGAGGAAAGATTAGAGGAACTGAATCTATTCCCACTTGAGAAGAAAAGAGGGGATATGATCAACATGTACAGATACAGGTGGTCCATATAGTGAACTTGGTGTTGAGGTATTCACTTTAACCACTTCCGGGCCGGCTCATGACAATATATGTTGGCACTTTGAAGAGGAATATCGTTGTTATGGCAGTAGCTAGCTGCCATAACCCCGGTATCCTCTTCTTCAGTGAGCGTTCCGGTTTCAGATAAAAGTGGTCTCTGCGGCGAATTCACCGCAAGATCACTTTTGATGGTGAGAGAGGGGCGATCGGATCCTTCTCCGTGTGTGGCATGGAGCTGAGTGAGGGGAAGATGCCCCCCACCTGGCTCCATACCATTGTAGGACAGAAGCGACATCAAAACATCACTGAGTAGCACCTGCGTATTAAAATGGTGTACAAACCACACATGTGAGGTATTGCCACGATCGTTAGAGCGAGAGTGATAATTGTAGCTCTAGACCTCATCTGTAACTCAAAACATGCAACCTGTAGAATTTTTTAAACATTGCCTATGGAGATTTTTAAGGGTAAAAGTTTGTTGCCATTCCACGAGTGGGCGCAATTTTGAAACGTGACATGTTGGGTATCAATTTACTCAGTGTAAAATCATCTTTCACAATATAAAAAATTGGGCTAACTTTATTGTTGTATTATTTTATTCAAAAAAGTGTATTTTTCCCCCAAAAAAAGTGCTTTTTAAGATACTAATAAATTCGAATTTTACAATATTGGTTCACAATCTGTGCCTATAAAGTCCCACCCGAGGGGAAAACTGTATTCTCATTGAATAGAGGCCAGAAAAAAGGGAGTTTGGGACTTTATATGAAGCAAATGAGTAGTGGAGGAAAATTGATATAAAATATTTAATCATATTGATATCACAGCATACAATCATTTTTCATTTCATGTATATGCGTCTGAGACGTGCAAAGATTAAACCAAGCACATTGTAACAGAGTATATATAACAACGCATGATCAGGATAATAGGTGTATCAATAAATAAACAGAAAGAAGAAGGTATGAGCATGTACCCAAGCACCATGCCCGCCGCTGGCACATGTACCCACAAGAAATCTGTGTTCCTACAGAAAGGTATATAAACATCATACAGTATAATGATAGTAGGTAAATCAATAAATAATGGTCCGTGTAGCTGTAGCATCGAGTAAAGCTCTACGCGTTTCGTGGGTTTACCCACTCGTCAGGAGCAGATGCAGCAAGCAGTTCTATAAAATATGCATAAAAGAAATTGTAAAGGACTATATTTTGAAAGGAAAATATCTCAAAATTATACTTCAGCTAAAGGCACTCACCAACCCGGACCAGAATTGCAGTGCGGGATAGCCGGTACATGGTCGGCCGAGAACCTACCCCCCGCATGGGAGCTGAGGCGGCATAGTGCACGGATGCAACATCAGAAGGTGACAGGGGCGTGTAGGAAGTGAATGGCGCCCCTTCGCGCATCGGCGCCACGCCTGTCATGCTGTTTGTGTGACGGCGGGTACGTCGTGCGCATGACGTCATTCATGACGTCACTGCGCCGACGTCCAGCCATAACATCTAGTGTGCTTATATGAGGGAGTCTCCGCGCCGATTACCGAGTGTTCACTCGGTTCAGGGGCGGCATCTTCTCCCCCAGTGGCCCTTTGGCGTGGCGTTGGCGGCATATTTGTACATCCCCCTTCCAGTGAGCTGATCTATTGACCAGTCTCCCTCTGGGGTCACGGCATACTAGTCATGTCCACCTTTTGGCATTGCTAGTTACAACATTGGTAAGATCTTCCTCTTTGGCTTTGTATTTTTCCCTCCTCTTTCCTTTTGGCTCATTCCGAGTTTAATATTCTGTTTACCTAATTTTTCTTATCCATCACTCATTTTTAGTTTCCCACACTTGTATAGTCCTATGAACTCACTTATCACTTAATATACATTTTTATATTTTTGGGCACTACCCCCAATACATTACCATGTCCTGTGGCATTACATTGGGTTTACTTACATATAAAACTATTAGTCTTACTCTAAATAGGCCGTTATTGCTTTATATACATATCCAAATAAGATCTTATTCGCAGATGCTCTTGCTCGATGAAGTATACTACAACCATTGCCACATGAATTCCACATTATTATAGTCCCATGTATTTACCCATTACTCAATATATATTCCCATATCGTTAGGCACTACCCCCACTACATTTTTCTTTCCTGTGGAGCTACATTGGATCTATTTACATATAAAATCATTACTCCTACTTAGTATAGGTTGTTATAATTATACACATATTCAATAATTTATTTCCAGATACTCCTGCTATATGGAATATATTCAACTATTGCCACATGGAATTTCTATTCACTTCCTACACACCCCTGTCACCTTCTGATGTTGCATCCGTGCACTATGCCGCCTCAGCTCCCGTGCGGGGGGTAGGTTCTCGGCCGACCATGTACCGGCTATCCCGCACTGCAATTCTGGTCCGGGTTGGTGAGTGCCTTTAGCTGAAGTATAATTTTGAGATATTTTCCTTTCAGAATATAGTCCTTTACAATTTCTTTTATGCATATTTTATAGAACTGCTTGCTGCATCTGCTCCTGACGAGTGGGTAAACCCACGAAACGCGTAGAGCTTTACTCGATGCTACAGCTACACGGACCATTATTTATTGATTTATCTACTATCATTATACTGTATGATGTTTATATACCTTTCTGTAGGAACACAGATTTCTTGTGGGTACATGTGCCAGCGGCGGGCATGGTGCTTGGGTACATGCTCATACCTTCTTCTTTCTGTTTATTTATTGATACACCTATTATCCTGATCATGCGTTGTTATATATACTCTGTTACAATGTGCTTGGTTTAATCTTTGCACGTCTCAGATGCATATACATGAAATGAAAAATTATTATATGCTGTGATATCAATATGATTAAATATTTTATATCAATTTTCCTCCACTACTCATTTGCTTCATATAAAGTCCCAAACTCCCTTTTTTCTGGCATTTAATATAGGGATGGAGGCACCTTTGGGTACCTCATTTAAAGTCCCAACTCCCCCTTCTTTGTACTCAGATACCGGGATGGAAGCAATTGAGTATGTGGGATTGGCAGTGTTCCCCTGCCATCCCTGTGTGAGGTTCCCCTCATTTATAGGAGACCTTTTAATAAGGTTAATACATTTATACATGGATATTGTTAATATTTGTTATACAGCATTTATGAACATCTATATTTGCAAGCATTGTACAGAATATTAAATACTATTTATATGCAGCATCCCCTAGGCAGGTTCCATTTACCCACATTAACTGCTTTTACTCATAGCTTCAACATATACACTCTCTCTGCCTTGGGCCACTTGTTGTATGTTGGTTGTTTGGTGCATGGATTCGGCTGGGGTTCTTTCTTCATCGCGGGAGCTGCGATGCACCTAGTGGGCCCCTCCCCCTCCTCCCTTCATTGGCCCTGCGCTTGGGGGGACTGGGCGGGCGCCCCTTCACGCATCGGCGCCACGCCTGTCACGCTGTTTGTGTGACGGCGGGTACGTCGTGCGCATGACGTCATTCATGACGTCACTGCGCCGACGTCCAGCCATAACATCTAGTGTGCTTATATGAGGGAGTCTCCACGCCGATTACCGAGTGTTCACTCGGTTCAGGTGCGGCATCTTCTCCCCCAGTGGCCCTTTGGCGTGGCGTTGGCGGCATATTTGTACATCCCCCTTCCAGTGAGCTGATCTATTGACCAGTCTCCCTCTGGGGTCACGGCATACTAGTCATATCCACCTTTTGGCATTGCTAGTTACAACATTGGTAAGATCTTCCTCTTTGGCTTTGTATTTTTCCCTCCTCTTTCCTTTTGGCTCATTCCGAGTTTAATATTCTGTTTACCTAATTTTTCTTATCCATCACTCATTTTTAGTTTCCCACACTTGTATAGTCCTATGAACTCACTTATCACTTAATATACATTTTTATATTTTTGGGCACTACCCCCACTACATTACCATATCCTGTGGCATTACATTGGGTTTACTTACATATAAAACTATTAGTCTTACTCTAAATAGGCCGTTATTGCTTTATATACATATCCAAATAAGATCTTATTCGCAGATGCTCTTGCTCGATGAAGTATACTACAACCATTGCCACATGAATTCCACATTATTATAGTCCCATGTATTTACCCATTACTCAATATATATTCCCATATCGTTAGGCACTACCCCCACTACATTTTTCTTTCCTGTGGAGCTACATTGGATCTATTTACATATAAAATCATTACTCCTACTTAGTATAGGTTGTTATAATTATACACATATTCAATAATTTATTTCCAGATACTCCTGCTATATGGAATATATTCAACTATTGCCACATGGAATTTCTATTCACTTCCTACACGCCCCTGTCACCTTCTGATGTTGCATCCGTGCACTATGCCGCCTCAGCTCCCGTGCGGGGGGTAGGTTCTCGGCCGACCATGTACCGGCTATCCCGCACTGCAATTCTGGTCCGGGTTGGTGAGTGCCTTTAGCTGAAGTATAATTTTGAGATATTTTCCTTTCAGAATATAGTCCTTTACAATTTCTTTTATGCATATTTTATAGAACTGCTTGCTGCATCTGCTCCTGACGAGTGGGTAAACCCACGAAACGCGTAGAGCTTTACTCGATGCTACAGCTACACGGACCATTATTTATTGATTTACCTACTATCATTATACTGTATGATGTTTATATACCTTTCTGTAGGAACACAGATTTCTTGTGGGTACATGTGCCAGCGGCGGGCATGGTGCTTGGGTACATGCTCATACCTTCTTCTTTCTGTTTATTTATTGATACACCTATTATCCTGATCATGCGTTGTTATATATACTCTGTTACAATGTGCTTGGTTTAATCTTTGCACGTCTCAGACGCATATACATGAAATGAAAAATGATTGTATGCTGTGATATCAATATGATTAAATATTTTATATCAATTTTCCTCCACTACTCATTTGCTTCATATAAAGTCCCAAACTCCCTTTTTTCTGGCATTTAATATAGGGATGGAGGCACCTTTGGGTACCTCATTTAAAGTCCCAACTCCCCCTTCATTGTTCTCATTGAATAAAGGGATGTTTGCCTCTTATTAGCAGATATAGTTCACCTCCAAACCTTTTAATATGGATCAACTGTAGGTGAAGGATTGCGTATATGGGAATGTTTTTTT
The DNA here is from genome assembly GCF_042186555.1 of Aquarana catesbeiana. Lineage (NCBI taxonomy): Eukaryota > Metazoa > Chordata > Amphibia > Anura > Ranidae > Aquarana > Aquarana catesbeiana. The sequence goes on along the minus strand of NC_133324.1, from coordinate 104,152,771 downwards.
ATTTTTTTTTTGGTTGAACTAGATGGACTTGTGTCTTTTTCAACCTGACTAACTATGCAACTATATATGCGTTGGGCGGTCCTTAAGTGGTTAAAGCAGGGTTAGGTTATAAAAAAATATCCCAAGCTTTGAACATCTTGCGAAGCACTGTTCAATCCAACATCTGAAAATGGAAAGAGTATGGCACAACTGAAACCTACCAAGACATGGCTGGCCACCTAAACTGACAGGCCGGACAAGGGCAGCATTAATCAGGGGGCCCATGGCAACTCTGGATGAGCTGCAAAGATCCACAGCTCAGGTGGGGGAATCTGTCCACAGGACAACTATTAGTCATGCACACCTCAAATCTGGCCTTTATGGAAGAGTGGCAAGAAGAAAGCCATTGATGAAAGAAAGCCATAAGAAGTCTCGGTTGCAGTTTGCAAGAAGCCATGTGGGGGGCACAGCAAACATGTGGAAGAAGGTGCTCTGGTCAGGTGAGACCAATATGAAACTTATTGGCCTAAAATCAAAACGCACATCACCCTGAACCCAACATCCCCACTGTGAAACATGGTGGTGGCAGCATCATGGTGTAGGGATGCTTTTCTTCAGCAGGGACAGAGAAGCTGGTCAGAGTTGATGGGAAGATGGATAGAGCCAAATACAGGGCAATCTTAGGAGAAAACCTGTTAGAGTCTGCAAAAGCCTTGAAACTGGGGGGGAGGGGGGGTCACCTTCCAGCAGGGCAATGACCCTAAACATACAGCAAGAGCTACAATGGAATGGTTTAGATTAAAGCATATTCATGTGTTAGAATGGCCCAGTCAAAATCCAGACCTGAATCCAATTCAGAATCTCTGGCAAGACTTGAAAATTGCTGTTCACAGACGCTCTCCATCCAATCTGACAGAGCTTAAGCTATTTTGCAAAGAAGAATGGACAAAATGTCACTCTCTAGATGTGCAAAGCTGGTAGAGATATACCCCAAAAAACTTGCAGCTTTAATTGCAGCGAAAAGTGGGCTGAATATATTCAGATATTTCAGATATTTATTTGTAAAAAATGTTGAAAAACATTTATCATTTTCCTTCTACTTCACAATTATGTGCCACTTTGTGTTGGTCTATCACATAAAATCTCAGTAAAATACATTTATGTTTTTGGTTGTAACATGACAAAATGTAGAAAAGTTCGAGGGGTATGAATACTTTTTCAAGGCACTGTAAATACCCTAATCTTACAGTGCTTGTGAATGCATGATATTGCTGGATAAAGTTGGTTGCAGAATGACAGGTCCACTTTAAGAGGGTAATTGTCATAGCACCAGAGTTGGCCTTAGAAAATACATTATCTTCTAATTCATGCTGAATTGTACTTGTATGTGTTCCATATAATGTGGTCAAATTCATTCACAGATTCCTGTTCTGAATCTGTAAGAGAGAAAGCTTCAACTTGAAGCACATATTGAGTAAGTTAGCTGTTTCTATAATTTTGGAAACAAGAAGTCTCAACAGTATAATATGCATAAAAATATTATTTTACTTGAACTTCCTAGTTTTATTTAAAAAATGTAAAGCTGGGTATTTGTAACAGGAAAGCAGTTGGTAACAATATATTCCATCCATCCCTAAACAACATATTGATATTAATTCTTTCTTCCTGGTGGAGACTGGCTACTTTGATGTTATCCTGCGTGAAATAGCCACTGATGCTCTCCATGTGCTGGAGTGGAAGAGAAACATACAAGAGGAATTCTAAGGAAGAGAGAGTGTTACTAGTTACAGGTCCATCAAGAGGATTGCAACAGTAAATTAACATGAAGAAGAGTAAATAAAAGGGATTGGTGTGATGCAGAAAGGATACTGTACCAAATATAATACAAAAGGAGAACACCGAGAGGGTAAAGGGTTTCTTCTTAATGGACCACTGAATAATCTATACAATTAGATTTTTGTGACCAGTTTTGGCAGTTATATTTTGTTATATGAAATACTGGGGTTGATTTACTAAAGGCAAATAAACCGTTCCCTTTGCAAGGGAAGGTGCACATTGTAAGGAAATGTGGTGAAGTTTCACTTTGCAAAGAGTACCTAGTCATGTACAAGAAAAAGAAAAGAAAAGCTAAATTTTGGCTTGGACATAATTGATTGACTAAGCTTTAGTGAGCAGCCTATTTGCCTTTAGTAAATTAACACAATTGTGTTCATTATTTCTGGGAATTAATATGCAGAACAAAAAATTAACTTGGAGAAGATCAAAGCAAAGCGATCTCTGGGGTGTACAAAGAGTTCTGAACCAAATAGGAGTAGAAAAGGATAACACTTGGAGGATAATGAATAAAGGACCACTAAATATTTTAAAAAATTGATTTATGTAAAGTCCATCCAAAACGGATAGCTGCTTACACTGTATATCTGGGAAACGAAAAAATGCCAGGATGAAATCTTGCTGCTGGAGCTTCTGCCTTTGCCCTATCCAGCTGTGAAAGGGAGAGTATGCACCACACTTAAAGCGGTAGTAAACCCACTGACTTTTTTTTTTTCCCTACACCTGTAAGGGAAAAGGCATAATGAGCTAGTATGCACCGCATACTAGCTCATTATGATATACTTACCTTAGAATGAGGCACCAACATCTCACCTTGTCTACGCCGAGGGAGCTGACATTTCCCCTTGGCGTGTCTTCCGGGTATCGCAGCTCCGGCGCTGTGAGTGGCCGGAGCTGCGATGTCGTCACTCCCGCGCGCTTTCAGCCGAGAATTCCCTGTGCACATGCGCCGCTGCAGTCAGTGGCTCATTGCGAGGGGAATATCTCCTAAACCGTACAGGTTTAGGAGATATTTTTTTACCTACAGGTAAGCCTTATTATAGGGTTACCTGTAAGTAAAAGTTTAAAAAATAAGTATACAATCGCTTTAAGGGACATGACAGGTTAATGAAAATGTAAATTCACACGTAGAAAATTAAAAATAGGCAGGTGATTTATTGAAATGTCGATTAACAGTTTTGAGTGGAGTGGCCTGACCATTTTTTTTTTCAAATTTTTTATTTTAGAAAGTGAGAAGGCGGATTCCAAATATACATACATATAAAAAATAGGAAGTATACAAAGGATCCAATGACAGTGAGTTACAATTGCAAGAGATTCATGGTAAGTGGACTCAGGTGCGCTACTATTGTCAGACAAAATTGGTTGAGAATACCCCTTCAACCTAGGTGTGCATATTTATATACAAAATGTATCAATAAAGTGCAATGCATAAGAAACAATGTATAAATTGGTGAAGTGCAGTCTGCTTAGGAAGGAAAAGTCCTACGGGCTCGATATGAAATCCAGGATTTTTCAGAGTTAAGGTGTCATCTTCTCTGTATGAAGCATATAAAACTTCTATACAAAGAGGAGTAAAGAGGGGCCGCTTACCAGATGTGGAGGACCCCTATTGCGGAGGTCTTACAGGCTCAGATTAACAGATCCCGACAGGGACAGCTGATCAAGTTTCCGTGCTCGGACATCCATCCACCCTGAGGATTACACTGCCGCTTGGGATGACCATACAGCGCAATTCCATAGGCTGGAACAGCTGATCGATTTGAACACAGGCTCCGATCCGCCTTGCGCTTCTCACAGGCACTGTGAAATCTGGAAAAAACTTGCCTCCGTGGAATCGCTCACAGGTTTAAGGGAGAGATAGTAAAAAATAAAAGGTCCTCCATAGTGTAGTAAGGTAAAACAACACTTTAATAAAACGATGAGTGGCTGACATCAAAAAAAGTTTTGGCAAAAAATCAGTACACGGTTCAAAACAGCTCTGCTGCAATTAAGCCAGCCAGCTGATGTGTGGTGACGTCAGATCCCTTAGCTCCGCCGTACGCTGCGTTTCTCCATACGAGGCTTCGACTGGGAAAGGAGATTCATGTCAAGAGGGTAAAGGAGAAAACCAGAACTAACCATCAAAAAGTAAAGGTCCTGACAAATATCAACTGTAATGTAAACCGGGACCAGTTAAAGGAGCATGGGGAAATATCCCCTAGAGCTAACAGGCTGGTGTGTCATAGTGTAATTCCAGGAGGTACTCCCAAAACAGGAAAACTTCCAAGATAACTCTATAAGTGATAGAAAACTGCCCAATTTTTACAAATAGCTGAAAAGACAGAGAGAAGAATACCAGAAGGGGGATAGAGAGAGGGGGAGAGAGAAAAAAAGGGGGGTGGGTTAGGGTGGCAAAGTAAACTCTGAGTTAGTCAGTCTGCAGTGAGATGTGAGGGCACCATCAACCAGTAGAAGTCACCTTAATGAGAGCCTTCCCTTCTTAAGAACAGATAAACATGTTCCATAATGTCCAGGTGTGCGTGTTCACCTCTCGTTTCTGCTGGGTGGTCAAAACCCAGTCCTCTAATGTGGTCTTCTTTCCAAATCATCAGCCATGTTGCAGTGGTAGTCTGAAACAGGCCAGGAGTACTCTGCGGATGATTGGCAGGATATGCTGTCCAACATGCACAGGGGTACTAAATCTATTGCGGTCAAGGAAACAGTTGCCAAACTACATATCCATTGGCACTATACCCCTGTCAGGCTTCATACAATGTACCCATCAGTACCAGACACCTGAGGGGATGCACAGACAGAGGTACACACCTCCACATTTTTTGGAGTTGTAAGGCCATTAAACCCTTCTGGCTATAAGCCCCCTCAGTTGTACCCCATATTACAGGGTCTATAATCACTCTCACTTTTCTCATATGCTTGTTTTTTGCTGATCTACCTGAGGTCCCACCCCCTGACCAGAGATTAGTTCATACCTTATTTAGCACTATCCACTGGACAATAGCCCTAAACTGGAGATCCCCTTCAGTTCCCTGGTCTCAAGTTATGCAATGCATGGAATTGGTCAGAATGATGAAAAGGATCCACCATACAGTTATGGATACTATACACATATTCAATGGCAAGTGGTCTGCCTAGTCCACCTATTACTAGTCCTTCACACATTACTAACTTGTTACATTATTAAGGCCAGAATATTCTTGCCTAGACAGATCAGTGATTTTACAATTAAACCTCTGACAGCACCTAATTTATCTTGTACATAGGGTTACTGTTTTTCTTTTTTTTTTTTTTTTTGTTCTCTCCTTTGTATGTTTTTCTTTTTTCTTTTTTTCCCTTGGTTATTTACTTTAAGTCTGTTTTAGTTCCTTAGTTATCAAGTGGCATTATGAGAGGCATTTGATTCTTGAGAAAAACTATAAATGAATATGTTTGTACTCACCACTGTTTTGATTGCCTCAATGCTGTAAGACTGGTTTGTTTTCCTTAAACTCCTAATAAAAGCATTTGTAATGAAAAAAAACAAAAACAAAACAAACAGGTCCTCTGTCCAGGTTAAGCTCCTAAACCTTCCTCAACCACAGCCCAATTGTTGGAGGCTGTGTCTGTTTCCAAGTGAGGGGAATGCAAGACTTGGCCGCATTCAAAAGGTGATGAAGAATAGATTTCTTAAACCTTGGGATTGGAATTGGGGAAGCATGCAATAATAAAAAAGCTGGATCCTCGGGTACCCTGTGGTCAGTAAATTTTTTGATAATCTTACGGACCTCCTTCCAGAAACTTCCCAACTTACTACAGGACCAGAAGATATGTAACAACGTCCCATGTTCCTCCTGACATTGCTAACACAGAGCGTAGGTGGTCAGGGAATATTTATGTAGGAAAGATGGGGTGCTGTTTCATCGGGCAAGGATCTTGAAATTGGATTCCTGCACTTTCGTGCAGATTGATGATTTCTGGATTGAACATTTTTATATATTACATACCATTTAAATATTTTTTTATAATAAACATGTTTTTTAACAAAGGTTTTGGTACAATATACATATGAAGGTTAATAGCAACTTCAAAAGAATAAATACATTCCTATCATTTCAGTTGTATAATTTTAAAGTTTATCAACTGGCAGGATACAAGACAAATCAATAAGCAAACTGGTTTGGGTTACTAAAAAAACAATTTTCTCTTCAGTGTGTTATAACAGTAGTGCTAAATGTTCCGATGTATGAGCGACAGAGTGTAAAATGGCCACTTTCCCCAACCCCAAGGGGGACAACACTAGGAAGGGTTGAATTTAGCAACCACAAATGTTGGTAGGTTGGTGTGTAGGGATATAATTTTGGGGTTGGGTGTACTGAGCAGTAGTGGTGACACAAAGGGAAATTTGAAAGTAGCAGACCATTTTTATTTTTAACCTACAGTATATTTGTCCTCTAATAGCGGCAGGTGGACAATTGACACTGAAATTGTACGCAGAACTGCAGGTTTACAACCAAAGAATAAACAAAAAAGTCAGTGCTATTACACATACAACACATAGATAGCAGAGCTCCCAGGTGCTCGATCTACAGTCGCTGGCTGAGTAAAGTAATATAGGAAAAAAGATCCGCACTCCAGTTGTTGCTCTTTAAAAAATTTTCTTTTTCATTGACAAGCCACAGTGAACAAACGCAAATGAAAACAGTTGGCGCGTTTCAGCCTATAAGGTCTTAGTAATAACCACATTACAGACATAAAAGTTCAAAATAAATAGTAGCTCTAAAGATCATAGGCTGCACCCACTGATTGTCTTAATTGACCTCAGGCAATCAACAAAAAAAGGAGAATCAGCTGCAATACATACTGGGTTATCCATGTGTATGCCACTAAATTTTCACACACCTTGTTGTGATAATATGCACATATATGTACACACACCTGCATACAGTCAGGTCCGTAAATATTGGGGCATCGACACAATTCTAATCTTTTTGGCTCTATACAGCACCACAATGGATTTGAAATGAAACAAACAAGATGTGCTTTGACTGCAGACTTTCAGCTTTAATTTTAGGGTATTTACATAGAACACAGGTGAACGGTGTAGGAATTACAACAGTTTGTATATGTGCTCCCACTTTTTAAGGGCCCAAAAGTAATGTACAATTGGCTGATCAGCTGTTCCATGGCCAGGTGTGGGACAGCGTGGGACAGCCTACATATTGGAGGCTGCATGAAATACAGGGGATCAGGTAAATTACATAGTTTGTGCCACAGTTAATATATTGCTGCATAGAAGAATTCACTATACAGCAATATAATAACTGTGGCACAAACTATGTAATTTACCTGATAACCTGTATTTCATGTAGCCTTCAATATGTAGACTGTACCACATGTCTTTGAGAGCCTGTATAGGGGAACATTATTGTGACACAAATAATCCGAATGCTAGAAATATCTCGAATGCCACACATCACTTTAGAGAATGTCATCAGGTCGATCTCTCCTCAGTTTGCTTTAGAGGAATAGAAAGGTTGTCTCACTCGCCCAGAGGAGGTGACAGAGAGAGAAGGCTACTGGGGAGAAAAGCATGGTGGATCTTTAGATTAAAAACTAGATCACCTCTGGGGTTAAACCTGAGGTGGGATCTGGATTTGCATTAACATTAGAATGCCTCTCCCCAGTGCCTTTTTCTCTCTCTTCTCTTTTTTCTCTCCTCTGGGTTTTTTTTCACATACCTGGATTGTCATTTTCAGATCTGTTTTTATTTAATGTTTTTGTATTTTATGGTGTTTTCTCTTATGGATATATGCACGTGTGTGTACATATGTTTGTGTGTACATATATGTTCATATGATCACCACAAGGTGTGTGAAAATTTAGTGGCATACACATGGATCACCCAGTATGTATTGCAGCTGATTCTCCTTTTTTTGTTGATTGCCTGCGGTCAATTAAGACAAATAGTGGGTGGAGCCTATGATCTTTAGAGCTACTATTTATTTTGAAGTTGTATGTCTGTAATGTGGTTATGACTAAGGCCTTATAGGCTGAAACGCGTTAACTACTTTCATTTGTGTTTGTGCACTGTGGCTTGTCAATAAAAATTAAGATTTTTTAAAGAGCAACATCTGGAGTTCGGATCTTTTTTCCTACATTACAACCAAAGAACGTGTTGCATTCAATTAAAATACACGCAAAAGACAACTCTTAGCAGCCAATCAATCAATTAACTGTTGCTGTCTAGGAAGTTAGAAAGTCCACTCAAATATTATAATTTTATATTTTAAAGCAGAGTTCCACCCACCTTGAGAGGTGGTCTTAAATGAAAGACCACCTCTCCACCCCTCTTTTTGGATATTAAAATCTTTTATTTTTTTTCCTTCCTACCTTTTTATGAAGTACATAGTGTACTTCTCATCCATCCGGGCTGTGTCACAGGATGTCATATCCTTTTGTGCGGTGAGCCCCCCGCTGTCTTCTGGGACCTGTGTTTCCCAGAAGGCAAGCTGGCCATTCACAAAGTGGCACACAACTCGCACATGCGCAGTAAGAAATGGGCAGTGAAGCCGCAGTTTCCCTTAGTTAGAATGGGACCACCTGCACCCGATCCGATGGATGAATAGGCCTCAGGGGGCCGACATCACAGGCTCCATGGAATGGTAATTGTCCTTATTAAAAGTCAGCAGCTACAGTGTTTGTAGCTGCTGACTTTTAAAATATTTTTTTTGTGGGTGGAGCACTGCTTTAATATGACTAGATTGAGCAAGCTTTTGAAAGGGCTTTTGGGTAGGACTGCAGCCTCTTTTTACATGACTATGTGCTGTGAAACCTACAACTTGTCCAGCAAGCTATTTTTTTTATTTTATAATGAAAATAAAATAAACTGTGTTGCGCTTTCCTTTCCAAATTGGTATACAGTATATACCTCTGTGCTAAACATATAACATGCACCTGTGTAGATGCGTCAAACAAAATAATAACATATAAATTATATGTGATATTGATAAGTGAATAAATAACAAATATACAGGTGCAATCCCAAATAAAGTCCTTTAACCAGTCACGTATTTTCATTCACATGTACATACACATACACATGTTCTTCCTTGTGCTGTTCCCGTTGTAGTGCTTCTACTCAATAATAAACTAAAAAAGTGTCCCCTTGTTGTGCCACTATTCAATATCACTCATGCTCCCCCATCAGATGTGCTCTCACCTGATAATATGCAACCTTTAAGTCAGGTCAAAAAGCGCTTTTTGTCATTCTGGGACTCATAAAATAGATATCCTTTTGCCCTTCTTCTTCCTCCTTAGTGCAGCTGTTTGTATATCCTCATATCATGACAGTCACAGCCAGAACCATAATGAAAAGCAAGAAATCGCCAATAGTGCTTATATCATAAATAGATAGACTTTATTCACACTCCATATAATACTCACATTCACAAGGTACTTGTAGCGCACCACACTCTTGCTGCATTTGTTTAAAAATGTGTATCTGTGACACCGTAACAGCTCAGCTGTGTATATTCAATTATTTCTCCTTCGGGATGCGATCGCCCTGATGTCAGATTGCCCCTCCCTGATAGGGGAACCAAAAGCCATGTTAGAAGCATGCTAAAACTGACTTCAATTGATTATTCAAAACAGAAGTTAAAAGTAAACTGGGCAGACCTTTTAACTTTAGAGTAAAGGGAGTATTTTTTGGATACCAATTCTTGTTGTTGAAGTTGGTCTTTAAGTAGGAGGAAAGTCAGAACACCATACCAACCAGGCAACCAAAAGGATAGTTCAGCAAAGGCAGCCTATATGTTTTCTCAGTTCAGGTTTCCTTTAAGGAAGGTCTGGGTAGGGAAGTATTTGTGTAGTGTGAGAAGGGATTATCCAGTGGCTTCTAATGGATTAAAGGCAAAATATAACGGTACAGATAACAGTTGAATCTACAGAAGTGCAGCCAGCAAAGCCAACTGTTCATGTATTTACCTAACTAAAATTACAAGAAAAAAAATGTAAATTTTTTTTTGCTTAAAATTACTTAAGTTAAAACATTTGTAGAGGAGGGTAGGGAAAAAAATATCTTTATTAAACTAAAAAAATTTTTGAAATTACAAAGCATGAGAAGAAAGAAAACTTCCTTTACAAGGTCGAGTGTCTTAACTTTAAATCAAAACCATGCTGTCCTTTTAGAAGTTTACATCTGGATAACTTTAAAACTGTGACAAACTTGCCGCCAAGAGTAATTTGACTTTCGCCAACCCTGCCAGTCATAACTTGTCAGCACTGATCTGCTGACGATTAATAGGCTGGGGCAAAACAATCAGACTGTTTGGTCTGTTATTTCAGCCTTTTGGACTTTGCCTCCCAGCATCAAGTCAACTCCTGAGAATGAGACACCTGAATTCCTCCATTAAATGTCCCTGTTGTGTGCCCTGGCAGGGATTAAAGGTGCAAATCAAGGGGATGAGATTTCAGCAATTAACAGCTAAGAGCACAGGGGATGAAATAAAAAAAAAAGAGAAAAGACAAAAAATGCTCAAGATGTTTACTTTGTACATTTGGGTCTTTCCAAAAACAATCTTTTTCAGAAGAATAGTTCTATGTTTTTAATTTAGATTTAATATGATATTTTTCTTCTGTATAATGATTGTATCAGCATGACCAGAAATGTAGATGTTTGGAAAGTTGGAATGTCTTCAGCATGTTCTTCCAGTAATGAAGTTTGAAGTCATTATTACAGCGGCATACAGTATGAGTTCACATGCCGAGAGCTAGATGTTCTGTTTAAAGGAAACCTTTTCTGAGAAAAATATGGAGGTATTCAGTTCTGATGTCTCATTATTCAAATGGTTTTCTGCCTGGGGGTGGGGGGGGATCAGATTTAAGCAGTAGTGTCCCAAGTAGTTTTGTGTTGCTTTAGCCAGACTGAGCTTAGTTTGCTTTCCTGATTATGGACATTTTCTAAACTCAGGTTATTAATTACTCCACTGTTGAGGAAGTTTCAGAAATCTAAATGAGAAATGCTAATACCTTAAGTTATAATTATTTCTCTTCCCCAGCCAAATACTGAGGTGTTAGCCCCATGCTGTGAGCTGGGGGCTGTGGTTAAATGTTTGGAACAACCATCCTAAGTCTTCCTTTCCCAGAAGGAGCTGTTTAGAGAGCCTGTGCTGGGGTGATCATTCCCTACTGGGATCCTGTACAAAAGCAGCTTTGATGAAACTATCCAAAAGAGGTCTGCCTGGGAATCCTGTCCAGTTGAAGAGCTGCTCTGGGGAATGGAGAAACTTATATTTTAAATTCCACTGCAATCAAAAGATAAGTACCTGCAGCTGCCCTCATAGAAGAGGTAGAGCTGTACTGACAGGTGGGGGAAGATGCTAAAACCTCCAAGCTAACTTGCAGTTGTAGATAGCCAAGCAGCCCTCCTAGTGTGTCTCAGACCTGCAAGGATGAAATTGCTGCATGTTTTGAAACAATAGATGCTGTTAAACAGAGTTTTACCTGTTTTTTGGTATCTTGTTCCCTGTTGAGTGCTCAGCAGGTAAAACCTAACAAAGTGAGTGCATCTATTGTATGTTTCACCCATTACACACTAAGAATCCAGCCCTGGGATTGCATGTACTAAATTGCAAGAGTTACAACAAACCAAGTGGACTGGGCCATTTGGAGTATACACTTACTAGGCCACTTGGTGGACATCTCACATGACTGGCAGTATTAGCATTATATGGGTTATAATAGTTCAATGCTACCATGGTTTACTAACCTAGAACAAAATTGTAGATAAGGATTTCAGCATAAGTAGGCATTACAGCCAGGCAAGTAAGAATTTCAACAGAGATCAGCCATGGCAGTCCCACTATTATTCTTAGAAAAGGCTTCCTGTCCAGTCAAGGAGTGAGAAGAAATTTCTTCCCTAATGTATCCAAAACAAAATGTTTTGATTGCAATTGGGCTTAAACTGTTATCATCTATGTGATGTTTCTTACATGTTGTGGCTCATTTCTGGCTTCACATATCTCATTTCTGGTTTCATCCTTCATGGTAAGCATTATGGATGAGAGGAGTAATTTCAGCAAATTTGATTGGCTGTGTAATTACAAATTTTGCCATTAGCAAAATGTCATCAAAGTGAAAACACTTTGGTTCCATGAGCTGCTACATGACATTTTCTAGTGGGTGTTTTTTTTTTTTTTTTTTGGAAGGGTGGGTATATTTGGGATAGTTTAGTTTATTTCATTTTGTGTTCTGTGTATCTTTTTTCCCTATTTTTTGTGCATCACTTTCAGCTTTTTATGTTACCTTTTTTTTAAATGTCTGGTTTATTCTTTCTGTGAAAAACTACATAATTTGTCCAGTTTAGGTCCTTTTAGGTACAAGGATAGGTCTGGGATAATTGTATGGAGCTTCTATACCTCTCAGGAGCCCACTGTGCCATTAAAAACCACCATAGTTTCCCCACCCCGATAGACTTTAATATATTTTGCCAAAGTTATGAAGTTTGCCAATACTGTATGTTAGTTAATTGAAAAATCTTAATTTTGATCATACCTAGTCAGCAATTTTTTATGCCTTTTAGGATATACAGTCATGTGAGAAAGGAAGTACATCTAATGGTTTTTCAACATAATTGAATAAGTAAACTTTAAATCTCGATTCAAATAATGCCTAGCAATAAAGGTGAAATATTTAAATAATACAAAATAAAATTGACATTGTGTAGTTATTTTCATGATCTAAATTACTGAAAATGTAGTTTTGTCATATGGAAAAACTATGTACACATCTACATTTTCCATCACCTGGAATGCATAAAATTATAATGAATTGATTAGGGATGAGCTGAACACCCCCCGGTTTGGTTCGCACCAGAACATGCAAAAAAGTTTGTTCGAACTCGTGCACACCGTTAAAGTCTATGGGACACGAACGTGAAAAATCAAAAGTGCTAATTTTAAAGGCTTATATGCAAGTTTTTGCCCTAAAAAGTCTATGGGGACATGGGTCCTGCCCCCAGGGGACATGTATTAATGCAAAAAAAGTTTTAAAAAAGCCCGCTTTTTGGGAGCAGTGGTTTTAAGAATGCTTAAAGTGAAACAATAAAAATGAAATATTCCTTTAAATATAGTGCCTGGGGGGTGTCTATAGTATGCCTGTAAAGTGGCGCAGTTTTCCTGTGTTTAGAACAATACCACAGCAAAATGACATTTCTAAAGGAAAAAAAGTAATTTAAAACGGCTTGCGGCTGTAATTTATTGTTGGGTCCTGGCAATATAGATGAAAATCATTGAGAAAAACGGCATGGTTCGCCCTCCCCATCCCCCAGCCCATTACAAAGCTCTTTGCGTGTGGTATAGATATTAAGGGGAACCCTGCACCCAAATTTTAAAAAATAATGGCGTGGGGGGCCCCCAGGCACTATATACTCTGAACAGAAGTATATATACAATACGGCCTGCCCTTTATACTCTGCAGAAAATTTGGCCTTAGGTGTTGGTGGTGCCAGAACACTATAACCCCTCACAGTTACTCTTGTTGGGCGCATTAACAGGACCTGCTGTTAAATATTATTTCAAAAATTGTAATTACATGTCCGTGTTAAACAGGGGCAGAAAAATTTGGCCTTAGGTGGTGATGCCACAACACTGTAACCCCTCACAGTTACTCTTGGTGGGCGCAGGAATGGGCCCTGCAGTGAAATATTAGATCAAGAATTGTAATTACATGCTCCTGTTAAACAGGGGCAGAAAAATTGGGCCTTTGGTGGTGGTGCCACAACACTGTAAGCCCTCACAGTTACTCTTAGTGGGTGCAGGAACGGGCCCTGCTGTTAAACATTATATCAAAAATTTTAATTACAATACAGTGCAGCCATAGTGCAGTTGCTACTACTTTTCTGGTGGTATACACAGTACACAATACAGTGCAGCCATAGTGCAGTTGCTACTACTTTTCTGGTGGTGTACACAGTACACAATACAGTGTAGCCGTAGTGCAGTTGCTACTACTTTTCTGGTAGTGTACACAGTACACAATACAGTGTAGCTGTAGTGCAGTTGCTACTACTTTTCTGGTGGTGTACACAGTACACAATACAGTGTAGTATGGTGTTGCAAAACAAAATATACATCATGTCCGGAAGGCCACCAAGGAGAGGCAGACGCTCACAGGCCACTAAAATAGGGCAAGCAGGCTCTGTGTCTACAGTCAACAGTGCTTGTCGTGGACATGGTGCATCCTCTGCAGGTGGCCGTGGGGCACACTTGTCCTATTTCTCTGCTGCTGGCCGTGTTATTGAGCCAGAACATGCAGAAGAGTTGGTGGAGTGGATAACAAAGCCGTCCTCATCCTCTGTCACACAGTCTCAGAGTAGCAGCTGCCAAGGCGGCCTATTCCTTCCACCGGCTCCTTGTCCACAGTCACGCCTTCCGTAGCCCCACCATCATGCACGGAGGAGTCCCCAAACTATTCGACCACAGTGTCGGGTACATGCTGCTGGAGGATGGGCAGCGATTTGAAGGCTCCGATGTTGATTCCCAGGTTGAGGAAGGGAGTAACATGAGCCTAGAGAGAGCCAAGAAGGACAAGAAACTGGCAGTCATGTTCCCCCAGCTGCAGCATAGTGCCAAGTTTGCTCCAGTGACGAGGAGGGAGGGGATGATGAGGTCACTGACTCTACTTTGATGATGAGGTCACTGGCCTAACAGTTACACATAGAAACCTTCGCCACCTCAACCCTTCTCTTCTCTACTCTGCTACTGATCACCTCTATGACAAAATCTCACCCCTGTCCTGCCTCAACCTAGCCACTTTCATCTACAACAGCTCACTGTCTTCCTCCCTAGGCAAGCTTGCCCCCCTCACTACACGCAGAATTAGGCCCCGACTGCTACAACCCTGGCAAAAAGATGACACCGGAAGTCTCAGAAAACGTAGCCGCACTCTTGAGCGTCTTTGGCATAAGACTAAGTTCCAGGAAGACTTCACACAATATAAATCTGCCCTCCTCCTACTATTTCCTGCCTTCACACTACCAAACCACACCTTCTCATCCAGTCCACGTCAACTCTTCTCTACCTTCAACACTCTACTCTGTTCTCCACTGCTTCCACCCACCACCTCACTCACTGCCCAGGAGATCGACAATCACTTCAAAACTAAGATTGATACAATTCATGAGGAGATCTCCAATGCACAAAAACCTCCCCATGCAACACCCCATGTCCACAGATACAATCATTACTTCCCTCATTCAACCCTGCTACTATTAATGAGGTTGCTAAACTTTTATCTAACACTCATCTAACCACTTGCCCCCTGGATCCTGCTACCTTGCAAATGCTACGCTCACCCTCTGACTCAATTCTACACTCTCTAACTCACATTTTCAACCTCTCCTCCTCTTGTGGCATCTTCCCAAACTCTCTAAAACATGCACTAGTCACCCCCATACTTAAAAAGCCCTCACTGGACCCCACCAATCTTAACAACCTATGTCCCATCTCCTTACTTGCCTTCTCCTCCAAACTTCTTGGAAGACTGGTCTACAACCGACTAAGGGACCATCTGACCATGAATAAACTTCTTGATCCCCTTCAGTCTGGATTTTGCCCTCAACACTCCATGGAAACTGCTCTCATTAAACCCCCAAAGACTTAATAACGGCTAAAACCAGTGGACACTATTCTGTACTACGTCTCCTGGATCTCTCTGCTGCCTTTGACACAGTGGACCACCCCCTCCTCCTCAATAAACTCCACTCCTTTGGTCTCTGTGACTGTACTCTTCGCTGGTTCTCATCCTACCTATCCCACCGCTCCTTCAGTGTCACTTACAACTCTACTTCCTCCTCTCCTCTTCCTTTCTCCATTGGGGTCCCGCAAGGTTCTGTTCTTGGACCTCTCCTTTTCTCAATCTACACCACCTCCCTGGGTCAGTTGATTGCCTCCCACGGCTTTAAAAATCATTTTTACGCTGATGACACCCAAATCTATCTCTCCACCCCCCAGCTCTCACCATCTGTCTCCTCACGCATTACCAACTTACTAGCAGACATATCAGCCTGGATGTCACATCACTTCCTCAAACTCAACCTATCCAAAACCGAGCTCATGATATTTCCTCCCTCAGGTGCCTCTTCCCCTGATTTCTCTGTCAATATCAACGGCTCAACTATCAACTTGTCCCCCCACACCAAGGTCCTAGGTGTAATCCTTGACTCTGAACTAACCTTTCAGCCCCACATCCTATCGCTATCCAAAATTTGCAGCCTCAACCTCCACAACATCTCCTAGATACGCCCCTTCCTAACCAATGTCACCACAAAGCTTCTAATCCACTCCCTGGTCATCTCGACTACTGCAACTCCCTCCTCATTGGCTTATCTCTAAATAGGCTATCCCCACTTCAGTCCATCATGAACACTGCTGCCAGGCTATACCCCTCTGCCAATCCCTCCATTGGCTGCCACTCAGTCACCGAATTAAATTCAAGATACTAACTATAACTTACAAAGCCATCTACAACCTGGCCCAAAGCTACATCACTAACCTAGTCTCAAAATACCAACCTAATCGTTCTCTTCACTCCTCCCAAGACCTCCTGCTCTCAAACTCCCTTGTCACCTCATCCCATGCTCGCCTTCAGGACTTCTGCAGAACCTCTCCCATCCTCTGGAATGCTCTACCCCAATCCTTCCGATTTTCTCCTACTTTCAGACGATCCCTGAAAACTCATCTCTTCAGAGAAGCCTATCTGGCCCCCATCTAACAACTGTACATTTATCTTCTCAATCAGCACATCACCCACAGTTATTACCTCTTGTATCTCTTGACCTTCCCTCTTATGCCCCGTACACACGGTCGGATTTTCCGACGGAAAATGTGCGATCGGAGCGTGTTGTCGGAAATTCCGTGGGCTCCATCGGACATTTTCCATCGGATTTTCCGACACACAAAGTTTGTGAGCAGGCTATAAAATTTTCCAACAACAAAATCCGATCGCGTCAATTCCGACCGTGTGTGGACAATTCCGACGCACAAAGTGCCACGCATGCTCAGAAGAAATTCCGAGACGGAACAGCTCGATCTGGTAAAATTAGCGTTCGGAATGGATAGAGCACTTTCGTCACGCTGCAATGTAAAAAATGGTTTAATACAGCGCACTCTCTTCTTTATAATGTGAGAAGAATTAAGTAGTTTTGCTGCTCATATTCACACAGACTTCTCACAAACTTCTTTCTTTATTATTTATCGTGATTCCCTCAATATATTTTGATTTGTCACGTCTGA
This sequence comes from Aquarana catesbeiana, assembly GCF_042186555.1. Classification (NCBI taxonomy): domain Eukaryota; kingdom Metazoa; phylum Chordata; class Amphibia; order Anura; family Ranidae; genus Aquarana; species Aquarana catesbeiana. Next base: position 104,135,687 of record NC_133324.1, on the reverse strand, counting down.
CCAAATTTCTTTTTTGTTGTTTTATTTTTGTTTTGTTTTTTTTTCAAGACTGATGTTTTTTTTTTTTTTACTCCATAATATTTTTGTGTGTGTTTTGTGTGTCAAGTTACCACAACACCATTGATATCTTGTATTATTTAATCTCAAGGAGATTGCTTGCTGTTGGTGTCCCTTGTTAATTTCACATTGTATTTTTGAAATGTACCTGCCTCCTCACAAACAAACTGTCCCTTTTGAAGGAAAACACACATAGGCAAGTATAATTGTAACAAAAATTCCTTTATTAAGGGCTCAGAACCAAACAAAGAGGGAGGCAACGCTGGAGAAACAGCAGAAATTGGCGAAGCCTTGGACCCCCAGGGCAGACATCAATTATTTTACTGCAAAATTGGTGGCCAGAGGAGTCCATATCTAAGGGAGTGCAGTCTGGTCCCGAAGTCCCAGAGATCATGAAAGCAGCAGATGACATGTATGTCCCCAGCCTGTGGTCATACAAGAGCCTGCATCTTTTGCCAGACCAGACTGAGCCCAGGGTCATCACTCTCTGGTCTTCTTTCCACGCTTCCTTCCCAGCTGTGGCTCTGGTGTTGGAGATGTGGCAGTAGGACCTGGAGGAAAAGGAGGAGGAGGAGTAGGACCAGGAGGAGGAGGAGGAGGAGGAGGAGGAGGAGGAGGAGGAGGAGGAGGAGGAGGAGGAGGAGGAGGAGGACTATGTGTGAAGTCACAAATGTGGGTAGCACATGTTATTTGGCCCCTCAACCCCTTATTGAGAGCTTCCAAAATTAAGGACTCACACAGGAGTCGTTGGCCCTCCTCCATCTGCATCATTTTGCAGGCAGTTATGCCAGCAAAGTCCTCCTCCACACTGTGGGGGGTTATCAGGGCCTCTGTAGCCTTCCAAAAGAGGCCTATGGCAGCCTCCTCCAGGTTACTCCTCTTCCTGCCACTTTGTCTTTGAAGGTGTAGGGGAGGGACCTGGGTATTGGGCAGCCTGCTTGGCCCGGCCACCTCCTGGCTGAGACTTCCCTGTGTATGAAAAAGGGACATGGTTTTAGTTTTTGCATCATCAATCATAATCAGAAATTAGTACTCCAAACTAACATCTATTTAACATCATTGATTGGACAACCAGCAATATTTAGACGAATGCTATACCTGGCTCAAGCTGGGCTCCTCCACATGTTGCTGCCTGGAAGGCCCAGGTTGGGCGTCAGAAGCCTCAGCTGGGGGGGAAGGAAGCGTGGAAGGAACACTGGAGAGTGATGACCTGGGTTCAGTCTGACCTGCCAGAAAATGCAGTCTGTCATAATACCACAGTCTGGGGACATAAATGTCATCTGCAGCTCAGGATCTCTGGGAATTCTGGACCTTCTTGTGCTCCCTTAGATAAGTGATCCTTAGGCCACCAATTAGGATCTTCGAATAGGCGATGTCTGCCGTGGGGATCACCGTCTTCACAAATTCCAACAAATTATCCAGCGCTGCCTTCCTCTTTGTTTGGTTCTTATATTCAGGGTGGTTTATCTGCCACAGACAAGGCAGCTCCCTGAACATATCAATGAAGATTGGCATAAAGTCCTTATCTTTCAAGATATCCATTTTCACTGCAAGACACAACACAAGACAAACCCTAATGTCAGCCTAAAGTCTTCTAAACTTGTGCAAATACAGGCCTCAATCTAGAAGCAGTATAGGCCCAATGTTAAATCTTACCTTCGCAATCACGATCGGCACCTCCGTTACTCCTTCCTCCGCTCACAGATCGCACGCACTATGCACACGTGTTACGCTTTATAGACACTGCGCATGCGTGACACTCCGCCCATCCCTGACGTTCTTTCTAGTCTATTCCCTGCCCCTTCTTGTTCGTCGCAGTGGGGAAGAGCACATGGCGGAGACACAGCAGGTGTCAGATAATTACACCAAGGAGGAAGAGGAAAGCCCGGAGCCAGAAACGTCCCGATCCAGAAGGAGATGATTTAAGGCATCAGATATGTCCTTTGGGGAGATGTTGGAGATGGTCGACATCCTGAAGAGGGCCGACTATGATGGGAAGTATGGACCTTACCCCAACCCCAATGTCCGAAAGGCCAAGATCATGGCGAAAGTGGTCAAAAGTCTGCACCGGAATTTCAGGGTACGCCGATCGAAAGATCAGCTCTGGAAACGGTGGTCGGACCTGAATTTAAGAGAGCACAAGCAGTACAGAAAGATCCGGAGAGTGCTGCAAAAAAGTAAGTACCGTAGTTGTGCTGTGTTCCTATTTTTTAGGGCCTACTTGTCTTAAAATAATTTGGCTGTGTAGATGGGTTTGTTACTAGAATGAAATGCAAACTAGATTCTGTGTAAGGAGAGGACACTCAGCAGCTGTTTACACATCTGGACGCTGGAGCACTAGTGTGGGACACAAGAACACCCTTTTTATTAGGGAGTCCACACAGGTGCTCCAGTGTATACTATAGGGGTGTCTCCATCTGTGAAGCTTGTACAAAACAGGTAAAGTATTGAAGCTTGACAAAGGACAAGAAAAATGAAACATCTTGGAACTCTGCCAAAACAGACAATTGTACCCCGCTTCCAAGCAATGTTTCATATTTATAGTTCTGCCATCAAATATCTGTGTGCTAAGTATAACTAATTTTTTTAACATAGGGGATAAAAGACTCGGAGGACACCCCTCATCCGAGGAGACCACAGACCCCCCACCTCTGGAAGAACGGGAAATTCACCCAAGCCAAGCAGCGCAGGAGGAGGAAGACGTGGTGAAAATTGTCACCACAACAGGTGAGTGTCTGCAACCACAGGCTCAGGTAAGAGATGGATGCCGACATATTTATAATACATGGTGTTGTTTGGTTTCTATCTTTTTAGGTGATCGTGATGTTGTGGATCCAGATCCTTTCACCTCGGAAAGTGCACAGATCCTGATCGGGGAGATCATGGGGTGTAATAGGGAAAACATCAAGAAAAACATCAATGATGTTGGTTTTTTGTGTGATAAAAATTTTTGACATTTTTTGAAAAATTTGAGAATAGCCAAATTTTGAAGATGCACACAATGTGTCAACATGTGCTATCTGCCATCACAGGAGATCAATGGACGCGTTTTGGGGGTTCAACCCCTTCCTCAATAATAAAGTAGCTGTGGGGAAGGGGTTGCACCCCCAAAACACGTCTCTTGATCCCCCGTGATGGCAGGTAGCACATGTTGACATTCGTAAATTTGTGTGCATCTTCAAAATTTGGCTTTTCCTGGGGTGACTTCACCCCATCTGAACGCAAAATCAAACACAGTTTGTAAATACTCATGCCTGTTTTATCTTAAATGGACATTTCTACTTTTTCTAATGTGATACCAAAAATTGTTATACAACAAACATGTCGGTTTGTTTTAAACCTTTTCTAAATGCACATGTGGTTGTGCTGGTATTAAAAAGATTGTTAATCAAGAATGTGTGGATTATTGCCTCAATGCTACAACACTTTTGTGGTGCTCTAATTGGTGTTTTCAGTGATAATGGGTGTTATTTCCTAAGGGCAAATCCACTTTGCACTACAAGTGCAGTTTCAACTGCACTTGTAGTGCATAGTGTCTTTGCCTTTAGTAAATAACACCCAACAGTGATTTGGAAGGTTACACAATCACTCCATTTTCACCACATTTCTGTCAGGGTCAGCTAAAACAAACACAAGCAGTAAATGTCACCAAAGATTTGAGTAGTTATTTGTTTTTTTTATTAGAAAAAGGTTTCAGACATTGTCTGGCATATTGATAGCCCCCCTACCCGCAAAGTATTCAAGGTATCTTAGCCGGACATCATGGGCACTCAGGGGGGGCAAGCCAGGACGGCCACTTTCAAGCGCCGTCAGGGTTGTTTAATTTTGAAGTCCAGCCTCAGGCCCAACTGAGCCAGCATAGTTGGCAGAATGTTGCCGTAAAAAGTTGTGTAGAACACAGCACGCCAGGATTATATGATTCAGTTTATACTCTGCCATATGTATGGGTGTAAGAAATAGGCGGAACCGGCTGGCCATGATTCCAAACGTGTTCTCCACCAGTCTTCTGGCTCTGGCCAGCCAGTAATTAAAAACCCTCTGGTCTGGGGTGAGGGTCCACATCGGGAATGGCCGCATAAGATGGTCTGCCAGCGCAAACGCTTCATCCGCAACGAAGATGAATGGGAGTCCTTCCACATTGTCTTCTGGAGGTGGCAAGTCCAAGCTACCATTCTGGAGACGCCTGTAGAACTCCGTCTGGGCGATTACTCCACCATCGGACATCCAGCCATTCTTCCCCACGTCCACATACAGGAACTCATAAGTAGCCGACACCACCGCCAACATCACAATACTATTGAACCCCTTATAATTATAATAGTACGACCCCGAGTTGGGTGGTGGGATGATGTGGACGTGTTTCCCATCAATTGCCCCTCCGAAGTTAGGAAAGTCCCACCGTTGGGCAAAGTGGGAGGCCACAGTCTGCCATTCCTGTGGCGTTGAAGGAAACTGTGGAGTCAAACCAAAAAAAACAAATATTCATTTTGCACATAAACAGGGAAAGCAGATTAGACACAAACATTCTTGGCCAACATCAAGATAACATTTATTTGAGGGAGTTTTTAAAGACCAAAGTATAAGGTACACCTATCAGATCCCCCCCCATGGGCCATTTCTAACATTATAGGGGGGGGAGCTCTTGGACAGGTAACCCTCTCCACTTCATTGAGAGATGAATGCCTAAATAATGGGTATTGCTTTGAACAGCCCCTCCTTAGTTACACTATTGACAGCCCACTGGACAGGTAAGAAGTGTCATAATACAAAGATATAAATACACATTGTACACATTTAAGCACATTTGGACATTCTGCTATTACCTATCAAGATAATAATAGGATACAAAAACTTTAAACAGTACCATTTGAAAGTATACAGGCAGGCCCTTGCACTACATGCTTTGGGGAATTCATCCATACATCTGACCACAAAAGAGATGGGTATAGTGTGTATGGGTTTGGCAAAGTCCGCAGATAGATGATTGAGGATATATAGAGAATTGGTACCAGATGACTTGGCAGTTTGGGGGAGGGAGGGTTAAAAATGATTTGGGGACACCCAAAAAAAGCCTCTGGCACTCTGCCTGAATTTAAAGCACAAATCACATTTCAAAACATTTTAGGGGGTATTTAGGGTAAAGCACTACTATGGTGCTGTTAAAATACATTGATAAGTAACTACATGAGGTGAATATAGGGGCAGGAGACCATACTGGGGAGGTAAGTGAAGGCAAATATGTATGAAGGACAACAAAAATAATTACCGAAAAATCCAGCATGCATGAGGACAAAGGGGACATTCACAGCATATTACAATCATGGTAATTAGGGAATGTGGAAAGAAATACAATATATTATCAAACATTATATACAATAAAATGTGATGTTAAAGGATAAAAATCTTACCTTCATATACTCCTTCTGCAGGAGCCTGGGGGGAGATGCCTGTCGAGAACTTGAGGTCCTGCAGGCTTCTCCCTGTTGCCAAGTACCGCAGGGTGGCGACTAGCCTCTGCTCCGGAGTGATGGCTTGCCTCATGCAGGTATCCTGCCTGCTGATATAAGGAGTCAGCAAAGCCAACAAATGGTGAAATACAGGGTCCGTCATCCGGAGAAAGTTCCTGAAATCATCAGGATTATTCTCACGGATCTCACTGAGCAAAGGCATGTGACAGAACTGGTCACGCTGGAGCAACCAATTCTTGGTCCATGAACTTCTCCCCACCCTGTTCATGGACTGGACTTGTGTCAAGGTAAGGACCCCAACACCAAGCCCCTGCACAGCACAAACTCTACGAGGAGTACGTATACGCAACATGGCTAGAAAACAGTCGGCTGCTCAGAACGAAGTAACAGAACGCACTGAAGAACAGCAAGGCCTGTGAAGAGCGACTCGAAAAACAGTAACGAACGAACAAGAACACAATGACAGAGTCATGCGTAGCTTGCTGCACACACTGAAGAGCAGATACAAACCCACAAGCACAAACTGAACAGCAGAAAACGATCTGAAAACCACAAGTCTGAAAAAGCGCGAATCGTCTCTCACCAAACTTTTACTAACATGAGATTAGCAAAAGGAGCCCAAAGGGTGCCGCGCTTGGTTCTGAACTGGGCTTTTCTAGTCTCGTCGTACGTGGTGTACGTCACCGCGTTCTTGGCGAGCGGAAATTCCAACAACTTTGTGCGACCGTGTGTACGCAAAACAAGTTTGAACCAACATCCGTCGGAAAAAATCCATGGATTTTGTTGTCGGAATGTCCGATCGTGTGTACGGGGCATTAGGTTGTAAGCTCTAAGGAGCAGGACCCTCTGATTCCTACTGTATTAAAGTGTATTGTATTTGTACTGTCTATCTTCAAGTTGTAAAGCGCTACATAAACTGTTGGCGCTATATAAATCCTATATAATAATGATAATAATACTTGGGTGCCTGATAGAATAGAGGAGGAGAAGGAGGAGGCACAACTCCAACGAGGCAGGATGTCCTCTAGGGGGCAGCTTAAGGGCAGCCACCCTACTGCATCACACCGCAGAGCTCCACAGGTGCAGGGCGCGGCTGACTCCCCGCTGATTTTGAAAAGTACCTTGGTGTGGGCCTTTTTTGACACGTGTGCAGCAGATCGCACCGTTGCTGTTTGCAACCTATGTCTGAAGTGGATCAAGCGTGACCACAACAGCAGTCGCTTGGGCACCTCATGCTTGACCAGACATATGACGACCTTCCATGCAGTCTGTTTACCATATACTGTATTTGAGATTGAATATCTCTCAGATATGATTTGGGTTAAATGAGAGTTCTTTGACCATGAGTGAAACGTTAACACAATAGCAACATTTATTGGTGAGTAGTTGAAAGTCTATCTAATACACAACCATCTATCTATAGTCTACACCAAGGAAGAAAATATTAGGTTAAAATAAGAGAATTACATGAAGGAATACAGAGTATATTCCTTAAGACATTAATCTACAAACATATTTTGTTACAAGTCAAATGTAGACCTTTCCCATAATTACCCTTTGCACCAAGGTTCCATTCTGATGGCTGCTCACCCATAAAAGTGTGTGTTTCCCTCCCATCTAGTCTGTGTCTATCATTACAGACTGATGCCTCATTGATTGGCATAGCGTGGCTATGGCAATCTGCCATAGCTGGTTAAGGACTGGCTCCAAGGTTAAGGTCAGCCCCCTTTAATGCAAATCCTTGTGACTATTCTGAGCAGGAGATTAACTTGAAGTTTCCCGGGAAGTTAAGTATTGATTACGGGTTGGCCTCCCATCATTGCATATCCCAGTATGGGATCCTTTGAAGTGAGTATGTGTAAAACAATGAGGTTTGGATCCCATTGTTTGTAATGAAGGTATAGCAATAGGTGTCCCAAGTACTTGCAGCCAATCTGCTAGCAGTACACCACCATCTGGTTTTAGCAGACAAATTTCCCTACCCCAGTTGCTAAACCGGAAAAAGACATTCGGTCCCAGCCATCCACATGCTCAGTGTTTGAATGCTAGCTTGGCTAAATTGCTAGCACTGCAACTGCTGCCTTTTCAGCTGCTAGACTCTGCCCCCTTTAGTGAATTTGTGGAATGTGCTGTAACTCAGTGGCAGGTTCCAAAAAGCTATTTCTTTTCACGGAAGGCCATTCCGGCTCTCTACCGGCATGTGGAAGGCAATGTTTTGGCCTCGTTGGACAGAGCGGTCAGCAGTAAGGTGCATATTACCGCTGACTCATGGTCTAACAGGGCAGGTCATAGAGCAATTGTCAGTCGGGTGCAGAGAAAGGCAAAAGGAACAGTGTCAGGTAACAACATGCACCTGAAGACTCAGCACTGACTTTAGGTCCTCCTGTTATGCGGATTGAGTCCATTTCATTGAAAGATCCTGTCCGCCCCCTTCCTTGTGTGGAGACCTGAGGAGCTGATTTCCCCTGAGTGGAGGTTCACTATTAAGCTGATTTACAGCTTACCTCTGGTAAGCGCACATCTTATTAGGTGGAGGATTTCTCACTGGGTGTTATACGTCTATGATCACTGATTGCATCTGCCTTGGCCCCAAGGACTGTGTGTTATATGTCTATGATCACTGATTGCATCTGCCTTGGCCCCAAGGACTGTGTGTTATACGTCTATGATCACTGATTGCATCTGCCTTGGCCCCAAGGACTGTGTGTTTTTGTGACGTTTTAGTCACTTTTTTAACCTCATTTGGGACTTTCATTTTTCAGTCACCTTTTCTATATTCACTTTCAATAGATTTTTGGTGTTTCATATTCCAATATTTTTTCATATTTGATGTATTGTATTTTCATACACGTAATCATGTTTGATTAGTTACATCACATGTTATTGTTTTTAGCGCGTTCTTTCTTGATTATTTTTATTCATGGTCTAACAGGCATGGACAGAGATGTTGCCTTTCCTTCACGGTGCACTGGGTAACTCTGCTGGCAGCTGGGAAGTATGCAGGACAGGATTCAGTATTGTTGGAGCTTGTTCCGCCACCACGCCTCCAAAATGCTAGTGGCAATTCTGCCACAGCTCTCTCCTCCACCCCCTCCTCTTCTGCAGATTTGTCCTCTGGACCAGCGGTGCTCTGTAAGCGTTCAAGGGGCTATGCAAGCACTCAGGCAAAAAGATGCCATGCGGTGCATGAGTTACATAGTTACATAGTAGGTGAGGTTGAAAAAAGACACAAGTCCATCAAGTCCAACCTATGTGTGTGATTATATGTCAGTATTTCATTGTATATCCCTGTATGTTGCGGTCATTCAGGTGCTTATATAATAGTCTCTTGAAACTATCGTTGCCCCCCCCGCTGAGACCACCGCTTGTGGAAGGGAATTCCACATCCCTGCCACTCTTACAGTAAAGCTTCAGCCAGGAATGATTGTATGCGACAATGGCACCAACCTTCTCTCCACCCTCCGACAGGGACACTTGACACATATTCCATGTTTGGCAGTGGCACACATTCTGAATTTAGTGGTGCAGTGGTTCTTGAGCAGGTACCCAGGCTTACAAGATCTCCTGAGGCAGGCCAGAAAAGTCTGTGGTCATTTCCACCGGTCATACAATGCCAGTGCTCAGCTGGCTGACATTCAAAGGGAATGCAACCTGCCCACCAACCGCCTCATTTGTGACATGTCCACTAGGTGGAAATCAACGTTGGCAATGCTGCAGCAGCTGCACACGCAGCAGAGGGCCATCAATGAGTACCTGTGTGCGTTTGGCACCAGGACAAGGTGAGGGGAGCTTGGCTTCTTTTCGCCACACCAGTGGCTACTGATCAAGGATGATCAGTCAGTGAAGCCTTCATCTACAGTGCATTCCGTGGTGTACTATTTCTAATCTACTTCAGGCAGTGTATTTGAGATATATAGATATATATCTATTAGACTGACTGTATATAGATATCAAATACACTGCCTGAAGTAGATTAGAAATAGTACACCACGGAATGCACTGTAGACTGTAGATCTAGGCTACACTGACTGGATGAAGAGTATATATATATATATACTAGACTGACTGTATATCTATATCAAATACACTGCCACTAACTGAATAACCTGCCTGCTTAATCTAAATCAAGCTATGTCTCTGTCCACACCAACAACACTACACAGGGCCGCCATGCAGGCAGCCTTATATAGTGTGGGGCGTGGACTTAGTCCCCCTGAGCCATGATTGGCCAAAGGCACCCTGGATCAGGTACCAATGATTACAACCTCCTTGAAAGAGTATGCAGGTGGTCCTATTTAACTAATCTATACTGCCTGCCAGTGGCCATTAATTGTGCTTTAATGCTGGAAAGCAAAACTGCTTCTCTATTATGTGACCACTGTGATTGACTCTCACAGTGGTGACATGATTGGGGTTCCTGGGAGTTACAGAAACTTTTTTACCTTCTTGGACCTGTTACTGTGGAAAAAAACGGCCCTCGTTAACTTCATATTTTTCCATTTATTTCACAAAAACAGAAAACACATAGCTAAAACCCCCCCCAAAAAAACAGGTAACAGTGACTGGTGGTGGTGGTGGTGGTACCAGAACACTATAAGCCCTCACAGTTACTTTTGGTGAGCGCAGGAAAGGGCTCTGCTCTGCAATACTATATCAAGATTTGGAATTACATGCCCCTGTTAAACAGGGGCAGAAAAATTGGGCCTTTGGTGGTGGTGGTGGTGCCACAACACTGTAAGCCCTCACAGTTATACTTGTTGGGTGCAGGAACGGGCCCTGCTATGAAATATTATATCAAGAAGTGTAATTATATGCTCCTGTTTAACAGAGGCAGAAAAATTGGGCCTTGGGTGGTGTTGGTGGTGCCACAACACTGTAACCCCTCACAGATACTCTTGTTGGATGCAGGAATGGGCCTGCATTGAAATATTATAACAAAAATTGTAATTACATGCCCCTGTTAAACAGGGGCAGAAAAAATGGGCCTTGGGTGATGGTGTTGGTGCCGCAACACTATAACCCCTCACAGATACTCTTGTCGGGGTGCAGGAACGGGCCCTGCTGTGAAATATTAGATCAAAAATTGTTAATACATGCCCCTGTTAAACAGGGGCAGTAAATTGGGCCTTGGTTGGTGGTGGTGGTGCCCTAAACCAAGCATATCATTGGAAGCTAGCATCATCAAGATTGAGGAGGAGTAGCATAGTCAGCATAGGCAGTCTTCAAGGGATCCAACATCCATAGAAAATTCAATCAGTTAGATCAGCATCAGGTGCTTGATAGCTGCTGATCCAAGACTGATTCATTTTTATGAATGTGAGCCTATCAACGGAGCCTGTGGACAGGCGCACTCTATGATCCGTTACAAACCCTTCAGCAGCACTGAATGTGCGTTCAGAAAGGACCATGGGTCAAGTGTCCCTGTCTGAGGGCGGAGAGAAGGTTGGTGCCATTGAAGCATACAACCATTCCTGGCTGAAGCTGGCGGGGCTTCAACCACCTCTGAGCCTGCCCCTGCAGAACTGACAAAATCTCTGCCCCAAGTATGGCTCCTGTCCCCTAAGCAGACCAACTCAAGCACCGCATGGCATCTTTTTACCTGACTGCTTGCATAGCCCCTTGAACGCTTACGGAGCACCGCTGGTTCAGAGGACAAATGCAGAAGAGGCCATAGAGGAAGAGGGGGTGGAGGAGAGAGCTGTGGTAGAATCACCACTAGCATTTTGGAGGCATGATGGCAGAACAAGCTCCAACAATACTGAACCCTGTCCTGCACCCTTCCCAGCTGCCAGCAGAGTTACCCAGTTTGCGTGAAGGAAAGGTAACGTCCCTGCCCATGCCTGCTGGACCATGAGTCAACGGTAATATGCACCTTACTGCTGACCGCCCTGTCCAACGAGGCCAAAACATTGCCTTTCACATGCCGGTAGAGAGCCGGAATGGCCTTCCGTGAAAAGAAATGGCGATTTGGAACCTGCCACCTGAGATACAGCACATTCCACAAATTCACGAAAGGGGGCAGAGTATAGCAGCTGAAAAGGCAGCAGTTGAAGTGCTAGCAATTTGGCCAAGCTAGCATTTAGACTCTGAGCAGGTGGATGGCTGGGACCGAATTTCTTTTATGGTTCAGCAACTGGGGAAGGGAAATTTGCCTGCTAAAATCAGATGGTGGTGTACTGCTAGCAGATTGGCTGCAAGTACATGTAATGCTTATTGCTATACCTTCATTCCTCTCAGTGCAGGTGGGGCATTCCGCGGCGCTCAAATTTGCCACGAACACCCCATAATGTTCGCTGTACTGCGAACGGGCGATCACCCAATGTTCTTACGTCTTACGTCTAAGTCTTACATTCAACCCAAACATCAAGATCATGCCTAATCATGTACCACCTATTGTGAAAGACACCCCAAATGCACTGTAAATTAGCTGCCAGAACACACAAAATGGCAGTGCGCCACAACACAATACAGTGCCTTGAAAAAATATTCATACCCCTTGAAATGTTCTACATTTTGTCATTTTTCAACCAAAAACGTATAGTATTTTATTGGGATTTTATGTGATAGACCAGCACAAAGTGGCACATAATTGTGAAGTAGAAGGAAAATGATAAATGGTTTTCAAAATTCTTTACAAATATCTGAAAAGTGTGGCGTGCATTTATATTCAGCCCCCCTGAGCCAATACTTTGTAGAAAAACCTTTCGCTGCAATTACAGCTGCAAGTCTTTTTGGGTATGTCTCTCCCAGCTTTGCACATCTAGAGAGTGACATTTTTGCCCATTCTTCTTTGCAAAATAGCTTAAGCTCTGTCAGATTGGATGGAGAGCATCTGTGAACAGCAATTTTAAAGTCTTGGAACAGATTCTCAATTGGATTTAGGTCTGGTCTTTGACTGGGCCATTCTAATGCCCCGTACACACGGTCGGACATTGATCGGACATTCCGACAACAAAATCCTAGGATTTTTTCTGACGGATGTTGGCTCAAACTTGTTTTGCGTACACACGGTCGCACAAAGTTGTCAGAATTTCCGATCGCCAACAACGCGGTCACGTACACCATGTACGACGAGACTAGAAAAGGCCAGTTCAGAACCATGTTTTTTTTTGTCCTTCATACATATTTGCCTTCACTTACCTCCCCAGCATGGTCTCCTGCCCCTATATTCACCTCATGTAGTCACTTAACAATGTATTTTATCAGCTCCATAGTAGTGTTTTACCCCAAACACCCCTAAAATGTTTAGAAATGTGATTTGTGCTTTAAATTCAGGCAGAGTGCCAGAGGCTTTTTTTGTAGTGTCCCCAAATCATTTTTATTAACCCTCCCTCCCCCCAACTGCTAAGTCAGCTAATCCCAATTCTCTATCTATCCTCAATCATCTATCTGCTGACTTTGCCAAACCCATACACACTATACCCACCTCTTTTGTGGTCAGATGTATGGATGAATTCCCCAAAGCATATAGTGCAAGGGCCTGCCTGTATACTTTCAAATGGTACTGTTTCAAGTTTTTGTATCCTATTATTATCTTCATAGGTAATAGCAGAATGTCCAAATGTGCTCAAATGTGTACAGTGTGTATTTATATCTTTGTATTATGACACTTCTTACCTGTCCAGTGGGCTGCCAATAGTGTAACTAAGGAGGGGCTATTCCAAGTAATACCCATTATTTAGGCATTCATCTCTCAATGAAGTGAAGAGGGTTACCTGTCCAAGATTACCCCCCCTATAATGTTAGAAATGGCCCATGAGGGGGGGGGGGGGGATATGATAGGTATACCTTATACTTTGGTGTTGTAAAATTCCCCTTAATAAATGTTTTCTGGATGTTGGCCAAGAATGTTTGTGTCTAATCTGCTTTCCATGTTTATGTGCAAAAAAAGTTTTTTTTGTTTTCCTCAACAGTTTCCTTCCACGCCACAGGAATGGCAGACTGTGGCCTCCCACTTTGCCTAGCAGTGGGACTTTCCTAACTGCGGAGGGGCAATTGATGGGAAACATGTCCACATTGTCCCACCCCCCACTCGGGGTCGTACTATTATAATTACAAGGGGTTCAATAGTATTGTGATGTTGGCGGTGGTGTCGGCTAATTACGACTTCCTGTATGTGGACGTGGGGAAGAATGGCCAGATGTCCGATGGTGGAGTCATCACCCAGACAGAGTTTTACAGGCATCTCCAGAATGGCAGCTTGGACTTGCCACCTCCAGAAGAGAATGTGGAAGGACTCCCATTCGTCTTCGTTGTGGATGAAGCATTTGCGCTGGGGGACCATCTTATGCGGCCATTCCCGATGAGGACCCTCACCCCGGAACAGAGGGTTTTTAATTACCGGCTGGCCAGAGCCAGAAGAGTGGTGGAGAACACATTTGGAATCATGGCCAGCCGGTTCCGCCTATTTCTTACACCCATCCATATGGCAGAGTATAAACTTAATCATATAATCCTGGCGTGCTGTGTTCTACATAACTTTTTACGGTAACATTCGGCCAACTATGCTGGCTCAGTTGGGCCTGAGGCCAGAATTATGAATGAAACAACCCTGACGGCGCTTGAAAGTGGCCGTCCTGGCTTGCCCTCCCTGAGTGCCCGTGATGTCCGGTTAAGATACCTTGAGTTCTTTGCAGGTAGGGGGGCCATCAATATGCCAGACAATTTGTGAAGCCTTTATCAAATAAAAAAAAAAGCAAATCTTTGGTGACATTTACTGCTTGTGTTTGTTTTAGCTGACCCTGACAGAAATGTGGGGAGTCCTGAAAATGGCGTGATTGTGTAACCTTATACAAAGCACTGTTGGGTGTTATTTACTAAAGGCAAAGACACTTTGCACTACAAGTGCACTTGAAACTGCACTGAAACTGCACTGAAACTGCACTTGTAGTGCAAAGAGGATTTGCCCTTAGGAAATAACCCCCATTTTCACAGAAAGCAGCAATTACATCACCACAAAAGTGTTGTAGCGTTGAGACAATAATCCACACATTCTTGATTAACAATCTTTTTAATACCTGCACAATCACATGTGCATTTAGAAAAGGTTTTTAAAACAAACCAACATGTTTGTTGTATAACAATTTTTGGGGTGGCATTATCAAAAATAGAAATGTCCATTTAAGATAAAACAGGCATGTGTAAAACCAACAAGAAAGACACAAATCTTGAACTTACAAAGTTCACATTAGGTAGAACTTGAAGGCAATATCAGACATGATTATTTAGGAACTGTGTTTGATATTGCGTTCAGATGGGGTGAAGTCACCACAGGAAAAGTCAAATTTTGAAGATGCACACAAATTTCCCAATGTCAACATGTGCTAGCTGCCATCACGGGGGATCAAGAGACGTGTTTTGGGGGAGAAACCCCTTCCTCTCAGCTACTTTATTATTGAGGAAGGGGTTGCACCCCCAAAACGCCTACATTGATCTCCCATGATGGCAGATAGCACATGTTGGCACACTGTGTGCATCCTCCAAATTTTGCTTTTCTAAAAATCGCTAAAACATTTTGAACTTTGTAGCACACAAAAGAAGAAAGTGATTTGGAGGGGTTTTAAACTCGCCCCAAACCATCAATGATGTTCTTATTTTTTTGAATAACATCACTGATGTTTTTCTTGAGGTTTTCCAAAGCTAAATTACACCCCATGATCTCCCCAATCAGGATCTGGGCACTTTCTGATGTGAAAGGATCTGGATCCACAACATCACGATCACCTAAAAAGAGAGAAACCCAACAAAAACAGGTATCAAAAATATGCCGGCATCCATCTCTTACCTGAGCCTGTGGTCGCAGACACTCACGTGTTGTGTTGACTAGTTCCACCACATCTTCTTCCTCCTGCTCTTCTTGGTTGGGGGTATTTCCCCTTCTTCCAGAGGTGGGGGGTCTCAGCCACCATTTTGTCCAGACAAGACCTACTGCACGTGCAAACAGAGAAAACTACAGTTTTGTCTTTATGTGGAGACACAGAATGTCACCATCAAGAAAAGACTTGAATGCATCCTAAAAGCCCTCATTGTTTACATGAATGAAGAACCCTCTAAAATCGTAAAGGAGTACATGACACCACGAAATCTGGTTATACAAGAAAGAAATTTGTTGGGAGCCTTGGATACAGCATCCGGATTCTGTATTGGTCCATCGTGATACCTCACTTCACTGCCCGGTGGCAATACAAGCATTTCTGACTCAGGGGATATTTGTCTCTGTAAGTCCAACGGTTCCGGTAAGCCTCCATCATTGTATACCATCTCCTCTCAACCTATGTGGCGTACAGATATCATCTACTTTGGACTTTTTATTAAATTTTCAGCTTTTATATAAATAGATACTTACCGATACTTTTTCCAGTACTATTTAGAACATATGGTGTTATGAACCAAATAGTTATATGCATATTTTCTTTGATCCTTTTTTGTTCATTGCCTCTTTTCAATTTAGCTATGGGGTGTACAGACACTACCATCGGATTCTGATTCTTTATTGGTCTTTAGATTTCTTTGAGGCGAATAGATATTCATTCAAATTCTTCGTGGCACCATTTTTTAAATCTATGGTGGTCTAAGTTGGATATTATGCTTCTTGTGATTCTTAACCTTTTTGCGATTTAATATTAGCGCTACACTATTTATACCCATACTGTTTACAAATTTCCTTACTTTGTGTGTGAGCTGCTTTGATAGAGTAAGCGCGGTGTTTTTTGAGTAAATTTATTTTCACGGGGGGTCTCTGGTCTCCTCGGATGAGGGGTGTCCTCCGAGTCTTTTCTCCCCTATGTAAAACAAAAATGCTATACTTAGCACACAGATATTTTATGGCAGAACTATAAATAGGAAACATTGCTTGGAAGTGGGGTACAATTGTCAATTTTGGCAGAGTTCCAAAATGTAGCATTTTCAGTGTCCTTTGGCAAGCTGCAATACTTTACCTGTTCAGTACAAGCTTCACAGATGGAGACCCCCCTATAGTATACACTGGAGCACCTGTTTGTCCCCCCTAATAAAAATGTTGTTCTGGTGTCCCACACTAGTGATCCAGTGTCCAGATGTGAAAACAGCTGCTCAGTGTCCTCTCCTTACACAGAATCTAGTTTGCATTTCAGTCTAGTAACAAAGCCATCTACACAACCACATTAGTTTCATACAAGTAGGACGTAAAAAATGTGGCCAAATGCATATGGCCAAAACAATGGTGTTTTATAGGCCAAAAGAAAAATGTTTGATACGAACGAATAATGTGCCCATGAACAGAAAAGTTGCCATTTTAAAATGTACACTTTTAAGAAAAGCCCATGGAGCAGCACGAACGTAATAAACATAAAGAATAGGAACACAGCACAACTACTTACTTTTTGCAGCACTCTCCGGATCTTTCTGTACTGCTCATGTTCTTGTAATTTGAGGTCCGACCACCATTTCCTGAGCTGATCTTTCGATCATCGTACCCCGAAATTCCGGTGCAGACTCTTGACCACTTTCGCCATGATCTTGGCCTTTCTGACATTGGGGTTGTGGTAAGGTCCATACTTTCCATCATAGTCGGCCCTCTTCAGGATGTCGACCATCTCCAACATCTCCCCAAAGGACATATTTGATGCCTTAAATCTCCTTGTCCGGATCCGGGCTTTCCTCCTCCTCCTCCTCGTTCCTGTAATTAGCACGCACCTGCTGTGTCTCCGCCATGTGCTCTTCCCCCACTGCGCAGAACAAAAAGGGGCGGGGAATAGACTAGAAAGAACGTCAGGGGCAGGCGGAGTTACACGCATGTGCAGTGTGTATAAAGCGTAACACGTGTGCGTATTACGTACGATCTGTGAGCGGAGGAAGGAGCATTGGAGGCACCGATCATAATAACAAAGGTAAGAGCCAAACCTGGGCCTATACTGCTTCTAGATTGAGGCCTATATTGTAACAAGATTAGGAGAGTTTTTCCTGACATTAGGGTTTGTCTTGTGTTGTGTCTTGCAGTGAAAATAGATATCTTGAACGATAACGACTTCATGGCAATATTCATTGACATGTTCAGGGAACTGCCTTGTCTGTGGGAGATCAACCACCCACATTATAAGAACCAAACAAAGAGGAAGGCAGCGCTAGATCAATTTTTGGAAATTTTGAAGCAGGTGATTCCCACGGCAGACATCACCTATTTGAAGATCCTAATTGGTGGCCTGAGGAGCACATATCTAAGGGAGCGCAAGAAAGTCCAGGATTCGCAGAGATCCGGAGCAGCAGATGACATCTATGTCCCCAGGATGTGGTACTATGACAGGCTGCATTTTCTGGCAGGTCAGACTGAACCCAGGTCATCACTCTCCAGTGTTCCTTCCACGCTTCCTTCCCCCCCAGCTGAGGCTTCTGACGCCCAACCTGGGCCTTCCAGGCAGCAACATGTGGAGGAGCCCAGCTTTAGCCAGGTATAGCATTCTTCTAAATATTTCTGGTTGTCCAATCAATGATGTTAACTAGATGTTAGTTTGGAGTACTAATTTCTGATTGTGATTGATGATGCAAAACATTACAACCATGTCCCTTTTTCATACACAGGGAAGTTTCAGCCAGCAGGCTGGCTGATATGCAGGTCCCTCCCCTACACCTGCAAAGAGAAAGTGGCAGGAAGAGGAGTACCCTAGAGGAGGCTGCCATAGGCCTCTTTTGGAAGGCTACAGAGGCCCTGGGAGCCCCCCACACTGTGGAGGAGGACTTTTCTGGCATAATTGCCTGTAAAATGCAGCGAATGGAGGAGGGCCAACAACTCTTGTGTGAGTCATTAATGTTGGAATCTTTCAATAAGGGGTTGAAGGCCCAAATAACATCTGCTACCCACATTTGTGACCTCACACATGGTCCTCCTCCTCCTCCTCCAGGTCCTACTACTCCTCCTCCTCCTCCTCCAGGTCCTACTCCTCCTCCTGCCACATCTCCAACAGCACAGCCACAGCCAGGAAGGAAGCGTGGAAGGAAGACCAGAAAGTGATGACCCTGGATCCAGTCTGGTCTGGGAAAAGATGCAGCCTCTTGTGGTACCACAGCCTGGGGACACAGATGTCATCTGCTGCTTTCCGGATCTCTGGGACTTCTGGACCAGACTGCACTCCCTTACATATGGACTCCTCAGGCCACCAATTTTGATGTTCAAAAATTGATATCTGCCCCGTGGGTCCAAGGCTTCGCTAATTTCTGCTGTTTATCCAGCGTTGCCTCCCTCTTTGTTTGGTTCTGAGCCCTTAATAAAGGATTTTTGGTTTCAATTATACTTGCCTATGTGTGTTTTCCTTCAAAAAGGACAGTTTGTTGGTGAGGATTTAGGTACATTTCAAATATACAATGTGAAATTAACAAGGGACACCAACACCAAACAATCTCCTTGAGATTAAATAATACAAGATAATAATGGTGTTGTGGTAACTTGACACACAAAACACACACAAAAATATTCTGGAGTAAAACTAAAAATAAAATAAAACAAAGATCAGCCTTGGAAAAAATACAAACCTAAAATAAAAAAAAATCTGCCTTTAAAAAAAAAAAAAAAAAAAAAATATTTTTGTCAGATGTGACAATTCAAAATATATTAAGGGAATCCCGATAAATAATAAAGAAATAAGTTTGTGAGAAGTCTGTGTGAATATGAGCAGCAAAACTACTTCATTCTTCTCACATTATAAAGAAGAAGAGAGTGCACTGTATTAAACCATTTTTAACATTGCACCGTGACGAAAGTGTTGTATCCATTGCGAACGCTAAGTTTACCAGACCGAGCTGTTCCATCTCGGAATTTCTTCTGAGCATGCATGGCACTTTGTGCGTCGGAACAGGCCACACACGGTCGGAATTGACGCGATCGGATTTTGTTGTCGGAAAATTTTATAGCCGGCTCTCAAACTTTGTGTGTCGGAAAATCCGATGGAAAATGTCCGATGGAGCCCACACACGGTCGGAATGTCCGACAACACGCTCTGATCGGACATTTTCCATCGGAAAATCCGACCGTGTGTACGGGGCATAACACATGAATATGCTTTGATCTAAACTATTCCATTTTAGCTTTGGCTGGATGTTTAGGGTCATTGTCCTGCTGGAAGATGAACCTCTACCCCAGTCTCAAGTCTTTTGCAGACTCTAATGCCGTGTACACACGATCGGAATTTTCAAGGCTTTTCCAACGGAATTCCACTCAAGCTTGTCTTGCATACACACGGTCACACCAAATTCCGACCATCAAGAATGCAGTGACGTACAACACGTACGACGGGAGTATAAAACGGAAGTTCAATACCCAGTGTGCCACCCTTTGGGCTCCTTCTGCTAATCTCGTGTTAGTAGAAGTTTGGTGAGAGATGATTCGCACTTTTCAGGCTTGTGCTTTTCAGTCCATTACTGCTCTTCAGTTTGTGCTTGTGGGTTTGTATCTGGTTTTCAGTGCTTGTAGTCAGTTTGTATCTGTCTTTCAGTGCGTTCTTGTTTGCTTGTTTCTGATTTTCAGCTCGCTCTTCTCAGGTCTTGCTGTTTTTCATTGCGTTCTGTTAGTTCATTCTGACCAGACGACCGATTTGAATCTTGAATCTTGCAATCTTATGTGCAAAAGTGCTAATATTTTTTTTTCTTTTTTGACTCCACAGTTTCCTTCAACGCCACAGGAATGGCAGACTGTGGCTTCCCAATTTGCTCAGCGTTGGGACTTTCCTAACTGCAGAGGGGCAATTGATGGGAAACATGTCCACATCATCCCACCACCCCAATTTGGGTCATACTATTTTAATTATACAGTTGCAATGAAAAGTATGTGAACCCTTTTGGAATGATATTGATTTCTGCACAAACTGGTCATAAAATGTGTTCTGATTTTCATCTAAGTCACAACAATAGACAATCACAGTCTGCTTAAACTAATAACACACAAAGAATTAAATGTTACCATGTTTTTATTGAACACACCATGTAAACATTCACAGTGCTGGTGGAAAAAGTATGTGAACCCTTGGATTTAATAACTGGTTGAACCTCCTTTGGCAGCAATAACTTCAACGAAACGTTTCCTGTAGTTGCAGATCAGACGTGCACAACAGTCAGGAGTAATTCTTGAACATTCCTCTTTACAGAACTGTTTCAGTTCAGCAATATTCTTGGGATGTCTGGTGTGAATCGTTTTCTTGAGGTCATGCCACAGCATCTCAATCGGGTTGAGGCCAGGACTCTGACTGGGCCACTCTAGAAGGCGTATTTTCTTCTGTTTAAGCCATTCTGTTGTTAATTTACTTCTATGCTTTGGGTCGTTGTCCTGTTGCAACACTCATCTTCTGTTGAGCTTCAGCTGGTGGACAGATGGCCTTAAGTTCTCCTGCAAAATGTCTGGATAAACTTGGGAATTCATTTTTCCTTTGATGATAGCAATCCGTTCAGGCCCTGATGCAGCAAAGCAGCCTCAAACAATGATGCCCCCACCACCATACATAACAGTTGGGATGAGGTTTCGATGTTGGTGTGCTGTGCCTCTTTTTCTCCACACATAGTGTTGTGTGTTTCTTCCAAACAACTCAACTTTGGTTTCATCTGTCCACAGAATATTTTGCCAGTACTGCTGTGGAACATCCAGGTGCTCTTGTGCAAACTGTAAATGCGCAGCAATGTTTTTTTGGACAGCAGTGGCTTCCTCTGTGGCATCTTCCCATGAAATCCATTCTTGTTTAGCGTTTTACATATCGTAGATTCGCTAACAGGGATGTTAGCATATGCCAGAGACTTTTGTAAGTCTTTAGCTGACACTCTAGGATTCTTCTTCACCTCATTGAGCAGACTGCGCTGTGCTCTTGCAGTCATCTTTACAGGACGACAACTCCTAGGGAGAGTAGCAGCAGTGCTGAACTTTCTCCATTTATAGACAATTTGTCTTACCATGGACTGATGAACAGCAAGGCTTTTGGAGATACTTTTATAACCCTTTCCAGCTTTATGCAAGTGATTCTCTATCGTAGGTCTTCTGAAAGCTCTTTTGTGCGAGGCATCATTCACATCAGGCAATACTTCTTGTGAAAAGCAAACCCAGAACTGGTGTGTGTTTTTTATAGGGCAGGGCAGCTGTAACCAACACCTCCAATCTCATCTCATTGATTGGACTCCAGTTGGCTGACACCTTACTCCAATTAGCTCTTGGAGATCTCATTAGTCTAGGGGTTCACATACTTTTTCCACCTGCACTGTGAATGTTTACATGGTGTGTTCAATAAAAACATGGTAACATTTAATTCTTTGTGTGTTATTAGTTTAAGCAGACTGTGATTGTCTATTGCTGTGACTTAGATGAAGATCAGATCACATTTTATGATCAATTTGTGCAGAAATCCATATCATTCCAAAAGGGTTCACATACTTTGTATTGCAACTGTAAGGGTTTCAATAGTATTGTGTTGTGTTGATGGCGGTGGTGCCGGCGACATATGAGTTTCTCTAATGGCCGGATGTCAGATGGTGGAGTCTTTGCCCAGACCGAGTTCTACCGACATCTCCAGAGTGGTGGCTTGGGATTTCCACCTGCGGAAGAGAACGTTGAAGGACTTCCATTTGTTTTTATCGCTGATGAAGCATTTGGTCTGGGTGATCACCTGATGAGGCCATTCCCCCAGAGGACCCTCACCCCAGAGAAGAGGGTTTTTAATCACCAGCTGGCCAGAGCCAGAAGAGTCGTGGAGAATGCCTTTGGGATAATGGCCAGCCGGTTCCGCCTATTTCTTACGGCTATTAAAATGGCGGAGTACAAACTGAACCACATAGTTCTAGCATGCTGCATACTTCACAACTTTTTAAAAAGAAATGCTCCAAATTATGTTGCCTCAGTTGGGCCTGAGGCCGGACTTCCAGAAAATACAATGACGGCCCTGGAAGCTGGTCGTCCTGGCTTTCCCCCCAAAGCGCCCATGAAGTGCGTCAAAAATATGTAGATTATTTTATGGGTAGGAGGGCCATTGCTATGCCAGCAAATTTGTAAAAATGTTCTATTTTATCTGATAAAATCTTGATTTTGATTTACTGCTTGTGTTTCTTTTAGCTGTCTCCTAGGTTCTCCTAGTGCACTTGTAGTGCCAAGTGATTTTTAAACACCCATTGTCACTGTAAACACCAACCTAATACAAAAACTGTTATTGAGCATTGAAAGAAGAAGCCACACATTGTTGAGTATAAAACCTTTTACTCCGTGCACATTCACACCTGCGTTGTAAAACATTTTTTGGTAAAAAAAACAACATCTTGGTTTTATAAATTTTTACCTTGAAAATATTTTTTTAGTACATAAACAGGCATGTTTCAAATCATAACATACACAACTCAAGAAATTACAAAGTTCAACATTCAAAAACTGAAGGCAATATCAGACATTATAGTGTCAAAAATGTGTTGATATTGCCTTCATCAGATGGGGTGATGTCACCCCTGTAAAAGCCACATTTTTTTGCTATCTCCCATCATGGGGGATCAATGGACACGTTTTGGGGGTGCATCCACTTCCTCTCACCTACTTGAGTTGCGAGGACGGGGTTGCACCCACAAAACGTGTACATTGATATCCCCTGATGGCAGATAGCACATGTTGACACACTGTGTGCATCTTCAAAATTTGGCTTTTAAAATGTGTCAAAAATGTATAAAAATTGGTCCCAAAAAATATAAAACGGTGTCATTTTGTTGTTATTTAGATTCTTCCTAGTACATCAATCATGTTGTTCAGGTTTTATTCAACCCCATTTGTTTTTTGCTTTATGATGTCTAAATCCCGACTACAAAACATTATGTCCTGATTAGCCTTTGTGCACTGTCATTGGTGAAATGAGGAGATGTTCTTCCACAACATGCACATCACCTAAAAGAAAAAATACACACCATGTATTATAAATATGCAGGCATACATCTATTACCTGAATCTGTGGTGTCAGATACTGACCTGTTGTGGTGACAATTTTAACCACCTCTCCTTCCTCCACATCCTGAGGTTGTGGTGTCCTCTGTTCGTCTTCTTCAGGAGGTGGGGGGTCCCTGATGTCCTCAGATGTCCTGAGTCTTTTCTCCCCTATGAGAATGAAACAAAAGGTTTACTTAGCACACAGATATTTGAGGCCAAAAATAGGAATATGAAACATTGCTTGGAAGTGGGGTACAATTGTCGGTTTTGGCAGAGTTCCAAGCTGAAGACATGATTTTTTTCCCTTACCAAAGCTGGAATACTTACCTTTTTTGGACAAGTTTCACACATGGAGACACCCCAAGTATCCACTGGAGTACCTGTGTGGGACACCCTAAAAAGTTTGTTCTTGTGTCCCACACTAGTGCTCCTGAGTCCAGATGTGTAAACAGCTGCTGAGTGTCCTCTCCTTACATTACACTGAATCAAGTTTGCAATTCTTTCTAGTTTCAAACACATCTAGACAACAATGTCCTAAACTTCTTTTAATACAAATTAGCATGACCAAATGTAGTTAACCCCGTACCGCCAAAAACATTGTATTTAGTTGGCAAACGAACAATGTTTACTGTGACGGATTACTGTGCCCACGAACATGAAAGTAGCCATTTAAAACAGTACAACAGTAAAGAACAACACATGGAGCAGCATGCAAGTAATAATAATAATAGGAACACACGACAAGTACTTACTTTTTAGAAGCACTTTCTTGATCCTTCTATACTGATCCTGCTCCCTCAATTTCAGGTCTGACCAGCGTTTCCTCAATTGCTCCTTGGATCGTCGTACCCCAAAATTCCTGTGCAGACTCTTCACAACTTTAGACATGATCTTGGCCTTTCTCACATTTGGGTTTAGGTAAGGTCCATACTTCCGGTCATAGTTGGCCCTCTTCAAGATGTCCACCATCTCCACCATCTCCACCATCTCTACAAAGGCCATATTTGAGGCCTTAAATCTCCTGCGGGATCATGACGTTTCTGGCTCTGGGCTTTCCTCCTCGTTACTGCTATTACGCACCTGCTGTGTCTCTGCCATGTTCCTCTCCCACTGTGACAAAAGAGAAGGGGCGGGGAATATTCGAGAAAGAACGTCAGGGGCGGGCGACGCGGGTGGAGTTTCACGCATGCGCAGTGTATATAAAGCTAACACGCATGTGTCGTACGTACAATCTGTGAGTGGAGGGAGTGCCGATCGTGAGAACGAAGGTAACATTTTAACTTGGGGCATCGGTGGCCTATACTGATTTGAGATTGAGGTCTATATTGGGATAAGATTAGGAGAGTTTAGCCTGATATTAGTGTTTTTGTCTTGTGTTTTGTCTTGTAGCAAATATGAAACAATTCAAAGACCCGGAATTCATGGGCCATTTCATAGACAGATACAGGGATATGAGAAATTTATGGGAGGTTAAAAACCGCTTATGTCGATATAAACCAGCTAGGAAGGCATCGCTGGAGAAACTGCTGCAAATTGTGAAGATGCAGGTCCCTGACGCAGACATCGAGTTTGTAGATAAGAAAATTGATAGCTTGAGAAGCAGGTATAGGAAAGAGCTTAATAAGGTCCAGGCTTCCATGAAATCAGGAGCAGCAGCAAAGGATGTGTATGTACCCAGTCTGTGGTACTACAACAAGATGCAGTTTTTAGGAGACCAGATTGAAGCCAGGGAATCACTTTTTACACTTCCATCCTCCCTTCCCTCAAACCCTCCCTCAACCCCAGCTGAGGTTTCCGAGGACCAACCTGGCCCTTCCATCCTGGAAGAAGTTGAGGAGCCCAGCTGGAGCCAGGTATAGTATTTTTTAACATATTTATTGTCCGAAAATTATTGTTGTTAACTAGATGTTATTATTAATAACAAATGAATTATTTAACAAAAAGTGTTTTACTTAGACAGTAGGGGCCAAAAATGATTGTGACAAGAATGAAAACTGCTGGGCTCAGAATGATAGTCTTTTCTATTTATTAACATTCAATTTGCAACAGTCATGAGCTGAAAATTGTGTGTGATTGATGAACCAAAAACTAAAACTATGTCCCTTTTTCATACACAGGAAGCCAGAACGAGGCTCTAGAATGTGGCAGACAGGAGGAGGCGGGGTAAGTGTCAGCCAAGAGGTGGCTGGGCCCAGTAGCCTCACCCAATCCCAGGTGCCTCCCCTCTGCCTTACAACAAAAAGGGCCAGGAAGGGGAGTAACATGGAGGAGGCAGCACTGGGCCTCATTAAGGATGCTAATGCGGCCCTGAAAACACCCCCCTACGCTGAAGAGGCCTATGGCTGGTATGTAGCTGCAAAATTGCAGCAAATGGAGGGGGCCAATGCCTCATGTGTGAGAATATTATTTTTCAGGCCCATCAGAAGGGGTTGAGGGGCCAAATGAGTGATAACATGCACTTATGTGCGCTCGCCCATCCTCCTCCTCCTCCTGCCACAAGTCCACCTCCAGAGCCACAGCCTCCAAGGAAGGCTGCAGGGAGGGCTACAAGGAAGGCTGCAGGGAAGGCTGCAGGGAAGTGTGGAGGGAAGGCTGCAAGCAAGACATGAAAGTGATGGCCTGGGTTCAGTCTGGTCTGACAGAAAACGCATGCTGTTGTAGTACCACAGCCTGGGGAAATATATGTCATCTGCTGCTGTTCCTGATCTCTGGGAGTCCTGGATCAGATTGTGCTCCCTATTATATGGACTTCTCAGGTTCCAAACTTTTATTTACAAAGAGTTGATGTGTGCCCTGGGGGCCAAAGGCTTTGCAAATTCAAGCAGTTTCTCCAGCATTGCCTTCCTCTTTTTTTTGTTATGAGCCAGAATATATGGAGATTTTTTTATATGAAAATACTTGCCTATGTGTTTTTCTTCAAATAGGACAGTTTTTTGTGAGTAGGCAGGTACATTTCAAAAATACAATTTTAAATTAACGAGAGACAACAACCAATCTGCTCGAGCTTTAAAAATACAAGATAATAATGTTGTTTTGGAAACTTGACACAAAAAAAAAATTATGGAGATCACTAGAAAATAATTTAAAAATAATAAAAAAAAAGGAGATCTTGATTAAAAAAAAAAGATGACTATAAAAAATAATTCTAAACATTATTATGAAGATATGGCTTTAAAAACAAAAAAGATTATTCAGGAGATCACGAGAAATGATAAAGAAATAAGCTTGTCAGAACTCTGTGTGAATATCAGCAGCAAAACAAATTAATTATTCTAGCATTATAAAGAACAAACGAATGCACTGCATTAAAAGATCCAAACAGCGTGTCGAATGTGCTATCTCCATTACGAACGCTAGTTTTACCAGACCAAGCGCTTCCGTCTCGTACTTGATTCTGAGCATGCGTGATTTTTTGCGCGTCCAAATTGCAGGAACATTTTCCAGACGAAAAATAGAGAACCTGCTCCCAATCTTTTCCTGCTGGGAATTCCGCCAGCAAAAGTCCAATGGAGCATACACACGGTTGCAATTTCCGACCAAAAGCTCTCATCAGACTTTTTCTGGCAGAATTTCCACATAAAAAACGGGGCATAACAGGTTTTCTTCTAAGATTGCCCTGTATTTGGCTCCATCAATCTTCCCATGAACTCTGACCAGCTTCCCAGTCCCTGCTGAAGAAAAGCATCCCCACAACATGATGCTGCCATCACCATGTTTCCCAGTGGGGATGTTGTGTTCAGGGTGATGTGCAGTGTTATGCCTCTTACACACTTTCCACCAACAAAACCGTGGAATTTTGTCCGAAGGGCATTGGCTCAAACTTGTCTTGCATACACATGGCCACACAAATGTTGGTCAACAATTACGAACGTAGTGATGTACTAGACGTACTATGAGCCGATAAAAAGGAAGTTCAATAGTGATGTGCCACCCTTTGGGCTCCTTCTGCTTATCTTGTATTAGTAGAAGAGCGTCAATTCACGCTTTTCAGCCCCGTGCTTGTCAGTTCGTTTCTGGTTTTCAGGTTGTACTTGTCGGTTCGTTTCTGTTTTTCAGTGCCTGCTTGTCAGTTCGTTTCTGTTTTTTAGAGCGTTCTTTTTTGTTCGCTTCTGATTTTCAGTGCGTGCTAGTCAGGTAATTTCTGATTTTCAGGTCGTGCTTGCCAGGTCCTTTCTGATTTTCAGTGTGTTCTGTCAGTTCGTTCTGAACGGCCGTTCATATACTAGCCATGTGACGTTCTCCTCGGAGAGGTCATGCTATTGTTGGGCTTGGAGTTATTGCTTTGACCCAAGTCCAGTCCAGGAACAGGGGGAGGAGGAGTTCTTGGACCAAGAATTGGTTGCTTAATCGAGACCAATTCTCTCAGCCATGCCTTTGTTGCGGGAGCTTCAGGAGAATAATCCTGATGATTTCAGGAATTATCTCCTGATGACAGACCCCTGCTTTCACTGTCTATTGGCTTTGCTGTCCCCCTATATTACTAAGCATGGCACATGCATGCGGCAAGCCATCACTCCTGAACAAAGGCTCGTCGCCACCTCGCGGTACTTGGCGACGGGGGGAAGTCTCCAGGACTTTAAGTTCATGACTGGGATCTCCCCCCAGGCTCTGGGAATCATTATTCCTGAGACCTGTTCTGCCATCATACAAGTCCTGCAGAAGGACTATATTCCGGTAAGTTTTATCCTTTAACATCACATTCTATGTATTTAATGTTTGCTAATGTATTGTATTAATTTCTCCATTCCATAATTACCATTATAGTAATATGCTGTGAATGTCCTCTTTGTCCTCATGCATGCTGTAAGCTTTTAGTGCTCCTTTTTTGTCCTTCACGCATATTTGCCTTCACTAACCTCCCCAGAATGCTATCCTGGGCCCATACAGACCTAGCCTAGTAACTTAACATTGTATTTTGTCAGCTACATTTTAGTGCTTACCCTAAACACCCCCTAAAATGTGTACAAATGTTATTGTTGTCCTCAAATTCAGGCAGAGTGCAAGAGGCTATTTTTTGGGGGCCCAAACTCATTTTGAACCCTCCCCTCCAACCGCTAAGTCAACCGATAACAATACTCTGCTGACTTTGCCAAACCCATACACACTATACCGTTTTTGTGGTCATATTTATGAATGAATTCACCAAAGCATGTAGTGCAAGAGCCTGCCTGCACACTTTCAAATAGTACTGTTGAAAGTTTTGGACTCCTATTATCTTGGTAATTTCAGAATGTAAAAATGTGCTTCACTTTGGACAGTGTGTATCCATATTTTTGGATTATGACACTTCTTACCTGTCCAGTGGGCTGCCAATAGTGTAAGTAAGGAGGGGCTGGCCAATGTAACACACATTATTTATGCATTCAGCTCTCAATGACGTGGAGAGGGTTACCTGTCCAATACATCTACCCAAACCCCCCACCATAAAATTTTTCCAATGGGCCACAAGAGGGGGCAAGGAATCTAATAAGATGGCCTTATACTTTTGTCTTTATATACTCATTTCAATAAATGTTATACTAATGTTGGCCAAGAATGTGTGTGTCTAATCTGCTTGCAATGTTATGTGCAAAAGTACTCATTTTTTTCTTGTTTGACTCCACAGTTTCCTTCAAAGCAACAGGAATGGCAGACTGTGGCTTCCCAATTTCACCACCAGTGGGATTTTACTTCAACTACAAGGGCTTTTGTAGTATTGTCATGTTAGCTGTGGTGTCGGGCAATTACGAGTTTTTATACCTGGACGTGGGCAAGAATGGCCAAAACTCTGACGGAGGAGTGATAACTCAGACAGAGTTCTACCAGCAGCTACAAAATGGCACCTTGTGGTTGCCACCTTCTGAGGAGAATGTGAAGAGTCTCAACTTTGTTTTTGTAGCAGATGAGGCCTTTGCTCTGGCGGAACATCTCATGAGGCCGTTCTCCATGAGGAACATGACCCCAGAGCAGAGGATTTTCAATTACCGGCTGTCTCGTGCCAAAAGAGTGGTGGAGAATACCTTTGGCATCATGGCGGTTCCGTATTTTCCTGACAGCGATGAACCTCGCAGAATAGAAAATCAACCATGTGGTTTGGGCTGCTGCATTCTTCACAACTATTTAAGGAGGAATGCAGCCAGCTATCTGACCTTAGTTTCGACTGAAGCCGACTTTGCAGCAGAAACAACAGTGATGACAGCTCTAGAAAGTGGCCGTGCTGGTTTACCCACCCAAAGTGCCCAAGAAGTCCGCCAAAAATATGTGGAGTACTTTGTGGGTAGAGGGGCAGTTGCTTTATATCTACATTTAGTGGGTGTCCAAAAAAAAACTTTTTTGAAAATTAATCTCCAAACTGTGTTGATCTTGCCTTCATCAAATGGGGTGATCTCACCCCTCTAAAAGTCAAATTTTAAAGATACACACAAATTGGGACTCCAAATTTGGATTTCCCTCATGATCCCCCATGATGGGAGCTATTACATGTTGACACACTGGGGCTTATTTTAGAAAGGCCAATCCACTTTGCCCTACAAGTGCACTTTCAAGTGCACTTGCATTGCACTTGTAGTGCAAAGTGGTTTTGCCTTTTTGAAATAAGCCCCAGTGTGACAATATGTACTTTGTGTTGGTCTATCACATAAAATCCCAATAAAATACATTTATGTTTTTGGTTATAACATGACAAAATGTGGACAATGTTAAGGGGTATAAATACTTTTTCAAGGCACTGTATGTGTATTGTGGCTCATTGAAAAATAAAAGGTGCATCTATTGGTTCAGTGAGGTGTGTTGGTAGTGGATTTACGATGAATGGGCTGCCTTAACACAACACACTTTGATAAGCATGTGTTAGGAAACTGCTATAGACCAGATACATCTAGATGCCCTTTTAATGAAATAAACTAAACTACTTTAAATAAACCCTAAAACAGGGTTTTTTTTAATTTTTAATAAATTTGCTCATTTTCAAACAAATGTCTTTCACGTTGTCATAAAAGGGTATTGTTTGTAGAATTTTGAGCAAAATAATGAATTTAATACATTTTGGAATAAGGCTGTAACATAACAAAATGTGGGAAAAGTGAAGCACTGTATATATTACTGTGCAAAAGTATTAGGCAGGTGTGAAAAAATTATGGAAATTAAGAATGCTTTCAGAAATAGAAGTGTTAATAGTTTATGTATCAATTAACAAAATGGAAAGTAAATGAACAGAAGAACAATCAAATCAAATCAATACTTTGTGAGACTACCCTTTGCCTTCAAAACAGCATCAATTCTTCTAGGTACACTTGCACACAGTTTTTGAAGGAACTCGGCAGGTAGGTTGTTCTAATCATTTTGGATAACCATCCATAGACAGACTAGAGCAGGGTTCTCAAACTGGCAGGCCTACAAGCTGTTGCAAAACTACAAGTCCCATCATGCTTCTGCCTGTGGGAGTCATGCCTGTAACTGTCAGCCTTGCAATGCTTAATGGGAATTGGAGTTTCGCAACAGCTGGAGGGCCGCCAGTTTGAGACCCTTGCCCTAAAACAACCCACACACCCTTTAAATAAAGAAAAATGCAGACTATTTAAAAAAAAACACAAAATTAACGAAACTACCCTAAATACCCCCCAAGACAATGTTGCATAGGCAGCTCAATAAGCGAAACTGAGAATTTATAATTTGATCAAATTCATTTTGCCAACAGCGAAATACGTTTTCTTTAAATCACTCTGCTCGCCCCCATTTAACAGGCTCCAGCAAAAATTTTGAAAACTTTGGAAAATCAATCCAAAAATTAGACAACCAAAGAAAGTGTGGTTGTAAGTCAAAGCTGAATCCTAAATTGTATATAACCAGACTGTAACTAATATAGATAAGTCAGATTTTGAACGGTAAGGATGGAAAATCCACTTGGCTGATGACAGGCAAGAATGTAATGATGCATGCAGTCTAACAGTACTTATGGAGGGCTGTTTGCAGGTCATGGTGCTGCAAAAGAAAGTTTGTGCAATGACATGGACAATTTCACTTATGCGCCATAAAGTTTGCAAAGAAATATTTAACCTCTGCCCACTTTGTGTTGTGTATGCTGTTCTTTTTCTATTGTGTGCTGTAAAAACACAGGTCAAGTGTTTTTACATGCTCTGTTGTAGAATCCTAAAAATAATCTCTGCGTGAACACAATTGATGGATAGTTGTAGTGAGCTGTATATTGATCATTTCAGTAAAATTATTGCAACGACTATTCTTTAAATAAAAAGAAAATAAATGTAGGCGCCAGTAAAAAATATACAGGATGGACCACCTTTCCTGTTAGAGCTAGGTATCAATGAACAGAAACTAGAATATTATTTCAAAAACTATCACTGAGAAAATTCTATGGCTTTGTTTTTTAGGGATCTCCAAACTCTCCAGCCCTCCAGCTGTTGCGGAACTACCTGTCCCATGAGGCATTGTAAAACTCTGACATTCACAGACATGACTAGGCATGATAGGAATTGTAGTTCCTGAACAACTGGAGGGTCATGATTTGGAGATCCCTGGATTAGATGATCAATGAGATGTCATGCTCTGAGCCTTAAAATTAGAACCAATAGCAAAACATGAGTGTGCATGGATTAAAACCCCTGTAAGTTTATTTTTTGCCATCTGTATCCCATTGACGAGATTTACCTTCACTTACTGTTCCATAGCCAGAAAAAAAAGTGAGAGGAAAATCTTTAAAGTGAGAGAATCCCTGGTGGTCACCAAAACAGGTTCTGGTAACAACCCAAAATTATGGGATTTTTTTCCACTCTCTGTGAAAACAGTGAACAGGAAAAATAGAAGGCTAATCTCCTTAATGGGGGCATGGATAATAATAGAAACCTGACAGATGTTCTAATCCTTCTCCTTGTTTTTTCATTAGTTATACTTTAACTTTCATCAACTTATACATTGGATGGGCCAAGTAGTTCTCTTGATTTGACACCCACATATATTTAACTGTGGGAGTGGCGAGTTCAAATCCCCTGAAAGATCCTTGTCAGTTAATGCCAGGGGGTTAAGGGCTTTCTACAATTCTTCACTTCACAGTGGTGGTTCTGGCAACTGCCCCCTCAGCACTGCATCTTACGAGGATGGGGAAAAAGTCTAATGTTCTTCTATAGATAGAAGAAAAGGGTGTTTTGGTGGGTTCCTCTTCAAAAAAAAAAATCAGTTACTTTGCTTTGAATGGACTTAGTGATAAATGCTTCTCCCACTGACCTTTGGGATGGACTGCTAGCAAAACAGACATCCTGGAGACTTCTACGTATACTTTTGTCATAACATTTACCCTGCCCCTGGTCATCCCAAGTAGATTACCCACTCAATTATATGGAATGGACCAAAGATATAGTCTTTAGTTTTGCTTTGACACATTTCTGACATGTTATGGGCAAGTAAAAGAATATTAGCAAGTGGATAAAAATATAAAGCTGAAGGTGCATGCACGAAGCTCACCAAAATGGCTGCATAGCCACGGAGCTCCGCGCCGTTCTGGATATCTGATCCCAGCCGCAGAGGACAGAGCCCGCAAAACGAGTCGGTTTCACCGCCAATAGATCCGGGACAGCCAAGTGAATTGCCTGATGTCCGTGGGTTCTACGCGGAGAAAGCTCTCCTGCCACCTGGAATCCACATTACAGCAGCCCGATCCTTCCAAAATGGCGGCCGCGGCTCCACGAGGCAAGGACCTGGAACTAGACGGATCCATAGCAGACCAGGACACTGATCTGGCACCAGCTACCACACAGGGGAATAACACAGTGAGTAACCCACAAATGGCCTCACTATCCCCCACATCCACCGAGTCACTGATAGGCAGATCTCTGGGAGGATTTCACCTGACACCCATAAGTGACCTATTAGCTACACCAGACAACTGTTTAATTGGGCCTCACCTCTCCCCTCACTCCCCTGCAGACTTGCCTGCAATGATGTCTGCTTTCTCTAACATGCTAACCAGGGGCCTGGCTCAAACAGCAGCCCAGATCACCTCATCTATACATGTTGATTTGCAAATAGGGGTCCGGATTGAAACTATAGAAACTGACCAGGCTGCTGGTAGAATTAATCAGAACACCGCCAGGATAGCTCCAGACGATACAATTTTAGAATTAGGGTTCTTCCAGAAACAGTGAAAGATGTTCCAACGGCAGATCGCACCCTTCTTAGGGACCTAATATCGGAAATTCCAGGACACAGGTTAGAACTGGATAAAGCACACAACCTGTACGTAAGGATGGACTTCCCAGAGACATGATCGTCAAACCTCATTTTTACGCAGTCAAAGAGGAGGTGATGAAAGCATCATGGAATTCAGATAAGCTATCAATCCAGTGCCACCAAATCCAAATGTTTGCGGATCTCTCCCCATACACGGTTCAAAAAAGGCGCACTTTGATACCATTGCTCCAGGTCCTAACGCAAAAAGAAATTTCATATAGATTTGCCTTGCCTTTTTGCCTGAATTTCTCCTACCAGAATAAGCCCTATGGCTTCTCATCCTAGGGGAAAGAGAACATTTGCTACCATGTCTGGGGCTCATCACCCAAGAAATCCCACAGCCGTCCACCATCAGAGGACCCCCTTCCATGAAACGCCCATCTCCGCCTAGCCCACTGACCCCTTTCTGGCAAAAGCAGCAGTCGAAAAGGTCAAAAGACTCTCGCCCCCCCCAATGTGATGCTTCACCATGCTGAAAGTCCTTCTTTACTCCGCTCCTTCCGGAACTGTTTTCAGGATTCCTAGTGGTTTTCACCCCAGTCGACTTAAATGTACATCCAAACCCTCGTTGGGGGAACTGCTCTTTACCTGTATTGTTTTTCCTCCCAACGAATGCCAGTTAAAGAGTTTGGTTCATGTTTTCAAATTATTATTTCTTTTGCTTTCCCTTTTTATTTTTCCCTACTCCGGACCACCAAGATCCAGTTGCTTTATTTGCTCTCACCTCCCCACCGAACCTTCTCCATTTGTCTTACAACCATGTAAACATATATCCAACACTTCAATGGACTCTGGACAGCCGAGGTTCTGGATATGCCAAGCACTATGACAACAGGATGTGGGTAAGGGGGTGAAGTTCTCCTGCTTTGCCACCTCACAGAGGGGTATAGCAACAACTTTTATCATTGTGTGGGTCTGAAAAATGTTATCAACAGTTGTTTGAGTGGAATACTGTAATTGTAGTCTGGGGGACCATTGATGACAGCGGAGAAGTCCCTGGAACAGTGGACTTCTTGCTGGAGTCGCGAACCCTCTGAAAGACAGCTCCTCCCATATTTTTCATAGTTTGTACTTTGACAGGGCTCTGTCTATCAAATGTTAATGTTGATATATAATGGCGGGTTGCAATGCACCTCCCTTAGTCACTGTGAGGATGAGGTTCTCCTTTCAGAGACAACGTGACTTGCCTGGGATGAGGGAAGAGCTCTCTCTCCTGGGATCGGGGGGGGGAGAGGCAGGACCCTTCCACACTCGACTTGTACACTTGACAGATGTATGCATTTATGTACTAATCAACCTTTCTCTTCCTTTACTTTCCTCTCCTTTCCTCTCTCTCAATCATCCAGCTCTCAACCTACTCAAGATTATACAAGGATCTACCCATCACAAGCTCGGGCTACCAGGAAACGTTTGAGCATGACACTCCACCAAGACACCTTTCCTCTTAGGGGAAAGTTATCTCTCTATTTAGCACACTTTCACTTATCTGATCCATGACTGATCCAGCACAAGCTAATCGTACATTAACCATTCTATCCCACAAAACCCAGGGGTAAAACACCCCGGTAAAACGTAGAAAAATGCTCCAACTATACCACATCTTAAAGGCGGCTCTTATAAACCAAAATTCCTACATCAATGATTCCCAAAATTCTATTTGGCCAACCCTGACAATAAAACAAGAGGAGTAGCTATAGGATTCTCCCAAAAACTCAACTTCACATTATCAATGGTTATTAGAGACCCAGGGGGACGTTTTCTTCTGATTAAGGGCTCCATAGACGGGGGGACTTACACATTTGTCTCTTATTATGCCCCTAACAAGGGTCAGGGAATGTTTTTTGAATCTATGCTGACTAAATTAAAACCACATTTTAAAGGAACTGTCATTCTGGGGGGAGATTCGAATCTACCATTTGACCTATCCCTGGACAAGTCCAGAGCGAGGTCACCAACAGATAAACGCCCACCCGGACAGAGCTTAAAAATAGCAAAATTGCTAAACACCCTAAGTCTAGTGGATATATGGAGGGAACTGAACCCCCACGCCACAGACTACACTATTCAGCCCCACACCACTATTCAGCCCCACACCAGACCTATTCCAGGATAGACCACATTTTTTTACCAGCCTCAGCCATCGCGCTAGCCGTTACCTCTTAGATCAGAGACACACCACTATCAGACCACTCTATTATGTCCCTATCCATAAAATGTCCCATAGGAGCAGAGAGACCCTATAAATGGTGTCTTAATGAATAATTTTTGAGCAACCCAGTTCATTGTACTATTCTCCAGAAATCCTTACGGGACTTCTTCCTTGATAACGACGATGGTACAACTGCCCCATCGACACTTTGAGCAGCACACAAGATGGTACTGAGGGGAAAGTTGATTCAACTGTCCTCTCAAATAAAACGTGAACACAAAGTAGAAGTTCAGAAACTTACCAGGGAGTTCCTAGAAATAAGTAAATCACATAAATGTAACCCCACATCTGACTCTTTACTCAACATGGATCGAGTACAGCTTAACCTAGCATTAACCAGCGCAGCAGAGAAACATCTCAGATGGATGGGTGCGAAACTCTATTACAAATCTAACAAAATAGGAACTAAACTGGCAGTGAAATTGAGCCCCAAGACACAAACATTGTCTTTTCCTAAGATCCGAACCCCTACGGGAGACCTGACTCAAAATCCTGTCATCATCCAGTCCTTCCAAGAATTCTACTCCAAACTTTACACAGACAGTAACCCCCCTACCACTCACAAAATAGACTCCTTTCTTTAGGGTTGATCACTTCCCAAATTAACGGACACGCATAGGGAAATCCTAGACAGTCCCTTTTCAACAGAAGAGGTTTTAGAGGTTATAAAATCACTTAAACAAGGCTCGGCCCCAGGCCCGGACGGTTTCTTGGATGTTACTACAAAAAATTTGGACCTACCCTAGCTCCCCACATGGCATGGTTCTATAATTCTCTATGGGGGGGACCCCCATGGATAAGGATTTAAATACAGCCTTTATAACGGTTATTCCCAAACCGGAGAAAGATGAAAGCGAGGTGGGCAACTACTGCCCAATTTCCCTTATAAACAATGACATTAAAATGATGACAAACATCCTGGCATCCAGAATGTCTAGCTTTATAGCTAAGTATGTACACAAAGACCAGGTGGGCTTCATCCCAGGGAGACAGGGCCTGGACCAAGTTAGAAGAGCCATAAGAAGGCTCCATTGATTTAAAGAACGCTTTTGATTCTGTCTCATGGCCATACCTCTTTGACATTCTGGAATGGTGGGGATTTGGTCCCAATGGGAATTGTTCACTCTTTATAATCCACCCCAAGTGCACAAATTCGGCTAATGGGCCATTATTCCAAAAGTTTCAACATTCTTAAAGGCACTAGACAGGGGTGCCCCCTTTCACCGCTCATATTTGCAATTGCAGGCTAAACACTAGCAATAGCTATCAGATCCAACCCAGACATTAAAGGGGTCTCCTGTGGTCAAGAACACAAATGTGCTTTATTCGCAGACGATATGCTGCTCTTTGTCACATACCCGTTAATCTCCACCCCAATATATTACGAACACTTAAAGATTTTGGATCTTGGGCCTCAATGTCAATGTATCCAAATCAATTGCACTAAATATCTCAGTTCCTCAAAACCTTGTCGATTAATAAAAACATCACTTCCCTTTCCCCTGGGCTAATGAATCCATACCATACCTGGGAATTACACTTCCCAACAAAATATACAAACTCTTGCCACAAATTACCCTCCAATGTTTAAAAAACTGAAAGAGGACCTAAAGGCTTGGTCAAAATGTGGTCTGTCCTGGCTGGGTAGGGTCAACGCGGTAAAGATGACACTGATCCCTTGTATACTTTTCCGCTCAACCCCATTCCTAGAAACAAAAAGATTATCGCTAAATTTCAATCGAAAATCATTAATTTTGTCTGGGGGAAACAAGGACACCGCTTCCTAAAAGATATTTTCTTCCGGCTCAAAACACGGGGAGGGTTAGGACTCCCAAACTTATGGTGGTATTACCAGGTAGCACAATTGACCCAATTTTCCACTGTGTATTCAAACCGGACTGGATAACCCCAAAGCGGACTGGATAACCATAAAGAGACAAGCAGTTCCTCTCCACACAATACACTTAATGATGTGGTGCCCCCCAAAACAAAGACCCCCATCTTAGCTCCAACTCTTTCACATTCCTTGTCATTTTGTGATGTACTCCACGGACAGAATGCCCTGATCTCTACCATAAAACCCCTAGCCCACCTTTTTTACAACCAGAACTTTAAGTCAGGGATGAACATTCTAGCCTTTAAGTGGTGGTTAAACAAGGGATTGTATAGAATAGGCCATTTCTTTACCTCAGCAGGCCCACTCACACTGGGTTACTGCTAAAACAAACTGGAGATGCCAAATGTGGAGAAGTTTAGATTTTTCCAGATTAAGCATTTTCTACACACCTTATGGATAGTCAAGCCTAACCCCCCAAAACCAACAGCCTACGAACAATGGTGCTTCAACCTCATGGATCAGAGAGGTGGGTTTTCACTCATATAAGCCTCCTTGTAAACAAGACCAGCACACCCCTCTATGCTCAAGCTTGGGAATCTGATCTGGAACTACAACTGGACCCAGGAAAATGGTTTCTCTCTTTTCAAAAATCATATAAAGGTATCTTAAATACTGGTCTAACTTAAGCCAATGTTAAGATTCTCACTAGATGGTACTATGTTCCTTCTAGATTGGCAAGAATTTACACAGACGCCTCTCCCTTGTGCTTCAGGGATTGTAAACAGGTGGGTATTATGCACCATATCTGGTGGACCTGTCCACGCATTAGAGGCTTCTGGAATAGGTTCTTCCATCCATAGACAACACTCCCAAACATACCCAAACCCTGATATTTTTCATGCTTCTGGGAGCAAAAATTACTGTGGCAGGGGCGTGGAAGAAGCCCAGGATATCAATGCTGATCACAAAACGTAAGATCGCTTGAATCATGACACAAGAAAAAATTGCAGAGAAACTTTTAGACAAGGTACCTAAGTTTGAAGCAATTTGGGAACCGTGGGTATCATATATTAAAGTTCCCCTTTATCCGGGTCATAAAACCCTTCAAGCAGACTAAACTGGATGACTGGCTTCTCCTCTCCCCCAACTTCAATCGATGCGCTATCAATACTCTTTATTTATGTCTTTCTCATTTCCTCTTATTGTACCAAGTTGCCCCTTCAGGTGTAAGCCTGAATGGCACAGTTAGTTTAATATTTGAGTACTTAGTTCTGATTTAGCGAATACAACATGAGATTTTTACTGGCCGGGAATCGCCACCCAATGTCAGCAATATTTTCAATCTAATGACAGGGAAGGCACAGCATGAACCTTCTTAGCAAAAATAGGATGGGGGGAGGGGAGAATAGCTGATTCGGGGTGCTAAGTCAGACTACAGGGGACTGTACAGACCACAGCGTGATCCCTCTGGGGTGGCCTGTATGAGATCTCTGGGGTCACCTGAACCTGGACCATACCTACTCCTTCGCCTGACTGCCCTCAGTCTACTTATTTACCAAGAACACGGAAAGGTTAACTCAATTCAACATGCATGCTCATAGCTCATGTATTATTCCTGCCTTATGGATGGACATTTACTCATCACTGTATTGTAAATATCTATTGTTACTTACCTAATCTTTGGCTGTAATGCCCTGTACACACGATCGGACTTTCCGCCAACAAAACCGTGGATTTTTGCTCAAAGGTTGTTGGCTCAAACTTGTCCTGTATACACACGGTCACACAAATGTTGGCCAACAATTACAAACGTAGGAACGCGGTGACATACAAGACGTACGACGATCCGAGAAAAAGGAAGTTCAATAGCCAGTGCGGCTCCTTCTGCTTAATTCTGAGCATGCGTGAACTTTTGTGCGACGGACTTGTGTACACACGATCGGACTTTCCGACAACAAAGTTTTGTTGGTGGAAAATTTGAGAACCTGCTATCAAACATTTGTTGGCGGAAAGTCCGACAGCAAATGTTCGATGGAGCATACACACGGTCGGACTTTCCGCCAACAAGCTCACATCCAACATTTCCAGTCGGAAATTCCGACCGTGTGTACGCGGCATAAGTCTCTCCCGACAGGCTATGTTGACCTACAGGAGGGGGTAATATTTACAGTGGGGACGGAAAGTATTCAGACCCCCTTAAATTTTTCACTCTTTGTTGTATTGCAGCCATTTGCTAAAATCAATTAAGTTCATTTTTTCCTCATTAATGTACACACAGCACCCCATATTGACAGAAAAACACAGAATTGTTGACATTTTTGCAGATTTATTAAAAAAGAAAATCTGAAATATCACATGGTCCTAAGTATTCAGACCCTTTGCTCAGTATTTAGTAGAAGCACCCTTTTGATCTAATACAGCCTTGAGTCTTTTTGGCAAAGATGCAACAAGTTTTTCACACCTGGATTTGGGGATCCTCTGCCATTCCTCCTCGCAGATCCTGTCCAATTCTGTCAGGTTGGATGGTAAACGTTGGTGGATAGCCATTTTTAGGTCTCTCCAGAGATGCTCAATTGGGTTTAAGTCAGGGCTCTGGATGGGCCATTCAAGAACAGTCACGGAGCTGTTGTGAAGCCACTCCTTCGTTATTTTAGCTGTGGGTCATTGTCTTGTTGGAAGGTAAACCTTCGGCCCAGTCTGAGGTCCTGAGCACTCTGGAGAAGGTTTTCATCCAAGATAGCCCTGTACTTGGCTGCATTCATCTTTCCCTCGATTGCAACCAGTCATCCTGTCCTGCAGCTGAAAAACACCCCCACAGCATGATGCTGCCACCACCATGCTTCACTGTTGGGACTGTATTGGACAGGTGATGAACAGTGCCTGGTTTTCTCCACACATACCACTTAGAGTTAAAGCCAAAAAGTTCTATCTTGATCTCATCAGACCAGAGAATTCTATTTCTCACCATCATGGAGTCCTTCAGGTGTTTTTTTTAGCAAACACCATGCAGGCTTTCATGTGTCTTGCACTGAGGAGAGGCTTCCGTTGGGCCACACTGCCATAAAGCCCCCACTGGTGGAGGACTGCAATGATGGTTGACTTTCTACAACTTCCTCCCATCTCCCAACTGCATCTCTCGAGCTCAGCCACAGTGATCTTTGGGTTCTTCTTTACCTCTCTCACCAAGGCCCTTATCCCCTGATAGCTCAGTTTGGCCAGATGGCCAGCTCTGGTCGAAGGGTTCTGGTCGTTTTAGGGGGCGTGGTCAACATCACCCAGTGACCATGCCCCCTAAAACGTCACAGTCCCAGCATGCTTAGGGACTGTGACGGCATAAGGGGGCGGGGTCTCCGCCTATATAAGTCACAGAGGAGCGCTCAGAGAGCAGTCCAGCCGGAGAGACCGTCGTGTCAACATCTGGAGAAGAGAAGAGGGAAGAAGCCAAGAAGCCAGAAGTCCAGGCCTCCACTGGCAAAAGAGCGGCATAAAGACAGCGGAGGAGCCGGCAGAAGAACTGGAACACCGGGAGAAGAGGCCAGAGAGAGCGGAGAAGAACCAACCGGACGCCAGGAGAAGAGGAACCAGAGGGACCCCTGAAGCCAGAAGAAGACCCCCAAAGCCAGAGGAAGACCCCCGAAGCCGGAGGAAGACCCCCCTGGAGCTGTCTAATAAATTATTAAAAAAACCTGTGTAGTGTGTTTTATTATTGACACTTTTTCCCTAGGTAAATGGGTAGGGGTACCATGTACCCCATACTCATTCACATAGGGTGGGGGGCCGGGATCTGGGGGCCCTCTTATTATAGGGGCTCCCGGATTCTGATAAGCCCCCTGCCCGCAGACCCCGATAACCAACGGCCAGGGTTGTCAGGAAGAGGTCCTTGTCCTCATCAACATGGGGACAAGGTGCTTTGGGGTGGGGGGCCCTGCAGGGCACCCCCCTCCCCCAAAGCACCCACCCCCATGTTGAGGGCATGCGACCTGGTACGGTTCGGGAGGGGCGCATGCTCGTCCCCACCCCCTTTCCTGACCAGCCGGGCTGCGTGCTAGGATTGGGGTCTGGTATGGATTTTAGGGGGGACCCCACGCTGTTTTTTCGGCGTAGGGGTTCCCCTTAAAACCCATACCAGACCTAAGGGCCTGGTATGCCCCGCGCTCGCCGCAATAGGAAAATTTGTTTTTCCTATTGCAGTGAGTGCGAGATGCAATACCATCCTTGAGTCGTATCTGGTCCGTCGGGCTTTCCGTCGGACCAGCATACGGACTTTCCATCAGGAACTGAGTCCGACGGAAAGATTTAAAACATGTTTCAAATCTAGGTCCGGCTGACTTTTGGAGGAAAAAAGTCAGCCGAAGCCTACACATGATCGGATAAGTATGCCGGAAAGTCCGCTCGTGTGTGTACGCGGCATTACTTGTAACAGTTGCTTTTAGAACCTAAAGGGTACATTTTGAATGACATTGGAACATCTAGTTTCATCCCCTTTTACTAACAAAAAAAGTGGCTACTTGTTTCTTTTCATTCACCATCTAGTGTAAAAAAGTCTGGTGTTGTCATTTTCTTTATTTTATACTATGAACGTGCTTTAACAGATGTTCATTGTGTGACCTTAACCTTAAAACTGTGAAATTACTTTGCAGCTGCAATATTGTACAACAATGTAACAGCTCACAACTGACTGGTGGTTTATTAACAGCATATGAATTAACTGAAAGCTTATCTATTATTCGTCAGAAAAAAAGTGACAAGGCTGACCAAAAGCCTGACCCAAGTCCCTTATCTACTTTGGTTATCTTCCCAACTTCTCTGTCTCTCGTGCGCTAGAGACCTAGGTGTGTGAAATCATCTCACCTGTCACTCTCCAGCACCCCTATATTGCTCCTTCCCTACACCCAGTGGCGGCTGGTGCTCAAAATGTATGGGGGGGGCGCAAAAAAATTTGGAAAAAAATCATCAATTGCAGCCACTGTGCCATCAAATGCTGCCACTGTGCCATCAATTGCAGCCACTGTGCCATGGAATGCTGCCACTGTGCCCATCAAACCCTGCCACTGTGCCATCAAATGCTGCCACTGTGCCCATCAAACCCTGCCACCGTGCCCTCAAATGCTGCCACTGTGCTACCAATTGCAGCCACTGTGCCAAATGCTGCCACTGTGCCCATTAAACGCTGCCACTGTGCCCATTAAACGCTGCCACTGTGCCATCAAATGCTGCCACTGTGCCAAACCCTGCCACTGTGCCCATCAAACGCTGCCACTGTGCCATCAAACTTTGCCAGTGTGTCCATCAAATGCTGCCAGTGTGCCCATCATATGCTGCCAGTGTGCCCATCAAATTCTGCCAGTGTGCCCATCATATGCTGCCAGTGTGCCCATCAAATCCTGCCAATGTGCCCTTTAAATGCTGCCAGTGTGCCCTTGAATGCCCCCAGTGTGACCCCCGCCCACTCGCCGTCTGCCTGGCACTTACCCTGCCTTGGTGGGGCTGCGGGTGACGGCAATGAGTGGGGTCCTCCATGCATCTTCTGCCATCCTTATCTCCCGTCCGTTTCAGCCAATCAGGTGACAGGTAACAGACCCGAGCACCTGATTGGCGGAGAGGCGGTTTAGTGTTAGGAAAGCGAATATTTATTCGCTTTTCTAACACAGCTGAGTGACCTGCGAGTGCCCGGCATGGCGCATGCAGGTCACTTTTTTGACGCCTATTAGAGCCTATGGCTCTAATTAGGTGCTTCAAAAACACCCCCCGCCACTGTAATTCAGGCGCCCTGCGCCCGAAAAGGGGCCTGGCGCCTGAATAGGGGGTGGCAGCGGCGGCCATAGATTTTCAGCGGACAACAGTCTGTTGTCATATTTTCCTATCGTGTGTACACAAGTCCGTCACACAAAAGTCCAAAATACAAACACGCGTGCTCGGAAGCAAGGACGAGCCAGAAGCGGTGGGTCTTGTAAACTAGCGCTCGTAATGGAGAATTAACATTCGTGACGCGGCAAATTATGTGATCTCGAAATGCAGCGCACATTCTCTTCTTCTTTAATGGGATAATAATGAAGCTGCTTTGCTGGTGATACTGATGGAGTTCTGCCAAACACATTTTAAAAAGCTTTTATTTTCTAGTGATATCAAGAATAATATTATTATGCTTGTTTATTTTTTGGGGGGGGCAAGTTACCACAACACCTTTATCCCGTAGTTTTTAAGATCAAAGATACAACTATGTTGGGGTCCCTTGTTAATTTTACCTTGTATTTTTTTAAATGTAACTGACTACTCCCAAACTGTCATTTGAGGTAAAACACATAGCCAAGTATTATTCTACACAATTTTTTTTTATTGTGCATTTAAAAAAAAAAAATAATTAGAGATGCTATCTGCCATCCAAATATAAAGAACTTAAACAAAAAGTTCATTCTTTGCATACAAAAGTAGTCAAATTGGAGATTTGGGGTTAAGGGGATGTGAGGAGGTTTGGGGAATGTGGAGCTCTGAAGTGGTTTTGTACACGTTTGACCTTTTGTTAGAATTTTAAGACAATGCAGTGTGGTACTGCAAAAAAGCTCACAAGCAATATTATCTAAATGTTCTGCCAGTTAACAACTCATACAAATTTGAGAGCTTTAGCTTTTTTTTTTCTTTTTTTTTAAGAGTAAACTTATCTACAGCCTTTGCATCTGTTGTGTCTCGTACTTCCACTGTTCAATTCAGGCCTATTACTGCTGGATATAAGAAGCAGGCATGCCAGTCAAAACAACCTAAAAAAAAGCCTTTTTTTTCACATTGATATTAATTAGATTGGGTGCTGCTGTACTTACATCACGCTAAATATAAAAGTAAAAAATATACAATTATATATCCAAGTCTATAACTCCACATACAGCTTAAAAACACCTCCTAAGCATGTTGTTCAAAAGTTTTTTCCCATGTTGTCCTTGACTTCAAATTAAAAGGAGGATCCTCTCCCAACAAGAAAGTGCAACAAACACCAGGACCGTCTCCTACAGATGATTCAGCTGCAGGATC
Source organism: Aquarana catesbeiana (assembly GCF_042186555.1). Classification (NCBI taxonomy): domain Eukaryota; kingdom Metazoa; phylum Chordata; class Amphibia; order Anura; family Ranidae; genus Aquarana; species Aquarana catesbeiana. The sequence goes on along the minus strand of NC_133324.1, from coordinate 104,090,973 downwards.
TGGACACCACCAGTGCAGAGCTTGCTCAGGAATGGCAGCAGGCAGGTGTGAGTGCATCTGCATACACAGTGAGGTGAAGACTTTTGGAGGATGGCCTGGTGTTAAGAAGGGCAGCAAAGAAACCACTTCTCTCCAGGAAAAACATCAGGGACAGACTGATATTCTGCAAAAGGCACAGGGATTGGACTGTTGAGGACGGGGTAAAGTCATTTTCTCTGATGAATCCCCTTTCTGATTGTTTGGGGCATCCAGAAAAAACCTTGTCCGGAGAAGAAAAGTGAGCACTACAATCATGTGTGGGGTTGCTTCTCAGCCAAGGGAGTGGGCTCACTCACAATTTTGCCTAAGACCATAGCCATGAATAAAGAATGGTACAAAAACATCCTCCAAAAACAACTTCTCACAATCATCCAAGAACAGTTTGGTGAGGAACAATGCCATAAGGCAAAAGTGATAACTAAGTGGCTTGGGGAACAAAACATCAAAATTTTGTGTTCATGGCCAGGAAACTCCCCAGACCTTAATCCCATTGAGAACTTGTGGTTAATCCTCAGGAGGAGCGTAAACAAAAAGAACACCACAAATTCTGACAAACTCCAAGCATTGATTATGCAGGAATGGGCTGCCATCAGTCAGGATGTGGCCCAAAAGTTGATTGACAGCATGCCAGGATAAATTGCAGAAGTCTTAAAAAAGAAGGGTCAACACTACAAATATTGACTCTTTGCATACACTTAATGTAATAGTCAATAAAGTCCTTTGACACTTAACATGTCATTATTTGGGATATTCACATTTGTTCTACTAGTAAACCCTTTTATTCAATACAAATTCAAATGGTGATTTCATGTGCTTTGTGTTGTTTATTAAACAAGATTTTTTATTTAATATTGGATACCTGGGTTAAATCACATATCTGGGCACAATTTATACAGAAATTTAGAATATTACGGGTTCAGGAACTTTCTCTAAACAAATAAACAAAATAAAATAAAATGAAAAATAGATAGATAGATCATCCCTCTATGGGCAGATTGGTTGTACAGTCCATCTATCAATCAACCTGTGTACAACCAGCCTGTTGAATTTTTCCCAAATGATCAGTGTTGCCGGCTAGAGCCAGTAGCACTGGTCCTTGCATTCTGATTGTGGGGAAGTCTCCCCACTATCAAAACACAATAACACAGCGGGAGGTGGATATGGAAATATTTTTTTTTTTCATTCAGCCTAATAGTTGAGCAAAAAAAAAAAAAAAGATTAATGCATGGCCAGGGTAAGTTCTCAGAACTCTCTGCTGTTGTGAGGATAATAGAAAAATCTAGACAAGTCAGGCAGGTGGCTGCCTTCCAAGACATCTGCCTCTAATGTTTTTAAAGAAAATAAATAGAGAAATAGATAGATAGATAGATAGATAGATAGATAGATAGATAGATAGATAGATAGATAGATAGATAGATAGATAGATAGATAGATAGATAGATAGATAGATAGATAGATAGATAGATAGATAGATAGATAGATAGATAGATAGATAGATAGATAGATAGATAGATAGATAGATAGATAGATAGATAGATAGATAGATAGATAGATAGATAGATAGATAGATATCTGGGGACAGCAGATTGTCGCAACAATGACAGAAAGCACTGATTACACAAATTGTTTAGGTAGACCTTGAAATCCTAGCCCAAAACATCAGATTTTTGTAACTTTAAATATATCAGGAAATCATTAGAGGAAGTCACCTAAATGGGAGATTTCAGATTTATGGGCTTATACTAATATGCCCCTGTGACTCCAAATACATGAACCTAGTAGCATTTACTATATGTGAATGGTAGTGTTTAAGTAGACATTTCCTTCAACAGAAGTTTTGTTTTACAAGTCTAGGTCAGAGTGACGATTTCTTGTTTGCCGGGTTTGTTTTCAAAGAGAAAGCCAAATGTCACAGCTATTCAAGATCTGTGGATTGGTCAGAATTGTGAAGAGTATCTGCTGGTACCAAGGGATGGGAAATTAGGAACAAACGGAAGGAAGGTCAGGGGTCAGGTCCTACACTAAGACAAAAAAACATTCAAGTACAGAGTGACTATGTTTGTCTGTGCGGAAGAGAGTTACATTGCCTTCTCGTCATCCTTGGTGGGCACTATAGGAATAAAATGAGACAGCTCCAGTTTACATAATGGAAATATGTTACTATGACATGGATGTTTATAAATGAGTCACCGTTGTGAAATATTAATCAATAACTTTAAGATACCTGTAGTAGTAGGAATACTGATGAAATGTACATTTGTATTCCTATGCATTAAAGTATAGCCAACGAAAAAGAACATAATACAGTCAGGCAACATAAACATTTTTATTGATACAAAATGTTTTCTATGTGAGTGCAGCAGTGAAAGCCACAAGATATACACCAGTTAGCCATAACATTATGACCACCCACCGTAACCCTTTGAGGTATGGAGTCCACTAAACCTCGGAAGGTATGCTGTGGTATCTGACACCAAGCCATCAGTAGCAGATCCTTTAAGTTCTGTAAGAGGTGGGGCCTCCATGGATCAGGCTTGTTTTTCCAGCACATCCTACATATGATTAATTGGATTGAGATCTGGAGACTTTGTAAGCCAAATCAACACCTCAAACTTTTTGTGTTCCTCAGGCTATTCTGGAATTCATCTGACCAGGCCACCTTTTTACATTGCTCTGTGGTCCAGTTCTGATGCTCACATGCCCATTTTAGGTGCTTTTGGCTGTGGACACAAATCAGCACAGTGACCAATCTGCATCTACACAACCCCATATGCAACAAACTGTGATGCACCGTGTGCTCTAACAGCTTTCTATTAGAACCACCAATTTTCAGCAGTTTGCGCTACAGTACTGTTCTATTGGATTGGACTACACAGAGCCAGCCTTCACTCCCCATGTGCATCAATGAGCCTTGACACTGTCACCAGTTTGCCGGTTTTCCTTCCTTGGACCACTATTGGAAGCCCCTGACCACTGTAGACCGGGAACATCCCACAAGAGCTGCAGCTTTGAAGTTGCTCTGGCCCAGTTGTCTAGCCATTTCAGTTTGGCCCAGTCAAACTCGCTCAGCTCCTTATGCTTGCCCATTTTTTTCTGCTTCGAACACATACATGCAAGCCATGCTTTGTTGGAACAAGATGAGTAACTAAAATCCACAGAGCACCAGTGCAACTGAACCAGTGTGAATCAAAGCAGTGCCCTTTTAAATATAATATTTTTGCATATCTCAATTCCATGAAAAATCCCAGAAATAAGAGGTCCTCATTTTAGGATAGTGGGCTCATCTTGCAATAACTTGTCTAGTTATATTTTGTTGTTTTCTCCAGAGCCCTGCTTCTCAGAAGCTATTGTTTATTTGTACTGATGATAAGCGACACACTTTAAACACTAGGACTAGGATGCAGTTTGGAATAACAGTTTTTATACCATGAGCCTGTATCTGTACTGTAAACTAGTGTTCTGGGAGCAGACAGCAGATCCCAGTGCTGTGTTCTGAAAAACAGCAGACACCAGATCCCAATGATCTCTCCTTTGAGTTGGCCCAGGGACATTAAGGAATGCTTTGCATGACTCCATTCTTTATCCTAAATGATTTGGATATTCATGGTCCCTAACACTGTATGGAGTACCTATACAGCATTTATCACTATCCAACTCGCAGACATTTTTAGTTTTTATTTTTCTACAACTTTCCTACAACTTAAGATAACTATTGGAGGGTGGTAGTTGTTATACCTGTCCCTCTGGTATTTATTGGCCCCAGAGACAAATTCACTACCTGTAGCACTTGCAATTACACCCTAGTTTCGAACAATTGAAAACCAATGAAACACTGGATATTAATTTAGCTGTTTTATTTTGAAGCCTAAACTACGAAGAGCACAGGGAGAAGAAAGAACGGTATTATGTGTATAGTTTTGGTGCCTGTGCTTAGCTAAACTAAGGCCTTGTTATTTGCAGTGCTAACAATGTATTCCTATTGACTCCTACAGCATTCTGTATTAAAAGGTGTCCCCCTACAAGAGGCCAAAAAAAACTCTCCATACAAAGTGATACATCTAAAAAACAGATATTTACCAACATTTTCCTTTCCTGGCACCTCATCATGTCACTACAAATGGACCAGCTGCACCTCCTAGAGCCTGAGGACAGCCCCTTTGATTAGCTATAAAGCCCCTAACCTTCTCTGTAGTCAAAGTTCCAAAAACAAAGCCCAATAAAATTATACCTGGCTGGGTAGTAGAGTTAACAAAATGAGGCATGTGGAAGAGAGAACTTTGGTAAGTATCTAATAGGAATTTTAAATTTTACAGGTGCCTTACCATGTCACCATGAAAGGGACATACATCGAAATAAAACAACAACATGGGCAGGTTCTGCTAAAGATAAACATTTACTCAGACAAGCAACATAACAAAATACAGAAACCTAGAAACAAAATCATAGTGAGAAACCTCTGCCATATCAAGCTTATAATTGGTGACCAATGTGTTATGAGAAGACCAGTTTGCAGCCCTGAAGATGACATCTGTCAGAATTTCCACTGCTGCTGCCCATGATGCCAGCGCACTCCTTGTCGAATGTGCTCTAAGTCCTGCCAGAGGATCCAAATCAGTGATGCTGTGGAATACTTTGATGGTCCACAGAAGCCAAGCTGTGATGGTCCTTGACAAAGCCACTTGAACATTCTTGCACCTAATGCCTTATTGAGACTGTCTGCTCCAGGTAACAGACAAGGAGCCGCTTTGGATCCAAGGTGTGCTATTTCTTCTCCTCTTCACTTAAGGAGTAGGAAAATACTAATAGAGACCACTCCATGTTGAATTGGAATTTAGACATAACTTTCAACAGAAAATCTAACAAAAGTCTGAGAATAGCCCTATCTTTGTAAATTAAACAAAAGGGTTCTCAAATGTTCAGGGCCTGGAGCTCTGAAACCCTGCTGGCTGAAAACAAAGCAATTAGAAAAACTTTAAGTTTTAAGGCTCCATGTACACGGGACGCTGAGGCAAAGTCCTCTGAATGATTTTTTTTGACACCTTGAAACCGGCGTTTAAAACGCCCATTTAGCTGCGTTTTACCGCATTTGCGTCTAGAAGTGTTTAGTTAAGATAACATCATAAGACCCTCCCCAAGCTCAAACAGTATTATTTAACTATTTCAGCCATTTTTTGAGACCAGAGTGAGTAGCAGCAGCTGAGAGAGCAGCAGTGTACTTATATTTAGCATGTCACTTGCCACGTCGTCTGCCACAAGTTACGGATTGTCACTTGACACACATTGCGGATTGTCCACTTGCCACGTTACCTGCCACAAGTTGCGGATTGTCCACTTGCCAGGTTACCTGCCACAAGTTGCGGATTGTCATTTGCCACATCACCTGCCACAAGTTGTAGATTGTCCACTTGCCAGGTCACCTGCCACATGTTGCGGATTGTCACTTGCCATGTCACCTGTCACAAGTTGCAGACTGTCATTTGCCACGTCACCTGCCACACATTGCGGATTATCACTTGCCACATCACCTGCCACAAGTTGTAGATTGTCCACTTGCCACGTCACCTGCCACAAGTTGCTTTTTCAAATCTAACAACATATAGTAGGTGAGGTCGAAAAAAGACACAAGTTCATCAAGTCCAACCTATATGTGTGATTATGTGTCAGTATTACATTACATATCCCTGTATATTGCGGTCATTCAGGTGATTATCTAATAGTTTCTTGAAGCTATCAATGCTCCCCGCTGAGACCACCGCCTGTGGAAGGGAATTCCACATCCTTGCCGCTCTTACAGTAAAGAACCCTCTACGTAGTTTAAGGTTAAACCTCTTTTCTTCTAATTGTAATGAGTGGCCACGAGTCTTATTAAACTCTCTTCTACGAAAAAGTTTTATCCCTATTGTGGGGTCACCAGTACAGTATTTGTAAATTGAAATCATATCCCCTCTCAAGCGTCTCTTCTCCAGAGAGAATAAGTTCAGTGCTCGCAACCTTTCCTCATAACTAAGATCCTCCAGACCCTTTATTAGCTTTGTTGCCCTTCTTTGTACTCGCTCCATTTCCAGTACGTCCCTCCTGAGGACTGGTGCCCAGAACTGGACAGCATACTCCAGGTGCGGCCGGACCAGAGTCTTGTAGAGCGGGAGAATTATCGTTTTATCTCTGCAGTTGATCCCCCTTTTAATGCATGCCAATATTCTGTTTGCTTTATTAGCAGCAGCTTGTCATTGCATGCCATTGCTGAGCCTATCATCCACTAGGACCCCCAGGTCCTTTTCCATCCTATATTCCCCCAGAGGTTCTCCCCCCAGTGTATAGATTGCATTCATATTTTTGCCACCCAAATGCATTATTTTACATTTTTCTACATTGAACCTCATTTGCCATGTAGTCGCCCACCCCATTAATTTGTTCAGGTCTTTTTGCAAGATTTCCACATCATGCGGAGAAGTTATTGCCCTGCTTAGCTTAGTATCGTCTGCAAATACAGAGATTGAACTGTTTATCCCATCCTCCAGGTCGTTTATGAACAAATTAAATAGGATTGGTCCCAGCACAGAACCCTGGGGAACCCCACTACCCACCCCTGACCATTCTGAGTACTCCCCATTTATCACCACCCTCTGAACATGCCCTTGTAGCCAGTTTTCAATCCATGTACTCACCCTATGGTCCATGCCAACGCACCTTATTTTGTACAGTAAACGTTTATGGGGAACTGTGTCAAATGCTTTCGCAAAATCCAGATACACCACGTCTACGGGCCTTCCTTTATCTAGATGGCAACTCACCTCCTCATAGAAGGTTAATAGATTGGTTTCGCAAGAACGATTCTTCATGAATCCATGCTGATTACTGCTAATGATATCATTCTTATTACTAAAATCTTGTATATAGTCCCTTATCATCCCCTCCAAGAGTTTACATACTATTGAAGTTAGGCTAACTAGTCTGTAATTCCCAGGGATGTTTTTTGGGCCCTTTTTAAATATTGGTGCTACATTGGCTTTTCTCCAATCAGCTGGTACCATTCCAGTCAATAGACTGTCTGTAAAAATTAGGAACAACGGTCTGGCAATCACCTGACTGAGTTCCCTAAGTACCCTCGGATGCAAGCCATCTGGTCCCGGTGATTTATTAATGTTAAGTTTCTCAAGTCTAATTTTAATTCCGTCCTCTGTTAACCATGTAGGTGCTTCCTGTGTTGTGTCATGAGGATAAACACTGCAGTTTTGGTTACTGAAGCCCCCCGATTCACTCGTGAAGACTGAGGAGAAGAATAAATTCAATACCTTTGCCATCTCCCCATCCTTTGTAACCAGATGTCCTTCCTCATTCTTTATGGGGCCAATATGGTCTGTCCTCCCTTTTTTACTGTTTACATACTTAAAGAATTTCTTGGGATTTTTTTTGCTCTCCTCTGCTATGTGTCTTTCATGTTCTATCTTAGCCATCCTAATTGCACCCTTACATTTCTTATTGCATTCTTTATAAATTCTGAATGCTGAGGATGATCCCTCAACCTTGTATTTTTTGAAGGCCTTCTCCTTTGCTTTTATATGCATTTTTACATTGGAGTTAAGCCATCCAGGATGTTTGTTCGCTCTTTTAAATTTATTACCCAATGGGATACATTGGCTAATGCCCTTATTTAATATGCTCTTAAAGCAAACCCAACTCTCCTCCGTATTCTTTGTTCCTAATATTTTATCCCAATTTATGCCTTTTAGCAAGGTTTGTAGTTTAGGGAAGTTGGCTCTTTTGAAATTCAGTGTCTTTGTGTTCCCTTCATGTTTCCTATTTGTGTGATTTATACTGAAACTAATTGACCTGTGATCGCTGTTACCTAAATTGCCCCGTATTTCCACATCTATTATCAGGTCTGTATTGTTGGTAATCAGTAAATCTAGTAATGTTTTATTTCTAGTTTGTGCGTCTACCATCTGACCCATAAAATTGTCCTGCAAGACACTAAGGAACTGGCGAGCCTTAAATGAATGCGCGGTTCCCTCTGCCCAGTCTATGTCTGGATAATTAAAATCCCCCATTATCATAACACTTCCCATCCTTGCTGCTAATCCAATTTGTGATAGGAGATCCGTCTCCACTTCCTCCCTCAGGTTAGGGGGCCTATAGCATACTCCCAGTATTATTTTCCCCTTAGTTTCATCCCTTTGGAGCTCTACCCATAAAGATTCCACCTCCTCCCTAGCCCCCTCAGTGATGTCATCTCTCACATTCACTTGTACATTATTCAGCCAATCATGAGAGCTGTTGAACCAGGTCTCTGAAATTCCCACAAAATCCAAATCCTCCTTGTACAACAGTATCTCTAGTTCACCCATCTTGTCTGCCATGCACCTGGCATTGGTGAACATGCCACATAGTTTAGACCGGTCGCATATTGTCCTCGTATTGGGTGTTTCAAGATTGCAACTAGGACTTGCTACTATACTCACCTTGTGTTTTTGTGCTTTGGTTAACCTACCACTAATGCCCCCTATACTACCCTCTGGAATATCTTCCGCGCTGGCTATCACTGTCTCTGGACCCTCCCCCCAATCGCCTAGTTTAAAAACCCCTCTAACTTTTTGGCCATCTTCATTCCCAGCAGATCTGCACCCTCCTCATTTAGGTGCAGTCCGTCCCTTCTATAGTACCGGTTACCGACTGAGAAGTCGGCCCAGTCCTCCAGGAACCCAAACCCCTCCTTACTACACCAGCTCTGATTGGCCTTTTCACCTGAAGAACTACCAGTATTGTAGCCACTAGGACCCCAGAAAATTAGGATATTCACAAGCTGAAAGGAATGTATGATTGTTGAGCCTCTCTATTTTCAGATGAATTACTATAATTTTCTCCTGAGGGAGATAAGCTCTCCCCATAACAATGCTGAACTGTACTCCCAGATATACTTTTCCTGTCTGTATAGAGAATGAGGGTCACCCAAAATACATCAGTCTGTTTGAGATACACAAGATTAAGTAATGTTATGAGTTGCCTCTAGGTGATTATATTGGTATTTATCAGCTATCCAAACTTTCCTAGGTAATGCAGCATTCAATCTCGACTAGTCACTAGCTTGTCCCTCATTGAAGTTGTCCAATTAATGATACAACTAGACTCCAGACTCCCGAATCATGGCTACTATGGCTTATAGAACTTTTGTGATGTTTGATTGGTTGACTTGTGGTATTTTTGGAGATCTAACTAACGTTTATGTAGAGCCTTGCTGTAGCACAACAACTAAACAAGAAATGTGACCTACTCAATTAGAAAAAGTGTAGGCTTTAACATAAATTTATATATATATATATATATATATATATATATATATATATATATATATATATATATACATATATATATCAGTGGCGGCCCGTCCATTAGGGGTGCATGGGTGCTGTCCCCCCTATCCAATGCATCCGGCCCCCTGATCTACATGCAGGGCGCCTGACCATGGATTCCAATGGGGGGGTGTTTTTTTTTTTTAAGCACGTGATTAGAGCCAGAGGCTCTAATAGCTTTCAAAAAAGGGTTGGGCTTGGGGCGCACCCAGTTGTGTGACAATAGTGAATGAATGCTTGGGTATTTTAACAATGTAACTGATCTGGAGCGGGATAAGTGCCCTGCTCCTAGGTTAATAGCCTCTGAGTGCCTTTCTCTCTTTGGAAGACTCTGCAAGGAATTAGGGCTATGTGATATGTGCCAGCGTTTGCATCCTGATGAATGCGCCTATACATGCTACTCTAAAACATATAATTCTCTGTCAATAATTCATTTGGTTCTGTGTTCCACAGAGCTTATTCCATGCTTAGTTAAAGTTAATATAGAACCTCGTGGAATCTCAGATCATTCTCCTTTGCTATTTACTTTAATATCAGGATATCAGGCGTCTAATTTGCCTTGGCAGGTGATATGGAATGCTCTAAAGGCTTTTCTCTGGGGATTGTTAATCCAAAAAAATTGTGCCATTAAAACTGCATCTCATAGAGAGTTGGAACTTGCGAAGGTGGAAACTTTGGAGGCGGAAGCCAATCCAGGAATCTTCTTTGGATAGCCAGCAGGAGTGGCTATCTGCTCAAAGAAGGTTGAATGAACTGCTGGAACTCAGGGCGAGGAATAAATTGTTTTTTCAGAAGAGATTGATTTGGGCTGAGGGAGAGGCTGGTAGGTTGCTGGCCCAGATAGTGCGGTCTTAATCTAATCCTACTCATGTATCAGCTCTGATGAACAAAGAGGGAGAGTGCACCAATCAGACTAGCTCCATTGTATCTATTTTCCAGTCTTATTATCAGTATTTATATACCTCTAGGGCTGACTATACTCCAGCTGAGCTGTCTGCCTACCTGGCCACTATTAATTTACCGGTTCTCCCAATAGCAGATTGGGAAATTCTTAATGCTCCATACCCTCTACAAAAACTGGAAAATGTGGTAGCTAGTTTTTCCAACTCTAAAGCTCCAGGGACCAAAGGTCTCCCCATTGAGATCTATAAAAGATATGGAGAAATGCTGCTTCCAGCCCTTCTCGATATATTTAATGAGGCCCTCTATATGGGTCGGCTTCCAGACTCTATGGGTGAGGCCATTATAGTAGTTATTCCTAAGAAAGATAAACATCCTTTATATCCTGAATCCTATAGACCAATTTCTTTACTATCTACAGATGTTAAAATTCTTGCCAAAGTACTTGCTACTAGATTAAACAAGGTTATTAAGCATATTATCTATTCTGATCAGGCAGGATTTATGCTTACTATGTCAATGGCAGTACATATTAGGCGTACCTACTTAAACATGCAGTTTCTGAGGGCGTGGCCTGGATGGCAATGAGATAGGACGTGAATGATTAGAGCTCCGCTCGTGGTAGATCCTGTACACGGTATCCTGCGACCTAAAAACGAACTTTTGGCCCTATATTTGTGAGACTGAAGTCTGCTACAACAACCGAGACATGTCCCCGCCGAAGCGGACTAATACAGCCTCCTCGTCCCTGGAAAGGTATCGGAGAACGGAGCGGGACATCGAGGGGCAAGATGGCGCCTCCTCAACAGCACATACCACTCCTCACACAGAGCACGAGGCAGCCGACATGGCGAAGGTTTTGGATGCGATTTCCCTGTGTCAGTCTACCCTTACGACCAAGTTGGAGGAGGTGAAAGTGGACATTTCCCTAATAAGGCAAGACATGACTAAGCTCCGGGAACGGGTCACTGAGACGGAGACCAGAATCAGCCGGGCAGAAAATACACTATACCCCTTACAGCATTCCCAGGAGGACCTAAAATGCCAAATACAACAACTGGCACAGAAGCATGACGACCTGGAAAACCGTGCCCGCAGGTACAACCTCAGCTTCATCGGCCTGCCGGAGGGCTCAGAGGGTGTTGACCCGGCCATTTTTCTGGAAAAGCTCCTTATAACTACATATGGCAGAGAGGCCTTCTCCGCCACATTTGTAGTGGAACGTGCACACCGTATGCCTGCCCGCCGTCCACCTGAAGGAGCCCCGCCATGCACCTTCATCGCAAAGTTATTAAACTTCAGAGACTGGGATGCAGTCCTCCGATTGGCCAGAATCAAAGGAAACATTCCATTCCAAACAGGATTTGTCTCAGCGTTTCCAGACTTTTCTGCGGAGGTACAAAAGTAACGCTCCAGATTTACGGAGATCAAGCGGCGCCTGCGAGCACACCACATAAAGTACGCCATGCTCTTCCCGGCTTGTCTATGCATTGTGGGAGATGATCGGGCATATTTTTTTGAAGACCCGGTACTTGCCTCGGAATGGCTGGATCAGCGGGATGCCGAGAAAAACCGACCTGCCTGAAGATGATGTCTACACGCCAAGAAGTATAGGTGAGACTCCATGCCCCCTCACAGACCCTAACACTTAACTTACGCACTGCACCCTCGATGGGGCCTTTGGTCCTGGTAGGCGATGCAGGTTACCAATTGATGACCCTGTACCCCACTAGAATTACTGCGGTGCTTGCCATGGAACAGGGTACTCTATACCTTATACACCCTTATGTCTGGAGTGACTCGCCTATATACTCTCCGAACAGGGCATATCCCCTGGACTCCAACATGTGAATCATTATGGCCCATTTTGAGACACCTCCACACAAATTTTCTACAACCAGAGACTTTATTTAACTTGAGGAGGCTTACCGCCATTATGCCTTCCCCCCAGATCTACATATTTCAAAGCATGGACACAGCCCCAATCAGGGGGGATGGGGGGGAGCGGGGTTATCTGTTAACGGCTAATAGATGGTTGATTTCAATGTCTTCATAGGATGTTTATAAATGTTATATACCACACATGGGCATGTGAAGGGGCATACACAGCCAATAAGTGTTGATAAAAGGTAATGTCTAGAAATCTGATTGCTGGGCTAATAACCAGCGGCTTGTTCGCCCCCACCAACAGTATGGTATACTATCACCGGCGTGGCCCAATAGGCTTCTGCTGATGACGGTACAATTAGTGCGCACTACTTCTGTTTATAAAGTTAACACGTTACTTAAAAGTAGTCGCACAGGTTATGGGTCTAAGGCCTCATCCCAGTTTGGGAGGCTGAGGGCAGGGAGGGGGGTAAGGGAAATGTTTCAATTAAGTTTAAAGAACATGCAATATAAATCACTGAGATGTATTTGTAATAGATATGTATGGTATCATTTGCAGTTGAGATGTAATACTCCACGGGCAGTGCTGTGGAATAGGGATGAACCTGTCCTGGCAATGGTATCCAGCCATTTCCCTATAAACATCCACCCGATAAATATGGCTGACATGGAACGTCAGGGGAATCCGTGACAGATTTAAACGTACCACAATTTTTGGCTGTCTTAAGTCATACCGAGCAGACATAATTGTATTGGTTGAAACACATATTACAGGTCAGCTCCAGGTTGCGCTGAAGCGCCCATGGATAGGATGGGCATATCATGCCACGTATTCTTCCTATTCAAGGGGCCGTCTCTATATTGATTGCCAAAACGGCCCCATTTGGTATAATTTCAGTGTGGACGGATCCCCAGGGCAGGTTCATTTTTCTGCACTGCACTATTTGTGGCTCACAATACCTGGTTCTTGCCTTCTATATCCCCCCACCCTATAACTCTAATTTAGTCACCGAAGGCATGTTGTACATGGCGCAATACCCCGCAATCCCTGCCATTTGCTTAGGGGATTTCAATGTAGTCCTGAACCCTTCAATAGACAGACTGCAGCCGAGTCAGAGTGGTCAATTCCCTGACACTACTCGATTTGGGCGTCTAATGACTGAGTTCTCTTTAACTGATACATGGAGATATAAATACCCGAACAATCAGGTTTTCTCATGCTTCTTGGCGACGCACTCTACTATGTCCCGAATAGATTTCATACTGATTTCAAAAGTGCTCTTACCACTGTTATCAGATTCAGGATACCACACTAGATCCCTGTCTGATCACGCTCCTTGTTGGGCTACCCTACACCTTACCCCACACACAGGACCCCACACGTGGCGTCGCCATCCCTTTTGGCTATCTGCCTTAAAAGATCAGGAGGACATTCGAGGGGAATGGCAATTTTTTTTCAATCTTAACAGGGGCACAGCATCGGTGGGTATGGTATGGGAGACATTTAAAATACATGTCCGTACTGTTCTTTCCTCACGCATAAATAGGTTGAAAGCTTCGTAGAAAGTCATACTCCAACTCGCCTCTGAAAAATTAGATTCAGCAACTAATGAATTTAAGCTACACCCCACGCCGGCCAAAGCATCAGCACTTAAATTACAAACCGCATTCTAGACCAATTGCACTTTGAAAAAGCCAAACAAAAAATTTTTTTCTCAAGACAACGGGTGTTTGAACAGGGGGAGCGTGCGGGTAAACTTTTGGCGTATCTGGCCCGCCAGGACGCTAGTCCACCGGTGGTGGTATCCTTGGTAGATTCACATAATGCACTTTTAACAGACCCAACGTCGGTAACAACAGCATTCTGAACATATTACGCTGATCTTTACTCCTCCAAAGTAAGGGTCACTATACAAGAGACCCAGACCTTTCTCCACAACATACCTCAAATCTCAGAATCCCAGATGAAAGACATGGAGGCCTCCCTTAATACGGATGAGATTATATTATTCTTTGATTTGATTGTTCCTCTACTTGGATCCCTGACTTCTGGCCTGGCTGATTACCTGATCTGGTTACTGAACTCTGGCTTGACTGATTACCTGATCTGGTTACAGAACTCTGGTTTGGCTGACTAACCGATCCGGTTACTGGACTCTGGCTATGCTTTGACTACGCTTACTCTATTTACCTTTTTATTAATAAACAAGTGTGATTTTATTGTACTTCTGTCTCGGTCTGGTTCATGGTTTCTGATAGTAGGCGAAGGCCATGAATTCAGAAGATACAGTCAATCCACTTGTTGGTAATATTTTTTCCAGATTGGATGAGTAAGATCACCGCATGGATCAGTTTGCCATGGCGTTACAAACGCTCCTGAATCGTACGGCTCACCTGGATACCCCCACTGTGGCTGCTCCGGTACAACCTGAGTTGCAGACCGTCCCTGCTGCTGCACCAGTGTCTGTGCAGGCACCCGCCTTGAGTATTACCTCTATAAGAGGTATGTCTGGTTCTGCCCCACTTCCCCAGCGATTTGGGGGCAATCCAGTTCAATGCAGAAGGTTTCTCGACTAAGTTGAGATATACTTTGAGATGCTGCCCCAGGCATTTCCCACTGACAGAAGCAAAGTAGGGTTCGTTATATTCCGAGCTTTGCAGTCCCACCCTTGCCTCCCTCACCTCCCATGCCTCCTGGTACCGAGTCGGTCAGTGAAGATGAACCCATGCACTTGGGCTTCACGCTTCACTCTGCAGATGAGAGAGCCTTTAGGAGGAGGGAGAGATTGTGCCTTTATTGTGGCCAGGCAGGTCACTTTTTGAAGTCTTGTCCTACCCGTCCTGGGAACACCCGAACCTTGAGGTCCTGTCATGGACAGACCTTAGGTGGTGTTGTGTCATCCCCAGTTATCCAGAAGAATAAGCCCCTGGATTTGGTCACCCTTTCTCGGGCTAATTCGTCTATCAAGATACAGGCTCTAATCGACTCTGGGGCTGCAGGCCTGTTCATTGATGCTGCCTTTGTATCAAAGCACTCAATTCCACTGCAGCTGTGTGACACTCCATTTGCCATTGAGGCTCTTGACGGGAGACCTCTACAGCCTGCACATGTGACTCATGAGACGTTTCCGTTGTCCATGGCTGTAGGGGCTCTTCACCATGAGATAATCCAATTCCAAGTGATTTCCTCTCCTAAGTTTCCACTGGTTATTGGTTACCCTTGGTTACAGAGGCACAACCCCTCTTTTGATTGGCTCCATGCTGAGGTTCTCTCCTGGTCACCACAATGCAGTGAAACATGCTTCCGGAAGGTAGCCAAGGTCCTGTGTACCTCTTCACTCTCCTCCCTGCCAGAGGAGTACTGTGATTTTAGTGATGTCTTTGACAAAGGTCAAGCTGGTAGTTTGTCTCCACACCGGCCGTATGATTGCACAATTGACCTTCAACCTGGTGCCATTCTCTCTTGTAGCCAGGTTTACCTTTTGTCGGTCTTGGAGGATAAAGCCATGGAGGATTATGTTGCAGACGCACTTTCTCTGGGTTTCATCCGCAAATCCTCATCTCCTGCTGGTGCTGGTTTCTTCTTTGTGAAGAAGAAGAGCGGTGAACTGAGACCTTGTATTGATTATAGGGGTCTCAATTGTTTCACGATTAAGAATGCCTACCCGTTCCCGTTGATTACAGAGTTATTTGACCGCCTCAAGGGAGCAATGGTTTTAACTAAGCTTGATCTGAGAGGGGCTTACAATCTCGTGAGGATTAAGGAGGGTGACGAGTGGAAAACTGCGTTTAATACCAGAACAGGCCATTATGAGTATCTCATAATGCCTTTTGGCCTTTGTAACGCCCCAGCAGTTTTCCAGGAATGTATTAACGATGTCCTCCGAAATTTGCTGCAGTTATAGGTGGTGGTTTATCTCAATGATATCCTCATGTTTTCCAAGTCCCTAGAGAGCCACCATACAGATGTCTGTTGTGTGCTTCAGAAATTAGGAGAGAACAATCTCTATTGTAAACTGGAGAAGTGTGAGTTCCATTCAGGAACAGGTTCAATTCCTGGGCTGTCATTTCCACTGCTGGTTTTTCGATGGACCCAGAGAAACTTTCGGCAGTCCTACAGTGGCCTCGACCCATGGGGTTATGTCCTCTGCAGCATTTCCTGGGTTTTGCCAACTATTATCAGAAGTTTATTTGTAACTTCTCGTCTCTGGTCAAGCCCCTGACCGATATGACCAGAAAGAACGGTAGCCCACAGAGTTGGTCTCCGGAGTCCATTAAGGCCTTTGAAAGTCTCAAGGCTGCCTTTGTTTCTGCTCCTGTGTTGGCACATCCTGATCCTATGTTACCTTTTATCCTTGAGGTTGATACTTCTGAGACTGGTGTTGGCACCCTTCTGTCTCAACATCCTACCTCTGAGAGTGCTATGCATCCTTGTGGCTACTTTTCCAAGAAATTGTCACCTGCCAAGTGCAATTATGAGATTGGTGACAGAGAGCTGTTGGCAATCATTTTAGCCCTGAAAGAATAGAGACAGCTCCTCGAAGGTACCACTGTGCTGGTTCTCATTCTTACTGACCATAAGAATCTCACATTCATGTCTGAGGCGAAACGCCTCTCTCCCAGAAGGGCACGTTGTCCCTTTTCTTGTCAAGTTTCAATTACATTGTCTCATTCTTACCCGGTACTAAGAATATAAGGGCTGACGCCTTGTCACGACAATTTTCCTCCACTTCCAAGTTGGAGTTGGTTCCAGTTCCTAAGATTCCTCCTGATCTTATTCTGGCTACGGTTCGCATCAGTCTTACTTCTCCTTTGGGTCACAAAATTCTTACTGCTCAGGTCGATGCTCCTCCTGAGAAACCTTGTGACCGCTGCTTTGTCCCAGAGTGTCTCCGTACTGTCGTGCTCCAGACTTACCATTCTCCCAAGGCAGCTGGCCACCCTGGTAAGAATCAACTCGTTTGGGCCATTTCCTAACAATTCTGGTGGCCTTGTCTACGGGCTGATGTAACTTCCTACGTAGCTGCCTGTTCCGTGTGTGCTCAGAGTAAGACTCCACAACACCTTCCAGTGGGCCTCCTACAACCCATACCCAATGGAGAGAGGCCCTGGACCCACCTGTCTATGGATTTCATTGTGGAGTTGCCCAACTCCCAAGGCAACACAGTTATCCTTATGGTGGTTGACTGGTTCTCAAAGATGTGTCATTGTATTCCACTTAAGAAGTTGCCCACTTCTAAGGAACTGGCTTCCATTTTTGCTCGGTAGATCTTTCGCTTACATGGGCTACCCAAGGTGATTGTCTCGGACAGGGACAGGGGTAGTCAGTTTGTGTCCTGGTTCTGGCGAGCCTTTTGTGCACAGCTGGGAATTCAGCTTGCTTTCTCCTCTGCGTATCACCTGCAGTCTAATGGGGCAGAACGAGCCAATCAGTCCTTGGAGCAATTACTACGTTGCTATATTTCTGACCATCACAACAACTGGTCAGACCTATTACCATGGGCAGAGTTTGCTCACAACAGTGCCTTGAATTCTGCTTCCTGATTGTCTCCGTTTATGGCTAATTATGGTTTCCAACCTTCCATGTTGCCTGACTCGTTTGTTCCGCAGAGTATTCCTGCGCTAGAGGAGCATCTCCATGGTCTTCGTTCCACTTGGGCACAAGTCCAGGAGGCTTTGCGTCATGCTAATGATAGGTACAGACTCCATGTTGACCGCAGATGCCTGCTTGCGCCTTCCTACCAGGTTGGGGACAGGGTCTGGCTGTCATCTCTCAACCTCCGACTTTGTGTTCCCTCACTGAAGTTCGCACCTCGGTTTATTGGGCCTTTCCATATCCTTCCCATATCCCGCAGGATTGACCCAGTGGCTTACGCGTTGGACCTTCCTCCTAGTATGCGCATCTTAAATGCGTTTCATGTCTCCTTATTGAAACCTTTGGTCTGCAACCACTTTACCACCTTGGTGCCACATCCTCACCCTATACAGGTTGAGAACCATGAGGAGTACATGAAGTACAATCCATTGTTGACTCCCGTAGGTTCCGTGGGCGCATACAGTACCTGGTGCATTGGAAGGGGTACAGTCTGGAGGAACGCTCATGGGTCTCATCCTCAGACGTACATGCCCCTGTCCTCCTCCATGATTTCCATAGACGATTTCCCCTCAAGCCCAGTGGTCCTCTGAGGGGGAGGGGTCGTTGAGGAGGGGGTACTGTCAGGGCAGGGCTCAGCCCTTCCTTCTCCGAGCTGGCTGCTCAGCTGTCAGCTAATTGCCAGCTCCCATCTCTCTCTACAGTTACCCAGCTGTTGTTGATTCTGCTCATCAGTCCTGCCTACTTAAAGCCGTCCAGCTCACTTGATCTCTGCCTTCGCCTTGGTCACATCACAAGAAACCTTCTGCTGTGTTCCTGTTTAAAGACTGGCTTTGCTGACATCCCTTCTGGCTCCTTATCCTGCTTGCTGTTCCTCTACTTAGATCCCTGACTTCTGGCCTGGCTGATTAACCAATCTAGTTACTGAACTCTGGCTTGGCTGATTACCCGATCTGGTTACTGAACTCTGGCTTGGCTGACTACCCGATCCTGTTATTGGACTCTGGCTATGCTTTGACTACACTTACTCTATTTACTGTTTTATTTTTATTAATAAACAAGTGTGATTTTACTGTACTTCTGTCTCAGTCTGGTTCATGGTTTCTGACAGTGGGCCATTCTTGAAAAGTTTCGTCTTGGCTCGGTCCTTGGCCAATGGGTCCGGTTGTTGTATACTGCTCCAAGAGCGCCATTTAGGGTCAATAGCCTTCAATCTTCTACTTTTAGACTATGGCAGGGCACTAGGCAGAGGTGCCCATTGTCTCTCCTGCTTTTTGCCATTGCCATAGAGCCTTTGGCCTGTCTGATATGGGCCTCTTCAGATGTCACTGGTCTGATTAGAGGTACTATAGAAGAAAAGATATTGTTATATGCCGACAATGTTCTTTTGTTCCTAACCAATATTCGTTCATCTCTGCTGGCAGTAATTAAATATGTTAAAGAGTTTGGCAGGTTTTCTGGGCTTGGTATAAACTGGGAGAAACCTAAACTATTACCTCTGGACTCTCTGTCGTATTCTTTACCATCTAATGTGTCTCATCTCAGGGTAGTGTTGTCCATAAAGTACCTGGGTATAACTATTTCTCCTTCCCCGCAGTTGTATATTTCAGACAACATTATTCCACTACTCTCTAGATTTCAAGCCCAAAGTAAAATCTGGAATAAGTTGTCCTTATCGGTAGTCGGCTGTATTAATCTACTTAAGATGATATGGATGCCTCAATTTTTGTATTTTTTACATAATGCTCCTGTTTGGCTACCCCTAAGGATTTTTTACTAAGATCAATAGTATATTCAGGTACTTAATATGGTGAAACAAAACCCCTCAAATAAAATTGTAGGTTCTCCAACACCCTAAAAACACTGGGGGATTAGCAGTTCCCAACCTGAGGATATATTTCCTTGCATCTCAATTACAGCACTATGCGGGATGGGACTCTGAGCAGCTATCTTTATCTGCTCGGCATCTATTCTCTCATGTGTTTAATGGTTGGCCACCACTACAGGTATTGGAGGGGGCACTGCGGGGGTGTTTTGCTTACTGCTATGCCTATTATCAAGTTAATGTGTAAAATATGGGATACAGTTAAGAAAATTATGGGGTTCTCCTATCCTACCAGATATACCCCTATATGGGATAACAAGAGACTTTCTGAACTTTTGACCCTTCTGGGTTTTCAGAGATGGGAAAAATGTCTTCTAATTCAGCTGTAAGAGAACGGTCTCCTCAAAACCTTTGAGGAGTTGAGAGGAGAGTTTTCTCTGCAGTCAAATTTTTGAGTTTTTTCAATTTCTTCAATTGCACCATGCCCTAAGGGTTCAATTTTCTTCAGTTGAGGTACTTTTTCCTTCTACCCCTGTTCTGGATAAAATAGTACAAGCAAGGTCAACCAAGGGTCTTACCTCTGTGACATATAGAGCATTGTTAGATAAGTTCTTATTGAACTTCCCATTCGCTCTAGGGCTGGGTGGGAACAGGATCTTGGCCCTATTCCTGAAAAGGCTTGGGACAATATTCTTCGATCTTTCCTCGTGTCTCTCTTTCTCCTTTACATAGACTAACTCAGATTTTCATCCTTCATAGGGTATATACTGTAGTACCCCTGAAATGTTTTTATACTATAGGCTTGCAATCTGACCCAACCTGTGCAAGATGTGGCAACACAGATACATTGGTACATCTCCTGTGGCGATGCCCCAAACTCCAGGGATATTGGGTAGAGGTGGTTGGTACTCTTAACAGGCTATTGGATGTTAATATCTTGGTCGAACCACTTACGTGCCTATTGGGTTACCATGATTCTTCTATTTATACTCCTCCTATCATAAATACTATTAGGCGTACCCTTTTTGTGGACCGTAGACAGATTGCCCTTAAGTGGACCTCTCCTTATCCTCCTACCTTATCTGATTAGATTTTTTATCTAAATAGGATCATTTCCTTCGAAAAACATATGTATTTCTTAAGGAACTCTATGAGGAAATTGGAGAATATCTGGTCACAATGGCTTGAGGCTATGTCTCCGGTAGTGGTATAGCTCAATCTTCACAAATAAGCATTGCTCTATATCTACTGTATATCTATATATCTGACTTTGTTTGCATATATATATTTTTCATTAAGAGGCATATCCTATGGTCATGTTTAGTCCACTCTATTTAGTAAGCATTAATTGTTCCTCATTACATTTTTTCTATAGGTTCTATGCTCCAAAGGTGTTGGGTGGGTGTGGGTGTGTGGTTTGGGGGTGAGGGGGGATCCTTATTTGATTTTTTTGTTTTTTTGTTGTATTTGTGATGTTTTATGGGATGTATTTTGTATAATGTGTTTATATTGTTGTTGTAAATGGCAAAAAAATAAAAAGAATCTGATTAAAAAAAAAGAATATTCACTATTTCCACACTGATCCTCCTCCCGGCCAATCAGAAAGCGGGTCCTGAGACCTGTCACCTGATTGGCTGAAAGGACAGGCGATCCTATTGGATGCCTAGGAGGAGGAGGGATGAGACGCACAACGGGAGACACATGGGGGAAGCCGCCGTGATGCAGAAGAGGAGGAGAGGACACAGGTGCCGCTGCCTGCAGCCCATAGCAGCGCTGCCCACCCGCAGCCTAGATGGGGTAAGTACTGCGCTGGATGACCGACCGACCGACGGACTGGGGGGTGCAGGTGACCCAATCGCCGACCGACCTAGAACTGGCAGGAGGGGTGGTTGTTTGCCTCCCCAAAAAATGCCAGCCGCCACTGATATATATAAATATATATATATATATATATATATATATATATATATATATATATATATAATGTATTTAGTATATTAGTGCAAAGAACAACAAGAAAAGGCGGTGTCTGTTTTTTCAAACTTTTCTACTTTAGATTTCATGTAGAACAATTGGTTAAATCTTCATGCCTCCTACAGGTTTTGTCCTCAAGTTAGTCTATTGAAGTGTAGCACATCATAGTCATCTATTGTGTTCACTGGTAACCCCACTGGATTTATTATAAAGCAGCATTAGGCACGTGCCTTTATTGCATGATGATATGAAGGCTTGAAATTAGCTTTGAAAACAGACATAGCCAGATCAGAGCAGCTGTTCTTTAAAAATAGTAATATGTCTGGGAATCCCTCTATTTGAAGAAAGAAAAAAAAAGCAATGTAGAAATTGGGCAGTGACACAACACCCTGCAGTGATTCATCATTTAGGTTGCATGTTCTGTAGGGTGCAGAGTGACACAAGCATTAAATGTTTGATGTCTGAACAGTGATGTAAGTGGCAGGTGTCTCTGTGACATACTATGGGCTATTACTGGTTCACATAAAGGCATTTCCTGCCTAAAAGTGTTTGTCCCCCATCACAAATCATGGGAAAAGGCCGCATAATAGACTTGAAAGCAACACTTGTTGGCTCTAGAAATCTCTACAATGAAAATTAAACTTAAACATTTCAGTGTTAAGAACTTTGGCGATCACTAAAGAAATATATATTGATGTAAAACAAAAATTCTGCAGATTTAGGAATCTCTAGATTTCTTTGCTGATGTTTCCCAACTCTTTTGGGAGGCAATAGAACTCATTTTCTATGGTTGTAATATCTATGGGCTATCGGTCTCGGGTAATGCAGCATGGATACTTTACTCTAATTTGCTAAAAATGAATAAAAGACCATGCTTACATTACATATAAAACATATCTTCGAGTTATAAAATAAATAGGTATCTGCATCTCAGTTGTAATATTGATTAGCCTGTTTTACAATTTTAGTTAAAATAAACAGCTATTTTTTTGATAATAACTTTTCTTTATATAACTTTTCTTTATATTGATCAAACTATATAATTTGAAAGCAAGAAAATATAAAATGCTATTTTAAAATATACCTATACATTTAGGAAATAACAGATTTAATTTATAATTCAGAATATGGATTACCTTCTATAGTTTAACAAAATAAGCATATGTTAAACACAGCACTTAATATTCATGATGCCATTCTTTGTCAGCTTGCATTTTCACACAGAATCTTGAAATTTTCTATGCCCCATAGCAAACACCCAAAGTACTTTTGTACCACTAGCCTTGCTCTGTATTGTTTATGTTCACATACATTTCCAGCACTTGCTGGTCGATTATTCCTGAGAGTCATTTTATTAAAAAAAACATGGAATCTCAGGTCTTCAGGAATACCATTTTTGTCCTTCGAGAACCTGAAGGGTGGTCATGGCGTGGATAGTAAATCATTTTTTAAATATCTTTTGTTTCGCCATGCCATCCTGGCACAGTTTGGAACTTTGACTCTAGAGCTCATGGAATCTCCACTAGAAAAATTGTTATCATACCCAGAACTCACCAAGTTGGTACCTACTTTCTACTGCCGCCTTCAGGTGGCTGAGGCTAACCCCTTTCAGAATTCCCATCGCAAATGGCTTATGCTGATGCCTGGGCTCTCTAAGAAGGGTTGGGAAGACGCTTTCAGGATGTGATCAGCACGGCTGATAGACTTATTCAATTCAAATTCATTCATCATCTTCACTACACTCCGGCTAGGTTGGCTCGAATGGGGTTTGGGTCTGCCACCACTTGTTCCTGCTGTGGCCTTGGGGGTGCACCTGTTCCACATGTTTTGGATCTGTCCGGTACTGTCAGTTTTTTGCCAAAATTCCTTTCTTTTCTTTAAGAACACCCTTCATCTTCCAGTACCTCGGACCCCGGATGTTGGACTATTAGTTATTCTAAATGACTTTGTTCCTTAAACACATGCTCACACTCTGCTTCGTATGCTTCTGTTTTATGCATGTAAACTGATTTTAATACACTTGAAGGACGGTGCTCCACCCTCCACTCAACAGTTCTATTGTTTAGTAAAGGCTGCTCTGCCTAAATTTAACCTGATATATAAGGGTTGGGCATGCCCCGAGAAGTTTAATAAAACATGGCAACCATGAATGGATATCTGTGAATCGTTTTGGGGGAGGTCTCTTTGTCTCAGCCAACCTAACTATGAATGTACAACTTTCTGTATGTATTTACTACACCTATATGTAGGCATTCTGGCGCAAGTATGTATGTTGTATATGTGTAAGTGTGTGTGTGTATGAATGTATACTGGGGTTTTGGCACTTACAGTATATGTCCCTGGATATTGGTAATGTCACCCACTCATCTGTTTTGAGGGCTGTTCATAGCCCTTGGGAGTTAGAAAATTTATGTGCCTTCTAGGTGCTTTACTTTTATCAGCTTCCACTGCAATTTCTGTAAATTCTCTTTCTGTGTGTTTACGGAAAAACTTAAAATAAACACCTTTCAAAAAAAAAGATATGGAAAACATAATTGTCATCTTACACAAATGTTGGTGAACTGGAATTAAAATGCACAGTTTGAAAAGTCTTGCTCTGCTAAAATCAATAGTGAGGTCATTGCTTAAATATTGCTGTATTTGTAAAGATAGTAGTTCTAGTTCTAGCTAATATAATATTCAGTTTTTCCTACAAAGCATTAATTTGAAAGATGTTTGAATTTTGTTACAGAATGTATTACAAAATTTTCTTGAAACCCTTGAAATGCTTTTTCAATTTAATAGAAAAGCTTTGTGCTGGAAATTATTCTAAAACTACTTATTAATTGTTTTTCAGTTGATCACCTTTAGTAGATTATATGCTGGAGATAATTTATTGGGCATTACAATGCTAGTCCAGGAGAAAACACATGCGTGTGCACAGGAATGCACAAGCACACAACTTCTTTTTGTTGGCTAAAGCAAGGAACATAACGTTTAGAGGTAGCAAAAATATGGTGAGACACTTCATCACAATAGCCAGACTTGTGCACACAAGAGGTGTCTCCACTTAAGCTTTGAAAGAGACGCCTAGGAGCTGCATGCAATAGTCATCAGCCCTACCTCTTGAAAGCCATCAAAATGCTGATGCTTCTGCTTGATGGGGCCTCTAATTATTTTGTAGTTTGAAAGTATTCTATAAAAGGCGTAAAGAGGTAATTCAGTACAGTTCTCTTTTATCTGTCCATCCATTTGATGTCTGTACAGAGAATGAGGGGCACCCGAAACACATCAGTCTGTTTGAGATACACAAGATTAAGTAGCAAGTGACATTAAAGACCACTGGGCCCACCCAGGAGTTCTGGAAAGGCTGTCACATACTGGCTTTTCACCATCAATCTGCAAGCGTTACACTGCTGCCAGGTTGCATCTCCTTCAAGTGTCTTGCTACTTTTTCTTTCTGGCTAAAACCTGCTTCTTAACCACTTCTACACTTTTTATTTTTCTCTTTCTTGCTCTTTTGCATAAATTGTTTTTTTTTTTTTCGTTTCATGCAGACCTAAACAACTGGCTACATTTTATTATTATTACTATTTTACCAAAATGAATACTACGCGTGTATTATTTATGTTGTTTTTATTATTCATAGTTATGATTTTTATTTATTAACTTTTTTTAAAATATGTTTATTTATGTTATTTTTTTGACCTAACTTGTGTTTGCGTCAAATGCACCAATCAGGTTCAAAGAAATAAATGTAAAAAAAAAAAATAGAAACTTTCCCTGACCCCTACTTGATGTTTAAAGTGAACAAAGGGCAAGATGAAAAGGTTCCTTTAGTAATCACCTTTGAGTTTACATTTTTTGCACCAAGTAATTGTCTTTTTTTATTTATTTCACAATGAATTTAACACAGAATATCTAGTTTTCTTGATGATTAGATATGAAGGTGAAAAAAACAGTTTTTGAAATCACATATGTTTTCCGATTGTAAATTAGTTTTACAAAAGTCAGCATTAAAGTTAAATAATGTAAATTTGCAAAAACAAAAGTACTTTATTACACATAAACAAAAAAACAAACAAACAAACTGTGTAGATAAAAAGGTAGGTTACAAATATCAAACAATGTAAACTAAAAAAAAACTCAAGTTGTAAATATCAATAACTGGTTTATGAAATAATTCAAAAACTGCAGGATTTTTTGTGTTGCACTTATATATTTAATTTTTTTTAAAAATATTAGTAATTGTCTTGTAGCAAATGTGCCACATATAAGCCAAGAATAAAATGGTGTAGATTTGAATTAAGAGAATATTAGAAATTACTTATACTTTTTAAAATTATGGTGTCACTGTTGAGCACTCAAGAGTGGAAAATCAAATGAATGCAAACCACACTTTTTGCATAGTACTAATAATCTGGATACTGAAAGACTTTTATCTAATTAATGAACATCTGAACTTGAAGCATTCTTTTACAGGTTTGCAAATTCTCTTTAATTTTATGAACTACATAAAGTCAACAACATACTTTTACAATATTAAGTTTCTATTTGTGTATTATATTTTGTTGTTACTAGTTCACTATGTTGAAGTCTCTCTGAAGTTTTTTTTTTTTATATTTTATGTTTTTTCTTTAGTTCGTGAAAAAGACAATTTATACAATAAATAGTCTGCATGTAAAAGTCCAAACACATTTTTATTCTGGTGCTTCCAAGGATGGTTTCCGACATTGTTAACAATTCAGTGCATGAGGTTGTCTGTGGCAGGGATTAGAGAGTTTGCATTGGCACGTTACACATTGTGTATAGTTCAGTGTTTGTGTGACTTCTAGAATGTGACACACAGCCAGGGGTCTGAATATCTGTCTGGCTACTTCATGTTGGGAATGAAAGTAACTAGCTAGCATGAGAAGGCATTAAGGGAAGCATACATGGTGTTAGACTTTATATGTGACATCAACCTTATGAAAAAGTCATAAAGATTTATAATATCTTTATTTATTCATTTATACAGTACAGTGCAAACATTTTAGACAGGTGTGAAAAAATGCTGTAAATTAAGAATGCCTTTAGAAATAGAAGTGTTAATAGTTTATTTTTATCAATTAACAAAATGGAAAGTAAATGAACATGAAAATGAATTCTAGGTACAGTTTTTAAAGGAACTTGGCAGGGAGGTTGTTCCAAAAATCTTGGAGAACTAACCACAGATCTTCTGTGAATGTAGGCTGCCTCAAATCCTTCTGTCTCTTCATTTTATCCCGGACCGACTCAATGATGTTGAGATCAGGGCTCTGTGGGGGCCAAACCATGACTTCCAGGACTCTTTGTTTTTCTTTATGCTGAAGATAGTTCTTAATGGCATTGGCTGTATGTTTGGGGTCATTGTCCTGCTGCAGAATACATTTGGGGCCAATCACACGCCTCCCTGGTGGTATGGCATGATGGATAAGTTCTTGCCTGTATTTCTCAGCATTCAGGACAACATTGATCCTGACCAAATCTCCAACTCCATTTGCAGAAATACAGAGTTCCAAACTTGCAAGGAACCTCTACCATGCTTCACTTTTGCCTGCATACTCTCATTATTGTACCACTCTCCAGCCATTAACAAACAAACTGCCTCCTGCTACAGCCACATTTTTTTACATTTTGGCTCATCAGCTCAGAGCACCTGCCACCATTTCTCTGCACCCCAGTTCCAGTTTTCATTTGTAGCTGAGTCGTGTAGCCTTGTGTCCTCTTTGGAGGTTTGGCTTTTTGGCTGCATTTCTTCTATTAAGACCACTTCTGGCCAGACTTCTGTGAACAGTAAATGGGTCCCATTGGTTTCCAGTTCTGTGCTGATGGCACTGATGGACATCTTTCGATGTTGCTTCTTTAAAAGAACTTGAAGAGCACATCTTGAAATCCCAGTCTGCTTTGAAATTCTTGCCTGGGAGATACCTTGCAGATGCAGTATAACCACCTTGTGGTTTGTTGCTGTGATCAGTCTTGCCATGGTGTATGACCTGGGACTTGAAACTGTCTTCCACAACCTCACCTTAATAATAGAGTTTGGATGTTGCTCACCCAGTTTTAAACCTCCTACACAGCTGTTTCAGTTAATGACTGTGTTTCAATCCACATATGACATTGATGCTTGGTATAATTGATTAATCATACACCTGATTCTAAACCTACAAAATCACTGACTGTGCAAGTGTAAGAACTGATGCCGGTTTGAAATCAAAAGATAGTCACACCAAATATTAATTCTATTTATATATTTATTCTTTTTGCTCACTTAGCAAATTATTGATAAAAATAAACAATAAAATAATATCACCTGACTACAACTTTTGCACAGTACTGTATATATATATAAATATATATATATTTACACATTTAAAGAGAAGGGATTGCAGCACAGAGAACTGCATTTATTGCACAAGAGATGTAGCTGTAGATTAAGACAAAAGATCAGCCAAGTGTTTCTTTAATCCAGGAGAATCTGCAAGAAAGTAATTAGATAAAGAAGCAAATACAAATCAAAATCGCGGTTTGAGCCACGTGGCAACCGAGTATTTAGTTAAAAATAAAATTCTAAAAAATCTCTTTGCATTTCAGAGCAGTGATACAAACACTACCCATTTTAACTTTAGGACATAATCTATTTTCATAAATCTAAGATCATCAGGCACCAGGAGCTCTGTCTGTGTAGACCTTACAATTTTGTTTGTGTTGTGACACCCTGTCTCTAATTGTATGTGTAGTCACAAGGACACCTCAATAAACTGTATTTGTGCTCCTACATGTACGATATCATTTAATTTTATAGTCCTTAGTGCCATCAGAACTAGAAAATGTATTCACCTTAATCTCATAGATGCATTCCGAAAATTATAAACATGGAAAGGACCCTTTCTGTGTAGGTCCTAAAAATGTATAAGGAAACTCCATTTTGTTAATCAGCGCACAGAAATATGTCATGAATCATAGCATTCCATCTGGTTCCCTGTATAGGCATACTCTGAAACTCCTCGATGTCTGGATACACCCTGTGCGTTTAATGCAGGAAAAGACATGTGCAGAGAAACCAGGATATTGGCAGACAAACGGAATCCTTATTTTCTTAACATTAACTCATGACTCATCCATTGTTATTGATTCCAACCAAGCTTTCTCTAAAAATTTGGCACAAGGCTTGTGAACTTTGAGTAACCTATAAAGCAATGGGGTAAAAGAATATTGTACTTACAATAATTCTGATACCTCTTTCAAAATTCCACTTTTTAAAGTTTCATCACTAATAAAACACAATTTCTTTTTAATACCCAGTACCAGATCAATAGACAATTATTCATAAATGTATACATTCACAAGCATCCCACCAACCCGCTGGGCTGGTCCATTATAGCAAGGGTGGACTTCTTATGGAATCCTTGTTCCAGCAGCTGCTTTACTTGGCAAGGCTTTATAACCTTTGTTCAGAAAACAAAATCTTTTTTTAGGAATACTGCAGATTTTTCATCTAAATGAGAAAAATGTCTATGACTAATCCCGATACATATTTCACTGGTGTTATGCACAACAGCGAGGCACAGCAATGGGATCTAATGTCGCTCCAGCTTATGCAGGCACTTTTATGAAAAGGCTTGAAGAACTGTCTATCTTTTTCAATGTAGCATTCATCATGCACTGCTTTGCGCTATGGCACTCCATTGATGATGCTTTTGCACTGTGGTGGGGCAACACTGGATCCCTTTCGGAATTTGATGAAGACATTAATAGTGGAAAGAATAGGTAAAGCTCCTGATCATGTAGTCTAGCAGCCAGTGCTCCTTGCTTTTCAGGAGAGTCAGCTGCAGGGAGCAGCTGTGTGTCTGAGTGTGCGGACCTGTTCAGCCTCATAGACAGGTGATGGATTCAGACTGTCATCTGATGAGAGTGTGGTACAAAGCCCGATACAGGGAGAGACATTGCTACAGAGCCTGTGTGTGTTTTTTATTATAAAAGTTTTTTTACTATTTTGTTTTCCAAGGGTAATATTTCCACCTGTTGTACCATTAAGCTTGATCTACTTTATATATGGCTGTATGTGGGATAGCTTAAGGACATTAATAAGTTTCTGCCCATGTCACAGCTTCCACGTCAATTTACACAAATCGTCAGGGCAAATTGTCAAACTGACTGCTGTCTTGCTCTTCAGAGCCCAGACAGTAGCTATGACATGAAAGACACACTAGGGATGAGCCTGCACTTAGAGCTGAACAAAGGTTCGACTCGAACATCGGGTGTTCGTTTGTTCTAAAACGAACCAAACATACTGGGCGTTCGCAGGAAATTCAAGCACCGCGGAACGAGATCGCAGTGCATTGCTGTATGATGATTGGCCAAAGAATGCACCTGACCAGTTGGCGGGACGCCTCCCATGAAGGCAGAGTTTTTCCGTTTTTTTTTTTTCCGGGACTGTCAGCGCCATGATTGACAATGGATTTACATTGCGGGACACTTAACTTTTACTTTTTAACTTTTTTTTCTTATATAAAAAAAGGAATTGTCAAAAACTGTCTGCTGTCGTTTTTCTTTTTTGACACTTTTTTGGTGAATGGGTAGGGGTACAATGTAGGGGTACATTGTGAGGGCTGGGCTCAGCCCTTCCTTCTATGAGCTCCTATCTCTCCACAGTGTCTCACCTGTTGATGATATCCTGCTCGTCAGTCCTGCCTACTTAAGCCGTCCAGTCCAGATGATCTCTGCCTTCGCCTTGGTCACATCTCTAGAGACGCTCTCCTGTGTTCCTGTTAAATACTTGCTTGGCTGACATTCCTTCTGGCTCCAGATCCTGCTTGCTGTTCTACTAAGCTGTTCTCTGGCTCCCTGATGTTTTGGCTTGTCTGATTATCCGTTCCGGTTCCTGAACTCTGGCTATGTTTTGACTATGTTTACCTTTTTCTATTATTATTAAACAAGTGTGATTTAACTGTACTTCTGTCTCAGTCTGATTTATGGTTTCTGACAGTAGGCGAAGGCCATGAATTCAGAGGATGCAGTCAATCCACCTGTTGGTAATATTTTTTTCAGATTGGATGAGCAGGATCACCGCATGGAGTCGCACGGCTCACCTGGAATCTTCAACTGTGGCTGCTCCGGTACAACCTGTGTTGCAGGCCATCCCTGCTGCTGCTCTAGTCTCTGTGCAGGTACCCGCCTTGAGTATTACCTCTATAAGAGGTATGTCTGGTTCCACTCTGCTTCCCCAGCGATTTGGGGTGATCCAGTTCAATGCAGAAGGTTTCTCAACCAGGTTGAGATATACTTTGAGATGCTGCCCCAAGTGTTTCCCATGGATAGAAGCAAAGTAGGTTTTGTGATTTTGGGCAAACCCTCTATGGGAGACGCAAAAACCTGTTGTCTTGAGTTACCCTGAGTTTGTGGCTTCTTTTAAAAGGGTATTTAACCTTCCCGCACGCTCCGCTTCTGCTGCCAAGTGCCTCATATTCATCAAACAGAGTACAACAACTGTTGCCGATTATGCCATTAAATTCCGTACTCTGGCAGCAGAGGTTGCATGGAACAACGAGGACCTAATGGCTGCTTTTTCTCATGGTCTCTCGGATACCATCAAGGATGAGATAACAGCCCGAGATATACCCACTGAGCTGGAGAAGTTGATCACGTTTGCCATCCTCATTGACTCCAGACTCAGAAAAAGACTTTCTTTTAAGGAGCGCTTGCAGAAGCCTCCTGTGCATTTGTCTCCGAGCTTTGCAGTCCCACCCTTGCCTCCCTCACCTCCCATGCCTCCTGTTACCGAGTCGGTCAGTGAAGATGAACCCATGCACTTGAGCTTCACGTGTCTCTATGCGAATGACAGAACCCTTAGAAGGAGAGAGAGATTGTGCCTTTATTGTGGCCAGGCAGGTTACTTTTTGAAGTCTTGTCCTACCCGTCCAGGGAACGCCCCAACCTTGAGGTCCTGTCACGGACAGACCTTAGGTGGCGTTGTTTCGTCCCAGGTTTTCCTGAAGGATAAGCCCCTGGTTTCGGTTACCCTTTCTTGGGCTGAGTCGTCCGTCGAGATACAGGCTCTAATCGACTCTGGGGCTACAGGCCTGTTCATTGATGCTGCCTTTGCATCAAAGCACTCGATTCCGCTGCAGCTGCGTGACACTCCACTTGCCATTGAGGCTCTTGACGGGAGACCTCTACAGCCTGCCCATGTGGCTCATGAGACTGTTCCGTTGTCCATGGCAGTAGGGGCTCTTCACCATGAGATAATCCAATTCCAAGTTATTTCCTCGCCTAAGTTTCCGCTGGTTATTGGTTATCCTTGGTTACAGAGGCACAACCCCTCTTTAGATTGGCTCCGTGCTGACATTCTCTCCTGGTCGCCACAATGCAGTAAGACATGCTTTCAGAAGATAGCCAAGGTCCTGTGCACCTCTTCACTCTCCTCCCTGTCGGAGAAGTACCGCGATTTTAGTGATGTCTTTGACAAAGGTCAAGCTGGTAGTTTGCCTCCACACCGGTTGAATGATTGCGCAGTTGACCTTCAAACTGGTGCCATACCTTCTCATGGCTGGGTTTACCCTTTGTCGGCCTTGGAGGATAAGGCCGTGGAGGAGTATGTTGCAGACGCACTTTCTCGAGGTTTCATCCGCAAATCCTCATCTCCTGCTGGTGCTGGTTTCTTCTTTGTGAAGAAGAGTGGTGAACTGAGACCTTGTATTGATTATAGGGGTCTCAATCGTTTCATGATTAAGAATGCCTATCTGATTCCATTGATCACAGGGTTATTTGACCACATCAAGGGAGCAGAGTCTCAAGGCTACCTTTGTTTCTGCTCCTGTGTTGGCACATCCTGATCCTAAGTTACCTTTATTCTTTGAGGTTGATGATTCTGAGAGAGTTGGCGCCCTTCTGTCTCAACATCCTACCTCTGAGAGCACTATGCATCCTTCTGGCTACTTTTCCAAGAAATTGTCACCTGCGGAGTGCAATTACGAGATTGGTGACAGAGAGCTGTTAGCGATCATTTTAGCCCTGAAAGAATGGAGACATCTCCTCGAAGGTACCACTGTATCGGTTCTCATTCTTACTGACCATAAGAATCTCACATTCTTGTCTGAGGCTAAATGCCTCTCTCCCAGAAGGGCACGGTGGGATCTTTTCTTGTCTAGTTTCAATTACACTGTCTCATTCTTACCCGGTAATAAGAATGTAAGGGCTGACGCTTCGTTACAACAATTTTCCTCCACTTTGAAGATGTAGTCGTTTACAGTACCTGTGATTCCTCCTGATCGTATTCTGGCTATGTTTCGCACCAGCCTCACTTCTCCTTTGGGTGACAAAATTCTTGCTGCTCAGGTCCATGCTCCTCCTGAGAAACCTTGTGACCGCTGCTTTGTCCCAGACTTACCATTCTCCTAAGGCTGCTGGCCACCCTTGGAAGAATCAACTCTTTTGGGCCATTTCCCAACAATTCTGGTGGCCTAGTCTACGTGCTGATTTAAACACCTTAGTAGCTACCTGTTCTGTGTGTGCTCAGAAGAAAGACTCCACAACACCTTCCAGTGGGCCCCCTACAACCCATAATAAGATATAAATAACACTGTGCTAATCCAATAGACTAAAGTGAAGCAGCTACATACAAATATGACCAATATTCAAAACATGTAGTAAATAAATGTAGCACTAATACCGAACAAACTGAGAAGTGATAAAGTGATCAGTGGAAATGACCCACTGAAGCAAAAAAGTATAAATAAGAGAAATAAAATAAATGAATAGAATTCAATGGTGAAATGAAGTGTCAATGGAGCCACAATGAAATAAAAAATGTATAAAGTGAGTCCAACATGAATGGAAAATCTTCAGGTCTGTATATCATCAGCTCAAAGATCTTGAACAGGAAATAGATGTAATACGCTTACCAGAAACAGTGGATTCGGATGCCGATGACACCGAATCAGACAGGCATTAGAGATCCCAGATGGAAGTGGTCGTCCAAGGAACCCCGGATCTCAAGGGGAATCCCTCCTCTGTTTTGCCAATCGTGACTGCCAGTCCATACAGACCGAGGGGAAGATGGAATACCCCAACCTCATGAAAGTCTCGGAAGTGTGTAAAGCTCAAAAAAATGTATAAAATGCCCCAATAGTGCAGATCAAATGGTATATTTATTGGGTATCACCCATAATCAAAAAACAGTTTAAAATAGCGCGATCACGTAGATGAATAAAATTAAGTGTAGGGAAGAGTGTAGCTCGCCCGACGTGTTTCGTCCAATTGGACTTCAACTGGGGCATCCCCTATAACTCATACCCAGTGGAGAGAGGCCCTGGACCCACCTGTCTATGGATTTCATTGTGGAGTTACCCAACTCCCAGGGCAACACACTTATCCTTGTGGTGGTTGACCAGTTCTAGAAAATGTCTCATTGTATTCCACTTAAGAAGTTGCCCACTTCTAAGAAACTGGCTTCCATTTTTGCTCGGGAGATCTTTCACTTACATGGGCTATGGGCTACCCAAAGTGATTGTCTTGGACAGGGGTAGTCAGTTTGTGTCCCTGTTCTGGCGAGCCTTTTGTGCACTGTTGGGAATTTAGCTTGCTTTCTCCTCTGCGTATCACCAGCAGTCTAATGGGGCCACAGAATGAGCCAATCAGTCCTTGGAGCAATTCCTACATTGCTATATTTCTGACCACCATAACAACTGGTCAGACCTCTTACTGTGGGCAGAGTTCACTCACAATAGTGCCTTGAATTCTGCTTCCCGATTGTCCCTGTTTATGGTGAACTATGGTTTCCAACCTTCCATGTTGCCTTACTCATTTGTTCCGCAGCGTATTCCTGTGTTAGAGGAGCATTCCACTTGGGCACAAGTCCAGGAGGGTTTGCGACATGCTAATGATAGGTACAGACTTCATGCTGACCGCAGACACCTGCCTGCGCCTTCCTACCAGGTTGGGGACAGGGTCTGGCTGTCATCTCGCAACCTCCAACTTTGTGTTCCCTCTCTGAAGTTTGCGCCTCGGTTTATTGGGCCTTTCCGTATTCTTCGCAGGATTAACTCAGTGGCTTATGCATTAGACCTTCCTTCTAATATGCGTATCTCAAATGTATTTCATGTCTCCTTATTAAAACCTTTGGTCTGCAACTGCATTACCACCTCAGTGCCTCGTCCTCCGTGAGGGAAGGGTCATTGAGGAGGGGGTAGTGTCAGGGCTGGGCTCCGCCCTTCCTTCTCTGAGCTGGCCGCTCAGCTGTCGGCTAATTGCCAGCTCCTATCTCTCCACAGTGTCTCACCTGTTGATGATATCCTGCTCCTCAGTCTTGCCTGCTTAAGCCATCCAGTCCAGTCCAGATGATCTCTGCCTTCACCTTGGTCACATCTCTAGAGGCACTCTCCTGTGTATCTGTTAAAGACTTGCTTGGCTGACATTCCTTCTGGCTCCAGATCCTGCTTGCTGTTCTACTACGCTGTTCTCTGGCTCCCTGACGCTTTGGTTTGTCTGACAATCCGTTCCGGTTCTCGAACTCTGGCTATGTTTTAACTACGTTTACTCTGTTTACCTTTTTTTATTATTATTAAATGAGTGTGATTTAACTGTACTTCTGTCTCAGTCTGATTCATGGTTTCTGACACACATGGGCAGCAGGATCTGGGGGTTCCAGATTTCGATAAGCCCCCTGCCCGCAGACCCCTACAATCACTGGACAAGGGTTGTGTGGTTAAGGCCCTTGTCCCCATCAACATGGGGACAAGGTGCTTTGGGGGGACCCCAAAGCACCCTCCCCATGTTGAGGGCATGTGGCCTGGTACGGTTCAGGAAGGGGGGCACTCTCTCATCCCCCCTTTTCCTGTGGACTGCCAGGTTGCATGCTCGAATAAGGGTCTGGTATGGATTTTGGGGGGATCCCCACGCCATTTTTTTAAAAATTTGGCACGAGGTTTCTCTTAAAATCCATACCAGACCTGAAGGGCCTGGTATGTATTTTGGGGGGACCCCATGCCATCTTTTTAAAAAAAAAATTGCTGTGGAGTTCCCCTTAATATCCATACCTGACCCGAAGGGCTTGATAATGGACTGGGGGGAACCCACGCCGGTTTTTCAATTTTTTTTTGCCGGGATCCGACAATACATTACAGCCGCAAGCAATTTTAAATGACATTTTTTTACTTTAGAAATGTAATTTTGCTGGGGTACTGTTATAAACATGGGAAAGAGGCGCTATTTTACAGGCAGACTAAGGGGACCCCCAGACACGAGATTTAAAGGAATGTTTCATTTTTATTGTTTCACTTTAGGCATTATTAAAATCACTGCTCCTGAAAGTTTTAAAAACTTTTTTTTTTGCATTGATACATGTCCCCTGGGGCAGTACCCGGGTCCCCAAACAATTTTTATGGCAATACCTTGCATATAAGCCTTTAAAATGAACACTTTTGATTTTTCACGTTCGTGTCCTATAGACTTTAATGGTGTTCGCACTAATTTTTTGTCTGTTTGCATGTTCTGCTGTGAACCGAACCAGGGGGTGTTCGCATGTGTTTGCATGGTAACTTTTATATACATCTGTAACAGTAGCATATAATGCATTTAAATTAGTTCTTACATGAAAATCAAAGGAAAATGTTAATACTAGCAACCTTGCAAAAAGTTTTGTACTTTTTACAGCAAGCATTCATTTTGTCAGAGAATGCCTACCAAACTTTTGGCTCGCAGAAATTCACATGCGCGCGAAACTATTAGCAGAATAGTAACCAGGCGCAGGCATGCACGCAGGCACAAACACACAGTGCAAGTTGGTGCCAGATGGGCTATTTAAGGATGTGTCTGCTCATGTTTAAGTGCTGACTGGTCTTTCAGCTGCATTTTTCCTGTGCGTTTCCCTCGCTGCTGACCCAGCTTGCCCCTGACCTGATTTTGGATCCTGCTTCTGATTTGTCGCATTATTCCTGACCCTGGCTCTGTTCTTGACTTTGGCTTTGCTTATGACTAAGTACCTCACTGCCCATCTGTTGACGACCCTGGCTATTCCCGTGACTACGCTTATACCTCTGATCCTGGCTCTCCTTCTTGCTCGAGTGCTAGCCTGGCTGTCCACTGCACCTGCTCTGCACTTCACCGAGAGTTCTGCAAGCCACGCGTCCTGAACCTACAGCACAAGTGGAGTGCCCCTTTAATCGTGGCTGGTGTCCTGAGCACAGCTACTGTTTCTGTCCTGATGGTCCACCTGCTTCCCAAGATCTCCTACTCCAGCTGCAAGATCTCCTATCAACACTTGCTTGCACTCATGTTCCTCCTGTCCCTCGATACCCTCTGTTTCACTGTCAGTGGGGCCAGGACTGGAGATATAAGAAAGGTCAACCTCGTCATATGAATCTTCTATCAGGTACACCTTTTTGGCCTCTTATTAACCCTTTGTTAATTCTAAACAGCCCAAATTTTCCTTTACCTATTTTTTTTTTTATTCATATATTTGCTTTGATTGCTTTAATTCAATTTGTCAATTGCTTTTCATAGTGTAGCATTAACAGTATTATTTCCCCAACTCCAGGAATGGCACTAGGCTATCAGCGCCCAACCACTCATGGGAAATATAAATGAAGTTGAAAAATCACCCATTAAATAAGTAAAGAAAATGATGCAGACCAAAAATGATACAGACCAAAATGGGGGCTTATGACCATGTAGCCCTTCTAACTAGACAAAAGATACTGATGACCTAGGGGTGCTTCTGTCAAAATGGAGGTGGGACTCTATCTGAAAAACAAAAGAGAGGGTCAGGGAGGGAGAGCATGACCACTCTGGAGTAGTAAGTTCCAACAAGGTTTAATTACAAAGAAAAGTTAAAAATGAATACTCACAAAAGTGTAAAAACTACATATACTGGATATATATATGGGAGTCCATGGGAGAGGGTGAGCCTGTGGTGGAGGCACAGTCCTAAAAGGGTGCAGCTGAATGGATGGATAATGAGCTGCTGCAGACACAAAGCCTGGATCTCTGTGCTGCTGACTGTTAGTAGGGAAATGGCTCTGACAGCCTAGCAAGCATGTGCAATGCTGTGGCTTCCTCGTTCCCAATGCCAATGGTTGATAGATGGTGAGGTCCATCTGAAGTCCAGGGTCACAGAATGCATTTCCAGGGACCTTCCTCTTCCTCAGCTGCCCTTAGCATTAACAATATACACATTTGTCTTTAAAAAAAAAAATCATGTGTAAATAACCTTATTGTGCTTTATATTAGTATATAAATTTTAGTGTCATTATAAATGATACAGATCACAGAATGAAATGCATGCACTTTTTATCTACAGTATAGTATGTTGAGTTAACATTAACACTGGCTAAACTAAGAAAAAAAACAAAATCTTTTTGTTTTTAGATTGCATAGAAAAACTAAATATTTTTTACAAGAAATTATTGTCAAAAGAAATATACATTTTCCCAGAATAGGAAACTATGTACCAGTATTTTTTCTGTATCAAACGTATTGCAAAAATTATTTATGAATCAATAGGTCTATTGATGGTACTATGATATGCCGATGCTGCAAAGTGGGTCACCACTGATCAAAATTTTGGAAGCACCACACTGCTGTATTAAATATTATATATACCATTGGTGTCACTTTGTCCCAAATAAAGAGAATATATTGTACACAAAAAAACACACACAACAATAAAATAATTATGCAGTCAGAGTGCTGCTCTGTAGCTCCTATACAGAAAGCAAGTAATCAAAATGTATTATTAAGACAAAAAAAAATAGAAAGATATTTTTGCCTACTATTGTGTCTAAGCACAGCTTTAAACTCAAGGTTTGTGACTTATTTTGAACACATATTACCTTAAAAAATGTGTTATACTTACCTGCTGTGTGCAATGGTTTTGCACAGAGCAGCCATGATCCTTCTATTCTGGGGTCCCTTCTTGATCCCCTCTCCGCTAAATGCCCACCCCACACACAGAGCACAGCTCAGCGCTGCCCCTGGTTCTGTTTTTCCTGGTTGTGATTGAAAGCAGCAGGATCTCCTGTTGCTGTCTCTGAGCCAATGAGGAGGTAGAGAGCCAAGAGAGCTGCTGCTCTCATGCACATCTCTAGATCGCAATCAAGCTCATTTACATATAAGGAAGGAGGTAGGTGCTCACAGAAAGTTTTTTTTACTTTAATGTAGAAGATGCATTACTGTAAAAAAAAAAACTTCAGCCTGTAAGATTTTGACTTATGTTTTATGTGTCACTATAACAGTGTATATATATATATATATGCTATATTTCTAGCATGCAATGCAGTCTCCTAAAATGAGTTGAGAGTTCATAGAACAAGATACAACTCAAGGACTGACATAAATGGTGCTGTAACAATTTCCTGAATACTATTATAATATGTTGCACAACTCCTTTAATCATACTTACTTGAAGCCTGGGCATTTTTAAAAAAAGATAGCTCCACTGGGGGATAAAAAAAGCAATTGCAGTTTTAGCTGCAATACTCTCATCTCCCCCGGTGCTGTCTCCTGCAAGTAATTCCTTACCAACACTAGGGGGTTGATTCACTAAAGGCAAATTGACTGCTCATTTTGCTGGTTAATTTTCCCCATAAGTTAGTGAATTAGGTGAATCTCTGCTGACTGCCATCCTAAAAGTATATACAAGCAAAAAATTTTTTTTTCTATTTTCATTGTATGTGATTGGGCATTCTTTGCAAAGTGAAATTTTGCCACATTCACTAAGCTCTGGGGAAAATTCCCCTGAAAAGTGCATCTTCTTTTAAAAAGCAAACATTTTCCTTTAGTAAATCAACTCCTAAATGTTACATGAGTGCAGGGTGTCACAGATCGGCCTCCTGAGGAAGTATAACTAAAGGCACCCTGCACTCACAATGTAATGATGCTAAGTGTGGTGCTGATGCAATCACATTAACACCACTCTCTGCATCACTGAGGATCCCCCACCTCTGGAGAAGTTCCAAAGAAAAAAAGGGCTCAGAACATAATATGACAGGTTTGAAAATGTATGGAAATACATGCTGGGAGTCTCCGTGGGGAAGGGGGCATAGCTTGGAGTTGGGATTTAACATTGTGCATGTGTGATATGCAAACTCCATTACCCATACAAACCAATGAGAAATCATCCTGAAATTTCCTGGTTCCTCTAAATTGTTCAGTGATAAAGTTTGGCTGACATGGGTTACCATCATTGACCTCTGCAGTATTGTACTAAACATGCCTGAATGAGTTTACTGGTCAATACTGCAGCTTAAGCTGACCAGACTTCTTAATGGAGAATTGCATTATTAAAATGTAATAGAAAGGAAAACAGAACAATGAATACATGCTAAATTAATAAAGAAACATCAGAGAAAGCAATCATTTTCATAAAACCACAATACCTAATTCCCTGCAACATTTCCGCAAATAAATATAATAGTTTACATTCTATAATTAAGTACATATTTGGAAAGTTACATCACATATTACAAAATTTAATGAGAACATTTTAAGGCTAAATTCTAGGCAAATAGCTACATACACAGATGAAATACATATATGGGAGCAGTTTTACCTGGTTAACCTTTATCTGCTGCAATTTCCATTGAACTTACAGGTCTCCTCCTATCTCCAACTCTTTGACTGGACAGTGAAATGAGAAGCAGCACACTGATATGCTCATCTTTCTGTTGCTTTGCTTTCTCCACTTGTCAACATGCTTCTTGCACAGCAACCTTTTCCTGTTACTGGCATTTACTGGCAGGAGAAAAGTGACAGTTTTTTTTTACTGATTGCCAGTAAAAATACTGGTGGTTGACAACACTGGCCTGTGTCATTGTGAAGCTGTGTCACTATCTATTTCACATTTGCCATATCTTGCCTCATTAATAAATATATAACTTTTAGATACACTCTAGTATGATCCATTTGTTACCATCGTAACCCCTTTTTTCCTGGTGATCTGTACCGGGATATGCTGTGCTCAATATGGTTCCTGGTTACGGTAACAACACCCTATATGGTGAGTTATCTATGAGTGATTATTCCACCAGTGTGGACTAACTTTTTGACATGCCCATTGTTCTTGTTTGTTTTTTATGCCTGAACATTTGCATTTTCAGCAGGAGCTGAATGTCATGTATAAGATCAGAATTACTACCTGTATTATACATGACAGCTTTCTACTGTCAATGGTTGTTAAGGAAGCTGGTGGCTGCAGGCACCACCTAGTCCTTAAAAACTAATGACCTCATTTAGCCCTATTCACTTAGATGGCCAGGAATCCAAGTATGGTTAAGAGGAAAAGAAAGGCGTGTGTGGGTTCTCTATTTGGTTGATAGCAGGTTATATTGTTATTGTTAAAGGGGGCTTCCAGATTCCGATAAGCCCCCCGAAGATCCCCATAACAACCAAGGAAGGGTTGTGGGGAAGAGGTCTTGTCCTTTTGCATTAGGTCCCCCTTATCAGTCAATGCCAGATTTGATGGGAACCACTTCACAGGCAAGTTTTGAGAATTCCCTAGGCATGTTATTTACTGGAGTTTTGCATGTTTAATATTTCCCTTTAAGCATTACTTTGGAATGTAATTTGTTGGACAATCGCTTGCCTATTAGCCCAGAAAAATGGCCAGAGCTGATTTTAGAATTTGGCTCCCATTGACTTCAGTGGGGTTCAGATTTGGCACCAGAACTTTACTCATGTTTACTAAACTCTGCTCGAATTGAATCAAGATGTGCTCAGCTCATCCCTATTTGTGATCGTTGAATGCAAGCAGTTTTTAATCATATATCCTGCCAGCAGATGGAATGTTTGGCTCCTTTCCACATGTTTTTCAGTTGCTTTACTCCTCCTGTTGAAAAAAAAGTCTTTTTGCACATATAAAATTTAAACATGCAGTACAAGTGAATAAGAGACAGCAGTGACTTATACCCATCTCTCTCCCTCCATCCCTCCTACATCTTTGTCTGAAGTTCCAATGAGACATCATGGCTGAAAGAAAGTATCTAATCATTATTCTCTCTCTTCAGAAAACATTGGCTGCACAGTGAGTTTCCACAGACTTGAAATTTGCAGGTGTACTCAAACATTAGTGATGGATATGGGACCATTCAAGGACTCTCTGCACAGGCACAGCCACAACTTTTGAAGATTTCTGGGGGAGTAGAGGTAACACGGAAGAAAGCTACTGCTGTTATTGAGAGGTAGGTAAGCATCTGGGTGTGAGTTTGTGGTGTGTGTATGTAGTATGAGAGGGAATATTTTATGTTAGATTAGGTTAGTAGGGTAGGGAAAGTGGGATATTTTGGGAGCAGGAGTTAACAGAGTAATTATCTGTCCTGAAGAATATTCTGTTGCAGAGTTCGCAGTTGGGCACATGTATATACAGTGCCTTGAAAAAAAGTATTCATACCCCTTAAAAATTTCCACATTTTGTCATGTTACAACAAAAAGCATAAATGTAAAGTATTTTATTGGGATTTTATGTGATAGGCCAACACAAAGTGGCACATAATTGTGAAGTTGAAGGCAAATTATACATTGGTTAACATTTTTTTTTTTTTTTTACAAATAAATATCTGAAAAGTGTGGCATGCTTTTGTATTCAGTGGAACCAATTGCCTTCAGAAGTCACCTAATTAGTAAATAGCGTCCACCTGTGTGTAATTTAATCTAAGTATAAATACAGCTGTTCTGTGAAGTCCTCAGAGGTTTGTTACAGAACATTAGTGAACAAATAACACCATAAAGGCCAAGGAACACACCAGGCAGGTCAGGGATAAAGTTGTGGAGAAGTTTAAAGCAGGGTTAGGTTATTAAAAATTTCCAAAGCTTTGAACATCTCACGGAGCACTGTTCAATCCATCATCAGTAAATTGAAAGAGCATGGCCGTCCACCTAAATTGACAGGCTGGGCAAGGAGAGCATTAATCAGAGAAGCAGCCAAGAGGCCTATGGTAACTCTGGAGGAGCTGCAGAGATCCACAGCTCAGGTGGGAGAATCTGTCCACAGGACAACTATTAGTCATGCACTCCAAAAATCTGGCCTTCATGGAAGAGAGGCAAGAAGAATTCCGTTGTTAAAAGAAAGCCATAAAAAGTCCTGTTTGCGGTTTGCAAGAAGCCATGTGGAGGACACAGCAAACATGTTGAAAAAGGTGCTCTGGTCAATTGAGACCAGAAATTAACTTTTTGCTATGTGTGAAAACAAAAACACTGCACATCACTTAACACACCAGCTCCACCGTGAAACATGGTGGTGGCAGCATCATGTTGTGGGGATGCTTTTCTTCAGCAAGGAAGCTGGTCAGAGTTGATAGGAAGATTGATTGCCAAATACAGGGCAATGTTATAAGAAAACCTGTTAAGAGTCTGCAAAAGACTTGAGACTGGGGTGGAGGTTCACCTTCCAGCAGGACAACGTCTGACTTTTTCCGTCGACTTTTTTTTTTTTCACAGTTAAAATTTCAATTTATTGATAAAAGAACAAGCATGTTACAAGACAGAAAAGCAGATGGTAGTTGTTACAGTACATAAAATGATAGAGAGGTTACAAAGACCTAGGCGTTGAGTATAATCACAATTGAAATTGGGTTTGAGAACAGAAATAACATTCATCAGTTTAATCGAGTCAGAATGGCCTTCCAACAAAATACACCGGGCACGGGAAGGGGAGTAGACAGGAGGGGGGGAGGGGGGAGGGGGAGGGAGGAAGCGGAGGGCAGCCAAGGCGAAGGAAGGGAAAGGTCTAGCCCTGTTGTTTAAGTACAACACTCAAAGCCTTCAAACTGTCCAAGTCAACCAAATACCATCAAACTTTTTGGGACACTTTCTATTCAGATAGGTCATTTTATACAGCGGAAGAACATTGTTAATAGTATCCTCCCAAAGAGTCATCGTGGGGGGATGCAGACTTTCATTTAAGAATAGATTTTTTTGCATAGTAAAGTAAGAAAGCAATCAGGAGTTTAGTATATTGTGGCCTTTGATCATCTTCCTGTATTCCAAGCAGTGCAAGCTCTGGAGACTGAACTAATGATATCCCGAGGTGCTCATTAATAGCTTCAAACACCGCAGCCCAGAACTGAGCCACTCCAGGACAGCTCTAGAACATATGGTAATATGTCCCTACATCTTGTCGACACCTATTACAGAGGGGATCCCTCAGGGGGTGCAGTCTGTGCAGCCACTGCGGGGTGTAGTAAACCCTATGAAGAAATTTGGCCTGTATCACCTTATCCCTAGAAGAGATAACCAACCCAAAGCCGTCTTCAAAACAGTCATTCCAATCCTCCCTCTCTAGTGTGGGGATATCAGTCCTCCAGGCCTCCCACAGCCTCTCCAGCCTGGGAGAGTCCAAACTGAGCAGTGCCATATAGAGGGAGGAGAGAGGCTTGGAAAGTGATTCTTGAGTCAAAAGCTCCTCTATGGGGTCCATGGAAAGGACGATAGGTCCCAGAAACTGTGCTCTTGCTGCATGGC
This sequence comes from Aquarana catesbeiana, assembly GCF_042186555.1. NCBI lineage: Eukaryota > Metazoa > Chordata > Amphibia > Anura > Ranidae > Aquarana > Aquarana catesbeiana. Next base: position 104,046,959 of record NC_133324.1, on the reverse strand, counting down.
GCAATTGGTGATATCAAAAATACATCCATCTGGGCAGATTAAATTTGGTTGAGAGGCCTTGTAAGTCATTAGCGTCCCTGCTGGCATGATATCTCGCAGAGACTTCACCTCATACTTTGCCCAGACTTGTGGGTCCGAGATTGTACAGAAGTGTGGAAGGTTAGGATTACCCCATAGAGGTTGAAAAGGTAACCACAGGTTTGGTTTATGAAACCTCTTCCTAGCAACCACCCACACTCTGAGCGCCGTCCTAGTCAGAAGCGGGAGATCGGCGTATGCTCCAGAGCCCCTATACACTAGGTTTCCAAGGTCACCGCAGCATTGGCCCTGGAGCGGACGAACCACCAGTGGACAGAAACCAAAATGGCCGCCCAATAGTATACCCGAAAATTGGGCAATGCCAATCCCCCGCACCTCACAGGAAGACATAGGGTGAATCGTGCCAATCGGGGAGTGGACCCCCCCAAATAAAGGTCCCAGTACAGCTGTCAAGTTCTTTAAAGAATATGCTCGGAATCCACACTGGGGAATTTCTAAATAGATAACTAAACTTGGGGAGAAAAACCATTTTAATTAGGTTAATACGCCCTAACAAATTAAGTGGGAGAGTCCCCCAGGAGGCACATCTAGCTCTCAGCTGCAGTAACACGGGGCACAGATTGAGCTCATAAAAATCCAAGGTTTCTTGACTCACCTGAATTCCCAGGTATTTAAAACCAGTAACCCACTGTAGTTGGGTGGTGGCCGCAGTGGCCCGCGGCATGGGGTCTAGGGGAAAAAGTACAGACTTTGTCCAATTTATTCAGGCCCCCGAGAAGCAGCCAAACTAGTCAAAGAGCTCCAGAGCAGCCTGCAGGGAGGAGTCCGCGTCATGTAAATACAACAGGGCAACGTCGGCGTATAATGACACCTTCTCCTCCAAGGGGCCGATCCGCAATCCCTCCACCCCCCCGGTACGCCCTAAGTAGGATATCCAGTGGTTCCAGCGCCAGGGAAAAAAGGGAGGGAGAAAGGGGGCATCCCTGGTGCATGCCACGTTGGAGAGGAAACCGCTCGGAAATCCCACCATTGGTTCGTATACAACCATTAGAGTAATTACAGCCAGCGCAAAAATTGATGGCCAAAATCATATCTACCCAGTACCTCCCAAAGGTAGCCCCACTCAGCCGAGTCAAATGCCTTTTCGGCATCCAGAGAGGCAATGACTCTGGTTCCAGCATTATCATGGGGAATGGACAGGTTGAGATGAAGCCTTCTCAGATTGATATCAGTGCCCTTGCCGGGCATGAACCCCGTCTGATCCACATGGATGAGCTCATCCGGAACTTGTGCCAGGCGGTTGGCCAATATCTAGGCCAGCAGCTTTGCGTCAACATTAATTAAAGAAACCGGTCGATATGACGCACAGTCCTCAGGGTCCCTACCCGGTTTGGGCACCAACACAATTACAGCTTCGGACATGGATTTCATCGGGGCTCGTAAGGAGGACTCCTCCCTCATCCCGGACACTCCCAATATGAGTACTAGCAAATTGCCCTCGAGACAACCATGACAACAATTTGCCATTTTTATCTCCATACTCGAAAACTCGTTGGGCCATACTGAGCATTTTTTTTTTTTTTTGTCATCTCTATCCTATGAAGCTCAACTGCCCTAAGCGCATATTGCCAGGCCCCATAGTTGAGGGGGGTAAGAGCAGCAACATATCCAGCCTCCTTGTCACCGAGCTCACCCTCCAACTCCCCCAGCGACCGCACAGACTGCTTCCGGCTGTTAGTAATGCGGGAAATATATTCCCCCCTCAGCCATCCCTTAAAGGCGTCCCAAACCACCAATGGCTCTGTGGAGTCAGTATTTTCAAGCCAATAATAATAACTGCCCTGACAGTCTCCATATTTTCCGCTCAGCAATGGGCACCAATAGCACAGTAATCATAAGAGGGGCATGATCAGAGATGCCTCTAGGGAGGATTTGCACCTTCAATACCCGCTGCAGCACCGCCCGTGTAACAAACCCCAGGTCAATGCGAGAGAGGGTCCGAAAAGTGGTTGAATGACAAGTGTACATTCTTTCAGAGGGGTTATAATGACGCCAGGCGTCAATTAGCTCAAAAGTATCAGCCCACTGCATGAGATCAGGTGCTCTTCGGCTCGACTGATGGAGCCTGTCTAGAGCCGGACACGGAACCAAATTAAAGTCCCCCAACAACATGACATTCGGCGTTTCATATTGTATGACCAACCGCATACTATCATACAAAAGAGAAGTATCCGCAGGAGGTGGAAGATATAGTCCCATGATCACATATTCTGTATTGGCAATTGTGAGGTGCATAATAATATATCTTCCGCCTAAGTCAGTCTTAATATTTTGGAGCTGAAAGGGGAGAGATCTGTGAACTAATATGCTAACCCCCCAGGAATAACTAGAATATGTAGCATGATAATGTGAACTCACCCAGGCTCTCCTGAGTCCAAAGACCCGAGAACCCACAAGGTGAGTCTCCTGTAATATACAAATTTGGGGGGCGTACTTTTTTAGATAATTAAAAACCAGGGAACGTTTAACTGCTGAATTTAATCCCCGGACGTTCCAGGAGAGTACTGAAAAATAAGCCATAATGGATGTAAGAAAGGCAGGTGTCCCAGGAATCAACACACCAGTACCCCATCCCCGGGGGCAAGGTAACTACCCAAGCGGAAGACCAACTGTCACTGCAAGTAGTAACAAAAAGGCATGAAATTCCTGTGATGCATATTCTTTTACCATACCTGAAAACATTAGATATTAGTGTAAAAAAAAAACGTGAAAAATAAAACCAAACCAAAACCAACAAGGGCCAGCAACAGGTGCCCACACCACAGATCCCCCAAACTGGAAACGTGCATGAATCCCCAAACCCCAGTCCTTCAGAGTAACCTACTCAGGGAGCCATGCCTCAGTCAACAAGGGAGAGTCAGCCACCCCTCCACATCAAATGCACAGAGGGGGACCACAATCCAAGCAAACAAGGGGCACATAACTTCCCAGCAGGAGATGCTAGAGAACTAGCTATTAACCAGTCATATATTAGCACATTAGTTCAAATCACCTGGGCTAGCCAGGGGCACAAAGCTTAGAAAGGCTAGGTGCATGGTAACCTGGAACTGTTCAGGATATTAGTCATAGTAAGGTATGTCCTCAAAACACATATGAGAACAGTCACCTACCACTGCGGTGTTTCCAGAGCCACTGTAGTAGGTAAACATGTATGACCCGGTATCCCAGGGCCCCCTCATTGATCAGGGAGGCAGCGCCAATTCCAGGGGCCAACAGGGAATACAGAGCATGTAAAAACAGCATAATCTCTGCCCCCCAGATCTAAACACACGGAACAAATGGGTGCCTCCAGCAAACAGACATTTAAAGATCAGGATCCACTCATTTCAGGGAAGGCAGCGACTCCCACCACGAGGTAGCCTCCCTGGGATTGGTGAAAAACCGAACCGTCTCACCATCGACCACTCTCAGCTTTGGCGGAAAAAGGATGCTGTACTTAATTCCTTTCACCCTCATGGCCGCCTTGACAGCATCGAAGGATCTTCGCTGCTTCTGGGTCTCCACAGTATAATCAGGGAACAGGAGCAGCTTAGAATTTTGGTAAGAGATCTCCCTCGTCACTCGTGCAGCCCGTAGAAGCTCATCCTGGTCCCTGAAGTTTAACAGGCGCAGGATCAGTGTGCGAGGGGGGGAACCAGCCGGTCCCCGCTGTGGCGGGGCTCTGTGCGCCCTCTCGATGGTGAAGTATGGGGACAGCTGGGCCCTGGGAAGCAGGGAGTGCAGGAGGTCCTCCACAAAGGTAGCCGGGTTCTGTCCCTCTGCTCCCTCCACGAGTCCCACTATCCACAGATTGTTTTGCCTGCTGCGGTTTTCGGTGTCCTCGGCGCGATATTCAAGGACCTTAACTTTTTTTTGCAGGGTCCGAATCGCCACCGAGTGCTCCTCCGCAGTATCTTCCACGTGACCAACCCGCTGTTCAGCAGCCCCCAGACACCACGGATCTTGTCTAAGTCTTGTCTGATCAAGCCGACATCAGTCTGGACAGAATATAAACAAAAAAGTCAGTGCTACTACCCATACATCACATAGAAAGCAGAGATCCCAGGTGCTCGATCCACAGTCGCTGGCTAGGTAGTAGGTGAGTAGGTAAATGAGGAAAAGATGATCCGCACTCCGGTGATTGCTCTTAAGAAGTATAATATTTATTGACAAGCCACAGTGACCAAACGCAAATAAGAACAGTTGACGCGTTTCAGCCTATAAGGCCTTAGTTATAACCACATTACAAACATGAAACTTTGAAAATAAATAGTAGCTCCAAGGATCACTGGCTCCACCCATTGATTGTCTTAATTGACTACAGGCAATTATCCAAAAAAGGGGAATCAGCTATACTGCATATTGAGAGATCCATATGTATGCCACTATTTGTTACACAACTTAGAGTGATAATAAGTACATGTGTGCACACACTCATGCACATATACATGATTAAAACACACCATGAAATACAAAAGACATTAAATACAAAAAATGAAATAAAAATAATAATTCAGGTATGTGAAAAAGACACTAGAGGAGGAAAAGAGAGAAAGAGAGAGGAGGCTCTGGGGAGAGGCATGTTTAATGTAAGTGCAAATCCAGATCCCACCTCAGGTTTAACCCCTAAGGCGATCTAGTTTTTAATCTAAAAATCCACCATGCTTCTCTCCCCAGTAGCCTTCTCTCCCTGTCACCTCCTCTGGGCGAGTGAGACAACCGTTCTATTCCTCTAAAGCGGAAAGAGGAGAGATTGCCCTGGTGACATTCCCTAAAGTGACGTGTTGCATTCAAATATTTCTAGCATTTGGGTTATTTGTGTCACAGTAATGTTCCCCTATACGGGCTCTCAAAGGACGTGTGGTACAGCCTACATATTGGAGGCTGCATGCAATACAGGTGATCAGGTAAATTACATAGTTTGTGCCACAGTTCCCCCAGACGCCACGGATCTTGTCTAAGTCTTGTCTGATCAAGCCAACATTGGTCTGGACAGCCTCTATTGTCCCAGACAAGGCAGTTTGGCATGCCGATATCACCGCCATCAGCTCAGGAATGCCAGGGAGAGATGGAAAGACAGTCTTCTCAGGCGCCGTCTGGGTGGCCATATTGGAATGGCCGCGCGGGCTTCCTGCTCCGTGCAATGTGAGAGCTTCAGGCACAGGTACAGTCGGGGGAAAATGGAGCTTCTTACCGCTCTTCGGTCCGGAGGAGGATCGGGACAGCATAGAGGGTCAGAACACCCAGCTCAGGGTCAATCAGTCCAGGCAGGAGAGAATATCAGTATAAGTCTCTAGCAGAGCTCCGGGAACCACTTCTGCTCAAGCTGACATCTTGGACACGCCCCCCAATTCAGATGGACTTAGATAGAGAACGTGTTCTATATTTTTCCTATGGAACAAATTCCTATCGGGAAAACCGCTCGTCTGTATGCTGCTCCGACGTACCAAAAATGATGCATGCTCTGAAGCAAGTACGAGATGTTGTACGTGTTGTACATCACTGCGTTCTTGGCGGTCGGAGTTTGGTGTGACCGCGTGTATGCAAGAATTCCATCGGAGAAACCTTCAGAGTTTATTCCGACGGCAAAACCACTCGCGTGTACGCGGCATCAGAATGGCCCAGTCCAAATTCCAAACTGTTAAATCATGTAAAAAAATGCAGCGCATATATATATATATATATATATATATATATATATATATATACAGTGCCAGTGTTATTCATCCCCCTTGGCATTTTTCATGTTTTTTTGTTGCCTCACAACCTGGAATTAACATGGGTTGTTTGAAGATTGTTTGAAGATTTGCATCATTTAATTTACAGAGAACATGCCCACAACTTTAAAGATATATATTTTTTTATTGTGAAGCAAACAAATAGGACAAAATAACAGAAAAAGTCAATGTGCATAACTATTCACCCCCCTAAAGTCAATACTTTGTAGAGCCACCTTTTGCGGCTATCACAGCTCCAAGTCGCTTTGGATAAGTCTCTATGAGCTTGTCACATCTTACCACTGGGATTTTTCCTTATTTCTCCTTGCAAAACTGCTCCAGCTTCTTCAAGTTGTATGATTTGTGATTGTGAACAGCAATCTTTCCACAGACCACAGATTTTCTATTGGATTGAGGTCTGGGCTTTGACTAGGCCATTCCAACACAATTACCTGTTTCCCTTAAACCACTCAAGTGTTGCTTAAGCAGTGTGTTTGGGGTCATTGTCCTGCTGGAAGGTGAACCTCGGTCCTAGCCTCAAATCACACACATAGTTGTACAGGTTTTGCTCAAGAATATCCCTGTATTTAGCACCATCCATCTTTCCCACAACTCTGATCAGTTTCCTTGTCCCGACTGCTGAAAAACATCCCCACAGCATGATGCTGTCAACACCACGTTTCACTATGGGGGTGGTGTTCTTTGGGTGATGTGATGTGTTGGGTTTGCGCCAGACATAGCGTTTTCTTTGATGGCCAAAAAGTTCAATTTTAGTCTCATCAGACCAGAGCACCTTCCGCCATACATTTTGGGAGTCTCTCACATGCCTTTTCGCAAACTCAAAAGGTGCCTTTTTGTTTTTTGCTGAAAGTAATGGCATTCTTTTGAACACTCTGCCATAAAGCCCAACTCTACGGAGCATACGGCTTTTTGTCGTCCTATGTACAGATACTCCAGTCTCTGCTGTGGAACTCTGCAGCTCATCCAGGGTTACCTTAGGTCTCTGTGCTGCCTCTCTGATTAATGCCCTCCTTTCTCAGCCCATGAGTTTTGGTGTGCGGCCGTCTCTTGGCAGGATTGCTGTTGTGCCATGTTCTTTCCATTTGGTTATGATAGATTTGATGGTGCTCCTAGGGATCATCAAAGATTTGGATATTTTTTATAACCTAACCTTGACTTGTACTTCTCAACATCATTGTCCCTTACTTTTTTAGAGAGTTCCTTGGTCTTCATGGCAGTGTTTGGTTAGTTGTGCCTCTTGCTTAGGTGTTGCAGACTCTGGGGCCTTTCAAAAAGGTATGTTTTTGTAATGACAGATCATGTGACACTTAGATTGCACACAGGTGGACATCATTTCACTACTTATGTGACTTCTGAAGGTAATTGGTTGCACCAGAGCTTTTTATGGGCTTCATAAGAAAGGGGGTGAATACATACGCACATACCAATTATCATTTTTTTATTTCTGAAAAATAGTTTTATGTATATATTTTTCTAATTTTACTTCACCAACTTAGACTATTGTGTTCTGATCCATCACATATAATTCAGATTAAAAAAACATTGAACTAAAGGCTGTAATGCAACAAAATAGGTAAAAAGCCAAAGGGGGTGAATACTTTTGCAAGGCACTGTATATATAAGATGACAATATATAATAATGACAATGTATGCTGTTACCAGTAAAACACACACACATATAAAAATAGTCCACCAAGTGAAAAAATGGTGTGAATGTAAATATAAAATGATGTCCACCAAGAAAAAAATGATGAATAATAAAATTTGGAAAGTCCTGGTATCAGTGAATAATATCAGAAAAATAAACGTCTAAAAAGCGACCTCTGCCAACATTACTGCGTCTCTTCATGTCCTTCTATGAGCTCTGTATGCACTTCCTAAACGTGAGTGTTCCATTGTTACTTTTTTAAATAAATGCAATTTTTAAACGATATCACACTATGTGGGACCTCTCTTTGATTTTTGGTTTCAACGTGTGAGCAAAGAATACCCGCTGGCTTTCCTTCCTTCCATTTTGAACCTCATGTGCCTATATGTTGTGGATTTGATGTTAACCAGCACTATTCAAAGATCTGTCCAGGAGTTCTGATGGTTTTCCATATACGGTGTTTATCGCCATAAGCCTCTTTGACTTAAGAGGTCTAAGCCCCTTTAAGTCCATTTCTAAGTCCCTTTATGTCCATTACCTCCGGTAAGCCTTCAAGCAATTGGTGGTGGTGTCTTCTACAAGATTCTCCTCACCAAGTCTCTTCACATTTGATGTCACTTATCTTATCGATGCTTTTTAGACGTTTATATTTCTGATATTATTCACTGATACCAGGACTTTTAGAATTTTATTATTCATCATTTCTTTACTTGGTGGATATCATTTTACATTTACATTCACAACATTTTTTTACTTGGTGGACTATTTTTATATTTCAGTGTGTGTTTTACTGGTCACAGCATACATTGTCATTATTATATATTGTCATCTTTTATATATAAGTGCTGCATTTTATTACATGATTTAACATTTTGCTGTTGTCTCTGGCCCTGCTGGCTGCTGTATATATATATATATATATATATATATATATATATATATATATATATATATATATATATATACTTCTTCTTTCACAGCGTGATAATCCCCCCCCCCCCCCACCCCCCACCCCCCACTCCAAACTGCTGCCTAGTTTCTGTGAATATGTGCATACACCTCAATCATTGTAGCAGTATGGACATGTACATATCTAGATCTGAGAGATCTTACACAAAAGAGGTAGTTCCATCCGCAATACACATTTATTGATAGGGTTACATAATATATACAAATTACACTCCGGACAGTATTTACAACACAATGTACAGTGTAGGTCCCCTGGCTTACATGATATTTACAAATTACCCACAGCAACCATATTTACAATGCAAGATAAGATGCAAGTATAGCGTTAGATTACCTGTTAACTTCAGGTTGGCCCATGATGACTGCTGTCTGTACCCACATCAAAGAGGGACTTTGGTGTGGGGTGCCGATGCTCGTGACCGGTGGTCACGATGACCGTTGGCCACGAGCGATCGTTGGCCACGAGCGATCACAGGCATGAGAGGCAGAACATGGACGTGTGTGTGTGTAAACACACACATCCCAGTTCTGTGAGGAGAGAGAGATCGTGAGTTCCTACGAGCTAGGAACCATGATCTGTCATCTCCTATAGTCAGTCCAATCCCCCACAGTTTTAACTCACACATAGGGAACACAGTTAACCCCTTGATTGCCCTCTAGTGCTAACCAGCACTGATTGATGTATAAATGCCAATGGTCCCAAAAATGTGTCAAAAGTGTCCGATATGTCCGTCACAATGTCGAAGTCCCGATAAAAATCGCAGATCGCCGCCATTACTAGTGAAAAAAATAATAACAAAAATGCCATAAATCTATTCCCTATTGTGTAGACGCTATAACTTTTGCGCAAACCAATCAATATAGGCTTTTGGGGATTTTTATTACCAAAAATATGTAGAAGAATACATATTGGCCTAAACTGAGGAAAAAATTAGCTTTTTTTAAAAAAATGGGGCTATTTATTAAAGCAAAAGGTACAAAATATTGTGTTTTTTTAAAAAGTGTTGCTCCTTTTTTGTTTATAGCACAAAAAAATAAAAACCGCAGAGATGATCAAATACCACCAAAAAAAGCTCTATTTGTGGGAAAAAAAAGACGTCAATTTTGTTAAGGTACAGCGTTGCACTTCCGCGCAATTGTCAGTTAAAGCAAATTCTTCCGGGGCTGAAGTGGTTAAATGAGCTTTGGCTGGCAAAACCCTTTATCGCAAGGATAGAGAGGGTAAAAAGGGGGGAGGGGTATGCCTATATATCAAGAATAATGTAAAAGTGAATGTGAGAGATGACATCACTAAGGGAGCTAGGGAGGAGGTGGAATCCTTATGGGTAGAGCTCCAAAGGGATGAAACTAAGATGAAAATAATACTGGGAGTATGCTATAGGCCCCCTAACCTGAGGGAGGAAGGGGAGACAGATCTCCTATCACAATTTGGATTAGCAGCAAGGATGGGAAATGTTATCATAATGGGGGATTTTAATTATCCAGACATAGACTGGGCAGAGAGAACTGCACATTCATCTAAGGTTCCTAAATGTCTTGCAGGAAAATTTTATGGGTCAGATGGTAGACGCACCAACTAGAAATAAAGCGTTACTGGATCTACTGATTACCAACAATACAGACCTGATCACGGATGTGGAAACATGGGGAAATTTAGGTAACAGCGATCACAGGTCAATTGGCTTCAGTATAAATCACACAAATAGGAAACATAAGGGGAATACAGAGACACTGAATTTCAAAAGGGCCAACTTCCCTAAACTACAAACCTTGCTAGAAGGTATAAATTGGGATAAAATCTTAGGAACAAAGAACACAGAGGAGAGATGGGTTTGCTTTAAGAGCATATTAAATAAGGGCATTAGCCAATGCAAAAGTCCTGGATGGCTTAACTCCAATGTAAAAATGCATATAAAGGAGAAGGCCTTCAAAAAAATACAAGGTTGAGGGATAATCATCAGCATTCAGACTTTATAAAGAATGCAACAAGAAATGTAAGGGTGCAATAAGGACGGCTAAGATAGAACATGAAAGACAAATAGCGGAGGAGAGCAAAATAAAAACAGTAAAAAATGGAGGACAGACCATATTGGCCCCATTAAGAATGAGGAAGGACATCTGGTTACAAAGGATGGGGAGATGGTGAAGCTATTGAATTTATTCTTCTCCGCAGTCTTCACAAGGGAATTGGGGGGCTTCAGTAACCAAAACTGCAGTGTTTATCCTCATGACACATCACAGGAAGCACCTCCATGGTTAAAAGAGGACAGAATTAAAATTAGACTTGGGAAACCTAACATTACTAAATCACCAGAACCAGATAGCTTGCACCCGAGGTTACTTAGGGAACTCAGGTAAGTAATTGCCAGACCATTGTTTCTAATTTTTACTGACAGTTTACTGACTGGAATGGTACCAGCTGATTGGAGATAGGCCAATGTAGCACCAATGTTTAAAAAGGGCCCAAAATACATCCCTGGGAATTTCAGACCAGTTAGCCTAACATCAATAGTATGTAAACTCTTGGAGGGGATGATAAGGGACTATATACAATATTTTAGTAATGAGAACAGTATCATTAGCAGTAATCGTCATGGATTCATGAAGAATCATTGCCAAACCAATCTATTAACCTTCTAAAAGGAGGTGAGTTGCCATCTAGATAAAGGAAGGCCCGTAGACGTGATGTATCTGAATTTTGCAAAACCATTTGACACAGTTCCTCATAAACGTTTACTGTATAGAATAAGGTCCATTGGATAGGGTGAGTACATGGATTGAAAACTGGCTACAAGGGCGAGTTCAGAGGGTGGTGATAAATGGGGAATACTCAGAATGGTCAGGGGTGGGTAGTGGGGTCCCCCCCAGGGTTCTGTGCTGGGACCAATCCTGTTTAATTTGTTCATAAATGACCTGGAGGATGGGGTAAACAGTTAAATCTCTGTATTTGCGGACGATACAAAGCTAAGTGGGGCAATAACTTCTCCGCAGGATGTGGAAAAATTGCAAAAAGATCTGAACAAATGAATGGGGTGGGCAACTACATGGCAAATGAGGTTCAATGTAGAAAAATGTAAAATAATGTATTTGGGTGGCAGAAATATTAATGCAATCTATACACTGGGTGGAGAACCTCTGGGGGAATCTAGGATGGAAAAGGACCTGGGGGTCCTAGTAGATGATAGGCTCAGCAATGGCATGCAATGACAAGCTGCTGCTAACAAAACAAACAGAATATTGGCATGCATTAAAAAGAGGATTAATTCCAGAGATAAAATGATAATTCTCCTGCTCTACAAGACACTGGTCCGGCCTCACCTAGAGTATACTGTCCAGTTCTGGGCATCGGTCCTCAGGAAGTATTACTGGAAATAGAGCGAACACAAAGAAGGGCAACAAATCTAATAAAGGGTCTGGAGGATATTAGTAATGAGGAAGGGTTGCGAGCACTGAACTTATTCCCTCTGGAGAAGAGACGCTTGAGAGGGGATATGATTTCAATATACAAATACCATACTGGTGACCCCAGAATAGGGATAAAACTTTTTTGCAGAAGGGAGTTTAAAAGGCTCGTAGCTACGATAGTTTCAAGAAACTATTAGATAAGCACCTGAATGACCGCAACATACAGGGATATACAATGTAATACTGACATATAATCACATACATAGGTTGGACTTGATGGACTTGTGTCTTTTTTCAACCTCACCTACTATGTAACTATGTAACTATATAAGTTTCTTTCTAAATGAAATATATTTTTAATTGCAATATTATTTACAGCTGTTAATGGAGATTTCACATAAACCCATTATGTAACAGTCGGCTCCTTGTGGCCAGTGAAAACTAAGGCCACACATAAAATAATGGTCTATGGGTAATTTCCTTTAATATTTGGAACTTTTGGATTTGCCTTCTGAAATAAAAACTCTTTGAAAAAAAAAAACTTTTAAACTCTCCATCTCTACAGTCCACATTTCTGGATCTCAGTATCGGCAGTCATCACTTGTTCTGGATGTAATAAGTCCATAAAAAATAATAAGAGACAAAACACACAAAACAGAAGAAAAAAAAAATCTTTGTTCTCAACAGTCCAATAACAGTAGTACGAAAGTCCATAATGCCAATCTGGGCATGTTGCCCTTGCTTCTGGGACAGCCTTCCACGGTGATTCCAGTTGGATACAACATACAGTAACAGCCTTTGGACCAGCTTTCCTGGCTTTCTGAGATTATACTTTATTAATGTGGACAAAGGTAGGGAAAGAAAAACACGGGTGCTTCTAAGACATGTGCATTCAAATGAATGCTTATCTTGTAATTCTGAATAGTAAGGACTTTTGATTAGAATTTCCATAGATATACTGCGACATAATAATGAGACCCTTCCCAGTAGACACGTGTAACCATTTGAATGGTTACGCCCTTCAGCCAGGTTATCTGATTTCCATCCCCCATCTTTCTTCCTCCATTGTCATATGCCTGCAAGTAACTCTGCCCCACCTTCTGTTGAATACCACTTTGTGTGTGTGTGACCCTTCAAGTCTCCAGGGGGATCTTATTGCCATCGCAAATCACCACTAACTCCTTTTACTGAAACTGTGTTCAGTTATACCAACCCTGATGGGCTGAAACCTTGGCTGGTGCCAAACATTTGTGCATATAGCTCCGTCCTTGGCTACCGTGTGTAGCTACTGTACGGGTCCTGCCTTTAGCAGGCTACAGAAGAGGTCATAACCTTAAGAGGTCTCAGTGCAGATTAGGCAGTGTCAACTAAGCAGACAAAATTAACTTGATTTCAGAATATGGATAAGTGTGATGTCACCAGTTACTTGTGGCTTCAGGAACAATCAAACTAAATTACTCTTAAGTACAATTGTACTATACTCCCTGCTATTTGCCAATCACTATGAGTCTCACAAGTCCCAGTATATCTATATGATATTCAAGCAATGCTTTTTGAATTTAGTTATGGCACAAAAAATTTTACCACAGATCACATATGATGACTGTCACATATTAGGACTGTAAAGAGAACTGTGTGTCAAATAAAGGTGATATAGGAAAGAAAGAAAAATAGTTAATATTAAAAGAAAAAAAAAAATGAAACTAAGAAAGTAAATAAAAAAGGTACACATTTAATGCTGCCTCAACATGAGATTTGTGATATCCCTGTCTCTTTAAATTGTTAAAGAGCACTGAATCTGTATTTAGTTAAAAAAGAAAACACAATTGAAATTGCTTCCAATTGTGTTTTCTATATAAAAGTCACTGCCCTCTCTCAGTAGTGCTTAACATATTAATTGATTCTCAGTGAAGATCAATTTGCAAGTCAAGCAGGCCACACAAAGTTGTATTAGAGAGAGGACAGAAACTCTCTTTATTGAAACAGACCACCAAAAAAATATATATTTTAGAATTTAGTTAGGCTTGACTACACTTAATTCTATTCAAGGCTTCTTCTTAGAATAAATATAAAAACTATGCTTTAAGGTCCTCTGTGTTTCAAAGTAATTTGCCCAGTCTGGGTCCGCTCTGGATTATCTGTCCATGTTTGTGTATTTACCCTAAAATACAAAACTCAAAAACTATTTAATAACACCTCACTCTACCTCTCTGAGAGGTTTCCAATGACTACACTAGTTGTGGATGCTTGGAACCGTCTTCCAGCAGAGATAATGAGTCCATCAACAGTAAGTACAGTCAAAAATGCACAGACACGATGTCTGTTGCCTGTGTTGGCAGGGGGGGCCGGTCTGCGTCCATGGGCCTCCTGGGAGCACCTTCATCAAATGGTCGCGGCGGAGGATGTTGCTGTCGGCCATGATGCAAGTACCAATCACTGAAGGGTTTTCCCAGCTGTCATGGTTCTTACGCTAGACATTTTATAATTCTCAGAGGCGCTACCCCCTCACATCTCCATATATTATGTTTATTCCAACCACTGCCTAAACTCTAACTACTTTAGAGTAAATTACAACGCTCTTTCCACCCCCACATTAGGGCGGACCCCTGTGTGGACACCTTAGTGTACATTAGGGGCCCATAGTTAGTCTAAGACAGAAACCGTTTATTTCCCTTACCCCATCCTTCCTCCCCTCCTCTTTCCCTCTCCCTTCTCTTCCCCCCCTCTGGTCTATTCTTTCAAATTCCTACCCTCTGCCTGTAGGGGTGTCTGCTGTTGGAACCCTCCCACACGCATAGCGACTTCCGTTCCCCTGCCAGAGGGCATGATGGATCACCTAAAGATTACCTCGCTAAACGTGCGTGGCCTTAATGTGCCAGAGAAGCGCTCGCAGCTCCTGACTGACCTGCGCAGGGGCAAAACTCATGTCGCTTTTCTACAGGAAACGCACTTCCGTGCAGACTCCATACCCAGGCTAACGAACGGGGCTTTCCCGGTGGCATATCATAGTGTCTCTCCGGTCTCCAAATCGAAGGGGGTTAGTATTATCCTGGCCAGGTCGGTTCCTTGGGTGTTTGAGGCACAGCGAGCGGACGAGCGGGGTCGTTTTCTTCTCCTAAAAGGAAGAGTGTCCGATCTGCGGGTTACCTTCGCGAACGTTTACTTTCCTAATGTTAATCACCCCCAATTTCTACGTAGGCTTCTCTCGGAGCTCCTGGAGTTCTCGGAGGGGATGCTTATTTTCGGAGGAGATCTTAATTTTGCCATGGATCCAGCCATGGATGTCTCGCGGGGAGCCTCCCATCTGTCCTACTCTTGCCTGAGGCGTCTCAAGGCAGACTTACACACCCTACAACTAGTTGACCCTTGGCGGCTGCTCCATAACCAAGATAGAGACTATACATTTTATTCTCAGGTGCACCACACCTACTCGCGGTTAGATTACCTATTGCTGTCACATAAAGATCTTGCCAAGGTAGTCTCTACATCCATTGATGTTATATCCTTCTCGGACCATGCCCCCATCCACTTGATCCTCCGGTTGGGGCCGGTGACTCGGTCTCCTCCCTCATGGCGACTAAACGAGGCATTGCTTCAATCGGAGGAAACACGGGCGGAGCTACTGCGGGCGCTGCAGGAGTACTTCTCCGTCAATGAGGGATCAGTCCCCAACCCCCTTGTGGTATGGGAGGCCCACAAGACGGTAGTGAGAGGGATATTAATCAAAATAGGGGCCCGTCTTAAACGGGACAGATTGAAACGCACGGAGGAACTAATTGCACTGATTCGTAAGCTGGAAAGTGCACACAAGGCTAGTCTTGCTCGCACAACCCTGCGGGAGCTGCAGAGGGCTCGGGAGGAGCTTTGCACCCTCCTCTTCCAGAAGACCAAACAGAAACTAGCATGGGCACGTCGTACCATGTTTGAGTATTCAAACAAACCGGGATCACTCCTGGCCAGAGCCCTGCAGGGCCCTCGCATGAAAACATACATCCCACACATACAGTCGTCTACAGGACAGAAGCTAAATACCTCCTCAGAAATGGCAGGGGAGTTCCGCTCCTTCTATACAGGCCTCTACAATCTGGACAGATTACAACCCACGGGTTCCCCTGGGGAGGGCAGGCACACTCCTCAATCTTACATAGCTGCCTCAGGCATGCCATCACTACCTGATGAGGTCAGGGAAGAACTAGACGAACCCTTGACTGTAGAAGAATTGGGAGTCGCCTTGGCCTCCTCGAAGCCAAAAAAGGCCCCTGGCCCTGATGGTCTAACCCCAGTGTACTACAAAACCTTCTTTGACCTGCTGGCGAAGCCCTTAGTTTCTGCCCTCAACACCCTCACGGAGGGAAATCTATTCCCCATAGACACCCTTAGGGCCTACATATCTCTCATCCCGAAAGAAGGTAAAGACCCACGACTTTGTGGGAACTATCGCCCAATTGCCCTTCTGAATTCGGATCTCAAGCTCTTCGCAAAAATTTTAGCCAATAGACTGCTCCCCCACATTCCGAATCTGATTCATAGAGACCAAGCTGGTTTTGTACCGCTACGTGAGCCAAGGGACAACACTATAAGAGTCATCAACCTGATACATTCGGCGAGAATCACCAAGCGGGCCCTTCTCCTGCTGTCAACAGATGCGGAGAAGGCCTTTGATCGCGTTGACTGGTCCTTCATCCGGGCAACTCTAGAGCACATAGGCCTTCGTTCCTCTATGTTACAGTGGATCCTCTCCTTATACACACACCCCACCGCGTCGGTCAGGGTAAACGAGACGAGATCGGACTTTTTTGACATCCGGAATGGCACGCGTCAGGGATGCCCTCTCTCCCCTCTGATCTTCATCCTGTCCCTAGAACCCCTTTTGTGCACGATAAGGGCAAACCCAGACATTCCAGGTTACCCGAAGCCCTCGGGATCCCACAAGGTGGCTGCTTTTGCAGATGACCTTATTTTCTTTCTAACAGAACCCCTTACCTCTCTCCCTAACCTGCTTGGTTCCCTTCGAGAATACGGCAATCTCTCATCGTTTCAGATCAACCTGACAAAATCCTCCATTCTCAACATAACGGTAGACAAGGGAAATGTCCAACGTTTACGCACGTCCTTTCCATTGAAATGGGCAACCAAGCACATACGTTATCTAGGAGTCGACATCACCTCAGACCCGGCTGAACTGTACGCGGCTAATTATACCCCTTTACTTCTACGCCTTAAAACTGATCTCCTACACTGGCACTCCTTGACGCTGACATGGTTTGGCAGATGCAGCGCCCTCAAAATGACTCTGCTACCAAGGGTGCTATACCTGTTACAGGCGCTTCCCATCCGACTATCGCCAGCGTTCTTTAAACAAATTGACTCCATGTTCCGGGCGTTTGTCTGGTCCCACCACAAACCTCGTGTTAGACTCCAACTCCTTCATCTAGCAAAAAGCAGGGGTGGGGTTGGTCTGCCGGACATAAAGGCATATTACAGAGCAGTCCACTTAACCAGGTTGGTGGACTGGCACTGTCATGCAGAGGCGAAGCACTGGGTCGCTATGGAGGGGGAGGACTCTGGGGGGACGGCCCTGAGCTGGCCCTGGATTGCCTCACCACTCCCAAAGGATCTGCTGGAGCACCCCACCTTGGGCAGCACCCTAACAGTGGTCAGAGATACTTTTCGGCGCACATCAGTGTCCCCGCAGCCATCTCCCATGGTTCCGATTTTAGGTAACCCGGAATTTTTGCCTGGAATTCAGAACCCACAACTCAAGCGACTGACAATGGGCACTAAATATCGCTTACACGACTTTTTGGGATCCAATGGCCAACTCTCCTTAGAAGCTGGAGCATTGGTGACAGACCCCCCTCTAGACTTTTGGAGCGGCCTCCAGCTGCGGAACTTCCTGCGCAGCTGTCTGAGGAAACCAGGCATTACCCGTAATCTAACTGAACTGGAACTCATTTGCCAGCGTAGGGAACCGATTCGACATTGTCTCTCACTGATGTACTCATCCCTAACCCAACCAGAAGAAGGGTACGTTCCTCAGTTCCTCTCCAAATGGGAGGCGGAGCTGGGAGTCCAATTCACTGGGGTGCAGAGACAAAAAATTCTCTACTTCGCCCAGAAATCCTCAATTGCCACTAGGGTTCAGGAAACCTGTTACAAAATCATGACACGCTGGTACAGAGTCCCTGCCATCCTGCATCGGTTCTTTCCTCAGGTGCCCAGCATATGTTGGCGCTGTGGCTCTGGGGAGGGGACGATGCTGCACATCTTCTGGTCCTGTCCCAAGCTTGCCCCATTCTGGCGCGGAGTGACACGCACGGTCGGACATCTTGCTGGTGTTTCCCTGGAGGACGATCCTGCAGCCTGCTTGCTCCATTTATCAGAACGACCCATTAAGAAGTATAAGACCTCTCTCACCATCCAACTTCTGAATGCCGCAAAGGCTTGCATCCCTCTTTGCTGGAGATCGGAGAGACCACCGACACTATCCACGTGGTTTGCTAAAGTAAACGAATTAAGGGATATGGAGGATCTCACAGCCACCCTGCACAATAGAGAGGAAATCTTTCGAGAGACCTGGAGATCCTGGCAGCACTTTACTTACACGGAAGCCTACCTTCAGGAAATAACACAATCTAGCTAACTCTGCAGGTTGGCACCATCTCTCAGGCAGAGGGCATCACCCTCTACTCTGTTCTTCTGCACCTCTACATTCTTTCTTTTTCTGTTTTCCTTGTACTAATCCACTCCTTCCCCCTTACCTCCCCGTCCTTCCCCCCCTCCTTCTGTTTTCCCCACCCTTCCCTACCCTGTTATATCTCTCTCCTACCCAGGGGGACACTAGTTTTTATACTACGTATCCTCGTGCTTGGGTTCTTCTCTGGCCCAGATATAAAGGAAATCTTGTAGATCATAACCTGTTCAATATATCCCAGGTATGGGTATCACAGCCTTTTAGCCCCCATATCACCAACTACAGAAAAAACATTGTATCTCACTGAGTGACAATGACTAGTAGACAAGGAAGTTAGACATTAGCCAAACAATTCAGAACCTTGAGCACCGCTCAGGTCTCATCCACTGGCAGGTTTGATAACTCGGGGAACCACCCCCACATACTTTAACTGTTGTGCTCGTTTTAATAACCGGATCTGTCGATCTTGTTGGTTTCTTTTTTATTTATTTTTTTTGACATAACTGTTTGCAATCATTTACCTGTATCACACCTACCTGTCTCTTACATTGTTATACAACAGATTATGTAACTGTCTGCACTTGCTCAGTGTCAAAATAAAGGAATTTAAAAAAAAAAATGCACAGACACACCCACATATCTATACCCTGACAAACAAAAAGTTATAGGAAAACTTGGTGGGTTTGTAAGTGCTTAAAGTCTAAGAAGACAACATGTAGACATAAAACCTTCACACATATTAACAGGACATGAGTCAATTTGGAAGGAAAAACAAAACACAACACATACTGAATCCATAAGATGCCATAAGTTGCAAAATAATGTATTATCATTTACTTCCCCAGTGTCAGAGTGAATGAAACTTCACTCCAAGCCCCAGGAAAGGGAAAAAAAGAAACAAAAACAAAATCCCTACAGTTTCTCAGAGTTATAGGGATCGAAATCTCATATCTGTGAACAGGTTCATTTATTTGAGAATAAACTTAAACTTGTAAAAAAAAAAGCTATAAATGTAAACTGGTACCAGTACTGAGCTCATTACAAACAGAAACAAAAATACAAAGCACAAGCGTTAATGTGATCACATTTCTTATTGATGGCCATCCAACAATAGTGTGTACACGCCCCTGAGAAAAAAAAAAATCTTTGTTTACACATAGTTCATACACATCCATTACATCACCCAGACACACACCTTAATTGAGAGTGAATCCCATACATTCTGGATATAAGAGCTTATGTAATTCCACATGAATTACTATGTGTTTCTGCGAACGGGAAAAAAAAAAATAAAACAACAACCAAGAACAAAAAAATAAAAATAAAGCAAGCGTAAGCTTCTGTACTAAGCAATACTTGTACCCTATATCTTTAAATATTTATGGCAGTCTTCTGATCCTTTGGGAAGATAAATGCCTGTATTAATAATAACCATGTTTGAATACCTAGCCTAATATAAGTTACCTTTGTTAGGTGTGTGTATTTATACATCTACATACATACACCTGCTTAATATGTAAATACTTTTTCATGAGCGTACTGCACCTGGAAAATATAACTTATAGACAAACGTTATTACCCTTTTCCTTTCTTTGACACACAAAGAAAGCAAACACTACCACATACGTTACATTTACATATTTACATTGGTATATGTTCACTGACATTCACACTTGGATCTGGTGAAAATAAATTAATTAGATCATAGACATCTGAATGACACATTAGATCTGGTATTTCTTTCACTGTTTCTACATTGCTTATATTTAAGTTTTGTTCCCAGTAAGGTGAAGCAGATAACAAAGATAGGTTGGGCCTCCCTCCTGTATTTTCTGTTTGAATGGAACAGACGGTTTTCTGTGGGACCTTAACAATTTGATCAAAAGATTGTTTTATATCTTTCAGTTCTTACCTACACTGTACCACATCTGCATGGCATGCTTCATATTTTACCTTTATAACATGTTGTGATATTTACATTATTTTATTGGTATTTTCCCAATTATGAATATGCAACTTTAGTAGTTCAATCTCATTTTCAAGAGAGGTAATTGTGGTAATTAACTTAAGTTCTTTCAGAACTGATCTCCTGCGCTGTAATCTTAGATCGCTATCCATGGAATTTACATCCAAAGGGGAGCATGAGACTATTTGCCTCTGACTAGTAACTGCGGGGCCATGCCTATACATCTTATCTTTGGAGGCATTGTAATTGTAATGGTGCTTCTTTCTGTTTGAAAAGGTGGCCAATTCTCCTGTAGAATGAGTTGCGAAACAAGTATTGTTGTTTGGACTCTGGTGCTATATATTTGATTTCACAGAATTAGACCTTCTGACTACATGAAAATACTTGTGCATATAGTCCATGATGCATTGATATGAATCTTTAAAAGGATTTATAAAAAAATCCACATTTAATTAAAAATTTTGGATGGGCATTAGATATTAGGAGGGTTTTGTACTCTGGGGCCTCTTTGTGTCCGTTTCTCCGTTTGCCTACATAGTAAGCTGACCATAGCTTGTTTGCATAAAGAAGTGGATTCTCATTATTTTCCTGTTTTGTTCTAGTAGCAAATTTTCTAAAGACTGTCTGTCCTCCCTATCCATCTTTTGTGCTGTACTCTCAAATCCTGTTGATATGCATACATGCACATCATTCGCTGCAGGAAACATCTTTCAATTTTTTTTAAATAGACTGAATCTTCATGCATAGAAACATTGGGCAACAGCTCTTTTCATCTCCTTCTAATGCATCTGGACTCTTCATGTACAAATTCTATATTATATTTAGCTTTTGACATAAGTTATGTGTTCCTCAGTATACTAACAGTAGTCTCCCTATTGATTATACACTGTACAACACAGTTATTTCTTATAGCCCATTTCTATATTAAGCACATAGAGCACCCAATGTTCATTTTTAGCATTCAAATTAAAAACCCTTTCATAGTGTGCCTTTTGTAGATACAGTATTGCAACCTCTTGAGATATTGCTGAAAGAGACCACCAATTTTTTTCGTCCTTTGTGGTTGCCATTTGTTACCTAGTTTCTGTGAATATGTGCATACACCTCAATCATTGCAGTAGTATGGACATATACATATCTAGATCTGAGAGATTTTACACAAAAGAGGTAGTTCCATCCGCAATACACATTTATTGATAGGGTTACATAATATATACAAAATACACACCAGACAGTATTTACAACACAATGTACAGTGTAGGTCCCCTGGCTTACATGATATTTACAAATTACCCACAGCAACCATATTTATAATACAAGATGAGATGCAAGTACAGCGTTAGATTACCTGTTAACTTCAGGTCGGCCCATGGTGACTGCTGTCTGTTCCCACACCAAAGAGGGACTTAGCTTGGTCACTGTAGCTAATATAATTTTCTCTAATTGGTCACTGTACCTAGTGTATCACTGACATTTTTGCTATGTAATGTTAATTAATAGACAATTCTATTAATTGGCATTTGGCACCATCTAGTGGCTTAAACGTGAAATGGACTTCATTTATTTTTCTATTTCAAGAACATGGAGAAATGTTACAGGAAGTGACTGTTTGTTTACATTATACAAGAACTTATCTACCCACAATGTCAAGTGACCTACCCATGAGCACCAAGAGACTGAACTGCATGCTGGGTAGGTTATAAAAGGACCCTGCGCCATCTTAGGTCTCTTCTGGACGCGTGGCCTGCCTGTGAGGACCTGTGAAGAGGTCTCCGGAGCATGCGGCCTACATCACGCGGAGTGGAACAGCCAGCGACTCTGTCTCACACCACAGCGTGCTGGAGCAGCAGTGTGGTTGGATCGGGAAGAACCCAAAGGCCCTTGACGGAGGTAACTGAGGACTCCCGCTCATCTGGTGGAACTGAGCAGCGTGATGGCGTGGCCGCAGAAAATAGACTGAGATCTTGTGGAGCGGAGGCATCCAGCTGTTCAGGCCTGTTTGGGTGAGAACCAATTACACCAAAGGCAGTTGTAGGTGTATTGCACTACAAGAATAGTTCTAACATTCATCTTCCTTTAATCCTTGTTTGTTTAACTGTTGGATTACAATTACTACAACACAAATAGCTAGCAGAAGACAGAAGACTAAAAAGACTGCATCTCTTATTGCAAGGCCTTGCATCCTATTGGTATTAAGAGGGACTGCATTATAAAGTAGGGGGAGCTCCCTAGGAATTGTGTTGTACTTTATTGTGTAACTAAGTCGCCTGACAAGTCATCCCAGTGTGAACCGACTCTAACTGAAATATATGTCTGATTGCAATATTATTTACAGCTGTTAATGGAGATTTCACATAAACCCATTATGTAACAAAACTAAATCCAATTGAGAATCTGTGCCAAGACTTGAAAATTGCTGTTCACAGACGCTCTCCATCCAATCTGACAGAGCTTGAGCTATTTTGCAAAGAAGAATGGGCAAAAATGTCACTCTCTAGATGTGCAAAACTGGTAGAGACATCCCCAAAAAGACTTGCAGCTGTAATTGCAGAGGAAGGTGGTTCTACAAAGTATTGACTCATGGGGGCTAAATACAAACGCATGCCACACTTTTCACAAATGTATTTGTAAAAAAAGTTGAAAACCATTTATCATTTTTCTTCCACTTCACAATTATGAAGGAAACAAAACAAGTGTAGCGCTAAAACAATCTTAGATGTCCAACATTGAGACAATATAGTCCAAAAGCTAGTAAAACCACTAGGTATAAATTAAAAGAAAGTCCTCCATGTTTGTATGACTCCTAATGACTGATAGACCATAGAAATTACGTGACTTCATGTGAGGAACAAATCAATAGGTGCGTGACATCTGAAGTAAAGACAAAACAAGCACACCACCACCGACAGTAAGGAGGCTTACCGGATCAATTGGACCCAAAGAGGCATACGCCCAGTTGGGTCAAAACAGGCTTAGGTGGTGAACGGCTGTAGGGGATCCAGAAAAGTTGTAAGGATGGAGGTCCTGGGATGAACCATGGACTGGTGTGTCCCCCAGGATGTTAGAAAACAGATGGCAGTGGTATTGGGTGGAGAGGAAAAAGGAAAGGCCACATAGTGTAAATCCATATAAAAGGTATCAAATTTATTAAAAAATGAAAGATACACTCACATGTAAATCTTTAAAATCGGCGCTGTAAATATATGATGGCAGTGGGGTCCTTCCCAACGCGTTTCGTCCTCTTAGACGTCGCTGTGCTTGTTTTGTCTTCACTTCAGATGTCACGCACCTATTGATTTGTTCCTCACATGAAGTCACGTAATTTCTATGGACTATCAGTCATTAGGAGTCATACAAACATGCAGGACTTTCTTTTAATTTATACCTAGTGGTTTTACTAGCTTTTGGACGATATTGTCTCGATGTTGGACATCTAAGATTGTTTTAGCGCTACACTTGTTTTGTTTCCTTCTTTATATGCATATATCTTTTTGGCCGTGTTAGCTGCTTGTTCTTCCTTTTTTTTCAGGGCAGCGCAGAATTATTTGGTATATTCACTTCACAATTATGTGCCACTTTGGGTTGGTCTACCACATAAAATCCCAATAAAATACATTTACGTTTTTGGTTGTAACATGACAAAATGTGGAAAATTCCAAGGGGAATGAATACCTTTTAAATGCACTGTAGGCAGTTGTAGGTGTATTGCACTACAAGAATAGTTCTAACATTCATCTTCCTTTAATCCTTGTTTGTTTAACTGTTGGATTACAATTACTACAACACACATAGCTAGCAGAAGACAGAAGACTAAAAAGACTGCATCTCTTATTGCAAGGCCTTGCATCCTATTGGTATTAAGAGGGACTGCATTATAAAGTAGGAGGAGCTCCCTAGGAATTGTGTTGTACTTTATTGTGTAACTTTGCACTCCTGTGGTTGCCCAGAGTGTGCTGGAAGTGGGAAGGTGCCCAGAGTTAAGGCGTTTGTGCTCTGAGCACTAGTCCCACTTGGAGACACACTTTCAGGGGTCAACCTTATGTGTACAAACTGTTGTGAAAACCTATTGAAATGTTGCATTATGTTTGTGTGACAGTGCAAATAAATGTAATTACCATTTTATATCTGTTCCAGTAAAATTACGTTCCTGGTTAATTACAATTGGTGTGGAGTGTTGTTCCTTTTCCAGCAGGTGGAGCAACGGATACCCAGGTAAAGGTACAGCATTGGTACATTGTTATTACGGGATTGCCCTGTGTTGTTTAACTTCACACTAAAACTGCACCACAGCTGTATCAAGCGGGTTGAGCCAATTTATTGGGGGTGGAAAAGCAGAGTACAGGCCCAATTAAAATATCAGCAACTCCTTCGGGGGTAAGTGCTACACTAGTGAATGTAAATTGGGCACAGCCTGATTGGATGAGTCAAAGAAAGCTGTTGTTTACTACCCAGGTGAGATGTGATCAGGGAAAACAAAAGGCCAACCTTTCAAGTTTAACTAATTACTGTAACACCAACACAACACTCAATACTTTAAATATATTTCCTTCTAAGAGCCGGTTCACACTGAGGCAGCATGACTTGCAGCACGACTGCCTCAGGCAACCTGCACACGACAGCAGCAGCGACTTGCAAAATGACTTCTATAAAGAAGTCGATGCAAGTCGCCTCAAGTTGCCCCCAAAGTCGTACACAAACTTTTTTCTTGCGTCGCTCCTATTAGAACGGTTCCATTGTACAGAACGGGACACGACTTGTCAGGCGGCTAAGTTGCCTGACAAGTCATCCCAGTGTGAACCGGTGTTCTGACTAGAACTGTCCTCCTATCGGATAGTGTCCGCACCGTACTGCGCAGGCGCAGCGCTTGCGCAGTATGGAGCAGAAGGAGATGCCGAAAGTGTCCGAAGTTGAACAGCTGACCATCAGCTGTACACGGTGCTTGGGCACTTCTTAGCGATGGCTTTGTAAGAGGGCCCCTCGCGGGCTTGTTTTACTCGCCACGCTTCGGGCACGGCCTCGCTGCGCTCAGCAATTATTTATTCTAACTCTATGTCCACTTGGATAGTAGGGAATGAACCTGGACATAGGGTGAGAATAAAAGCGCAGGCGCCGTGTACAGCTGGTGATCAGCTGTTAAACTTCGGAGACTTTCGGTATCTCGTTTGTCTTCCGTACTGCGCCTGCGCAGTACAGGGCGGACACTATATGATAGGGGACTGTATTCGACAAGACACCGGCTCTAACTGAAATAAATTTCTAATTGCAATATTATTTACAGCTGTTAATGGAGATTTCACATAAACCCATTATGTAACAAAACTAAATCCAATTGAGAATCTGTGCCAAGACTTGAAAATTGCTGTTCACAGACGCTCTCCATCCAATCTGACAGAGCTTGAGCTATTTTGCAAAGAAGAATGGGCAAAAATGTCACTTTCTAGATGTGCAAAACTGGTAGAGACATACCAAAAAAGACTTGCAGCTGTACTTGCAGAGGAAGGTGGTTCTACAAAGTATTGACCATTTATCATTTTTTTTCCACTTCACAATTATGTGCCACTTTGGGTTGGTCTACCACAGAAAATCCCAATAAAATACATTTACGTTTTTGGTTGTAACATGACAAAATGTGGAAAATTCCAAGGGGAATGAATACCTTTTAAATGCACTGTAAGTCTTAGCACTGAACAGAAGGATAAGCTAGTCAGAACTCTTAATATCAAGCGTACAAAAAATTGTCCACTGCTCTCACCTATAACTGTCTATCCTAAACTCCCTAACCCACATCTTCAACCTCTCCCTCTCCTCCGGCACCTTTCCTTCCCCGCTCAAACATGCACTGGTTACCCCCATGTTTAAAAAACCCTCACTAGACCCCACCTATTTGAATAACTTAAGACCTATCTCCCTGCTCCCATTTGCCTCCAAGCTTATTGAACACCTTGTCCATGACCGAATGAGTCGATACCTCACAGACAACAATCTTCTCGACCCCCTACAGTCCGGCTTCCATCCACAAGATTCCACTGAAACTGCCCTACTAAAACTCACCAATGACCTACTAACTGCTAAAACCATTACTCCATACTCATACTCTTAAGCCTCATACACACATTTTCCAATTTTCCGATGGGAAATGTGTGATGACAGGCTGTGGAAAATCCGACCGTTTGTATGCTCCATTGGACAATTGTTGTCAGATTTTCCACGGACAAATGTTGGATAGCAGGTTTTAAAATTTTCCACGGACAAATGTCTGTTGTCGGATTTTCCAATCATGTGTACACAAGTCCGTCGGACAAAAGTCCAAAGTACAAACATGCATGCTCGGAAACAAGGACGAGCCAGAATCGGTTGGTCTTGTAAACTAGCGTTCGTAATGGAGAATTAACATTCTAGACGTGGCAAATTATGTAATCTCGAAATGCAGCACACAATTCTCTTCTTCTTTAATGGGATAATAATGAAGCTGCTTTGCTGGTGATACTGATGCAGTTATTGCAAACAAATTTTCAAAGGCTTTTTTTTTCTAGTGATATCAAGAATAATATTATAATCCCTTTTTTTTTAATTTGGGCAAGTTACCACAACACCATTATCCCATAGTTTTTAAGATCAAAGATACAACTATGTTGGTGTCCCTTGTCAATTTTACATTGTATTTTTTTAAATGTAACTGCCTACTCCCAAACTGTCATTTGAAGTAAAACACATAGCCAAGTATTATTCTACACATTTTTTTTTTATTGTGCATTAAAAAAAGAAAACAAATTAAATTAAACATGCTATGTGCCAATAGAACTTAACCAAAAAGTGCATTCTATGTATCCAAAAATATAGAAACTATACCGATTCAAATCATTAATATTCAACCAAAAAAAATAATAAAAACCTCATGCATGTGTCCTGCTTCTTAATATAGGGGGTCAACAATGCCAAGAGTTGGTGAAAGCAGGGGTCCGTCATTCGGAGATAATTCCGAAAATTATCTGGATTATTCTCCTGGGGCTCCCGCAGCATTGCATATGACATAATAAGTCACGATTAATAAAGCAACCAATTTTTAGTCCAAGATCTCCTCCTCCTCCTGTTCCTGGACTGGACTTGGGTCAAAGCAATAACTCCAAGGCCAATAATAAATAACACGTTATCTCCTCCGATTCCGCAACATGTCTGGTTGACGAACGGCCGTTCAGAAGCCCAAAGGGTGGCGCTAAAGAGCTGAAAAAGCACGTAGTATGTTAGGAATTACTACTAGTAATTCCTTGATGTTTGTATGCAAGACAAAATCCTGGCACACACATTCGAACAAAAGTCAGAGGTTTTGTCTGCGGAAAATCCGAGCGTCTGTACGAGGCTTTAGACCTCTCTGCTGCCTTCGACACAGTTGACCACCTGTTCTTCCTCAGCAAACTACACTCCCTTGGCCTCCGTGATTCTGATTTATCCTAGTTCTCCTCCTACCTCAGAGCACTTTAAGTGTCACCTACAACTCCATCTCCTCCGCTCCTCTTCCTGTTGGGGTACCCCAAGGCTCGGTCCTTGGGCCCCTCCTATTCTCATTCTATACCTCTTCCCTGGGCCAGTTGATAACCTCCCATGGCTTCCAATCCCACCTCTACAATGACGACACTCAGATCTATCTTTCCACTCCTCAACTCACCCCCTCCATCTCCTCACGGATCTTAAACTTACTGAATGACATAAAGGTATGGATGTCACACCACTTTCTCAAACTCAATCTTTCTAAATCTGAGCTTGTTATATTTCCTCCTTACGGTCCCCCCTTCCATGACTTTACCATTAAGATCAACAGCACAACCATTGGTCCCTCCACACATGCCATGGTTGCTTGGTGTAATCCTTGACTCTGACCTCTCCTTCAGCCCCCACATCCAATCACTGGCTAAATCCTGCCGCCTTAACCCCTGCAACATCTCCAGAATTCGATCCTTCCTGACTAATGAAACCACAAAGCAACTTATTCACTCCTTGATTATTTCCCACCTTTACTGCAACTCTCTCCTTAATGGCCTACCCTTACGCAGGATATCCCCCCTTCAGTCTATTATGAATGCTGCTGCTAGACTAATACACCTCACTAACCAATCCATGACTGCTGCTCCTCTTTGCCAATCCTTTCACTGGCTTCCCCTACCCCACTGTATAAAATTCAAAATGCTAACCACAACATACAAGGCCATCTACAACATCGCCCCCAGCTACATCACCAACCTCATCTGCAGTTATCTCCCAAATCATCCCCTCCGCTCCTCCTGCTCGCTAGCTCTCTTGTTACCGCCTCCCATGCTCGCCTTCAGGACTTCTCCAGAGCCTCTCCCATCCTCTGGAACTCCCTGCCCCGGTATGTCCGATCAGCCCCTAACCTCTCCACCTTTAGGAGATCCCTAAAAACTCACTTATTCACGGAAGCCTATCCCACACCCACCTTACAACTGTCCCCGAGCCACCCCCATCAAATCATTCCCCGCATCTATTACCTTTTGTACCACCACCTCTTCCCTTTAGAATGTAAGCTCTATGAGCAGGGCCCTCCTGTCCCTTCTGTATTGAACTGCACTGTAATTGTGCTGTCCCCCTCTACATTGTAAAACACTGCATAAACTGTTGGCTCTATAAAAATCGTTTACAGTGCCTTGCAAAAGTATTCACAGAACTTGCCCACAACTTTAAAGATGTTTTTTTTTTAATTGTAAAGCAAACAACAAATAGGACAAAATAACAGAAAAAGTCAATGTGCATAACTATTCACCCCCCTAAAGTCAATACTTTGTAGAGCCACCTTTTCGGCTATCACAGCTCCAAGTCACTTTGGATAAGTCTCTATGAGCTTGCCACATCTTACCACTGGGATTTTTTCCCCATTCCTCCTTGCAAAACTGATCCAGCTCCTTCAAGTTGGATGGTTTGTGATTGTGAACAGCAATCTTTCCACAGACCACAGATTTTCTATTGGATTGAGGTCTGGGCTTTGACTAGGCCATTCCAACACATTTACACACAGAGTGGTACAGGTTTTGCTCAAGAATATCCCTGTATTTAGCACCATCTATCTTTCCTTCAACTCCGACCAGTTTCCCAGTCCCGACTGCTGAAAAACATCCCCACAGCATAATGCTGTGATGAGTTGGGTTTGCGCCAGACATAGCGTTTTATTTGATGGCCAAAAAGTTAAATTTTAGTCTCATCAGACCAGAGCACCTTCCTCCATACATTTTGGGAGTCTCCCACATGCCTTTTCGCAAACTCAAAAGGTGCCTTTTTGTTTTTTGCTGAAAGTAATGGCATTCTTTTGGACACTCTGCCATAAAGCCCAACTCTATGGAGCGTACGGCTTTTTGTCATCCTATGTACAGATACTCCAGTCTCTGCTGTGGAACTCTGCAGCTCATCCAGGGTTACCTTAGGTCTCTGTGCTGCCTCTCTGATTAATGCCCTCCTTGCCCGGTCCGTGAGTTTTGATGTGCGGCCGTCTCTTGGCAGGTTTGCTGTTGTGCCATGTTCTTTCCATTTGGTTATGATAGAATTGATGGTGCTCCTAGGGATCATCAAATATTTGGATATTTTTTATAACCTAACCCTGAATTACTTCTCAACATCATTGTCCCTTACTTGTTTGGAGAGTTCCTTGGTCTTCATGGCAGTGTTTGGTTAGTGGTGCTTCTTGCTTAGATGTTGCAGCTTCTGGGGCCTTTCAAAAAGGTGTGTATATGTAATGACAGATCATGTGACACTTAGATTGCACACAGGTGGACATCATTTCACTAATTATGTGACTTCTGAAGGTAATTGGTTGCACCAGAGCTTTTTATGGGCTTCATAACAAAGGGGGTGAATACATACGCACATGCCAACTATCAGTTTTTTATTTCTGAAAAATAGCTTTATGTATATATTTTTCTAATTTTACTTCACCAACTTAGACTATTGTGTTCTGATCCATCACATATATTTCAGATTAAAAAAATATTGAACTAAAGGCTGTAATGTAACAAAATAGGTAAAAATCCAAGGGGGTGAATACTTTTGCAAGGCACTGTATTGTAATAATAATAATAATAATAATAACTGGCCCTTACAGCAAGGAGCATTTGAAGGCAACGCATAACAAAAAAGGACCAAGGATAAAATCCAAGGAGAATTCCAAGCTCTTTAAGCTTTAAGGAGGGGTGGGCTCTCTCCAGTCTATCTTTATCTACCTCATCAGAATGCATGTGCTTCCACTGTGGAGCCTCTTATAAGTTAGAGATAGGATTACAGACACCAGGGTGCCTTGGCGGGGCTCTGTAGCTTATGCATGCATTTGCAAAATTGTGCAACTTAACCCCTGTTTTACAACACATACTGTAAGACAGGTTAATATGGTTGCTCGCAGGCTGGTTGGTAAGTAGAGCTTGGAATTCTCCTTGGAATTTTTCCTTGGTTCTTTTTTGTTAGTCAGAACTCTTAGCATTGACTGTATAAGAAAGTGTCTTGGCCTTCTGTTTCTTCAATAGTTGGCCTATTACATTAAAAGGAGTTGGTAATCCTGCCTCACAACCCTATGCATACTCTGTTTCTAAAATTAAACAGAGATACCCATTATATACCTTGCACTAATAGACTTGAGGTCTATGTTAGGGATTTCTGTAAATAGTATATACAGTATGTGCAGTAGTACTGGGTCCAAAGGGCCATTATACCAGAGAGTACATCTGGCTAAAGGATCAGATGAGCATTCAGGAAAAATTCCTTCAAGACTACTAAGAGTTAATTATTATGATTATAATTATTGATGTTTATGTCTAAAAGCCTATTTTCCACTGTCTTTACAGCTCTCTGGACCTGTCAGTCATTCATATCCTATTATACTTATTGCTAAAACACAATTGGGAGGCTGCTAAAGATATTGACGCCTATAAAGGGAAGTTATACAGAGTAGCCAAGCAGTCTATTAATTATTTGTCTTCTTCTCTTAGGCTCCCTTCACACTTATCTCCATGTGGTACATGTGTATTGCAGTAAATAGCATTCCAATTATTTTGTAAAGTGGAACCTTACTTTCAGCACACCACAATGTACAAATACTGCACTACGGTGTGCTGTGTTGGTGGACAATAGTGCAACTAGATTTGAGCACATTGTGGCTCTTTAAAGGTCCTGTTCTAATGTAACAACAGAATCAACAAATGATAAACACACATGATAACATGAGCACAGATGGTAATGGGTCCTTACTGGTAGCTTAAAGCGGACCACCCCCCTTCTGATGCAAAAGTAAATGTAGCCTTTTTAATATGTGCCCTTGTATCACATAACAATATACTTGCTAGTCCATGGAGTCCAGTGATGTCTTTCTTGAAGTCTCCCTTGTGTTGGTGTGCTTCTGCGGCACCATCTTGAATCTCCTGTCTTGGGGAGCCAGTTCACTTCTTGACTTTTACAGATGGCCTATCTGATGGGGCACCTTTAGATCTTGCACATGCGCAGACATGCCACAGGTCTTTCTGCCAGGTCCCGAAAACCTAAATCACATCCAGGACCAAAATAGTGCAAAACTGCATTCCATACTGAAACATAGCCTTCTGGGATGTGGATGGGCAGCCAATCACTACATCACCATTGCTCAGATGTGGTTTCCAGAAGTAGGAAGCCACATCACTATTAAAAGGGACAAAATGGTATTTACTGTCATAAACAATAACTCCAGAACTCCAAACAGACACAACACTAACAGATAAATACATGGTTCATATATAAATGTATTATACTAATACTATATATATATTATGCTGATTAAACTTGTAATTTATTTGTAATTGTGGCCAGCAATCGTTTGTGATACACACACCTTTGTGTGTTCTTCTCATTCCCAGTGTAGCTGTCACGTATCAGGTAGGACCAGAACTGTGTGGACCGCAACAGAGGAAACCCAAACGTGTATAAGTGAAATATAGTGATTTATTAAGATAAGTGAATAAACATAACCACCTCCCATATAATAAAATGTGCAACCAACCAAATACAAACAGACCCACAAATAATAATAAAAATAATAATCAGACATATATATTTATACAAATAGGGAATACCGGAATCAAAATGGAGCCAGGCCAGGGTCATCAACGGGAGGTCAGTAGATAGGGACAGGGAACAAACAGGACAAGAAGAGGATGGATGGATAAGGCTGAAAGGTAAAGGTAAGGGTAACAGGATCACAGGAGGGACGGGTCCAGGTACAAGGCACAGGGTTCAGGTACAGGGATCAGGTTCAGATACAGATACAGAGCTCTCAGGTTCAGGTCAGGGCACAAGGAAGATACCAAGGCAAAGTGTGTGTGTGTGCTTTGCCAGGTATTTATACACATCTCCTGCAATCAGGCTCAGGTGATGCCTGATTGCAGGAGATGATGTCAGCTCCACACTGCCAGGAACCACCCACTGGTGGGTGCCAGTACTGCAGCCCAAAGATCAAATAATACCACCAGCAAGAGAGAGAGAGCTCCCCTGGCAGTTCCAGACTGTCAGGAAACACCCGCTGGTGGACATCAGTATTGCACGCCAGATGTCTGACAATGCAACCAGCAGGTGGAATAATTCCTGACATTAGCATTTCTGCATATTGGCTCTCCTTTGCTGTTTTTACACGTCATCCAATTGTTTATCAGACAGAGGTGATGCTGCTGAGTGGCTGGCCATTGAGTTGGCTTGGATGTGGTAAGGTAATATGGGAAGATGCATTGCTGGACCAAGCTGGCTTTGGAATAGGGCAGAAGTCCATAAATCACATGGCTGACTGTACAGAATTACAAACATTAAATGTATAATAAACCTTTCTACCTGCATAACGTGTGCATTGTTCATGCCAATTTATGGTGTCATTTATTGCCCTGTATGCATAACCTATAGTAGAATATATCTTCAGATTCATGTGTCAGAAATTTCTGTTTGAGGTATGTGGAGTGACACTGCACAGGCAATTCATGACCTTTGCAAGTAGTAAAAAAACAGACATTTCCTGTGAAGAAACTACATACCCTACACTCTCTGGGTCTCTAGTTCCTGTGCAGGTGAGAGCTAAACAGTAATTCGATCTAACACAGACACAAACAGGCAGAGTAATTAACAGAAAGCTCACCATAATATCATTAGCACTCCATCATTTGTGGTGCGAGTCATGCATTAAATGCTGTGTCACCCAGAACAAGAAGTTGCCTAACCTTTTAGTGAATAGGGAAAGGCTAGTTGCAGCAATACATTGGCATAAGGGAATCAATTGGCCATGATTCTACAAACTGCAGCCACAACATGTGAGCCCATCATTACAAAGTAGGGCAAACAGTCAACACAAGGAGCTAGATGGATTTGTGTCTTTTTTCAACCTAACTATGTAAATATGTAACTATATATAACAATAATATCTAGTTAAAACAAAAAACATTGATAGCGTACAATAACTTTACATGTATGTATATATACGTTTGTTAGGAGATCCAGTCAAAAAAAATGTTTGAGTACCAGACTTTACATAAACATATTAAAATATATCATAAACAAGTGGTATTTTTTTATCCTGTGTTGCATCTCTGTATTGGTGATTTTCCGCAGCCTGCTTCTAGCTATTTTATTCCTATTGATGGCTGCCTTAACATGGCAGGTTTCCCAGGTATTAATTTATTGAAAGCTGCACATTTAAAAATATGAAAAATTATATTTGAAAAAACATTTTCAATATATACCATTTAGACACCAACGTAAAATATAAAGCTGTGATATGAACTTCTAAATTCAATGAAGTTAATTTGTACAAATGGTTGGTGACGTCCCCTCTCCTCCTTCGCCTATAATTTAAATAAGTTGACTTTAGTGCACCCCCAACAATGTGGTTTCCCACAACCCCAAGTTCATGAGAATTCTCTGAACTGATTTATGTTAGTAGGTAATTCAGAGTAATGGTACTCCAGTTTCTAGCCTTTGGATAAAAAATATATATATTTTTTACAGCTCATATACTTTTAACACAAAGCCACAGCTCTTTTCACTACACCCCTAGCACTGGTCCACAGATAAAAATATAGAGATTTTACCATAGATTATGCGCAAAATTAAAGTAGTTTATGGCCATTGCTGTTAAACTATAACCTTTTCTCTTTTGGGTGAATTCACGCTTCCTTTGTGATTTGTGTTCCTTTCTACTTAGCATTGGAGAGAATATTATATTACAAATGTCTCATTTAAAGTATTATCAGGATTCTCAGGGTTTTCCTACATCTGTGGGAACTTCAAAGGAAGTTTCTTTTTGGTGCATCATGGTGAGAGAGCTGTGTATTAGTCAAGATAATTAATAAGGAGTTATACTGAGGGCCCAAAGCTGAGACGTGTTTTGGCGGGGGGTTCGTTTGTTCTTTTTGTTTTTTATTTTGTTGGGGAATGAGGCCTGGTACCCGACTATCCCCGATTGTTAAATGTGTTTGCCTTATGTATGTAATTTAAAAATTTTATAAAAGGAATTTACAAAAAAAGATAAATAATAAGACTTGGGAAAAAACATAGTAATTCCTATTCACATACTATTAAGATCTACTGCATCTTGAGTGCAAAAAAAGTGAAATTGAAAGTTTTGATTGCTATGAAATTTTGGCAGACATTATGAGATTGCAGTAAAAATTTGCCATGGCTGAATGTTTGATGCATAGAGAAGCATTTCACGTCTTTTTAGAAATTCACTCTTCGGTGGTGTCAGGTCTATTTTAGAGACAGAAATAGCAAAATGGACCTATCTATGGTAAACCTACACAAAAAGTATAGAGAATTGTATTAATTACATGTCTTTCACACTGCATTTACTTTTGAAATGTGGCTCAAAGAGGAATTATCAATTTTTCTTGAGTAAGACTGTAGATTGACCTACAGGGAAGGCTTGTGCAATCAGTACAGTGTTTTTAATACCACGTAAGGGAATAGATGTATTTTTTAAAGGATAACATCATTTTTAATATTATAGCAATTATGTGCAATCAGGGTATTATCTGAAATAACAGGAAGATAAATTAACGAGAAACTGGATCTCTGAAACTCTGTGAATGAATAAAATAGTACAAAAGAAGAAAAAGGATCATGAAAAAAAAACATGCAAACTTAGAACATACGGCAGTTGTATAAAATGTCATTACAAATTTATTTTTTAATGATTTACACTGTAATGGTCATTATCCTTTTACTTTGGCTGACAACCAATCAGTTACCAGTGATCCCAGAATTTTCTTAACCTGAAGCAAACTGGATATCTATGTCCATGAAAATGTTTCAAAAGTTGTAAATTTCTCAGACTTGCTATATGCCAAAAGTTTGTGGACTGACTGACTATCACATCTTTATGAGCTTGCCGAACATCCTTTTTCAAAATGATAGGCATTATTATAGATTGCGCCTCTTTATAAGCTTTAACAACCTCCACTATTCTGGGAAGGCTTTACACAAAAATATGGAGTGTTTGTGGGATTGTGTGCTCTGTCAGCCAAAACAGCATTTGCAGAGTCAGATACCGATGTTAGATAAGAAGATGATTCACGATCAGCATTTTAATTCATCCCAAAGGTCTTTAACCACTTGCCTACTGGGCACTTTCAACCCCTTCCTAACCAGGCCAAGTTTCAGCTTTCAGTGCTATCGCATTTTGAATGAGAATTGTGCGGTCATGAAACACTGTACTTACAGTGCCTTGAAAAAGTATTCCTACCCCTTGAAATTTTCCACATTTTGTCATGTTACAACCAAAAACGTAAATGTATTTTATTGGGATTTTATGTGACAGACCAACACAAGGTGGCACATAATTGTGAAGTGGAAGGAAAATTATAGTTTTCATTTTTTTTTACCATGAGTCAATACTTTGTAGAACCACCTTTCACTACAATTACAGCTGCAAGTCTTTTTGGGGATGTCTCTATCAGCTTTGCACATCTAGAGAGTGAAATTTTTGCCAATTCTTTGCAAAATAGCTTAAGTTCTGTCAGATTGGATGGAGAGCGTCTGTGAACAGGAATTTTCAAGTCTTGCCACAGATTCTGAATTGGATTTAGGTCTGGACTTTGACTGGGCCATTCCAATACATGAATATGCTTTGATCTAAACCATTCCATTGTAGCTCTGGCTGTATGTTTAGGGTGGTTGTCCTGCTGGAAGGTGAACCTCTGCCCCAGTCTCAAGTCTTTTTCAGACTCTTCTAAGATTGCCCTGTATTTTGCTCCATCCATCTTCCCATCAACTCTGACCAGCGTCCCTGCTAAAGAAAAGCAACCCCACAACATGATGCTGCCACCACCATGTTTCACAGTGGGGTTGATGTGTTCAGGGTGATGTGCAGTGTTAATTTTCCACCTCACATAGCGTTTTGCTTTTAGGCAAAAAATTTTTTATTTTGGTTTCATCTGACCAGAGCACCTTCTTCCACTTGTTTGCTGTGTCCCCACATGGCTTCTCTCAAACTGCAAACGCGACTTCTAATGGCTTTCTTTATGCCACTCTTCCATAAAGGCCAGATTTGTGGAGTGCATGACTAATAGTTGTCCTGTTCACAGATTCTGCCACATGAGCTGTGGATCTCCAGAGTTACCATGGGTCTCTTGGCTGCTTCTCTGATTAATGCCCTCCTTGCCCGGCCTGTCAGTTTAGGTGGACTGCCATGTCTTGGTAGGTTTGCAGTTGTGCCATACTCTTTCCATTCACGGATAATGGATTGAATAGTGCTCCCCTTAATGTTCAAAGCTCGGGATATTTTTTATAGCCTAACCCTGCTTTAAACTTCTCCACAACTTTATCCTTGACCTGTCTGATGTGTTCCTTGGCCTTCATGATGCTGTTTGTTCATAAACTTCTGAGGGCTTCACAGAACAGCTGTATTTATACTAAGATTAAATTACATACAGGTGGTCTCTGAAGGCAATTGGTTCCACTAGAATTTAGTCAGGGGTATAAGAGTAAAGGGGGTTGAATACAAATGCACGCCACACTTTTCAGATATTTATTTGTAAAAAAATTTGAAAACCATTTATCATTTTCCTTCCACTTCACAAAAATGTGCCACTTTGTGTTGTTTTATCACATAAAATCCCAATAAAATACATTTTTGGTTGTAACATGGCAAAATGTGGAAAATTTCAAGGGGTATGAATCATGTGATTGTCCATTGTCCCTTTACCTTGATCTGTGATCAACTATGTCCGAAAGACAGGGGGTGTGCGGGGCTGGTGGGGGTATGGGGGGGTTCTAGAAGAACATCAAGAGATGCCCTCCCAGAACCAGATGACCATGCTGTAGCCATCTTTCGGTTACAGCACGGTTGGCAAGTAGTTTATTGGGTTGCTGCGAGGGCTCTGCGCAGGCCAATATATTCCTCAACATCAAACTCATCAAATAATTGCTTTTTTGGATCTGCCTTTGTGCACAGGGGCATAGTCGTACAACCCCAATTCCAAAAAAGTTAGGACAGTTTGTAAAATCTAAAATAAAACAGAATGCAATGATTTGCAAATCTCATAAACCCATATTTTATTCAGAATAGAAAACATATCAAATATTTAAACTGAGAAAATGTACCAATTTATGAAAAAAATAAGCTTATTTTGAAATTAATTGCAGTAATACATCTCAAAATAGTTCGGGCAGGGCAACAAAAAGCTGGCAAAGTAAGTAGTACTAACAAGGAAGAGCTGGAAGAACATTTTGCAACTAATTAGGTAAACTAACAAAAGGTTACTAACATGATTGGGTATAAAAAAGCATCTCAGAGAGTCAGAGTGTCTCAGAAGTAAAGATGGGCGGAGGTTCATCAATCTGTGAAAATCTGCATATAAAAATTGACAAACAATTTCAGAATAATGTTCCTCAATACAAAATGTCAAAGACTTTTGACTACTAAATATATTATCATCTACAGTACATAATATCCATCAAAAGATTTAGAGAATCTGAGAATCTGGAGAAATCTCTGTGCACACAAGACAAGCCATAAACATAATATTGGATGCCTGTGATCTTCAGGCCCTCAGATGCATTAAAATCAGGTATGATTCTGTTATGGATATCACTGCATTGGCTCAGGAATGCTTCCATGTCTGTGAACACAGTTCGATGTGGATGGTGCTAAA
Source organism: Aquarana catesbeiana (assembly GCF_042186555.1). Classification (NCBI taxonomy): domain Eukaryota; kingdom Metazoa; phylum Chordata; class Amphibia; order Anura; family Ranidae; genus Aquarana; species Aquarana catesbeiana. The sequence continues at coordinate 104,008,312 of NC_133324.1, read as the reverse complement.
TAAAACCTGTACCACTCTGTGTGTGATTTGAGGCTAGGACCGAGGTTCACTTTCCAGCAGGACAATGACCCCAAACACACTGCTAAAGCAACACTTGAGTGGTTTAAGGGGAAACATGTAAATGTGTTGGAATGGCCTATACAAAGCCCAGACCTCGATCCAATAGAAAATCTGGGGTCAGACTTAAAGATTGCTGTTCACAAGCGCAAACCATCCAACTTGAAGGAGCTGGAGCAGTTTTGCAAGGAGGAATGGGCAAAAATTCCAGTGGTAAGATGTGGCAAGCTCATAGAGACGTATCCAAAGCGACTTGGAGCTGTGATAGCCACAAAAGGTGGCTCTACAATGTATTGACTTTAGGGGGGTGAATAGTTATGCACATTGACTTTTTCTGTTATTTTGTCCTATTTGTTGTTTGCTTCACATTAATAAAAAAAACATCTTCAAAGTTGTGGACATGTTCTGTAAATGATGCAAATCCTCAAACAATCCATGTTAATTCCAAGTTGTGAGGCAACAAAACACGAAAAATGCCAAGGGGGGGATGCTTTTGCAAGGCACTGTATGACACTAGCATTGAGCAGTTAAAATCCTATATCAGACAAGAATGGGGCAACATTCCTCTCTCATAACTCTAGCAACTGGTCTCCTCCATTCCCAGACGTTTACAGAGTGTTAATAAAAGGAGAGGGCATGCTATACTCTGGTAAACATGGTCCTGTCCCAACCTGTTGCTGGCATCCATTTCAAAATTATCTAATTTTTTTTTCTTAAAATGGTACATATTCTCAGAATAAACATTTGATATGTTCTATTGTGGATAAAATATGGATTCATGAAATGTACAAATCATTGCATTCTGTTTTTATGTAGACTTTAAACAGCATCCCAACTTTTCTGGAATTAGGGTTGTACTAGAACAGAAAACTACATTTCCCGAACTGTTGCCACAAGACTGGAAGACCACAATAGTCTTAAAGGTTATCATGCTGTGTACTGTAGCATTAACAATACCCTTCCAAGAAAACACCTGAAAGCAATATTTTGGAAGCATGTCTATATATTTCTGGCCATATAGTGTATATTGTATAATTCAATCACCCATTGGTAATTAAAGTAAGAAATTCTTTATTGAGACCTTTCCACTACTCTGGATGTGTTTCTGTAGTTTCACCCCTAATGAAACACAAGGGGGTTGATCTATGAAAGGCATATAGACCCTTCACAGTGCAAGAGAAATTGCACTTTGCAGGGTAATTTTCCCCAAAGTTTAGTAAATTAGATAAATCTCTGCTGACTTCCATCATCCAATAACTTGCAAACAAAATGCAGTTTTTTTCTCCTTTCACATGATTGGATATTCTTTGTGAAATTTCACTGCACTCACTAAGCTCTGGGGCAAATTCCCTTGTAAAGTGCAACTTCCACTACAAAGGAAACAGCCTATTTGCCTTTAGTAAATCAGTCTCAAGGGTTTTTCACATCATAACTAAGTTAATAAATGAAAAATCCATAAGGCATAATAAGCTCCAATCTTTATAAGATCTATACATACCAGTATTGCTGCTTCCAGTACCAATGGAAAACAAAAGCATAAGAGTTAGAATTATTTTGCCACATTCTCATAACATTAATGGAAAATAGAGTGACAGTTTTGGTAGTGTTTTAAAACTTTTTTTTACAACCAGTTTTAAGAAATACAGAACCAGTTGTCACTGACAAGACTTTTCTGATAAATAAGATGGGGAAACTATATTCACCCTTAAAGAGGAGCTCCAGGCCCCTCCACCCCCAATTTTTTGACTAAGGGAAGCTGGCATTGAAGCCTTGTGGCCTCATAGCCGATTTCCTACTGCGCATGCATGAAGCTTTTTGTGAATTGTCTTCTGTGTTCTGGGACCTATGAAGTGTTTTGGTTGGAGCTCCTCTTTAAGTGAATTTGGCCAAAAATATTCAACCAAGTGCGTCATCTTGACTTTCAGTCCACTAAAATTTTCAGATGGTGATATCTCTTTCTCTCTCTCTTTCCAGCTTTCAAATGTTGGGGATTCCAAAGCCACTAAAAAATAAAGTTATTTTAATAGAAGAACAAGTGCACAGGTTTGGATATCCTAAAATAGAACCACTCTACAATATGAAGTGGTTATGTCCAATATCATGGTAAATGATTTGAGAGTTATACATTTTATAACTGTAGGCAAAATTCTGGAAATATGGCAAAATTTAGCAATTTTGGCAAAATAAATAGGGGACAAGGGGAAAGAAAGAGGGATTTCTTTTTGGTGGGTTTTCTGGGTGAAATGAGCTTTAAATTAATCCTGAGGTTTACTGAAAATGTTTCAATTCTGGACTTGTTCTTGTGCTAAGAATGGCCCTTTATAAGAAGCCTCATTACTTTATTTTATTTTATTTTTTTTCAGAAAGAAAATAAACAGTAGAGAAGAAAAAAAAATGTAAGAGGCGACTCGTTGTACATCTTACGGCATGTATGCGCTCCTTGATCATCCGATCAAGGGTGAATACTGCTGTGCAAAATCTAAGCACATTGTTTCCCTGGAAGCAAAGGTTCTGAATCTGGGGAAGCAACTGTCAGCACTGAGAAGTCCCTCCATACTAAAGGAGAGCCAGGAACGTACACGGCAGGTGCCGCCAGGGGCCAGCACAGAGATGGGTGGAGACAAAGAGGTGCAGGCACTAGGAAAGAGTAGATGGGTGACAGTCAGGAAGGGTAGAGGGGAAAGTGCCAGGTAGGCTGATCCAGGGTTGGTGCACCCCAATAAGTATGCTCCATTGAGTGACATTGGTGAAACCAGTCAGGGACCAGCACTGCTGGAGCTGAGGGACTCACCTAGCTGCCGGGGAAAGAACTCCTCCAGTGTGAGTGGGGGGGAAGTGAAGGGAAAGGAAAGACAGATTTTGGTGGTAGGGGACTCAATTCTTAGAAGGACAGAGAGGCCAATCTGTAACAAAGACCTGAAGCACCGAACCACTCCCGATCACAGGGAGCTGTGATCAGTGTCACTAGGCAGAACGGGGAAATGCTTGTTTACATCAGCATTTCCCCGTTCTTCCTCTCCGTGAGACGATCGCGGGTATCCCTGCGGATATCGAGTCCGCGGGACCCGCGGTCACACTCATGGAGCTTGCAGCGGGTGCATGTGCCCACAAGTCGTGTCTTAAAGGGCAACGTACAGGTACGTTAATATGCCTGTATGTGCTCTTCTGCTGCCGTATATCGGCATGAGCCGGTCGGCAAGCGGTTAAAAGGACCAAAAGAAAAGTCTCCTTGTTTTGGAGTCAAAATCAACAATGATGTCTGGAACCCAAAACAAACAGATAATATTCTTTTTTTAGTTTATTGAAGTCAGTATAAGGAGTGGTCACACCTACACAGAGTACATGCCAAACCCCTCTATAGACTGACATCTGGATGGGACTGCTTAGGCATTCAATGCCACAATATATGTATAGTATACTGTATATAGTAATACACGTGTAGCCCATATATATTCACATAAATCCTACCTCAATTCGAGCAATTCGAACAGTCTCATCCTTAGTTGGCTCCAATATGAATGGAGCATATGTGGCCATAGGTGTGAACAGCCTATTGTATTAGGGTGTGCATCCCAAGGCTCAAACATGCATGCGTGTGCATGTATGTATGTACAGTGTATGTTTAATAAATAAATCTATCTATACAGTATATATATAGATACACACACGCCTTTAAATAAATGTAAAAAAGAGTAGGGCACTGGACGGTATTATTATTTTTTACAAATTTATTTTTATATTATTTTTTTACCATGCTGTTTGTTTTGCTTTACAATTTTTTTAGGACCCCCATTGGGGGGGCATTGGTGAAATATCAGCAAGGGGAATCTGTGCCACAGGCACACCCCCTGCCCAGGCACAACCGGCACACCCCCTGCGCACAAACTATGAAAGTAAGGGAGACATATATAGCCACACTTTACAAGTGTATCCGCCTATACCTGTAATCCCACCACTGCGCTCTAGGAAATGAACTAAGACAATTCTACAGCTGCCACTTAAAAAAAAAAAGGGAACATGTGAACCGAATTCAAACCTCTAATAAATATAAGAATGAATAGTGGCGCTTATGTGCAAATGATGAATAGTAAGTGAAAAAAATTTATATATATGAGAATATTGTTGGTAATGTGACACTTAGCATCAACGCCACAATAAAATGAAAACAGAAAATAAAGGTTGTGTCTATATGCATACAAAATATAAATAACGTGACTGAGCAAATGATGATAACATCCTGTGACAAGTATAAAATGTATGTGCCACTTCTCGAAAAATGAATTGATGAATAGAATGCATAAAAACAGTCCATATATAATGTGAACAAAAGTCCAAAAAGTTATGAGATCTCCGGTAGGAGAAACAAAGTGTGATTCTTGTAATCATCCACCACACCTCAGTGATGTGATTCCACTCCCCTCTAAAAATCGCACTCACCAGCTGCTATAGCCTCACACTCTCATGTTTGGCCAGAATCGTCTCAACCCACTCACATGGGGGTTAAAATCAGATCTCCAATGTCCAACGGTATGTATGTCAAGCACTATCCCTGAAGTAGTAGCTCCACATGTAAATACAGAAAAGTGCTCCAATAGTGTGATACCATTCAGAAAAATGTATTAAAATATCAGTGATCCATCACCATTGTACTCACATGTAAACATATCACAGCAGGCAAAAAAGACAAATCACATCAAAAGCAATCCATACAGTGGTTGGAACAAATAACAGTGGTCGCGGCAGACCTAGGGAGTGTGAATGCTGGTGATAGTCTCATCCGCTCCTAGAATCAATCCTCCGCTTCCTAATGCTCCGGGTCTCGTCACTCCATCTTCCGTCACACATGCTAGATTGCCGTATAGCCACGCCCTGACATGTTTCATCACTGGGACTTAATCATCTGATGATTAGGGCTCCCTGTGCCCCTCCGACAGCAAAACACAATAGCACTGTAGGAGGATGACTGTGTTGATGGGGCAATCAAGCAATTTTCATTTCTTCCACCACAGGTCTGGGCTATGGGATGCCAAACAACGTCCAGACATTTCTAGAATCAGCTATGGCACCTTCTCCTTAGAAATATCAAAAAATGTAAGAAATATATACAGTATCTCACGAAAGTGAGTACACCCCTCACATTTTTGTAAATATTTTATTATTTTTTATTTTCATGCGACAACACTGAAGAAATGACACTTTGCTACAATGTAAAGTAGTGAGTGTACAGCTTGTATAACAGTGTAAATTTGCTGTCCCCTCAAAATAACTCAACACACAGCCATTAATGTATAAACCGCTGGCAACAAAAGTGAGTACACCCCTACATGAAAATGTCCAAATTGGGCCCAATTAGCCATTTTTCTTCCCCTGTGTCATGTAACTCATTAGTGTTACAAGGTCTCAGGTGTGAATGGGGAGCAGGTATGTTAAATTTAGTGTCATCACTCTCTCATACTGGTCACTGGAAGTTCAACATGGTACCTCATGGTAATGAACTCTCTGAGGATCTGAAAAAAAGAATTGCTCTACATAAAGATGACCTAGGCTATAAGAAGATTGCCAAGACCCTGAAACTGAGCTGCAGCATGATGGCCAAGACCATACAGCGGTTCAACAGAACAGGTTCCACTCTGAACAGGCCTTGCTATGGTTGACCAAAGAAGTTAAGTGCACGTGCTCAGTGTCATATCCAGAGGTTGTCTTTGGGAAATAGACATATAAGTGTTACCAGCATTGCTGCAGAGGTTGAAGGGGTGGGGGGTCAGTCTGTCAGTGCTCAGACGATACGCCGCACACTGCATCAAATTGGTCTGCATGGCTGTCATCCCAGAAGGAAGCCTCTTCTAAAGATAATGCACAAGAAAGCCCACAACCAGTTTGCTGAAGACAAGCAAACTGGGACATGGATTACTGGAACCATGTCCTGTTGTCTAATGAGACCAAGATAAACAAATTTGGTTCAGATGGTGTCAAGCGTGTGTGGCAGCAACCAGGTAAGGAGTACAAATACAAGTGTGTCTTGCTTACAGTCAAGCATAGTGGTGGGAGTGTCATGGTCTGGGGCTGCATGAGTGCTGCCGGCACTGGAGAGCTACAGTTCATTGAGGGAACCATGAATGCCAACATGTACTTTGACATGCTGAAGCCAAGCATGATCCCCCTCCCTTCGGAGACTGGGCTGCAGGGCAGTATTTCAACATGATAACGACCCCAAACACACCTCCAAGACGACCACTGCCTTGCTAAAGAAGCCGAGGGTAAAGGTGATGGACTGGCCAAGCATATCTCCAGACCTAAACCCATTTGAGCATCTGTGGGGCATCCTCAAATGGAAGGTGGAGGAGCACAAAGTCTCTAACATCCACAAGCTCCCTGATGTCATCATAGAGGAGTGGAAGAGGACTCCAGTGGCAACCTGTGAAGCTCTGGTGAACTCCATGCCCAAGAGAGTTAAGGCAGTGCTTGAAAATAATGGTGGCCACACAAAATATTAACATTTGGGCCCAATTTGGACATTTTCACTTAAGGATGTACTCACTTTTGTTGCCAGCGGTTTAGACATTAATGGCTGTGTGTTGAGTTATCTTGAGGGGACAACACATTTACACTGTTATACAAGCTGTACACTAACTACTTTACATTGTAGCAAAGTGTCATTTCTTCAGTGTTGTCATATGAAAAGATATAATAAAATATTTACAAAAATGTGAGGGGTGTACTCACTTTCATGAGATACTGTATATATATATATATATATATATATATATATATATACTGTGTGAATAAGAACACATATCAAAGACATACAGATACTCCTTGTTTAGCGACTTACCTGTTTATTGACCGCTCAGACTTACGACCAGCTCTCCTCACCCGAACGACGCGCTATACAGGTACTCCTCATTTAACAACCAGGTTCCGTTCTAATGACCAGGTTTGGTCGTTAAACAAGTAGTCACAAGTAATCAATATTTTAAACATTCTTAACTACTGTACTGAACTGTATTGTGAAAAAAAGGTCTAAATACAAAACCCCAGCTCAATAACATTGTTTTAATTTGCATAAGTACAGAACACAAACAAAAATTCTGTACTGTACTGTACAATACAATGATGCATAGCGCGTCGTTTGGGTGGGGAGAGCTGGTCGTAAGTCCGAGCGGTCATTAAACAGGTAAGTCGTTAAACGAGGAGCATCTGTACATCATTGTATTGTACAGTACAGTACAGAATTTTTGTTTGTGTTCTGTACTTATACAAATTAAAGCAACGTTATTGAGCTGGAGTTTTGTGTTTGGACTTTTTTTCACAATACAGTACAGTAGTTAAGAATGCTTAAAATATTGATTATTTGTGACTCCTCGTTTAACGACCAATTCCTTTAACAACCTGGTCATTGGAACGGAACCTGGTCGTTAAGTGAGGAATACCTGTACTGGGGTTTATTTTCAAATTTGACAGCAAGAGTGGAAATACCCTTTAATCAATCCTCTGCACAGCAGGTCTTACATTAGTTAGGGACCCAACAAGGCTGTTCCATAAAAACAGACATTGAAAGCTGCATACATGTATTTTAAATGTCCTCTTTAGTTATTTGTCTGGAGTTCAGCTTTAAATGTGTTTCTGAGACATAATGCCTACATACACAGCAACAGCAATTTCATATGCTATTACAATGTAATGTATAATGAGTGATTACTGATACATTGCATTCTGCTTTCACATAAACAAATCTGCTCTCCAGTGATAGCAAACTCTGATCTCATAATAGAGACCAGGCTGCAATAACATCAGTTCTTTTATCTTTTCCTATCTGATGGAATATAATGATTATACATTTCAATTTGTGACTTTTAAATGATTTAAGAATCGTCATGTTTAAGTTTAAAGAAAAAGTAAAGAAAATGGAAAATAATCTATTTAACGCAGTTATTCGTTAAAAATATCCCTAAATGTATTTTACATTGTACCTTTTTTCTTTATATTTGCTTCTAGTAGGTCATATCCCCCCAACAGTCCCAAATGCCACGGGACTGTCTCAGGATTTTAACACAATCCCAGCATGCCAGAGGTCTGATCTGTTTCCCAGAGCCAAGTGTGGGAGTGCTTGTTCTAGCATTTGACTCCAGCACTCTGCAGACACAGCATCATTGTGGCACATTGATCTCCTGCCCCACAGAGTCTGTATATTCCCAGCACGGGGGAAGGAGTGAAAGAACTGGGTCGACTTCTTAGTCGGTTACCAGCACTATAGTAGGGACTGCACCTAAATGAGGAGGGTGCAGATCTGCTGGGATGAAGATGGTGAAAAGTTAGAGGGGCTTTTAAACTAGGCAACTGGGGGGGTAGAGATAGTTTGTGCAGAACAAATTCCAGAGGGTAGTATTGGGGGCATTAGTGGAAGGTTGACTAAAGCACCCCAACCCGAGGTAAGTATAGTAACAAGTCCTTTTTGCAACCTCAGAACACCCAATAAGGAGATAGTATGCGACCGGTTTAAACTATGTGGCATGTTCACCAATGCCAGGAGTCTGGCGGACAACATGGGAGAACTGGAGCTACTGTTGTACGAAGAGGATTTAGATTTTGTAGGAATTTCAGAGACTTGGTTCAACAGCTCTCATGATTGGCTGACAACCATTTAAGGGTATTCCCTATATCTCAAGGATAGAGAGGGTAAAAAAGGGGGAGGGGTATGCCTGTTTATCAAAAATTATGTACAAGTGAATGTGAGAGATGACATCGCTAATGGAGCAAGGGAGGAGGTGGACTCCTTTTGGGTAGACCCCAAAAGGGAGGAAACTAAAGGGAAAGTAATACTGGGAGTATGCTATAGGCCCCCTAACCAGAGGGAGAAGGCAGAGGCGGACCTCCTATCACAATTTGGATTAGCGGCAAGGAAGGGAAGTGTCATTATAATGGGGGAGTTTTAATTATCCAGTCATAGAGTGTGTGGAATGAACGACACATTCATCTAAGGCTCTCCAGTACCTAAGTGTCTTGCAGGACAATTTCATGGGTCAGATGGTAGACGCACCAACTAGAAACAAAGTGTTACTAGACCTACTGATTACCAACAATCCAGACCTGATCACGGATGTGGAAATACGGGGCAATTTAGGAATCAGCGATCACAGGTCAATTAGTTTCAGTATAAATCACACAAATAGGAAACATAAGGGGAATACAAATACACTGAATTTCAAAAGAGCCAACTTCCCTAAGCTATGATCCTTGCTAGAAGATACTAAATGTGATAAAATCTTAGGAACAAAGAACACGGAGGAAAAATGGGTATGCTTTGAAATCAAATAAGGGTATTAGCCAGTGCATCCCAATGGGAAATAAATTTAAAAGAGCTAATAAAAATCATGGGTGGCTTAACTCCAACGTAAGAAAGCATATAAAAGCAAAGGAGAAGGCCTTCAAAAAATACAAGGATGAGGGATCATCATTAGCCTTCCAATTTTACAAAGAATGTAAGGGTGCAATCAGGGCGGCTAAGATAGAACACAAAAGGCACATAGTGGATGAGAGTAGAAAAAATACCAAGAAATTCTTTAAGTACATAATAGTAAGAAAGGGAGGTCAGATCATATTGGTCCCATAAAGAATGATGAAGGGAATCTGGTTACTAAGGATGGAGAGATGGCAAAGATATTGCATGTATTCTTCTCCTCAGTCTTCACGAAGCACCCTCATGGCTAACAGAGCACAGAATTAGAAATAGACTTAAAAAACAAAACTCTAATAAGTCACCGGGACCAGATGGCTTGCACCCGAGGGTCCTTAAGGAACTCAGTCAAATAATTGCCAGACCATTTTCCTAATTTTTACAAACAGTTTACTGACTGCAATGGTACCAGCTGATGGAAAAAAAAACAATGTAGCACCAATATTTAAAAAAGTGCCAAGATACATCCCTGGGAATTACAGACCAGTTAGCTTAACATCAATTGTATGCAAGCTCTTGGAGGGGATGATAAGGGACTATATACAAGAATTTAGTAATGGCAACGGTATCATTAGCAATAATCAGCATGGATCCATGAGCAATCGTTCTCACTAAACCAATCTATTAACCTTCTATGAGGTGGTGAGCTGCCATCTAGATAATGGAAGGCCCGTAGACGTGGTGTATTTGGATTTTTCAAAAGAATTTGATACAGTTCCCCATAAACATTTACTGTACAAAGTAAGGTCCATTGGCATGGATCATAGGGTGGGTACATGGATTGAAAACTGGCTACAGGGGTGAGTTTAGAGGATAGTGATAAATGGGGAGTACTCAGAATGGTCTGGGGTGGAAAGTGTTGTCCCCCAGGGTTCTGTCCTGGGACCAATCCTATTTAATTTATTCATGAACGACCTGGAGGATGGGATAAACAGTTCTAACTCTGTATTTGCGGATGATACTAAGCTAAGCATGGCAATAACTTTTCTGCAGGATGTGGAAACCTTGCAAGAAGATCTGAACAAATGAATGGAGTGTGCAACTACATGGCAAATTAGGTTTACTGTAGAAAAATTTAAAATAATGCATTTGGGTGCCAAAAATATGAATGCCATCTACTCACTGGGGGGAGAACCTATGGAGGAATCTAGAATGCAAAAGGACATGGGGGTTCTAGTAGATGATAGGCTCAGCAATGGCATGCAATGCTAAGTTGCTGCAAGCAAAGCAAACAGAATATTGGCATGCATTAAAAAGGGGATTAACTCCAGAGATAAAACGATAATTCTCCCAATCTACAAGACTCTGGTCTGGCCGCACCTAGAGTATGCGGTCCAGTTCCGGGCACCAGTCCTCAGGAATGATGTGCTGGAACTAAAGAGAGTCCAGAGAAGGGCAACAAAACTGATAAAGGGACTAGAGGACATTAGTTATGAGGAAAGGTTACGAGCACTGAACTTATTCTCTCTGGAGAAGAGACGCTTGAGAGGGGATATGAGTTCAATGTACAAATACCGTACTGGTGACCCCACAATTGGGATAAAACTTTTCCGCAAAAGGGAATTTATTAAGACACACGGCTATTCACTAAAATTAGAAGAAAATTAGTTTAACCTTAAACTGCGTAGAGGGTTCTTTACTGTAGGAGCGGTAAGGATGTGAAATTCTCTTCCGCAGGCAGTGGTTTAATCAGGGAGCATCGATAATTTTAAAAAACTATTAAAGAAGCACCTGAATGACCACAACATACAGGCATATACAATGTAATACTGACATAAAATCACAGACATAGGTTGGACATGATGGACTTGTGTCTTTTTTTCAACCTCGCCTACTATGTATCTATGTAACTATGTAACAGTAGCATAGACTTCTGTTAATAGTGTTTTATACTGAAATGCTGCTTATACAGTCAGGTCCATAAATATTTGGACATCAACACAATTCTAATCTTTTTGGCTCTATACACCACCACAATGGATTTGAAATGAAACAAACAAGATGTGCTTTTAACTGCAGGCTTTCAGCTTTAATTTGAGGGTATTTACGTCCAAATCAAGTGAACAGTGTAGGAGTTAAAACAGTTTGTATATGTGCCTCCGACTTTTTAAGGGACCAAAAGTAATGGGACAATTGGCTGCTCAGCTGTTATATGGGCAGGTGTGTGTTATTCCCTCATTATCCCATTTACAAGGAGCAGATAAAAGGTCCAGAGTTCATTTCAAGTGTGCTATTTGCATTTGGAATCCGTTGCTGTCAACTCTCAATATGAGATCCAAAGAGCTGTCACTATCAGTGAAGCAAGCCATCATTAGGCTGAAAAAAAACAAACCCATCAGAGAGATAGCAAAAACATTAGCTGTGGCCAAATCAGCTGTTTGGAACATCCTTAAAAAGAAAGAACGCACCGGTGAGCTCAGCAACACCAAAAGACCTGGAAGACCACGGAAAAAAACTGTGGTGGATGACCGAAGAATTCTTTCCCTGGTGAAGAGAAAACCCTTCACAACAGTTGGCCAGATCAAGAACACTCTCCAGGAGGTAGGTGTATGTGTGTCAAAGTCAACAATCAAGAGAAGACTTCACCAGAGTGAATACAGAGGGTTCACCACAAGATGTAAACCATTGGTGAGCCTCAAAAACAAGAAGGCCAGATTAGAGTTTGTCAAACAACATCTAAAAAAGCCTTCACAGTTCTGGAACAACATTCTATGGAAAGATGAGACCAAGATCAACTTGTACCAGAGTGATGGGAAGAGAAGAGTATGGAGAAGGAAAGGAACTGCTCATGATCCAAAGCATACCATCGCATCAGTGAAGCATGGTGGTGGTAGTGTCATGGCGTGGGCATGTATGGCTGCCAATGGAACTGGTTCTCTTGTAATTATTGATGATGTGACTGCTGACAAAAGCAGCAGGATGAATTCTGAAGTGTTTCAGGCAATATTATCTGCCCTGACCTGAATCCGATTGAGCATGCATTTAACTTGCTGAAAAAAAAACTGAAGGGAAAATGCCCCAAGAACAAGCAGGAACTGAAGACAGGTGCAGTAGAGGCCTGGCAGAGCATCACCAGGGATGAAACCCAGCGTCTGCTGATGTCTATGCATTCCAGAATTCAAGCTGTAATTGACTGCAAAGGGTTTGCAACCAAATATTAAAAAGTGAAAGTTTCATGGATGATTGTTAATCTGTCCCATTACTTTTGGTCCCTTAAAAAGTGGGAGGCACATATACAAACTGTTGTAATTCCTACAACGTTCACCTGATTTGGATGTAAATACCCTCAAATTAAAAGCTGAAAGTCTGCAGTTAAAGCACATCTTATTCGTTTTATTTCAAATCCATTGTGGTGGTGTATAGAGCCAAAAAGATTAGAATTGTGACGATGTCCCAATATTTATGGACCTGACTGTATATAGTGTTTTTGCACACAATTTCCTTTATATTATGTTAATGACTAAATGGTAAAAATTAAGAAAATCTTTTTCATAGTTTTGTCATCTAAAAATGAAATATTGAAAATTAATATTTCTTATGTGTTTCCAAGCAGCAGGTGGTTCACATATGCTGTGACCGTGGTTCACAGTATCTTGTTCGTTTCATTTCAAATCCATTATGGTGGTGTATAGAGCCAAAAAGATTAGAATTGTGTCAATGTCCCAATATTTATGGAACTGACTGTATATATCTGGTGCCTATGGTGCTTACATATCTGTCTGAAGTTCAACTTAATGGGGTTTTTTGTACTGGGTTTGGACAAACTGCATCTCTCCCCAGAATGTATGCTGAATTCCCAGGTCTCAAAATACTGTCATTGGCAGGATATCCTTCCAGTCTGCCTGCTTTTCTTGAGAAATGTAGCCTTAAAGCACTTAAAGTGCTTTCCTGCTTTCATATTGTTATAAACATAGATAATCATTTTCTGTTAAAGCCTCAAGTATTACAATTTGCATCACATTTAAAATATAACTTGCAATTTCTGATACATTTCAAAATATTGGGCAGAGCAGTGAAATTACTAATTGTGTAAAGAGAATATTACCAGTATATTGTTTTTCTCTCACATGCCTGTCTACAGCTATCTCTACTGACTATAGTAATGTTTCCTAGGATCTCATATGTCCCTTGTTACATCTGGCTTGTAATCCTGTCTCTGTTGGTAAATCACAATTTATGTTTTTCAGGATGAATATATCACCTTCAGTAACTGCACTTGGACTCATGTATCGTTCATCTCTGCTTCCCTCCTGTTTCCTTCTGCTTTGGGTGTTAATCACCCTGTTCTCTATGCTCACCACAGGGGATACCATACCTGTTACCAGCATGGCCTTAGCTTTAAAACCAATTTCAAATAAGGCTTTTACAGATATAGGGTATAGGGATATAGAGTATCCTATCCTATAGGTTATCCTACTCTCCTGAAAAGTAAAGTACTGAAATGCATGACTAGGGTAGAAAAGTCCAAGTCTTCCCATGCTGCGTGGCCACTCTGCTACTCAACCCTGCAACCAAATAAGACACTCTGACACCAACTGGGATTTAATGGCCACAGCAGCCACTTTATTTAACAAAATTATAACGATAAATAACAAATTAAATAAGCAATATAAATGCCAAATATACATAACAAATAACCAGCAACAGACTGAATGGAGCATCAAAGCCTTTGTAGGCACACAGGTTATACCTATGACTCATAAAATAGGCCTCCAGTCACATCCCACTGACTCGGACACACGGTCAGGTACTCAATTACTGCCATTAGGGGAAGCCATAGCCAAGACAGGTCCCAACCTATTGACCTTCACTACTGCCTAACTTCTAGGGCCTTGAACCCCGGCAGCAATCAAGACATATTTCCAATCCCCCAGGAAACTCACCCCCGTAAGCACAAAAACCACCACTAAGTACAGGGGATGGAGGGTGGGAAGATTCCCCGATGCCTGCCGTATTCCTACTGAAACTTTCCAGGGACTGTCCTGTCTCCAACCCCCTATGGACTCCACCCGTCTCATCCACTTCACCAATCAGATCAGTGCCCCTCCTTCCTGCATCCTTCAAACTTTACAAACTCTTCACCCCTGTCCCCCACTCCCCTTTTACCCAGTCATGCTGTCCCTCAGTATTTCTTCCAGATTTTTCCTCCAGGTCTGACTTTAGTTTTCTTAACAGATTTTCACGCCATTTTATTTTTTTCTTACCTTTGATCTGACATTGTCATAAATCTCAAACAGTGGACAGAAAGTTTTTCCTAAATCTTCCACTTGATTCTGCTCTTTATTCCAGAGGCAGTGTACCACCCACAATGTGGTTGAATACCAGGCATGTACTGGCCATCGGGACTACAGGGAGTTTCCCGGTGGGCCGATGGCTCAGTGGGCCGGTTTCAGTGACAGCCAGTGGCGTCACTAGTGGTGGCTTTTGGGGCTATAGCCCCAAATCTGGGTCCCATAGCCCTAGTCCCAGGGGTCCCCAACCACAGAGCCGCGGCCCACCACCGAGCCATGGCCACTCTGCAGCCATGCAGCGGGCAGCATGGGAGAGCCGGAGAGCGAGCGGGCAGGCAGCATGGGAGAGCCGGAGAGCGAGCGGGCAGGCAGCACGGGAGAGCCAGGCCGGCGAGAGAGCAGAGAGATGACATCATCTCCCATCGCTCGCCCTGCATCACCGCTGTTCCGCCCTTACTATGTAGCCACAGGCAGCAGAGAGATTACATCATCTCTCACTGCCTGCCCTCTCTCTGGTGACCTTGATGTAAGAAGTGGCTCTCTGGGGACCCTGAGGTAAGGAGGGGCTCTCCGGGACCCTGATGTAAGTGGGTGTCTCTCTGGGGACCCTGATGTAAGGGGGGCTCTCTGGGGACCCTGATGTAAGGGGGGCTCTCTGGGGACCCTGATGTAAGGGGGATTCTCTCTGGGGATCCTGATGTAAGGGGAGGGCTCTCTGTGGACCCAGATGTAAGAGGGGGCTCTCTGGGGACCCTGATGTAAGGGGAAGGCTCTCTGGGGACCCAGATGTAAGAGGGGGCTCTCTGGGGACCCTGATGTAAGGGGGAGGCTCTCTGGGGACCCAGATGTAAGGGGGGGCTCTCTGGGGACCCTAAAGTAAGGCAGAGGCTCTCTGGTGACCCTGATGTAAAAGGGGGGCTCTCTGGGAACCCTGATGTAAGTGGGGGGTTCTCTGGGGACCCTGAAAAAAAAGCCATTTATACTTATAGTGGAATGTTTTTACCTATTTTTTTTTTGCGTAATTGCGTATAGTTTATATACTGTTTTGCGTGTGTTTGCAAAATTAAAGTGGGCCGGTCTGGATGAAATCCAGGGCCACATTTTTGTCCCAGTCCAGCCCTGTTGAATACTACTACTCTTTGTGAAACTCAGACCTCCAAACGCACACCTAGATATAACCTGCTGATAACAAACCTTTCTATTATCCTGCTTTACATTGCAGATTTTGTTTATCTGTGGTGTTGGCCTTTGAAACATTTGATGCTAAGAAAATAATGTACTTTATTTCTAATCTAAAAAGAATGTCTTGGATCATCTTTTACTTTCATCGTGCACCATCACAACAACATTTCTTGAAGTATCTGTCTTTTTTCTCTACATCTGGTACCCTTTTGGTACATACAAAACTCATCAGATGTACGTCAAACTTACGTCCATACTTGACCTCCTTAAACTATTAAGTAGCAAAAATATTTGCAGGAGTCATTTACATAATCACAGATAGGGATGTAATAATCCTACAGATGAGATTAATAAGATACTTGGAGCCATAGATAATATTTTATTCTATAGATGTTGCAGGTAATTCATAAATCCTTTCTGGTAAGTCAATAAAAAAAAGATAACATGGTGGGAAGATGACAAATGCTCATTGACGTAATGATATAAAAAGAAATGCCTAATCCTTTGAAGATGTTGCTGTTACCATTATGTTTCTGCGGTTGCGCATCTATTTAATACGCTGGAGCCAGACTATAATCTGGCTTAAATAAAGCTTGATACCTAGTAAATTAACATTATCCTTATGAAAGATGTAGGAGAACATGAGGACAGTGACATAGGAAAAAAGTTAGATACTTCCTAAGCAAGGAATGCGATTGTTTTGAAATGAAAACGCAAAGATTAGTCCACCTAGACAGTTACTTTTTTGGAAGAGGCTGATGGATTTAATAAAACTTCAGCTTCTTTTTTTTCCAGAGATTTAATACTATGAGGTTACCTGTCCATTAATTCCCAGCTAAACCCACTTGCCATGGCCAATATGATTATTCAAGCCACTGCCAATATGTCCAGTCCTTTTCAAGTACTAATAAACAACAACAAAATCTCCTCTCTATGGTGACAAGTCATTTGCTGACTGACATACTTACTGTACATATATAAATGTTCTATCAGCAAGTGGTAATTAAAATATCATGGCTATATCATTAATTTATCAGCCAGCAATTGGCTGTTATGTAAAAGTGACCCGAGTGGCCTTACAGCCACTTTTACAGATCATTTACAGCTCTGTGAAGGGCGATCCCTCCTCCCGCAGGCACCCGTGATGGTTCCCAGGCTCTTCTGTTCCTCTGGAGGGCCTGGGACTGTGGTAAACAACGGGAATGACTTCACACAGAGGAGTTGGAGGAACATCCATTCACTGATCTCCTCTATGACAAATCACCCCAGAAGTGATGAGAATTTTGTCACTTCCAGTTTCAGAGCTTCCCTGGCTGTTACAGCCATGGAAGCAGCTAACCAAGCACAATATGTGCTTAACCGACTGCATTGGAGGGCAGGGGAGACATCAGGGGGCTAATAGCCCCCTGATTTCTCTGTAAGGAGTACAACTCACCTGCCCAAAGCTAATTTGTTCACCCCCTTGTGATAGCACTAAAGTAAAATGCAAAAAATAAATACTAATAATAATAAAAAAGTATGAAAATTGAATTTGAATAAAAAAATGAAAATAATGTAAAAAAGTTTAAGCACCCTGCCTCCCCTCCAACACATACAGTACATGCAAATGCAAACACATGCATAGGTTTGGCACGCATATGTAAACAGAAATTGCAACACACATGTGAGGCATTGCCTCGGAGTAAGAGCAACAGTTTTCGGGCTTAAATTTACGATTAACTGTAAACTGATAACCTGTAAAGGCTTTTAAAGCCTCACCTATGTACATTTTTAGACACCATAGTTTGTTGCCATTTCACAGGCATGTTCAATTTTCATACTTAACATGTTTAGTATCTATTTACTAAACACAATATTGTTTTCTGTTCACTAAAGTTCATTTTAGTGTATTTTTTCCTAAAAAACTGCATTTGATAAATGGCTGTGCAAATATTGTGTGACAGATAAAATTGCAACAGCCACCATTTTATTTTCCATGGCCTGCTTTCAGAAAATATATAATGTATATATATATATTTATGTATATGTAATAATCTAATGCTTGGGGGGTTATAAGAGACTTTCTAGCAAAAAATGCTAATTTTAACCACTTCAGCGCCAGAAGATTTGGCTGCTCAATGACCAGGCCATTTTTTGCAATTCGGCGGTGCGTCGCTTTAACTGACAATTATTGCGCGGTCGTGTGGCGCTGTACCCACACAAAATTGACGTCCTTTTTTCCCACAAATTGAGCTTTCTTTTGGTGTTATTTGATTATCTCTGCATTATTGTTTTTTTTTTGCTATAAACAAAAAAGGGCAAAATTTTGAAAAAAATACAATATTTTGTACTTTTTGCTATAATAAATATCCCCATTTTTCTTTTAAAAAAGCAAATGTTTTCCTCAGTTTAGGCTGATATGTATTTTTCTAGATATTTTTGGTAATAAAAATCACAATAAGCGCATATTGATTGGTTTGTGAAAAAGTTATAGCGTCTACAAAATAGGGGATAGATTTATGGCAATTTTTTTATTATCATTTTTTTTACTAGTAATGGCGGCGATCTGCAATTTTTATCGGGACTGCGACATTATGGTGGACACATCGGACACTTTTGACAAATTTTTAAAATCATTGACAATTATACAGCGATCAGTGCTATAAAAATGCACTGATTACTGTGTAAATGTCACTGGCAGGGAAGGGGTTAGCACCATGGGGCGATCAAGGGGTTAACTGTGTTTCCTAGTGTGTGTTCTAACTTTAGGAGGAGGGGACTGACTATAGGTGATGACAGATCGTGGTTCCTAGCTATTAGGAACTCACGATCTGCCTCTCCTCTCCTCTCCTCTCCTCACAGAACAGGGATTTGTGTGTCTACACACACACGTCCCTGTTCTGCCTCTCATGCCCGCGATCGCACGTGAGTGCTGGCCACAAGCATCGGCACCCCCCGCAATGCAGCGGGCGCCTGCCTGCTGTCCCGCTGAAAGGAGCAGATGTACAGCTATGACAGTTTGCGGGATCGCGCCGAACTGCCACAGTATAATGACGCCAGCTGGTCGGCAAGTGGTTAACCACTTTAATACCGGGCCATAGTCAAATGACATCCACAGATGGGAACTCCCATCCTGGATGGGCGTCATATGATGTCCTCGGCTTCTCGTTGCTCCTGCGGGCCCTGGGGCACAGCCCATCCCAGATCCATGTAAAGAGTCAATACAAATGTCTCTTTACCACATGACCAGCTGTGTCCAATCACAGTCAGTCACATGTACTGTCCACACGCATGGCTTATGTGATGATATCCAGAGAAGCTCCGGAGTGGTGTTGTGCACATCAGATCAAAGAATTTCTTGTTGGAATTTCTCAGCAGAATCACCAAGCACCAAAAAAGGATAAAAAAATTGAACTAATAGTGAAAAGTACCGTTTGAAAAGGGATTTAGTCCATATACAAATGGGTACTTACAAAATAGTTGATTAAAAACAGGCATGTAAAGGGATTAGAGATGCATCCAGACGCTGCTCACGGCGTGTGTTCCAGAAACCAGAAAGTACATTCCAAGGAACAGGAAATTACGTCAGTTCCACATGAAATACGTCTGAAGTTGGAAGTTTGCATATGCTGTATGTGAGAAATAACTTGTTATTATGACAATTTTGTGAAAAAAAAAATTTTAAAATTCTTAATTTTCCCAAGAATTGTGGGAAAAAATTACAACTTCAAAAAACTCACCATGCCTCTTACTAAATACCTTTGACTGTCTACTTTTTAAAAAGGGGTCATTTGGGGGGTATTTGTACTTTCCTGACATTTCAGGGCCTCAAGAAATGAGATGTCAGTGCATTAGGTGTGATCAATTTTCAATGATTTGCACCATAGCTTGTAGACTCTATAACTTTCACAAAGACTAAATAATATCCACTAATTTGGGTTATTTTTACCAAAGAGATGTAGCAGTATAAATTTTGACCTACAATTATGAACAAAAAGACTTTGTAAAATTTTATCATAGAAACTTAAAAAAAGTGTTTTGTTTTTTTCCACACCACACACCTTTTTTCACTTATGTCGCAAAAAAATAAAAAACCCAGTGGTGATTAAATACGACCAAAATAAAGCTCTATTTGTATGAAAAAAATGATAAAAATTTAGTTTGGGTACAGTGTTGCATGACTGACTAATTGGCATGCAAAGTGTGAGAGCGCTGAAAGCTAAAAATTGGTCTGGGCAGGAAGGATGTATAAATGCCCTGTATTGAAGTGGTTAGCATGTGTGTGAAAAATAAAAAAAATGTCTCCTTACAGGATGTGGTTAATTTACAAGCATCCCCTCATTCTAGTTTGTGGCTAGAACATGGCATACATTGAACACTTGACCCCGGCATCACAACACTGAATTCTTCCCCTCATTAAAAAGCATACGCAGTGCACTCTCTCTCCCTCTGTCGAAACAATGTCTGAGTTTGGTGTTGTTGCTGTGAGGGGAAGAGAGAGAGTATTGCACAAATGTGACTTTAGAATGAAGGAGAACACTCAGAATGGGTAATGCTAACAATATAGGAGTTTTTCTTTGGGGTGCTGCAAATGGCCAACTGGTATGGCAATTACATTAAGCAATATTTTTCAAAAATGTATTTTTTTTAAAACAAATTAATTGGAGAGGGCAGCATGCGTCCCCCGGGCTATTATGCAATGCTCATGGCTGGTACTCTCCTTTAAATGTCTATGTCTATGTCTTGGGACCAATTCTATTCAAAATATTCATAAATGATATAGAGTATGGGATAACTAGTTAAGTCTCAGATTTGTGGATGACACAAAGATAAGCAGAGTAATAAACTTGCATCAGGACATAGAAATTTTGCAGAAAGACCTGAATATAATAAAGGAGTGGGCAGACAAATGGCAAATGAGGTTTAATGTAGAGAAATGTAAAGTAATGCACTTGGGGTCAAAAACATAAATTAACCACTTCAATACAGGGCATTAGCACCCCCTTCCAGCCCAAGCCAATTTTCAGTTTTCAGCGCTGTTGCAATTTGAATTGAATTGGAAATGGAATTTTTATAATTTTTTTCCCCACAAATAGAGCTTTCTTTTGGTGGTATTTGATCGCCTCTGCCTTTTTCATTTTTTGTGCTTTAAACAAAAAAACAGCGACAAGTTTGAAAAAAAACATTGCGGCTGCCGGGTATACGCATCGGGCTCCTGAGTGACGCGGCGCACCCCCCAGACGGCCAGGAAGCCCAGGACGTCATATGATGCCCGCCCAGGATGGGAGATCCCTCCTGCGGATGTCATATGACTATGGCTGGGATGGGAAGTGGGTAAAAATATTCACTAGGTGGAGAAAAGCTGCGAGATTCAAGGATGGAGAAGGACCTAGGGGTGCTAATAGATGACAGGTTGAGCAACAGCATGCAGTGCCAAGCTGCAGCTACCAAAGCAGGCAGAATATTAGCATGCATAAAAAAGGAATATACTCTGGGGACAAAACTATAATTCTGACACTTTATAAAACTCTGGTTAGGCCTCATCTGGAGTTTTCTGTCCAGTTCTGGTCACCAGTGCTCAAAGAAAGTTCAAAGAGAAATTTCAAAGAATGGCAACAAAACTAATAAGGGGACTGGAAGACCTCAATTATGAGGAACAGCTGCAAATACTAAATTTATTTTCGCTGGAGATGAGGTGCTTGAGAGGGGACATCATAGCAATCTACAAATATATCAATGGGGATTCCAGCATAGGAAATAAACTATTCAGTCCTAGGGAGTGTAAAAGGACACGGGGGCACAACATGAGACTGGAGGAGAAGCGGTTTACCTTAAACTGTTTAGGGGGTTCTTCACTGTTAGGGCAATAAGGGTGTGGAACCCTCTCCCACAATTGGTGGTGGCTGTGGGGAGTATGGATATTTTTAAAAGACTCTTAGATGTACATCTTAAAGGACACAACATACAGGGATATGGGAAATCATTAGAGACACTGATACACATGCACGTACGCAGGTTGAACTGGATAGACTATTGCCTTTTTTCAGGCTTACCAACTTTATATGTCCCCCGATTATATATGGCTGGCTCCTCCCACTTCCTCCACTTCTCTTCAGATGTTAGGCACAACGCTTGTACTAGTAAAAATAATAATAAATAAAGACTTGCATATAAGCTTATACAGCATACCAGCATCAACATTTAACCAAATGAAGACCATTTACATGTAAAAATCAGCATATTTTTTTGCTAGAAAATTACTTAGAACCCCCAAACATTATATATATTTGTAGCAGAGGACTAAAATAGTGGTTGTTGCACCTTTTTTTATGGCACACGTTATTTGTGCAGAGGTTTTTCAAACACAATTTATGGGGAAAAAATACACTTTAATTAATTTTAATGCAAAAAAAACCCCCACAATTTAAAGTGGGGAAAATAAGTATTGAACACATCACCATTTTTCTAGGTAAATATATTTCTAAAGGTGTTATAGACATGAAATGTTCACCACATGTCAGTAACAATCCATGCAATACATACATACAAAGAAACCAAAACAAATATGTTCAGAAATTAAGTTATGCATAATAAAATGAAATTACACAGGGGAAAAGTATTGAACACGCTAACTGAAATTTATTTAATACTTCGTACAAAATCCTTGATTGGTAATGACAGCTTCAAGACGCTTCCTGTATGGAGAAATTAGTCACATGCATTGCTCGGGTGTGATTTTGGCCTATTCTTCCACACAGTCTTCAAATATTGAAGGTTCTGTGGGCCTCTTCTATGAACTCTGATCTTTAGTTCTTTTCATAGATTTTCTATGGGATTCAAGTCAGGTGATTGGCTGGGCCTTTCTAGCAGCTTTATTTTTTTTCTTTAAAACCAATTGAGAGTTTCCTTGGCTTTGTGTTTGGGATCATTGTCTTGCTGAAATGTCCACCCTTGTTTCATCTTCATCATCAAGAATGTATTGGTACATTTTTGCTTCATCCACTGCCATTCCTGTAAGTTATCATCATGGGCATGCACTAGATCATTCACCGTGGTGGTGATTTCCCCCAGTGAATTTTCTATATGATCTACTCTTTCACCCAAGGAGTTAATTTCAGAGGAGAATTTGTGGGTGAGTGTGGCAAAATCTGGCAGTAATGAGCTTTACAAGGACAATAGCATATCTTTGAGTAAGGTGTCCATTACTGGCTGGTTAGAAGTGGGATATGAGGCTATGGAGGAGCGCAGAGGGAGACAAGAGAGAGTGTCTGCAGCAGCATGACTCACCTCTTCTTCTTGAGTGCTGTCATCTAGTCTCATGTGTGCTTTAGCTGGGCTAGGACAGAGCGGGCTGTGCGTGGAAGGAAAAGGTGGGGAAGCTCCTTCATGCAGCGGTCTAGCAGCTTCAGCTTTCTGGGCCTCCTCATGCAGGCTGGAGAAAAAAAGCTGTCAGCTTTTGCGGGCACCAGTCATCTTTCTGCTTGTGAGACATGCTGAGGGAGAGCCTGCGGGTCTCAGGCAGAAGGCAATTGTTGTTGTTGTGATCGGGTCCTCTAGATGCCGGGATGTACCCTAATCCTCTGAAGCTCGGCACTTAGGTAGCCATTCTGTGCGTGAGCTGGCCACGCCCCCACAAAGGTCTTGGTACATTTTTCCTTTCATTCTTCCTTCAATGATATGAAGTTTGTCAGTACCAAATGCTGAAAATAGCCCCACACCATGATGTCCCCAACTCCAAACTTCACTGTTGGTATGATGTTTTTGAGGTTATGTGCAATGCCATTTGACCTTCAATCATGGTGTGTATTATGGCATCCAAAGAGTTCAATTTTGGTCTCATCTGATCAGAGTATATTTTCCCAGTTTTTCACAGGCTTGTCTAAATGTTGTGCAGCAAACTTTAAACGAGCTTTAACATGCTTTTTCCTCAGCAATGGAGTCTTGCGTGGTGAGCGTGCATACAGGCCATGGCGGTTGAGTGCATTACTTATTGTTTTCTTTGAAACAATTGTACCTGCTAATTCCAGGTCTTCCTGAAGCTCTCTGCAAGTGGCCCTTGGCTCTTGGACAACTTTTCTGATAATTCTTTTCACTCCTCTTGTGGGAGCACCAGGTCGTGGCCAGTTTATGGTAAAATGATGTTCTCTACTCTTCTGGATTATGGCCCCAATAGTGCTTACTAGAACATTCAGAAGTTTAGAAATCCTTCTGTAACCAATGCCATCAGTATGTTTTGCAACAATAAGGTTGCAAAGGTCTTGAGACAACTCTTTGATTTTTACCCATCATGAGAGGTTTCTTGTGTGACACCTTGGTAATGGGATTTTTATAGGCAATTGAGACTGAACCAGCTGATATTAATTTGCACTGACAAGGGGCTGGATTGCTTTCTAATTACTAATAGATTTCACCTGGTGCCCTGGCTTTCCATGCCGTTTTGCACCTCCCTTTCTTCATGTGTTCAATATTTTTTCCTTGTGTCATTCCATTTTATTACACATAACTTAATTTCTGAACTTATTTGTTTTGGTTTCCTTGTATGTATGGATTGCATGTGGTGTCAATAGCACCTTTAGAAATATATTTACCTAGAAAAATGGTGACGTGTTCAATACTTATTTTACCCGCTATATAACCCAACTTGTTGGTAAAATGTAAAAGACGATGATACACTGAGTAAATAGACACCTAACATGTCATGTTTTAAAATTGCGCACATTCGTGGAATGGCGAGAAACTACGATACTGAAAAATCCCCATAGGCAACGCTTTAATTTGTTTGACACGTTACCAGTTTAAAGTTACAGAGGAGGTCTAGCAATAGAATTATTGCTCTCACTATAACGTTTTTTGCGATTTCTCACATATGTGTTGTGCAAACACCGTATACATGCCTTGTATGTGTTTGTTTCTGCCTGCGAGGGGGACGGGGGCCCTTAAAAAAATGTTTTTAATTAATATTTATTTAATTATCTTCTCAATCAGCACATCACCCACAGTTATTACCTCTTGTATCTCTTGACCTTCCCTCTTAGATTGTAAGCTCTAAGGAGCAGGGCCCTCTGATTCCTACTGTATCAAATTGTATTGTATTTGTACTGTCTACCCTCAAGTTGTAAAGCGCTACGTAAACTGTTGGCGCTATATAAATACTGTATAATAATAATAATAATAATAATTACTTTTTTATTTTTTACACTGTTACTTTAATTTTATTTTTGATCTTATGTAAACATCCCTTATGATAGAAATAAGACATGAACGGTCCTATTTATAGAAACATCTGGGGTCTTTAAGACCCTAGATCTCTCCTCTATCCTGGAAAGCATGATATAAAAAAATGATCTTGTGCTTTCCAAAAAAATAAAAAATAAAGGCAGTGTTTACATCGATGCTAACTGGAAGTGACGTAATGACGTCGCTTCCGGCTGCCTCCTAGACCATAGAGATGGCCATGGACCTTCTGGTCCTCAGCCAGTTCTATGATAACCTGTGGCACCACCAGATCGGATACCAGACTCCCCTGGGCTCTTCCATGTGATCGACCAGCTCCCCCGGTCCATCACATGTAAGAGTCCAGAGAGGTGCCGGTGGGTGGTGGGAGGGTGCTGGTGGGTAGCGACTAATTAGCTGCTAATATTGCTTTTAGAGGAAAAAGCATTGCCAGCTGAAAAAAAAAAATACCAGGGTTATGGCATACAGCTGGAGCCACAACCCTGGTATAACCACTTGAAGGCAATAATGTTTTTGTTTTGTTTTTTACAATTGTGGGGATGCTTTTTTGGATAATTTTTTAAAAAAGACTTTCTGGATCCTTTTCACATAGCTGAGCCTGCATACTCATTCCCTTTTAGTTATTGGGTGCTAAACTTCTAATACTGTAAGAACCCTTTAAAGAAAAAACAATAAAGGTCAAGCTGTTTGGCCTGCAAAGTGGGAATCATTTATAGATATCCACTAAACAAGCAGTCCATGCAAAAGCACAGCTCAAACTCAGTCTATTAGTTTGCTCATTAAAGAGATTAAGATTGTGATATTGAAGAACATGGTGGTGTTTATGGTGATACACTTTGTCAGGGTTATTGGCTAAAAAGGAATGATTCTTTCATATATGATCTCTTTAAGTAAGGTCTTAGAAAAGCCAATATTAGCTATTATATACAGTAAGATCCTGCAACCTAAACATGAAAACATTGAAAGATGCCTGAAACAGTGTTTTTCATTGATGGCATAGCCCAGCTGGGATTACAAACTAACATCATGGGAATAATTACACTACAAGTCAGTTTGGAGTGTGTTCAAAAGACAGCTGAAGGACACGGCTTAAGATGTCTTCTTAAAAAAGACATGTACAGTTTTGTAAGTCTGATCAGCCATCAATCAGGTATAGTCTGTGCATTCCATAAACTTTTACTGACATAGTACAAACACATTCTAGTCAAGCCCTGAGGCTCTGTCTGAAGGAAAATATTGCACTTTTTTCTCAGGTAATCATATACACCCATATATTTATATAGCATATATAATTCTATGGCCACGTATCCTGTAAAATTCTTATACTTGTTGGACATTGTACAATAAAGTAAGTTTGAGATAAGCTGTGAAAGTGGTAGGCAGATGTTTTTGACAAGTAAAAATCATAAAATGCATTTTATTTCTTCAAGGGTATTCCTGCCCTAAGTGCACTAAGGCGCAAGAAAAGGGGAGGGGGTGCTAATGCCAAAAATGAGAAAAAAAGAAAAAGAAATGGGAGGAACCACAAAAAGTGACATCTCAGAGATATTAAATGGTCATTACCTTTAAGTAACAGACAGTGTCAGAATTCAGGCTCAGGGATTCAGTCCATATAATAGTTATACAAATAAGGGAGCATGCTCATATTGGGTAATCACACCCCCGGTCAGCTGCCCTCTCACTAATTATTGTAAATATAAATAGTGGGACTCAATAATCAAAAAACGTATATATACTCAACAAATGGATTGATGGAAAGAGAGATCTGTCTATACAAGAACCATTAACATAAGCTTCCGGGGCTTTAACTAGACCTTAAATTCAATTTAGTCTACAAAATTGCAAAAAACTTTTGGAAAAATCTACTGGAATACAAACAAAAATAAAAAAATCACTACCTTCCACCACCATTATAAAGACAATGTTGTCTAGGTACATTTATGGACATCTAGATGTCATATGCACATCAGCTTGTTGTCGGAAATTCCGACCGTGTGTAGGCTAGATCGGACATTTGTTGTCAGAATTTCCAACAACAAAAATTTGAGGGCTGGTTCTCAAATTTTGCAACAACAAAATCCGTTGTCGGAAATTCCGATCGTGTGTATACAATTCCAACGCACAAAATTCTACGCATGCTCGGAATCAAGCAGAAGAGCCGCACTGGTTATTGAACTTCATTTTTCTTGGCTCATCGTATGTGTTGTACGTCACCGCGTTCTTGACGTTTGGAATTTCCGACAACATTTGTGTGACCGTGTGTATGCAAGACAAGTTTGAGCCAACATCCGTTGGAAATAAATCCAGGATTTTGTTGTCGGAATGTCCGATCGTGTGTACGCGGGAAAAGTGTCAGGAATCTCTTTATCAAGTACATGTAAAACAAAGTTCAGTTCCCAAAAGGCAAAAGCAGTACATTTTTACAATACCTTGTCTTGTGACCTTCACCTGTACATTAACCACTTCAGCCCTGGAAGAATTTACCCCCTTCCTGACCAGAGCATTTTTTGCGATTCGGCACTGTGTCGTTTCAACTGACAATTGCACAGTTGTGCGACGTTGCACCCAAACAAAATTGACGTCCTTTTTTTTCCCCACAAATAGAGCTTTCTTTTGGTTGTATTTAATCGCCTCTGTGGTTTTTATTTTTTGCGCTACAAACAAAAAAAGAGCGACACTTTTGAAAAAAACACAGTATTTTGTACTTTTTAATATAATAAATATCCTCATTTTTTTTTTTTTTTAAAAAGCTAATATTTTCTCAGTTTAGGCCAATATGTATTCTTCTACATATTTTTGGTAAAAAAAAAATCGCAGTAAGCGTACATTGATTGGTTTGCGCAAATAGGGGATAGATTTATAACATTTTTATTATAATTTTTTTTTTTACTAGTAATGGCGGCGATCTGTGATTAATGTGACGGCGACATTATGGCGGACACATCAGACAATTTTGACACATTTTTGGGACCATTGGCATTAATACAGCAATCAATGCTATAAAAATGCATTGATTACTGTAAAAATGTCACTGGCAGTGAAGGGGTTAACACTAGGGGGCGATCTAAGAGTTAACTGTGTTCCCTGGGAGGTGATTCTAACTGAAGGGGGAGGGGACTGACCAGAGGAAGTGATGGATCGTGGTTCCTAGCTAATAGGAACACACGATCTGTCACTCCTGTCAGAACAGAACAGGGAAGTGTGTGTTTATAGACACTCGTCCCTGTTTTGTGTCTCCTGGTCACGATCGCTCGTGGCCGGCGGTCATCACTTTGCAGCGGGTGCGCCTGACGTATAGCTACAACGGCTGGCGCAGGGGAGCCAACCTGCCGCAGTAGAACTGTGGGGGATGGTCGGGAAGCTGTTAAGTACCTTGCTATCACCCCTAGGAGTGAGTCCTATGGTCAGTCAATTATTTCAGCTTTCTGGTCTTTGTGCAGGAAGAAGTGTGCAACTTGTAGATTTTTGTTGACTTCTGGGTGAATCTCTGGGTCCAAGAGACTGAAGAAGTCAGCAGTTGTTCTTTCTTCTGCATGATCCAGTAGGATTTCTGGAATTGTTGACCAAAATATATTTGCAAAGGCAGTTGTGCACACTGGCCTGGTGGCAGGAACTGCAGGATTGATGTCCAATAGAGCATTATGCCATTGTTCAGGTTTGGAGGATTTACGTCATCAATCTGAATGTCTAGCTCATACAGTATGAAGTCTGCTATTTCCACAACTAGCATAATCCCAAGTTCAAGCCTAGGAATTGTATGCTCAGGCTTACTGGCCAAATTCACTTTGCCAAACAGAAAACCAACATGGATTTGATTGCAAGAGTCTAATATCTTGAGCTAAACAATGGCTGCTATGGTTTCAGTGGATGCAAAATGTGAATCTCCTTTCTCTGACTTGCAGCAAATAAAATGGAAGTGTAGCATTGTGGCATATGGATTCTTTCGAAGGCACGTAGAGATTGCTTCCAGGCCTCCCATTTTGATTGTTTGTCAGTTGGCAGTGGAGAGTCTCAGTCCTTAATAGTCTATGACAACTGTCATAGTAAGGATTTGCCCTGTATGGTGACAGGAGCTATAAACCCCAGTGTATCATACAGACTATTCAAAATTGAGATAACATCAAATTTGGTAAATGGTTTGTCTGTAGAGCTAACTTGAAAGCCACATGAGGGATACACTGGATACCTTTGCTGTCATTGTGCTATTGCCGGGTGTCCATTAAAGAGCGGTGGGCTCCCTCCAGGCATACTTGCCCTTACTCTGTCCATTATATATGTGCTCCAACTCAGGAGACTCTCAAAATGTATAGATTTAGGACTGCAGTACACTGGGGTACTGTGACGTGGCCCCTGCAGCTTATGCATATATTTGCAAATGTGTGCAAACTAAACCCCTTGTTTTTAACGCAAACTGTTAGATAGGGTCGATTCGGCTTGTTGCAGGCTGGCTGGTAAGTGAGCTGGGAATTTTTGTTTTTTATTTTTTGACAAGCGTCCATGTGCTCCATGCTACAAAGGCCAGTGGTGTTTGCCATTTGCTTGTACTAAGTGCATATTTCCCTTGATTAAGGAGACCATGCGATTTCCCTAAGGTGAGGCTTGGTGTACCTGGATGCTGTGAATTGTCAGTAAGTGGGGTATGATGCATAACTGTAACATGCTTGTAGCTGTTGAATTCTGTGCATTTGCTACTGTCTTTTGTCTGAGGAGGCACAACACGTGTAGCATATCCCAAAATTCTGGAGATGTTCTTTGTGCTCTTGCAAAGTCTTTTCCTTATATCCATAGCATTTTCAAAGAAGGTGAGGTTTTTTGTGAATTGGGCACTGATGATCGGGATCTTTGTATCTATCCCCAGAAGCATTCTGATCAGTAGAAAATGTTGTGGTAGATGGAATCTGTCTTTTTAACAGCTACCATTCCCCTTAACTTTCTATGTATAATTGCTGTATTGTCATTTCTTGATGATGAGGCTGACAAGTTGGGTTCCACAAAGCTGAAGCGGATTGTTCCTCCTCCAGGCTTGATCATTGATGAACCTGTAAAAATATTAGAATGGAGGGAGGGATACATTATTGTCTCCTTTGTAGTTTGAGCCCTGTGCTGTCCATTTCTCTTGCAGGCTGTATGGCACTTTTAACACCACTGGATCAACATCATGAGAGGTATTAAAATAGCTTAGTCCCGGCAGATGGGGATCTGCCTTTGCCAACTCTAGCTCCATTAGGAGGTCACTCAGTTTTTGGAGCTTGTGATGATCCTCGTTGGTTATTTTTTGGAAAGGTTTGAAGTCTCTTAAATTAGCAATTTCTATAGCTTCAGAGCTACCATAAATTTGCTCAAGCCATACATCAGGGTAATCCATATGTACTGAGAGCAGTACACATGGATTACCCTGATGCAGAATCTGCAGAATCTGCCCTGGTCACTGAACAAGTAAATCAAGTCCTTCTTGAATGTAAGGTTGAGATCAGCAATTGCAGCTTTGAAGTTTGATCTCCAAATCCTGTGGTTCTCTGGACAGTAGTCAAACCTTGAGAGACTGATATTAATGAGCTCACGACGCATCATATAACTAGTGAAGTCATCTAGATCTGATATCTCACTTTTTGGTGCTGAAGTAACTTGTGGAAGCCCTTGAGCATGTAAGTTCTCTGGTGCATAAAGGTGAGGTGTGCCAGGATAAAATGATGTTGCAAGAGCTCTAAGCTGTGGATTAGTCTCTGGGACCTCTGCTGGCTTTGGTTTGAACTGTGGCTTGTCATTGGAAGTCACCTTGATGATGGTAGGAGGTGATGTCCTTTGCTGTGTAGACAAATCTTTGTGGCAGATTTAAAGTGGCACAGGCAATTGCAGCTGAGAGGTCTTGGTATTGAGGGTCAAAACAGAGTTGCTAAGAGCAGGGCACACATTTAATGTGAGCTACTGACTTATTACACCCATAGCTCCTACCAATGCTGAATACAATTCGGACATAGTGGGCTGCAAGATGCAGCTTACATCATCCAAGTTGTAACATCACAATGGATTTTAATGGGCATACATCCTCCATGAAGTGCAATTGTAGGATGTGACGGATACACAAAGGAAATGGATGTGAATGCAACTTGGTGGTACCTTTTAACAAAGCATTCAAAAAGTACCATCTGTCCAGCATGGTATCAACAGCAAAAGCTTTGGCAATTGCCTTCAACTTCCTACCCCTTGCACATACCTATTGCCCAGTGAGGCTGCCCATCATAGCGATGGGACAATAATAAATATGTGCAGGGCAGGGCTTAGAGGCATGCTTGTATTCAGGCTTTTGGCCATGACAGGATGGTTTGGGAGGCAACTGTGGGGTATACAGCCTTGGTTGGTAGAAATGGGAGGACAGGCAGGGAACAAGGGTCTCTTCCCCACACCAGCCTCCTGATGTTGCTTCACTTCATTACCACAACTAAATGACAAAATCCTGCTAAATTACAGAATCCCACTAACTGACAGGATCTGACTGGATTTATATCAGAGCACATTCTCGGTGGCCTCTCTTTTCCTGCCACCCCAGGCTGCATGCCTGGATAAGGGTCTGGTTGTAATTTGTTTCTATATTTTTTTTTTTATATACTGTCATACTGTTCCATAACTTCACATGCAGCTTTAAGGCATCCCCCACGAATGATTTGTGTATTTTCATTGTTACTTTTAAAGCAACATGAAAGGACTGTCTCTCCTCCAAACAGTATTTAACAAAAAGTCTGCTTTAGCATATGGTTCCCATGGTATTGCCCAGCTCCCTATACCCTTTGCTTAATAATAGAGTGCCTATTAACCTTAAAAGAAGTCGGAAAAATATAGCCTTTCACCTCCCATAGATTTTAATAGGTATAGCTACCAGGTTCGGTTTGTGGGAGGTTCATCAAACCCAAGGGGAGGTCCATGAACACTGAGTTTGGCAACAAACCTGCCTTAGTTTGCTCATCCCTAGTCTTTTATATGCACAATATGTTTAAATCGTTTTGGGGAAAAGATTATTAATTAAACATTCTGTATCACAAAAAAAGGGGGTGCAGAAGGCATAAGACAAACACTTCTCACATTCTTGGGTGGGAGTGCGGTTTTGCCTATACCTCAGTCAGCTTAAAAGGTTGAATTGTCCTATAATCTACAACAGTGCACAGAAGCCTGCCGACCTCCCTGAGAACAGACCGTATAGGTCTTGGGTCCCTTCCAGCTTTAGGCCTGAGTTACTTTGCTAAAATGTAAACTCTGTACTGTATTGTTCCACAAAATGCCTGTAAGATGTAGCCCAGTAAAAGAAATGCTGAAAGAGGAAATGTAAACTACCCTTAATTAATTTTCCTTTTCCTTTGCTTGCTATATTGCTGTACAAATACGTTTACAATGTAACTGCACCTGCCTTTTCTCCAACATTATTCAGCCTTGTACATTTCAAGCACTTGTCAGACCTGCCCTGAGAGTTAGTGATTTTTTTATATACACTATGTACTGCTAAATGCATCAGGCTCAGGCCCATTTTTATTGGCTGTATAATAAAATGTCTCTAGATTTGTCCAGACAACAGGTGTGGAATTAAAACATGCCAAATGTGCACTTGATTAGAGCTAACATGGGCCTGGTTGGTCTAAGTTTCTGCTCCAGTACGTGATTTGGATACGCTTGTCTTAGCGTATGGTGCGAAGGTGCAATATTTTGTAATAAATCATAAAAACATAAGAAGTTTAGCTAGTGCTTAGGTTTGTATGGCATTCCTTGTAATCCTGGTGGTCCCAGACAGCTGGGGGCAAGCAAGCAGCTCTTTGTCTATGATTAACGTAACATTTTGGTAGATATGCTTATGCTGCAAATGTAAAAATAACCCCAATATAAATAAATCAACCAATAAAGTAGAGTCATTTTCTTATGCTGTGCCCATGATTTATAAAAAAAAAAATTAAATACATGATATGAAACCACCAAGTATAAGGCCTGATTTTGTTCATATCATACAACAACCAGAAGCAATTTGTCTTTACAAAGGAAGTGGTTTTAACTGTCATCAGATACACGTTATGCATATAGTCTGCATGGATTCCTCTAGGTGTTTAGGTAATTCTCAAAATATGGTCACATTTTAAATCTACAGAGAAAAAAAAACACAGCTAAGATGGATCTTTTCCTCACAGTGATCAATCCAGTTCCTTGTTTTGTATTTATGGAAAATATAAGATAAATCCTGATTGGTGGCCCATCCTCCCATAAGATGTCATTGCTGACGAAACATGTAGGAGTTTGGCTACTCTCAGCATCTGTTTGCATTAGCCATCGAGCACCATCTAGTCCTCCCTGCTCTACACTATAAGCCTGCTGATGCACCCTGCTGTGAAGCTTGTCAGTGAACCCTGTAAGCTTTCAATAAAATTTGAGGTTTATTATGCACTTCACGATGAATGGTATTATTATTTCCTGGCATTCCATTGGGATTGACTGTGGAGTGATGACCATTGTTTTCCTTGCTGACCGCCCAGCCTGTGTTAACATCTTATGTGCTTTTGGCCATTATAACCTTTGGCCCATCTCTTCCGGTAAGAGGAGTGATGATTATTCCTAGCCAGGGGTGGATCTCTTTGCACCTGAGATGGAAGAACACATGCTAATGGTCTTTGTTCTCACTATGGACTTCACACTTTTCTTTATATTATGACATAAGGACATTTATATATGCACCGTGTTTGCTTGCACGTTGGCTCTAATCAGGTGCTTTAAAAATACACCCCCACCGCTGTAATTCGAGCGCCCGGCATCCAGAAAGGGCCCGGACACCCGAATAGGGGGTGGTAGCGGCGGCTGTGGATAGATTCATGCTATTCATTAATCTATCCAATAGTCAAATAGGGGGTGGCTGGAGAGAGGGGGGCAGCGCACGGGCACCCCTAATGGACGGGCCGCCACTGATTGAAAGGCTTTTTCCATTTCCACTACAGTTTAAATCATTTGATAGCTCAGAACTTCAAAAACATCACTGATTGGCAAATTGCTGTGTGATATGCAGTTCCATGCAACTATATTTTCAACCAGAAGCTGGTGGAAAGCTTAAAAAAAAAATCACAAAATTGTGATAGGCTTGGCCAGCATTAGGCTAGTCATTTTGTGTAAAGGAAATTATCAAAAGTTCTATACAAGAGATATTACAAAAATGGTACAGCATATTGACCAGTATAGATCTCACACAGTGCTGGTGACTTTGCATACATGAAAAGATGATTAAAACAATTCTGGAGTGGGTCACATCATTAATGATACGTATTACCAGCACATACTATAACTTTCTGATCTTCTGATTGGCTTGTGTTTCTTCTCTATAAATGGAAGATTTACTTGCAGCTGAAAGCGTAACTCCACTTTTGTAGAGAAAAAACATTCCCCTCTGGGTAATCTATGTACATTGCAAGGATTATAACTACCTTTGTTGCAGATTCCTACCTTTTGTTATTCAGAAGAAATTTGTGTGTTTGTCTGTGCCTTTGGGCTGAGTGAGTCTAATGCCGCGTACACACGACCGGACTTTACGGCATACTTGGTCCGGCGAACCAGAGCCCGTCGGACAATTCGATCGTTGTGGGCTCCAGCGGACTTTTTTTTCTCAAAAGTTTGATGGACCTAGAAATTAAACATGTTTCAAATCTGTCCGACGGACTCGAGTCCGGTCGAAAAGCCCGCTCGTCTGTATGCTAGTCCGACAGACAAAAACCGACGCTAGGGCAACTATTGGCTATGAACTTCCTTGTTTTAGTCCAGTCGTACGTCATCACGTACGAATCCGTCGGACTTTGGTTGATCGTGGGTAGGCAAGTCCGTTCATTCGGAAAGTCCGTCGCAAAGCCTGACGAAAAGTACGCCGGACAAAGTCTGCCGTAAAATCCGCTCGTGTGTACGCAGCATAAGGCTACTTTCACACTCAAACTGCCCAAGCGTTAGCAGTAAAATGCTGCTAGTTTTAGCGGCACTTTACTGGCACTGTGCGGACGCGAGCGGGGCACTTTTAACCTCAAAGAAGGGGTTAACAAGGGGTTAAAAGCATCCGAAACATACTGCTGCCGAAGCACTTTGCAGGCACTTCAGCAGCGCTGCCCATTGATTTCAATGGCAGGCGGCTGTGCGGGAGCGGTGTCTAATCCAAACAGCAAATACCATTGAAGTCTATTGGAGCCAAACAGGAAAAATCAAAAGTGCCCATTTTGAAAGCTTACTGTATATGCAAGTAATTGGCCATCAAAGGGGTATGGGGTCTGGGTACTCCCCTAGGGAACATGTATCAATGCAAAAAAATGTTTTAAAAAACAATCCTTTTTTCAGGAGCAGTAATTTTAATGATGCTTAAAGCGGTTGTATGTCCTGACCAAAAAAAAAACCCCTTAAGGCAAAGGCATAATGAGCTAGTATGAACCGCATATTAGCTCATTATGAAATACTTACCTTAGAACAAAGCGACCGCACCACCTCCCAGTCACCGCTGAGGGAGCTGACAAGTTGCCTCTGCGTTTCTTCCGGGTTCACGGCTCCGGACACTCACAGCGCAGGAGTCCTCCGTTCCGGCAAGGAACTCTTATTTTCTGGCAGCATCCACCGGACCTTCAGAGCGCATGCACAGCTGATGTCAGCGGCTGCATGCAAGATGAATATCTCCTAAACCATACAGGTTTAGGAGATATTCATTATACCTACAGATTAGCCTTATTATAGGCTTATCCGTAGGTAAAAATGTGCAAGAGGAGAATACAATCGCTTTAAAGTGCAGCAATAAAAAACAAAAATCCCTTTAAATATAGAGCCTAGAGCGTCCCCCTAGCATGCCTGTAAAGTGGTGCATCTGTAGCATATATAGAACATGTTGCAGCAAAAATGAAATTTCTCAAGAAAAGAAAACGAGTCAAATCACATTTAAAATGACTTGCAGCCACCCCAAAGCAACCATGGCCAGGGGTTGTGGAGGTGCAGGTGGGGGGGCTTATTGGAATCTAGAAGCCCCTTTCACAAGGTGACCCCCAGATCCCAACCCCCTGATGTGAATGAGTATGGGGTACATAGTACCTCTACCCATTCACCAAAAAAGTTTCAAAAAGTAATAAAAAACACACACACAGTTTCTGACAATTCCATTATTAAAAAATATTAAAAAAACAGTGTCCAACGGTGAAAATCCATCGTCAATCACACCACCCACCACACCCTAAAAATTAAAAAACAAAGTGCTCCCGCCGTCTATGAAGGCTGGCCATCTACTGCAGGTTTTGTCCTTTGACAGTTCTTATATAAGTAAGGGACAGGGCCACCAGGCTACATCACCTGGTGGCAGCACTCTCTTTTGACGTCATGGACTGGTGCATGCTGGATCGGCAACTTCACAAGGGGGCAGTGCCACCAGTTGGCATCGTCAAGTGGCTCCGCCCCTACTTATATAAGAACTTTAAAATGGCAAAGCTTGCAGTAGGCGGCCAGCCTTCATAGACGGCGGGAGCGTTTTTTTATTACATTTTTTGGGTGTGACATGATTGATGATGGATTTACACTGGGGGACACTATTTTTTTATTTTTTAATAAAGGAATTGTCAAAAACTGTGTGTGTGTGTTTTTTTTTAGTTTTGAACACTTTTTTGGTGAATGGTTAAGGGTAATATGTAACCCATACTCATTCACTTGGGGGGTGGGATCTGGAGGCCTCCTTGTTGGTATGAGGTATTATGTTGGTATAGGTGCAGTCTGGGTTTGGAATAAGTGCTGTATAGAGTGCAGTATGGATTGGGTACCCTTGGTGTCCTGCTCTCAGTGGCTCAGCCCCTGCTAGCGGTGAGAAGCAGAGGGTGAGGGTGAGTGGATAATCCAGTCTCCCCGCAGCAGCGATGCAGTTGCTTTGATGTGGGTGATGCTGCACTGACCCCGGGTGTCCTCAGTCCCGGGCTGGCTCAGCTGTCCGATGGTATAGTCTCCAGCTATCAGGCAAATATGCTCTCGCTAACTCCCACGGTGCCAAGAAGAACTACTTTCCTGGGCAGTTTAATAAAAATCATCTTTTCACTCCTACTGCATAGCGCATATTGGGATCTGTAGTATAAGGCCCCTTTCACACGGAGGGATAGAATGGTGCTTTTAGCTGCAGATTTTCTAGATTTCTACCTCAGCTAAAAGCACACAATGCTTTCCTATGGGCCCATTCACACACTGCGTTTAGCTGCGTTTTCGTTACATGCGGTTCTGAATTGACTGCGTCCAGGAGCGATGTAGCGCAGCTATCTGCACATAACCGCAGGTAATCGCAGTCTTTTGTGTCAACTGCGGATAGCAGCGTGAGAGAAAAAAAAACAACAGGAAGCACATCATAGAAGCAGCAGGTATACCTGGGAAATGACACAGGAAGTTCAGAGGGATAGAGGAAAGAGGAGAAGAGAGCATGGCGGCACGAGATATCTCCCATGAGGCCATCATAGCACTGGTGCATGCCCCACCGGATTTATGGGACTCAGAATGCCCAGAATATGCTGACCAAGTGTTGAAGAGATCAAAGTGGGAGGAAGTATACAGATTTGTCACACCGCACTGGGACGATATGTCTGCAACTGAACAGGATAACCGAGGTGAGTGCAACGTTTGTTGTGTCTATGTAGCAGGGTACACCTGCATCATAGCTGTTTCCCATTCCAACCAAACTTTAACCACAAGCTGAAGATTTACCCCCTAAAAATGTATTTCTAAACAAATACAGTGTCTTTGGGAAAGGTTGTATTTTTTTGGTCTGTACTAGTATGCTGATTAGTGAAACAAAAATTTGCGGGAGGGACAGTGATATTTTGGCAGACAGATTGCACACTTTTGACCCTTTTTTGGGGACCAGTGACAGTAGCAGTCAGAGTTATAGCCACTGATTACTTTATTCATGTCACTTGCATTGAAATGGGTCAGTACTAATGGGAAATCAAATGGTCGGTGTCTCCCCTAGAAGTGTTTCTTGGGTGGGTGGTGAGAGCAGATCTCTCTCAACTTGTGTTCCTAACATGCGTTATGTTTGACATATAACAAATATTTACAATGAAATATATATTGCAGGAAAGGAGGTTTATACACGGTGGAGGTCCCTACGCAACCGGTACAAGAAGGAACTAAACGAAGAGAGGTCTGCAGATAGAAGCGGAGCACCCTCAACTCGTCGTAGGCCTAACCCCCATGCAGAGGCTTTGTCTTTTTTGAGGCGCACCACCGAGATGCGCTCGTAAGTATATATATATCTATATAAGAATATATTTTCACTTTATTTTACTTTGTGGGCGAGGTAAAGGAGGTATACACACCGCTCCTTCACCACTCTAAGATGCTTGCTGCTAGCAGGATTTTGGTTTGCGTCTTGCCAGTACACCGCTCCAGTGTGAAAGGTGTCTAAACCCCTGTAAACACAAAAACCATGGTATTTTTTTTTTAAACTTCTAATGTTGTTATTCTTACCTAGAACTGTCTCAAGTGTTCCTGCAAGAGCAAGGCGTGCAAGTTCGTCACCGGAAAATGATCACGCTGACCCAAGTCAAGAAACCAATTCAGAGGCAGTTTCATCCCAAGATTATCAACCGGTCACTCAAGAACCTGCGGTATGTATTTTCAAAACGTCACAACCTCCATCCACAATAAACGTATTACTTACATATTACAATGGCAGCTGCTGTTAGTACACAATGGCTTCTTTTTTTTTGGACAAAGTACCAAATCACTACTTCTGGTTTTGGAGGTCTTGTTGCTAATACAGTGGCATCGATTTATTTTTTTTTTGGGTCAAAAAAAAAATGCCTGTGTCTGATCTATTCAAAAGAGGTGCTGCAAGCTCTGACACGAGTTTAATATTTGGGAAAGCATCAGGTTTATCGGTATGCTGTCCACCAAGTGTGACCTCCACATTAGAAGCATAATCTATATATTCTACCTATTCGCAGGCAAATCTTAATAGGAGAATCCGGTCTACTTCCACCACTCATCGAACATGTCGTACTCAGCAAGGGCCACCATTTGAGGAATATTTTGATCGTATAATTCAAGAAATGAGAAACCAATCACAACAACCTGCCACAAAAGTAGATGAATTCCTCAACATCTCAGACCCTGATGTGATCTTTTTGAGAATGTCACTGTGTGTAGTAAGGGAGATTCCTCCTGATAAGCGTACTGAAGTCAGGGGTGATATACATGCCTATCTTACGTACATAGTTTCTGCTTGCAAAGAGCAACGCCCATATCCAAGATTTCAGCCATGGGGTCTTGGTTTTAATACACCTAGTGGATCTTTTAATAAACCAATGCCAAGTCATCAGTACCATGAGACCACACCAGCCATGAACCCATATGCAGGACCGCCACCAACGTATACACCTTTCCCATCTAATCCTGGTTTTCAAAGAATGCATGTGCAGTCACACCCAGTCAGTTCACCCTCATCTTCCCAATCTGGATCACCTATAGATGTTGGCAGTGAACCAAGCCATTCTTCCCTGCGTTCCACTTACCCAGTGTACAAAAACTTGTAGTTCTATGTTTTTGTAAGGTTTTTCTATTTTTTTATACCCTTTGTTAATTTACATAGCAAAGATAAAAATAAAATCCAATTTAATTGGACAAAGTTGTCAACTACTTTATTTCAACAAAACTTTAAACAGTAATAACAAGCAGGTTGATAAGAATGGGTAAGGAAAATATTACACACAATCATACTGCCACGGTAGCTGTCCATTGTCACTAAGAAAATAATCGCTGAAGTGTTCACTGACTTGTAGCGCATGATTGCTTGGGCGAGTGGTAGTAACATGCCCTCTGTGTTCTTCTAAAAAAGGTAACGGCGATTCATTAGGCGCAATCTCCTTTCCCCTTAGAAAGTTATGGAGAACACAGCATGCCAAAATCACATTGACCGCGTGATCCACTTCAAGGTGCATTGCAGTCAACAGTAACCATTTGGAGCTACAAATACCGAATGCGCACTCAACCATTCTGTGTGCATGGCTCAGACGATAATTGAATATACGCTTCTTGGCAGTAAGACCATGCCTGGTATAGGGCCTGAGGAGGTGGGTGGATAGGGCAAATGCCTCATCTCCTAGCACTACTAGGGGCAGATCCGGTCCAGCAGTACCAGGTAGAGGCCTTGCCTGTGGTACATTAAAAACTCCATACTGCAACCGCTGGCCCATCATGGAATTACGAAAAATGATTGAACCTCCAGAACTGCCGTAAGCACCAACGTCCACCGCTATGAAGCGCATGTTTGCGTCACTCCGTCCCAGCAGGACAATGGAGAAGTACTTCTTGTAATTGAAATAGCGGGAACCTGAGTTTGGTGACTTGATGAGCCTGATATGTTTCCCGTCTAATGCCCCAATGCAATTTGGGAAGTTTGTCTTCTCCCAAAATTCCTCTGCTAGCTCTTCCCACAGACTGGCTGTTGGTTCCGGCATTACTGTACTCTTAAGCTCCTCCCAAATGGCAATACAGGTGTCATGTACTACAGTCGACACTGTTGAAATTCCCATGAGGAACTGGTGATGAAGGGAGGTAAAACTCGCTCCAGTGGTAAGGTATCTGCAATACAAAATTGAGAAGCATTGGGAAAATAGAAAAAAGTATGAAACATATATAGATGTAACACACACACTATTGTCAATAACATAAACCTGCATGTAACAGCCGTTCTTCCTCGCTAATGCATCTTCTCATGTTGGTCCTGTGTCTGGTAAGGTGTCCTCGAACAAGTCCCAACAATTCGTCAAAACTCGCCACCGACATCCTCGTGTAGTTGTAGAACTTGTCCTGATGAGTTCTCAGTTCACCAAACATGAGGGCAAAGTAGCCGATCGAAAGACGCTGTGAGGTTAAAGGGGTGCACCCAGTAACGACGGGGACATCTCCTCCGCTCGATCGCTCTTCTCCTCTTCATTCTCATCAGCAGCAATATGAGCATTGCCATCAAACTACCGATACATGCATTCATTTTCAAAGATTTCAGCACAATAGACAGAACACTCGTCTCACTGCAAAACTCCAACACACACTCAGCCAGTACACAAAGACAGAAAATAGATGATTTGAACTGCAGAGGACCGAAATGCATCATGGGTAGATTCAGGACCAAACAAAAACATTGACTACCGCAGCTAAACGCAACCGCATGTAAATGCAGGTAATCGCATTGTACAAATGCAGCTGATCGCAGTGCCTGGAGTCTTGGATTTCACAGAAAAAAATATGCTTTTAACTGCGGCAGAATAGCCGTCCATGTGAAAGGCGCCTAAGGAGTCAATTGGACCCATTACCTGGTTACACATGACACACTGTGTAATACTGTACTAGCTAAGACTGAATGAGTCATTAACAGCCTTTCAGCTGATATGGACACTTGTATACTCACTTTCACTAAGGGACTGGGAGAGGGAGATGTTATATGCACTCAACTAGACAGTGTGAAGACTAGAGTTTTTTTTTTTTTTTTTTTGAATGATGCCTTTCTCCATTTCTGCTCTACCATTGCTAACTGTAATAGGTTTGTTTGGCTGCTCTCAATATCCCTGGCTACCTGTACATTTCCCTACTTTTTATACTTTTAAACACTGCTTGTGTAGCCTGTTTGACAAAATAGTGCCTCTGCTGCTCTGAAATCCCAGTCTGCCTTTACACCTGTCCTATTACACATGTATACATAGATTTATTTCCCAGCAAAATAATGCCACTACCTTGACTCCCAAGAGCCTGCGTGCACACTGTGTGTAGGCTAAGGGATCTTAGGAGAGTTCTGAGAGCATGCCTACATCATTAGGGAACAGACCACCAAGCCTGATTATGTCACAGGCAACAATGGAGGTGTGGAGGTAAATGTAATGTCTGGGCATACACTTTAAGGGTATAAGATTGATAAGTGGTTCCTTGGGCAGAAACACTTGCTGCACTTTCACTAAGAGGATGGGTTGCTACTGTCAAGAATAGTTTCACATTGAAGGCATTCATGTTTCAAAAATATAGAACCTGTGGCCCCAATATACAGAACACTTGAGTTTAATAGTATGGAACTAGACAGTGTTTGCAAACCAGACATTGTCTTAAGCCTCATACACATGATTGCATTTTCTGCAGACAAAAACCTCTGACTTTTGTCCGAAGGGCGTTGGTCCCAAACTTGTCTTGCATACAAACGGCACACAATTGTCAGCCAACAAACCCAAACGTAGTGACGTACTAGACGTACTACGAGCCGATAAAGAGGAAGATCAATTGTCATGCGCCACCCTTTGGGCTCCTTCTGCAAATTTTGTGCTAGTGGAAGTTTGGTGAGTGTTGATTTGCGCTTTTCATTTCACCCTTTTCATTTTTCTGTTTGTTTCTGAGTGGCCGTTTTGTCAACCAACCATGTTGCGGAATCAGAGGAGATAACGTGTTATTTATTATTGGCCTTGGTGTTATTGCTTTGACCCAAGTCCAGTCCAGGAACAGGAGGAGGATTTCTTGGAACAAAAATTGGTTGCTTTATTAACCACTTAAGCCCCGGACCATTTGGCTAGGCCAAAGACCATAGCACTTTTTGCAATTCGGCACTGTCGCTTTAACTGACAATTGCGCGGTCCTCAGTTTGCGCGGCC
This sequence comes from Aquarana catesbeiana, assembly GCF_042186555.1. Classification (NCBI taxonomy): domain Eukaryota; kingdom Metazoa; phylum Chordata; class Amphibia; order Anura; family Ranidae; genus Aquarana; species Aquarana catesbeiana. Next base: position 103,965,539 of record NC_133324.1, on the reverse strand, counting down.
CTGTTCAGTGTCTGACGATTATTTATTATTATTTATTTATCACGTTTCACACACATTGTGAGACTTTTCCTGTAGTTCTATTTTCTGCACTGGCTTTAATGTGAGAGGAAAACATTGCTGGACAGCCTGTTTTTAAAAACAAACCGCTGATGTCTGACTTGTAGTTGGCTTATTTCTCTCTGATACATGTCTGTTTATCATTGTCACTTTATCATTGTACCTAGACCATGGCCCATGCATCCTTTTATGCAGTAAAATGGGCCATTGTGTACTATGAACACTGTTTCAGTGATAAAAGATATGTGGGACATATAATTATCTATTTAATAATCTTAAAATATTGGAGCTTACGGTCCCGCTGTAAACCACAACCTATTCAAGTGAATGGACTGGCACCTGCAACTTCATGTAATGCAAGCAGTTGCAATGTGGTGGTGCAGTATTCAGTGAGGTTAAAAATGCATTGATTACTGTGTAAATGTGACTGGCGGTGAAGGGGTTAACCAAGAGGGGACACTGCAGGGGTTAAGTGTGTCCTAGGGAGTGATTCTAACTGTAGGGGGGGTGGGCTACGTGTGACATGACACTGATCACCGCTCCCGATCACAGGGAGCAGTGATCAGTGTCAGTGTCATTAGGCAGAACGGGGAAATGCTTGTTTACATCAGCATTTGAGACAATCGCGGGTATCCCTGCGGACATTGAGTCCGCGGGACCCGCAATCACACTCACGGAGCTCGCGGCAGGGTCGCACGCATGCCGGCGGCACGCACGTGACCACATGGCAGCAAATTTAAAGGGATGTACCTGTATGCCCATTTACCTGTTCATATCATTCTTCCAACGTAAATGTTCGTGCGGCGGTCGGCAAGCGGTTAAACGTGACAAATTATGTCATATGCCTTTGCTGCGGGAGCTCCAGGAGAATAATCTGGATGATTTTCAGCATTATCTCCGGATGACGGACCCCTGCTTTCACCAATTCTTGGCATTGTTGACCCCCTATATTAAGAAGCAGGACACACGCATGAGGCTTTTATTTTATTTTTTGGTTGAATAATAATGATTTGATTTGTTATATTTTCTATATTTTGGGATGCATAGAATGCACTTTTTGGTTAAGTTCTATTGGCAGATAACATGTCTAATTTTATTTGTTTTCTTTTTTTAATGCATAATAAAAAAAATTGTGGAAAATAATACTTGGCTATGTGCTTTACATCAAATGTCAATTTGGGAGTAGGCAGTTACATTTAAAAAAATACAATGTAAAATTAACAAGGGACACCAGCATAGTTGTATCTTTGATCTTAAAAACTACGGTATAATGGTGTCATGGTAACTTGCACCAAAAAAAAAAAAAAATAATAACACGCATAATAATATTATTCTTGATATCACTAGAAAAAAAAAAGCTTTTGAAAATTCCTTTGCAATAACTCCATCAGTATCATCAGCAAAGCAGCTTCATTATTATCCCATTAAGAGAAGAAGAGAATGTGCGCTGCATTTCGAGATTTCATAATTTGCTACATCACGAATGTTAATTCTCCATTACAAACGCTAGTTTACAAGACCAGCCGTTTCTGGCTTGTCCTTGCTTCTGAGCATGTGTGTTTGTCTGACGGGCTTGTGTACACATAATTGGAAAATCCGACAACAGATATTTGTCCGCGGAAAATTTTAAAGCCTGCCATCAAACATTTGTCTGTGGAAAATCCAACAACAATTGTCCGATGGAGCATACAAACGGTTGGATTTTCCGCCAACGGCCTGTCATCACACAATTCCCATCGGAAAATCCGATCGTGTGTAGGAGGCTTAAGATGTCGATTGATGGCAACCTCCATATGGGCAAAAAGAACAACTCTATCTTCAATCACTTCCCCTCGTTAAGGTCCAATATCACCCCCAGCCTAATAACAGGTTTCATTTTATATTTACCAACAAATAAATGTTATTTAAGCATTGACATATTCCAAGTAGAATTGTCATGCTTTTCCTGCTCAGTGTCTGACGATTATTTATTATTTATTTATTTATCACGTTTCACACACATTGTGAGACTTTTCCCGTAGTTCTATTTTCTACACTGGCTTTAATGTGAGAGGAAAACATTGCTGGACAGCCTGTAATTGAAAACAAACCGCTGATGTTGGACTTGTAGTTGGCTTATTTCTCTCTGATACATGTCTGTTTATCATTGTCACTTTATCATTGTACCTGGACCATGGCCCATGCATCCTTTTATGCAGTAAAATGGGCCATTGTGTACTATGAACACTGTGTGAGAGTTAAAAGATATGTGGGGCATATAATTATCTAATAATCTTAAAATATTGGAGCTTATGGTCCCGCCGTAAACCACAACCTATTCAAGTGAATGGACTGGCACCTGCAACTTCATGTAATGCAAGCAGTTGCAATGTGGTGGTGCAGTATTTAACCAATTCCCACTCCGCCACAGTACATTTACTGTGGCGGGGCAGCATGGGCAGGCTCAGTCACATATACAGTGGGGAAAATAATTATTTTATCCCCTGCAGATTTTGTAAATTTGCCCATTTACAAAGAAATGAAGGGTGTATAATTGTTATCATATGTGTATTTTATATGATAAAGACAGAACATCAACCATTAATGCAGAAAAAAACACGATACAAATGTTATAAATTGAGTTGCAGTTCATTGAGCTTAATTAGTATTTGACCCCCTACCAACCAACAATAATTCTGGCTCCAGTATGTGCTCATGTGGTACACAGATTAGTCCTATCAATTTAAGAACGTGCTCTTAATGACAACTTGTTATGTATATAAATAAAACCTGTCCACAGAATCTCTTTCTTGCATTAAAACCTCACCATCATGAGCAAGACCAAAGAGCTGTCAAAGGACATCAGGGACAAGATTGTAAACCTGCACAAGGCTGGAATGGGCTACAAGACCATCAGCAAGAAGCTTGGTGAGAAGGAGACCACTGTTGGAGTGATTATTCGCAAATGGAAGAAATACAAAATAATCATAAATCGCTCTGGTCTGGTGCTCCATGCAAGATTTTGCCTCATGGGGTAAGGATCAGAGGCGGCTCTTTAATTAGGCAAATTAGGCAGTCGCCTAAGGCCCCGCCCTTACAGGGGCCTCGCAGCTGCCTAATTTGCCTAACCCGCACACACAACGACCATCACTGTGGGGAAGGTTCCTCTCCGCCCCAGTAAATTGCCTGGATTGGCCGGGACCTTGCCGGACTGTCAGTGTATCTTGCTGGAGCAGAGCCAAGTGCCGGGAGAAAGATCCGGCACTTGACTCCAGTGACTTGCCCAGCACGGCTGCGCTAATGTGGGTACACCCGCCCCGTAGCCGTGCAGGGTGTTTATTATCCCACGCGCTACGATCTCAGCTCGGGGAGAGAGGCTGACTAAAGCTGCAGTCGCCTCCTACTCCTCGGCTCTGATCTCTTCCTGTATACAGACAGGAGGAGGAGCCGGGGAGGAGAAACACCGATGTGCAAGATCTGCCACCGCCACGCTGATCTGAGGTATGTGATTGTTCTACTATAGTGTGATGAAGAGAGGACACTTGCAGGGGGGGGGGTAGAGTTGGCAAGCTAACAAAGATCAATACGTGCAGAAGTTGCAGTGATATGGGGGGTGGGAGTGGGCAATAGGATACTGCATGTGCTTGGTGGCGCTTTGGGAGGAGAAAGGAATTGTGCTACAAGGGGGAGTTGGAAGTAAAATATGACCAGCCCCCCCCCTCCCCCCCGAAGTCCTCTCTCACCCACTCCCCAACACCCCCAAATCAAGGACATGCTAGCTGGTACACAGGGGACAATCGTGGCATCTGGGCACCCTGCTAGAGATGCAGGGCATCCACCCCAGGTGCCCAGACTAGTGCCCCCCTGCAGGCAAAATAGTGGAGCCAGGTGAAGGAACTGGTTTCTCCCATTCATTTGAATGAGCTGAAATTGTGGCAGAACACACCAAGCGTTATAAGAATAGGATCCCATGGTACTACTGTACTATACGATCATGTGCAGATAAACGCATTACATTTGTGAGCTGCATTTGTGTCATTAAGCTAACATTGACACCCACTGCAGATCACACCTGCAGTGTGTTTTGAATGCAGTGCGGGAAACGCACACAGAATGCTGGTGTGAGCTGGCCTTTAGTCCAGATTTGTGGGATTTTTGTTATCTCAGGAAGGTCCCACAAAAAGCGGAACATTTGGGAAGTATTAATGGTTGATTTGGATTAGATGGGGAGAGGATTTGTGTTTGGGGGGGGGTTGTACTGGGAAGTGGGATTTGGGTGGGAACTGTGGAGCTGACTTGCAGGCTTATGCTGGTGTGGGGGGATTTGGGGGGGAAAGAGGATTTGTGCTGGAAAAGGTGGGGGAGGGGGTTGTGCTGGAAGGGAGGACTTGGGGGAGAGGATTTTTGCTCGGAGGAGGGATGGGGGGGGATTAGAAGTGGGGAGAGGACTTGTGCTGGTAGGGGATTTGGGGAGAGGATTTGTTCTAGAAATGGGGAAAAGATTTAAACCAGGAGAAAGATATGTGCTAGAAGAGGGATTGGGGGGATTATGCTTGAAGGGGGGAAATTTTTGCTGGGAGAATACATTTTGGGGGAGGGGGGGTTGGGAGGGGGGGAATTTGTGCTGGGGGGATTTAAAGGGGGTGAATTGGGTGGAGAAGGATTTGTACTGGAATGGGGGGGGATGTGCTGGAAGGGAGGATTTGGGGGGGTGGAGGATTTATTCTGAGAGGGGTATTGGGGGGGGGGGGATTTGTGCTGGAAGGGGTAACTGAGGGGTGTGGGGATAAGTGCTAGGATTGAGAAGAAGGGGCTATTGTGCTGGGACTGGGGATTTGGGGAGGGTGGAGGAGGATTTGTCCTGAAGAAGAGGAAAGGAGATTGGTATTTGGAGTGGGGATTTGTTCTGGAAGGGGGAAAGAGGATTTGTGCTGGGGGGAGGGTGTACAAATTAGTGCTGATTTTTCTTTTTGGACGGATGGGAGTGATGATTTTTGCTGAAAGGGTAAAGTTGGGGGGCGATTTTCACTCCCCTTACCACTACACTGTGCATTACATTGTGGAGGAGAAGGGAGGGGGTGGCAGCGCCAAAGTGCACCTTCGCTGTGTAGACGAAAATCCTTGCACTGGCCCTGCCTTTCACCTCCCTCTCCTCTTTCTGGCCATGGAGTTCACTTTGTCTGACTTTAGTGAGAGCAGCCAACTGGAGCATCCATTGATCTCTGGAGGAGCAGGGGGAGGAAGGGGGTCAGTGTGTATTGATTTTTTTTGGGGACAAAAAAAATCAATTGATCTAAAGCTAGCCGAGTCACCACTTGGCTGGTTAGGGGTGGGGGGGGGGTTGCTTCTTGAAACTGCCGCAAAGTGCGTATACTCCGGAGTGATGTGAGCCGTGCAGTTGCTGCCTTTACTCTGCCATCGGCTGCCACGTCCTTCTCACCTCCTGTCCCCCCCCAGCAGAGGAGGGGGTGGGTACTGATGGCGTATGCTGTGGGTGGTGATCTAGATAGGAGGCAGGTGGGCCAGGTTAGCAGAATAAAAAAAAAAAAAAAAAGGCACTTGGAGGATGGTCACCCTCCCCTCTCACACGCGCACATCAGGAGCGTACGTTAGCTATTGAGAGTGGATGTTAGAGGATTTCCCAGCTACTAATATGGAGCATGTACTAGCAGACACTAAAAATCAGGTAGCTGGATCTGACACCCACTTGATGGGCACATTTGACTGGATACCTGAGCCTCCATCCTCCCTAGGATATAGCGCTGCCTCTACACCCTCCTGCTTATCTCTATTGGAACAGTGCTGCACTCATTACCAGCACAGCACCCATCCCAACTCCTACTCTATACTACAACTGAAAACTTTGTACTGCTTGTCTATGAAATAAACTCCCATCCCAGCTGTGATCCTTCTCCTCTCCAGTAGTGGTGGGACTCCTGTCCTAGCCCAGGCTCGCCCCCAACTACATTCTCTCACCCACCAATGATAACTTTTATCGGATCACTTCAATTATTTTTCCCATTATGGGTGTGAGGGGGCCTCGTGTCTAAGTTTTGTCTAAGGCCTCACAAAGTCTAGAGCCGCCTCTGGTAAGGATGATCATGAGAAAAGTGAGGGCTCAGCTCAGAACTACACGGGAGGAGCTTGTGAATGATCTTAAGGTAGTTGGGACCACAGTCACCAAAGAAACCATTGGTAACACAATACGCCGCCATGGACTGAAATCCTGCAGCACCCGCAAGATCCCCTCCCCAAGAAGGCACATGCCCAGGCCCATCTGAAGTTGCCAATGAACAACTAAATGATTCAGAGAAGGATTGGGAGAAAGTGCTGTGGTCAGATGAGACCAAAATTGAGCTTTTTGGCATTTACTCAACTCACTGTGTTTGGAGGAAGAAAAATGCTGACTATCACCCTAAGAACACAGTCAAGCACAGAGGTGGAAACATTATGCTTTGAGGCTGTTTCTCTGCTAAAGGTACAGGCTGACTTTGCCACATTGAGGGGCCAATGGACGGGGCCATGTATTGTAAAATTTTGGATGAGAACCTTCTTTCCACAGCCAGAACACTGAAGATGGGTCATGGATGGGTCTTCCAAGATGACAATAACACAAAAGATACCGCCAAGGCAACAAAGGAGGGGCTCAAAAAGAAGCACATTAAGGTCATGGAGTGGCCTAGCCAGTCTCCAGACCTTAATCCTATAGAAAATTTATGGAGGGAGCTGAAACTTCGAGTTCCCAAGCAACAGCCGAGAAACCTTAAGGATTCAGAGAAGATCTGTAAAGAAGAGTGGACCAAAATCCCTCCTGAGATGTGTGCAAACCTGGTAACCAACTACAAGAAACATCTTACCTCTGTGCTTGCCAACAAGGGTTTCTCCACTGTTTTTCTTGCGTCTATCTAGCAAGGTTACTCTGTGGTATAAGCAAGGAAGCTGAGATTTCTGCAGTGTGTAAATGTGCTTTTACTATACAAAGATGCTGTACATACAAAACTATTACAATATTAGGAATACAATACGACTGACAGATATCTATAACAAGCAAAATGCCTAGCAAACTGAACAGCCTATGGTCTATAATAGTACAAATACACTTAAAGGTTACTTATCTTCTGTTACTGTATGTTCGTGATCTCCATTGGCAGCGATTTTTCTGGAGCGTCAGGCACTGTTCTTCTACTCACCCCTTTTATGTGTCAGGCTGTTTACGATAGTTACCAAACAACAGAAAACATACCTGTTTACTGTAGCTGTAGAAACAATGGACTGTTGAAAACTGTCAAATGAATACAAAAATGGTATCTACGTACAATTGTCTACTCAAACCAAGACAGTAATTTAACAGTCATTCTTTCAGTTTGAAAGCTGAAAGAAATTCAAACAAGTAATGTCTTACCTGTTTACTGCAGCTATAGAGACAATAGCCTGTTAATTGAACTGTCAATTGAATACAACAATGATATCTGCCCCCATTGTATAAAACAGCATTTGTTTGAGAAATCTACTCAAGCCAAAAAACTGACAGTAATCTGACCAAATCACTATTGTAATATTGTCCCATTTATCTTATGTCTGATTAATATAGAAAAATCATATTTTTAACAAATGCAACACATTCCGCCCTAGATTTTTTTTTTCTTTCAGACTCCATACGGAAAATGACTTAATTACTATGAAAACTCATTTTAAACATTCATTTTCCTTGTTTGCAACACCTCCCATATTTCTGTCATTTAGAAGGTGTTTCAGTCTTTAAAAAGTCATTAGAAAGTCCATTCTAAAGTTCTTTAGAAACAAGTCCAGGCTTTTAATACATCAAAGGCCTTGCTCTCCGCAGCTCTTGCGATCTTCCGTCATTCTTTCCATCATGTCCTATGGATCAAATTGGAGTCAGCCTGTGGAGTGGAAAACGAAGCGGATTATCTGCTCCTTCTAATAATACATAAACAGTAGATCCAGGCCCTTCAGCTAAAATCTCTCCTCTAAGTGGCTTCTTGCTTGGATATCTGACTAACACTTTGCCCCCTGCCTGTACCCACTTCTGACCCTCCCAAAGAACATCAATAGGAAGGAGAGGAAATATACTCATATTTCCCAGAAGATCACTGCTATTTATGGAAGGTTTGCTGTTATGTAGCCTCACTTTCCACTCTTGCTGAGAAATATCCACTAACCAGTCAAAGTCCCAGCCACTGTCTTGAAGCTTTCTGTCAATGCAAATGTAACTTCAAACCTTCCTGCCAGATTTCCTCTCATTCCTATATAGGCTTCAGCTTCAGATACATCACTCTTGGTTTCTATGTCATGGGAAGCAATAACATGGTATCTGTTAAGCCCTGTTCTTTCAGGAACCTTACATAAATACTGAACTCTGCACTCCAGCTGTGGAATCTGTGCCCCAGCCCCTACCATCCTCTCATATGGTGTGCTTTTGGCTATTAATAACATGAGCTATGAGTAAGCACTAACGTTAATGCAAAACGTCAGCTCTTTTTTGTCTGCTGTTACCTTTGATTTTGATGTGAATCTTTCCAAATAAACAAGGCTATTTTCAAGAGTGCGGCTGTCCAGAACCCATTTCTGTTCAAACTGAACAGCCTATGGTCTATAATAGTACAAATACACTTAAATGTTACTTATCTTCTGTTACTGTATGTTCGTGATCTCCATTGGCATCGATTTTTCTGGAGCGCCAGGCACTGTTCTTCCATCACGGGTGGCTTCTGATGTTACAGCATGATGGTGTGTGTGTGTGTCCCTACTCACTAGGGATGAGCCGAACACCCCCCTGTTCGGTTCCCACCAGAACTTGCGAACAAGCAAAAAATTTGTTTGAACACGCGAACACCGTTAAAGTCTATGGGATACGAACATGAATAATCAAAAGTGCTAATTTTAAAGGCTTATATTCACGGTATTGTCATAAAAAGTGTTTGGGGACCTGGGTCCTGCCCCAGGGGACAAGGATCAATGCAAAAAAAAGTTTTAAAAATGTCCGTTTTTTCGGGAGCAGTGATTTTAATAATGCTTAAAGTGAAACAATAAAAGTGTAATATCCCTTTAAATTTCGTACCTGGGGGGTGTCTATAGTATGCCTGTAAAGGGGCGCATGTTTCCCGTGTTTAGAACAGTCTGACAGCAAAATGACATTTCAAAGGAAAAAAAGTCATTTAAAACTACTCGCGGCTATTAATGAGTTGCCGGTCCCACAGGGGAACCCCGAACCAAAATTTTAAAAAAAAATGACGTGGGGGTCCCCCTAAATTCCATACCAGGCCCTTCAGGTCTGGTATGGATATTAAAGGGAACACCGGCCAAAATTTTTTAAAAAAATGGCGTGGGGTCCCCCTCAAAATCTATACCAGACCCTTCAGGTCTGGTATGGATTTTAAGGGGAACCCCGTGTCAAAATTAAAAAAAAATGGAGTGGGGTCCCCCTAAAAATCCATACCAGACCCTTATCCGAGCACGCAACCTGGCAGGCCGCAGGAAAAGAGGGGGGACGAGAGAGCACCCCCCCTCCTGAACCGTACCAGGCTACCACGCCCCCCAAAACACCTTGTCCCCATGTTGATGAGGACAAGGGCCTCATCCCCACAACCCTGGCCGGTGGTTGTGGGATCTGCGGGCGGGTTGTTATCGGAATCTGGAAGCCCCCTTTAAAAGGGGACCCCCAGATCCCAGCCTTCCCCCCTGTGTGAAATGGTAAGGGCCTACCATTTCACAAAAAAAACTGTCAAAAATGTTAAAAATGACAAGAGACAGTTTTTGTCAATTCCTCTATTTAAATGCTTCTTTCTTCTTTATTCTATCTTCCTTCGGTTTCTTCCTCCATCTTCTTCTTCTTCTGGTTCTTCTGTTTCTTCTTCCGGTGTTCTCGTCCGGCATCTTCCTCCGCGGTGTCGGTGTCTTCTTCCCTTCTTCTCCTTGGGCCGCTCCGCATCCATGATGGCATGGAGGGAGGCTCCCGCTGTGTGACACTTCTCTCTTCATCTTCTCTTCATCTTCTTCTCTTCATCTTCTTGTCTTCATCCTCTTTTTGGGCCGCTCCGCATCCATGATGGCATGGAGGGAGGCTCCCGCTGTGTGACGCTTCTCCTCTTCTGACGGTTCTTAAATAATGGGGGGGCAGGGCCACCTGGTGACCCCGCCCCCCTCTGACGCACGGTGACTTGACGGGACTTCCCTGTGGTGTCACGGGGAATGCCACAGGGAAGTCCTGTCAAGTCCCTGTGTGTCAGAGGGGGGCGGGGTCAACGTGTGGCCCGGCCCCATTATTTAAGAACCGTCAGAAGAGGAGAAGCGTCACACAGTGGGAGCCTCCCTCCATGCCATCATGGATGCGGAGCGGCCCAGAGAAGAAGAAAAGAAGACGCCGATGCCACGGAGGAAGATCCCGGACGAGAACACCAGAGCAAGAACCAGAAGAACCAGAAGAAGAAGATGGAGGAAGAAACCGAAGGAAGATAGAAGAAAGAAGATAGAAGAAAGAAGAAGCATTTAAATAAAGGAATTGTCAAAAACTGTCTCTTGTAATTTTTAACATTTTTGACACTTTTTTAGTGAAATGGTAGGGGTATAAGTACCCCCTTACCATTTCACACAGGGGGGAGGGCCGGGATCTGGGGGTCCCCTTGTTAAAGGGGGCTTCCAGATTCCGATAAGCCCCCCGCCCGAAGACCCCCACAACCACCGGCCAGGGTTGTGGGGATGAGGCCCTTGTCCTCATCAACATGGGGACAAGGTGTTTTGGGGGGCTACCCCAAAGCACCTCCCAATGTTGAGGGCATGTGGCCTGGTACGGTTCAGGAGGGGGGCCGCTCTCTTGTCCCCCCCTCTTTTCCTGCAGCCTGCCAGGTTGCATGCTGGGATAAGGGTCTGGTATGGATTTTTGGGGGGACCCCACGCCGGTTTTTTTTTAAATTTTGGCGCGGGGTTCTCCTTAAAACCCATACCAGACCTGAAGGGTCTGGTATAGATTTTGAGGGGGACCCCACACCATTTTTTTTTTTATTTTGGCCGGGGTTCCCCTTAATATCCATACCAGACCTGAAGGGCCTGGTATGGAATTTAGGGGGACCCCCCCACGTAATTTTTTTTTTAAATTTTGGTTCAGGGTTCCCCTGTGGGGAATTCCCATGCCGTTTTTATCAATGAACTTTTATGTGTATTTTCGGACCGGCAATTCATTAATAGCTGCGAGTAGTTTAAATGACTTTTTTTCCTTTGAAATGTCATTTTACTGTCAGACTGTTCTAAACACAGGAAACATGCGTCCCTTTACAGGCATACTATAGACACCCCCCAGGTACAAAATTTAAAGGGATATTACACTTTTATTGTTTCACTTTAAGCATTATTAAAATCACTGCTCCCGAAAAAATGGCCGTTTTTAAAACTTTTTTTTGCATTGATCCATGTCCCTTGGGGAAGGACCCAGGTCCCCAAACACTTTATGACAATACCATGAATATAAGCCTTTAAAATTAGCACTTTTGATTTGTCCCATAGACTTTTAAAGGGTGTTCCGCGGCATTCGAATTTGCCGCGAACACCCCAAATTGTTAGCTGTTCGGCGAACTTGAGAACAGCCGATGTTCGAGTCGAACATGAGTTTGACTCGAACTCGAAGCTCATCCCTACTACTCAGCCCTTTTATGTGTCAGGCTGCTTACCATAGTTACCAAACAACAGAAAACATACCTGTTTACTGTAGCTGTAGAAACAATGGACTGTTGAAAACTGTCAATTGAATACAAAAATGGTATCTACGTACCATTGTCTACTCAAATCAAGACAGTAATTTAACAGTCATTCTTTCAGTTTGAAAGCTGAAAGAATCTCAAACAAGTAATGTCTTACCTGTTGCTATAGAGACAATAGCCTGTTAATTGAACTGTCAGTTGAATACAACAATGATATCTGTCCCCATTGTATAAAACAGCATTTTTTTGAGAAAGCTACTCAAGCCAAAAAACTGACAGTAATCTGACCAACTCACTATTGTAATATTGTCCCATTTATCTTATGTCTGATTAATATAAAAAAAATCATATTTTTAACAAACACAACACATCCACCAAGCACTAAGTCGTGTTTTGCTTGGGGATCAAATACTTATTTTACTCACTGAACTGAAACTCAGTTTATAACATTTGTATTATGTGTTTTTTTCTGGAATAATATGGTTGATATTCTGTCTCTAACATTTAAAATACACCTATGATAAAAAATTATATACCCTTCATTTCTTTGTAAGTTGGCCAACTTAAAAAATCTGCAGAGGATCAGATAATTATTTTCCTCACTGAATATACGTGATTGAGCTGCTTCCGGGTTAGGAGCGCCAGCACATACCTCCTGTGACCACTGTGTCTGCTAGATTACTGTTTGCTGTTACTGGTATCTGATAACCAGGTATCATGCGATCACATGATTACAATGTAAACAACCTGTCATGAATGGCTTTCCTTCCACGAACAGCTTGTTTAAAGCGGGATTCCGTCCCTGAAAAAAAAATGTAACAGTCAGCAGCTACAAACACCCGTCCCTCGGCTCTCGGATCCCGGCGCCGCCATCCTTAGTAAGGGAAACAGGCAGTGGAGCCTTGCGGCTTCACTGCCAGTGTCTTACTGCGCACGCATGAGCGGCGCAGCAATCTGTGAATGGCCCCGTGGTTTTCTGGGAACACACACAGTTCCCAGAAGGCAACGGGGCCACTCAGCTAGGAGCAGAACATGCCACGGAATAGGAAGAGGCAAATTAGGAAGACTGCCTAGCAACAAGGGTTCAGGTAAGTTTTAAAAAATTTTTTTTTTTCAAATGTTTTTTTTTTATTTTTTTTAGGATTTTTGGTGACATTTTTTTTTGCAGGGTGGCCCTCCACTTTAATGTTGTGATCTGTAACTGGCCCAAAGCAATCATATGGTTACCTGGCTACCTGTACCATGTAATTAGCTTACCCAATCACAGATCATAACCCTAAGCAAGCTGTTCATGAATGGTTAACCCACTCACGAAAGCTAAAACTATCACTGTATAAGCAATAACAGCATAAATAAATAATTCCTGATCACCTCCCAAGAGTAGTACAGTGTCACTATAGTGATACTGAGCTCTTCTGATGACAGCATGTAAAAAAAAAAAAAATAAAAAATTGGAAAAAATAATGAAAAAAAAGTTTTAAAAATGTTTAAAAAATTTAATCAAAAATTATTTTTACTTTTTTCCCCAAAAATTACTTCAAAAAAACTCACCATGCCTCTTACTAAAGGCATCAGACTGTCTGAGGTGATTTGGAGGGTACTTTCATTCTGAGGCCTCAAGAGGCTGTCAGTACATCAGGATTGATCAATTTTCAAATATTTACATCATAGTTTGTAGACGCTATATGTACACTTATTGTGATTTTCTTTTAATAAAGACATGTTGCAGAATATATGTTGGCCAAAACTTATGAAGAAATTTGATTTTATTTGATACGTTTTTACAAAAAGTAGAAAATGTTTTTTTTTCAAAATTTTGGGACTTTTTTCTATATATAATAAACAATAAAAAGCCAGTAGTGATCAAATATCACCAAAAGAAAGCTCTATTTAAGTGAAAAAAATTATATAAATTGCATTTGCCAGTCAAAGAAGCGCAGTGCTGAATAGCAAAAATGCTCTGGTCATGAAGAGGGTAAAACCTTCCGGAGCTCAAGTGGTCGCATTTTAAACAGACAGCACAATCTGTCACATGTATAAATGGAGTCTTAAGGTGACAACACTAACTCACTCACTGTAACTATGGTGGGGTAGCATTATCACCCTAGGAAAGATTGGGAGGCATTTCCGAAATTTGGATCTGACAGAATGTGGAGCATCTGTGCATAGTAACCAATCAGCTTCTAGCTTCAGCCTATTCAGTTAGGCTTTCAAAATGAAAACTAAACACTGATTGCCATGCATATCTGCTCTGGATTCTGTTAGCTCTAGTCTTAATAAAGTCGCCTTGCTTTGTTTGTATTATAGAACTCCTCTCTGTCCCCACATTTCCATAATATAATGGGAGGGGGTGTGTGCTGTAGTTCACATGGGTGAACTGGGCAGGAGTGATAACACTGCTGAGACAAGGATAGAAGCTCACTGGATTACTGGCAGGATCAACAAGCATTATTTGGCATTATTTGTTATAGTGTTACTAAACCCACAACAGTAAAATCAGTCTGTATATGCAGTAAAGCATGCTTGTTATACTCACTGTGGAACCTCCAGTACCCGGAACATGTACGACCAATCAATTGAATTGAACGCCTTTTCTATGTCAATCGAAACAATAATTCTGGTTCCGTCCTCAGGCCCCGGTAGCTGGAGGTGGGTGAGCAACCTTCTCAAATTAGTGTCAGTGGACCTTCCTGGCATGAAACCCGTCTGGTCAATATTGACCAAGGAGGGGATCACCCTGACTAGTCTGTTGGCCAATACCTTCTTCAGAATCTTCAGATCCGTGTTTAAGAGGGAGATGGGCCTGTATGAAGAACAATCCAAAGGATCTTTACCCGGTTTCAGCAATAACATCATATAGGCATCCAGCATAGAGGCTGGAAGACTATATAGTTCTAAACATTTGGTCAGAAGTGTGTTCAGTCTCAGGGCTATTTCGTCAGCATAGCTTTTATAAAAATCTGCGGGGAGGCCATCCGGTCCCGGAGCTTTACAGGGCGGGAAGTCAAAAAATAGCTGCAATTATCTCTGTGTTAGTGATTTTACTATCTAGTTCCACCTGGTCAGTCTCAGATAAACTCGGGAGGGCCAGCTTATCCAGGAGAGCATTCAAATCAGCATGATCATATCTTGGTATAGGAGCATAACGTTTAGAAAAGAAGTCTCTAAATTCCTCCAATATACCTAAAGGGTCACTAATCATATTACCATCCTGCCCTCTAACTACCGGGATGTTCGTTATTTGATTATCAACTGCCACCAGTCTTGCCAGTAACTTCCCATTTTTGTCACCCTCTGCAAAAACTGAGTTCGCCCTGTGTCCCAACTCGGTATGGGCCAGATCCGAGAAATGCAGAGAGAGAATATGCCTAGCCACCATCAGAGACAAATATGTGGACTCAGAAGGACTGCCAGCATGTCTCCCCGCACATTCCCTCTCATCTTCCTGTAACCTGGCGACCTCAGCGTTATGAGCCACCCTTTCAGTTTTTATTGCAGAAATACATTCCCCCCTTATCACTGCCTTAAATGCATCCCAGACCATCGGAGGGTCCGCTGTATTCTCATTAGCTGTCCAGTAGGAGGCGATAGATTCCTGTAAGTGTGAAGATACCTGCTCATTTTGCAACCATCCTGGGGACAGCCGCCACCCCCCTGCCCCCCTTCTAGTCGAGAGACTGAGATCAAGGGACAGAGGGCAATGATCAGATATACCCCCTGCCAGGTAAGCTATGTCCTTCACAAACGGTAACAAGGCCTGGTTCCCAAACGCCATATCTATCCTGGCCGACGAGCGGTGGGTCAGTGAGACATGAGAGTAGGCTCTGCAAGATGGGTTCCTAGCTCGCCACAGCTCTGTCAACCCAGTCACCGAGGCCCAGGATAGATCACCAGACCCCACTCTCCCTGGATTTGAGGAGTCCAACGCATCTAAAATAGCGTTGAAATCACCCATCAGTACAAGAGGGAGGTGAGCAAAGGGAGCCAATCTGGTAAACAAATCATATAATATTTGCACATTTACAGGAGGAGGCAGGTATACATTCACCAGTAGCATTTTATAATGATAAACATCTAAAAGAACAGCCACATATCTACCCCCCGCATCCGAGAACACCTGATGTATGGTACATGGCAGGGCCTTGCTTATAAGAATTGAGACGCCTCTGGCGAACGTGGAAAAAGTGGCATGTAAAGCTTTTTGGACCCAGGGTCTGCGCATAGCCAAGACCCTACTACCATCTAGATGGGTCTCTTGCAGGAAGGTGATATGCGGCTTGAACTGTTTAAGGAACTGAAATATTGATGCTCTTTTATACTTGTTATTCAGTCCTCTCACATTCCAGGAGACAATTGTTGCACACTTAGCCATTAACCTGTAAACATAATATTAAATAGCAGGAGCCTGAGTGCAGTGCTTTGTTCAAACTGCAAGTACTCTTAAAAACACTAGACCAATGCCACATATAAACTATACATATTCCTCCCTGTGAGTGGTAAAACTATCCCCTACTGCCATTATACCAGAAACCAAAAAAAAAAAAAAAGGAACCCCCCACCACTGGTATGTGGCTTAGTCCCAAAAACTCCCAAAAAGGGGGAGAACAAAAATACCAACTGGGAGTACTTAACCGTGTGCAGAACTGTTCAGCAAGTTTAGAAGTTCTTTGCTTGTGTCCTCCTGGAGCCCCATAGGGTACGGATCGAGGAGCCCAGTTCAGCCCACACGAGGCCATAAAGCACTAATGAAGGAGAGTAAATTTAAAGCATATGTATCCGCCTAAGTGCCGACAGCCTTCATTGCACCGGATTTTGGTAAAAATGAAAAAAGAAAAAAATTTTTTTTATATAACATAAAATACAGGTGCTGATTCACTTCAATCCAGGGTATCCAGCCAGTTTGAGACATACGAGGGGGCTTCAAAGAATTTCACAGAGCCCCGGTGTTCAACGCGAAGCTTACTGGGGTACAGCATGCTATATTTGAGCCCCTTTTCCCGTAGTCTCTTCCAAACCTCCACAAACGTGCGACGGCGCCTCTGCAGCTCTGGGGAAAAATCCAGGAAGAAATGCAGGGTGGTATTTTCAAACCGGAGCTGTGGTTTCTTCCGAGCTTCAGCAAGGATGAGATCTCTATCTCTGTAATTGAGAAACCGTACCAGGAATGGTCTGGGAAAGGCACCCTGCGGTCTCGGGCCCGATGGGACCCTGTGAGCCCGTTCCACAATGTATGCTGAGGAAACTTGCTGCAAATCAAGGATATCTTTAAAGAAGTTTTCAGCAAAGCTGGCTGGTTGTGAACCCTCCGCACCCTCAGGAAGGCACATCATGCGCACATTATTGCGCCGCAGTCTATTTTTGGCGTCTTTGGACCGCGCCATCAGAGTCTTTACTGTGCGTTGCAAGTCAGCGACATTCCGAGAGGTAGTAGCCGTAGTATCCTCTAGGTCGGAGATGCCATTCTCAGCGGCAGTGACACGGCCTCTAAACTTGTCCATGTCTTGTCGGATAAGGCCACACTCCATGTCCAATGTGTCTATCCTCCCCATAACCATAGTTTTACTCTCCTCAATGGCCGTCAGGATAGCTGCAGTGGAGTCGGTAGCTTCTGACTGCCCCACACCCGAGGGCCGCCGCAGGTCTCCCTCGTTTTGTTCCATATCTCTGAGAAGCTGCAGCGCCGTCAACGTGGCCGCTGATCTGTCTACACCTGAGGGCCGACGACCGCCGCACGTGTCACTGCCGGGCTCTGTTTCTTAGGAGGCGGCTGTTTCTTTCCCGATCTCCTGGATGGCATCGAATGATTCAACATGTGCCCCCGACTCCAATAGTCCACCCTACAGCAGAGCAGGCAGTACAGGTGATTTAGCCAGAGAGCCGGAATTGGGATCAGGAGGGTGTATAGGATGCTGGGCTCCTGGACTCTGTGGCTTGCTCTCACAAGCAATCTCTGTCAGGCACTTCAGCTTTTAGGATGATGGGGTGGCCGGGGACAACAACCGCACTCCAGATTGCAGGCCGCGCCGACCGCGGCGCTCCTCCGCGGGCCAGCGGCGTAGGAAAGTCTGGTGCTCGGCAGGCTTCACTAGGCCGCACTAGGCCGCACCAGGCCGCAGCCTCCACAGGCGATTTTGGCGGCCCAACAGACCCCCGGACCCCGCCGGACACACAGGAGGGTTTACTGGATGCTGATGGAAGTCCCCTACCTCTCTCCCCGGCCAGAAACAGCTCCTTTCAGCAGGATGGAAGCTGGAAAGATGGCGGCGGCCGCGGGCCTGCAGGAATCCTCGTCTTTCCGGCCGGATCACGTCCAATATACCCTCAGACAGCAGCGGAGTATTTAGATGGACAGGCAGGTTATAATTTCTGGTTGAATTAAGTGCCTTTATGCACGGATGGCTACGGATTATTGTACGGATTTCTGGAGCTCCTCTCTCACACGTCCTTCTCCACTCACATCCGGACACGCCCCCACGGAAAAAGTTCTTGACGGAAATTCCGTTCGTCTGTATGCAATTCCGACGCGCAAAAAAACACGCATGCTTGGAAACAATTTGACGCATGCTCGGAAGCATTGAACTTCATTTTCTCAGGTCATTGTAGTGTTGTACGTCACCGCGTTGATGGTCAAAAGTTCAGACAACTTTTGTGTGACCGCGTGTATGCAAGCCAAGCTTGAGCTGTATTCCATCGGAAAAAACATCCAAGATTTTTCCGACGGAAATTCCGCTCATGTGTATGGGGCATTAGGCTGGGTTCACACATATGCAAATTGGATGTGGGTTTCCCCGCATCCAGTTCGCATGACAGGAGAGTGTGATCGGGCGGCTGCGGTCCGCATATAAAAGGGGTCCTGTGCGTCTTTGGTTCCGATTCAGGTGCAGATTCAGACAAAAATTCCGATCTGATCCACACCTGAATCGGTGATCAGGGATGTACTGGACCTCATGCTGTGAACCACGGTCACAGCATATTTGAACCACCTGCTGCTTGGAAACAATACATAAGAAATATTAATTTTCAATATTTCATTTTTAGATGAGAAAACTATGAAAAAGACTTTCTTAATTTTTACCATTTAGTCATTAACATAATATAAAGGAAAATGTGTGCAAAAACACTATATACTTTCTTTCAAGAGCAGAGTTCTTCAATATATTTGAAATAAATATTTATTCTATAGTTAAACATGTGATATACGTGAAATCAAAAAGTTTAATATAGGTTAACCGGTTCTCAACCAGCCGCCACAGTTATACTGCGCAGGTTGGCTCTCCTGGGTGAGGCGTCGTAGCTGGACGTCAGGCACACGCGTGGCAATCGAATTTGCTTCAGAACCGATCAGTCTCCATGCCCAGGCCAATTTCTGGTTGAATTAAGTGCCTTTATGCACGGATGGCTACGGATTATTGTACGGATTTCTGGAGCTCCTCTCTCACACGTCCTTCTCCACTCACATCCGGACACGCCCCCACGGAAAAAGTTCTTGACGGAAATTCCGTTCGTCTGTATGCAACTCCGACGCGCAAAAAAACACGCATGCTTGGAAACAATTTGACACATGCTCGGAAGCATTGAACTTCATTTTCTCAGGTCATTGTAGTGTTGTACGTCACCGCGTTGACGGTCGAAAGTTCAGACAACTTTTGTGTGACCGCGTGTATGCAAGCCAAGCTTGAGCTGTATTCCATCGGAAAAAACATCCAAGATTTTTCCGACAGAAATTCCGCTCGTGTGTATGGGGCATTAGGCTGGGTTCACACATATGCAAATTGGATGTGGGTTTCCCCGCATCCAGTTCGCATGACAGGAGAGTGTGATCGGGCGGCTGCGGTCCGCATATAAAAGGGGTCCTGTGCGTCTTTGGTTCCGATTCAGGTGCAGA
Source organism: Aquarana catesbeiana (assembly GCF_042186555.1). Classification (NCBI taxonomy): domain Eukaryota; kingdom Metazoa; phylum Chordata; class Amphibia; order Anura; family Ranidae; genus Aquarana; species Aquarana catesbeiana. Next base: position 103,945,907 of record NC_133324.1, on the reverse strand, counting down.
TTCAGACAAAAATTCCGATCTGATCCACACCTGAATCGGTGATCAGGGATGTACTGGACCTCATGCTGTGAACCACGGTCACAGCATATTTGAACCACCTGCTGCTTGGAAACAATACATAAGAAATATTCATTTTCAATATTTCATTTTTAGATGAGAAAACTATGAAAAAGACTTTCTTAATTTTTACCATTTAGTCATTAACATAATATAAAGGAAAATGTGTGCAAAAACACTATATACTTTCTTTCAAGAGCAGAGTTCTTCAATATATTTGAAATAAATATTTATTCTATAGTTAAACATGTGATATACGTGAAATCAAAAAGTTTAATATAGGTTAACTGGTTCTCAACCAGCCGCCGCAGTTATACTGCGCAGGTTGGCTCTCCTGGGTGAGGCGTCGTAGCTGGACGTCAGGCGCACACGTGGCAATCGAATTTGCTTCAGAACCGATCAGTCTCCATGCCCAGGCCAATTATTTTTAGCCTGGACCTGGTGATCGGTTCTGGCGAATGGGAGACTGTCCCCTGCCTGTGTAATGTAAACACAGGCAGGGAAAGTGATGTAATCTCCCGTCCTGGAATCCTTTTCGATTCCAGAGCATGGAGAGGGGATATCCAAACATAAGTTGCACCAACACTACACTGATACAGTACACATAGGCACACTTTTCACCCCTCGATTGCCCCCATAGTTAACCCCTTCACTCCCTGTCACTGTGTCACCAAGTGCAGTTTTCATATTTTTCTTTGAACTCTGCACTGTTGTCATTTGTGACACTAATCAGCATTAGGGAAGTTAGTAGTAGGCCCAGATAGGTTTAGGGGACCCACCTAAACCCCCTAATAAAGGTTTAACCCCTTGATCACCCCCCAGTTAACCCTTTAACCCTGTGTCACCAGTGTCACTAATATAGTGTACAGATCTTTTTTTGATCGCTGTATTTAGTGTCGAGGGTGACACTAGTTAGCCAGTTAGCTAGTTACTGTCACCGTCAGGTTTTTATAGCATCAGGGTACCCATATATTGCTGAATAAAGGTTTAAACCCCTGATTGCCCCCCCAGTACAGTTTTTAGAGTCAGGGTCAGTGTCAGCCCCAGGGAGAGTCAGATTAGTGCCAGTAGCGCTAACACCCACGCACGCACCATACACCTCCCTTACTAGTATAGTGTCTGAACAGAAAAATATCTTTGATCTGGTTAGATCTATACTAGCTTTACCAATAGTTTAGGGTTCCCAAAAATGCAGCATTAGCGAGAACAGCCCAGATACCTGCTAGCACCTGCGTTTAGCCCCTCCGCCCAGCCCAGCCCAGCCCAACCCACCCAAGTGCAGTATCAATCAATCACTTACAAAACACATAACTGCAGCGTTCGCAGAGTCAGGCCTGATTCCTGCGAATGCTAACAGTTTTTTGGTAGCGATTGAAGCAGGCTCTGACAATCAGGTGCTCTTTTTGCCTGTGTGTCTCACTAGTTATACCAGTAAATTTAGAGGCCAAAATATCCAATCGGAGTACACTAGCAAAGAAGCCTACATGTTTCTGAGCATGACAGATGAGAGTAAAGAGGAAGTCACCCATCTGTCAGATTCAGGCTCAGAATACGAACCAGAAGACAGCAGCGGCACCCTGACAGATAGCTCTGACAACGGAGTAATGGTCCCTGTTAAGGTCAGGCGTACCCGACCCGCTCTTCTGTTGTTGAGGTGCAAGAACCGCAGGGCTCTCGTATGGAGCAGAAAGCCAATACTAGTGCCGCGCAACCTTCTGGTGAACTGGCAAGCACCAGCGGCCTAGTACATCCAGCACTGCAGTAACACTTGGTGACAAGGCGAGTCCCATAAGTGCAGTTCAAGCTGGTGCCACGGCTAGCACAAGTAGTGTCCCACAGTCACCAAGAAGACAAAGACAGGCTGGTCGAGCCCATAGTGCCCTTCCCGCTGCATTTGCCAATCCTAATTGAGAGCCCACCACTTCTGCAGTGCCTGTACTTCCCTCATTCACTGGCCAACCCAGAATTCTCTATAGATCTATTGTGGACCAAAGCAATTTATGCTGGTCAATTCATTGCTGCTAATCCCCAGTTGACCCTTGCCAGAGATTGAAAACCTTATATGGTTTCCAAATTTAAGACCTTCCTGGGCCTATCCCTCCTAATGGGCATAACTAAAAAGAGTGAGTTGCGGTCATATTGGTCCACTGACCCAATTCATCCTATGCTCGTGTTCTCTGCCTCCATGACCAGGACGCGATATAAGCAGATCTTGCGGTCCATGCACTTTAATGACAATGAACTCTGTCGTCCTCGGGGTGACCCTGGTACGATTGGCTCTACAAAATTCGGCCTCTTGTAAACCACTTCAACCAACAGTTTGCAGCCTTGTTTACTCCCGATCAAGTTGTCTGCGTTGATGAGTCCCTGATTAAATTTTTCTGGCCGCTTGTCTTTCAAACAGTTTCTTCCCTGCAAGCGTGCCAGATATAGGGTCAAGTTGTATAAGCTCTGTGACAGGGCAACAGGCTATACATATAGTTCTATGGTTTACGAGGGAAAAGATAATCACGTGGAGCCAGAGAACTACCCAGACTACACAGGGAGCGCTGGTAAGATTGTGTGGAACTTGGTGTCACACTTATTCGGAAAGGGGAATAATAGAGCAGGGATTGGCAATGTGTGTACCAAACCTGGTCTGGAAAGGAGTACCACTTGTACGTGGACAATTATTACACAAGCATGCCACTTTTTAGTCACCTTTTTGATTGTGGAATTGGTGCATGTGGCACCGTGCGCTCTAATGCCGGGGCTTCCCCCAACAGCTTGTAGATTCCCAACTTAGATGGGGGAGAGAGCCTGCTTGAGATGTAATAATTTGCTCACAGTGAAGTGGAGGGATACACGGAATGTTTTCCTTCTGTCCTCCCTTCACGCAGATACGACAGTGAAATTCCAACAGCAACTGGTGTTGTTGTGAAGCCCCTCTGTGTCCACATATACAACCTTAACATGGTTGGGGTGGACTTCAACGACCAGATGTTGGCGCCGTACTTAATTGCCCATAAGGCCAGACGCTGGTATGTGTAAGTGTCCATATACTTATTTCAATTGGCTCTGCTGAACGCTTATGTGCTATACAAAGCATCAGGACGAACTGGATCCTTCCTAAATTTCCAGGAAGAGATCATCACAGCCCTTCTGAATCCAGACAGTGCTGTGCCCCAACTTTCCAATGCAAATGCAGTGAGCCGGCTGCATGAGAGGCATTTTCCGTATGTCCTCCCTGGTACCCCTGCCCAAAGAACACCCCAAAGAAGATGTCGTGTCTGCAGAAAATGCAGATTTAGGCATGACACCGCTTTTATTGTCCCTCCTGTCCTGACCAACCTGGTCTCTGCATCCGTGACTGTTTCAAACGCTACCACACACTAGTGGAGTATTAGCGTAGGGTACAGCACCGCACAGTTCTATGGCACACTTACACAGGGTCTCAAAAGATGAGATGGCTATCACATTTTGAGAAATCCCTAATCTGGAACATTTACAGTTACAGTACAGTTTATATAAAAGTGCAAAAAAAAATTAAAAAAAAATAAAAAAAATAAAAAAGACCAAAAATTGTTGTCGTTCTATTTTTTTTCTCTCTCTGTTGTTCTCGCTCTATCGTTCACTCTCTATTGTCCTATATCTATTGTTCTCTCTCTATTGTTACTGTATTTTATAACTGTAATGTTTTATTTTTACTGTGTTTTATTGTATCTACTTTGCAGGTATGGTATGTCTTACTGGTATACTGTAATGTTACTTCGTTTTATTGTTAACCATTATTATTTGCACGGGTTTATTTATTATGACAGCAACAGCGTTTTCTCCCACAATATGTAAAGCCATGACTCCAGCGCTGTAGGAGGTAATTTCACCATCACAGTTAAAAATTTTGGGAGACCCGAACCTGGAACCAAACCATTACAACTTTTACAGTTACAAATAAAAGTGTAAATATATATATATATATATATATATATATATATATATATATATAATAAAAAAAACAAAAATAGTTGTAGTTTTATTGTTCTCTCTCTCTCTATTCTCTCTCTAATGTTCTGCTCTTTTTTACTGTATTCTACAATGCAATGTTTTATTGTTACTATGTTTTATCATGTTTGGTTTTCAGGTATGTAATTTTTTTATACTTTGTATTTTACAGTGTGTACTGTATTTTATTGTTAACCATTTTTTTGTTTTCAGGTATGCCATTCAGCTGCAGCACTGATTTATTTACCTTGACAGCAACAGTGTTTGCTCCCACGATACGTAAATCAGCGACTCCAGCGCTGTAGAAGGTGATTTCACCATCATAGTTAAAAAAAAAGGCATATATGCAGAAGCATGGGGGCAGTGGGGAGGGGTTTCCTCCTAACATTAGGAGCGGATTGCCCCCATGCTTCGGCATATATTGTTTACTCTTTTTTTTGGCACAGATTGTTGTTTTATCGAGTTAATGTCTTATTGTTACCATTGCTTGCATTTCAGGTATGCCATTCAGCTACAGCACTGATTTATTTATCTTGACAGATACAGTGTTTGCTCTCACGATATGTAAATCAGCGACTCCAGCGCTGTAGGAGTTGTCACCACCACAGTTAAAAAAAAAAACGGTGCATGTATGCCCATCATTAGAAGTGGGTGGATGAAGGGCAGTATTCTAATGGTGGGCATATCCACCAATCAATCTCTTTTTTTCAGGCTGCGTGAAAAAAAGAACATTACAATATATGCCCAACAAGGAGTAGCAAAGTACTGGTATGTTGCTGGACTTTGAGTGGTTATACCAGAATGATGCCTGCAGGTTTAGGTATCATCCTGGTATCATTCTTTTCAGCCAGCAATTGGCTTTCATGTAAAAGCAATTCTAGCCTCTAGACTGTTCTTCCATGGTTTTCTCGGGCTCTCCTGTCCCATCAGGGAACCCGAGAATGCAGCCGGTGGTTCCGCCAGCTGATCATAGAGCTGATCGGGGACACCAGAATGGCTCCAATCATCTCTATGGCCTAAGAAACTGGAAGCTATGAGCATTTCATGACTTAGGTTTCCCCAAATATAAACAGCGCCATTGGGAAAGCATTTTATAACATCAATCTTGGTGTGGTCAGATGCTTTGAGGGCAGAGGGGAGATCTAGGATCTAATAGACCCCCATTTTTCAAAAAAGAGTACCTGTCACTACCTATTGCTATTATAGGGGATATTTACATTCCCTGAGATAACAAAAAAAATGATTAAAAAAAATGGAAGGAACAGTGTAAAAATAAAATAAAAAAGCCAAATAAATAATAATAAAAAAAAAGCACCCCTGTCCCCCCGTGCTCGCGCGCAAAGGCGAAACCAAGCGTCGGTCTCGTGTTGTATGTAAACATCAATTGCACCATGCATGTGAGGTATCACCACGAATGTCAGATCAAGTTTGTCACCGCTGCACGTTTGTGCGCAATTTTACAGCATGTCGTGTTTGGTATCCATGTACTCGGCATATTTCATCAAACATTTGGGCAATATAGTGTGTTTTAGTGCATTAAAATTAAAAAAACTTTTTTTTTTTTCAAAATCGCTGCACAAATACTGTGTGAAAAAGAAAATTGCAACACCCACCATTTTAATCTGTAGTGCCTTTTCTTTTAAAAAATATAATGTTTGGGGGTTCAAAGTCATTTTCTAGCAAAAAATAAATATTTTTTCATGTAAACAAAAAGTGTCAGAAAGGGCTTTGTCTTCAAGTGGTTAGAAGAGTGGGTGATGTGTGCCATAAGCTTCTAATGTTATGCATAAAATGCCAGGACAGTTCAAACCCCCCCAAATGACCCCTTTTGGAAAGTAGACACCTCAAGTTATTTGCTGATAGGCATGTTAAATCCATGGAATATTTAATATTTTGCCACAAGTTTTCGGAAAATTACAAACTTTTTTTTTTTCACTTTTGTCACTAAATTATATATTGCTCAACCATGCCAGGGGCATATGTAAAATTACACCCCAAAATACATTCTGCTGCTTTTCCTGAGTACTGGGATACCACATGTGTGAGACTTTTTGGGAGCCTAGCAGTGTACAGGACTCCGAAAACCAATTACCACCTTCAGGCTTTCTAAGGGCCTAAAACGGTGATTTCACTTCCTCACTACCTATCACAGTTTCGGAGGCCCTGAAATGTCAAGATAGCAAACCCCCTCCCCCCCAAATGACCCCATTTTGAAAAGTAAACAGTTCAAGCTATTTGCTGAGAGGCATGTTGAGTGGAATATTTTATATTTGCCACAAGTTTCAGGAAAATTATTTATTTATTTTTTTTACACAAAGTTGTCACTAAATGATATACAGTATCTCAAGAAAGTGAGTACACCCCTCACATTTTTGTAAATATTTTATTATATCTTTTCATGTGACAAGAAGAAATAACACTTTGCTACAATGTAAAGTAGTGAGTGTACAGCTTGTATAACAGTGTAAATTTGCTGTCCCCTCAAAATAACTCAACACACAGCCATTAATGTCTAAACCGCTGGCAACAAAAGTGAATACACCCCTAAGTGAAAATTTTGAAATTGGGCCCATATTCCCTCCCCGAAGTCATGTGACTCGTTAGTGTTACAAGGTCTCAGATGTGAATGGGGAGCAGGTGTGTTAAATTTGGTATTATCGCTCTCACTCTCTCATAATGGTCATTGGAAGTTCAACATGGCACCTCATGGCAAAGAACTCTCTAAGGATCTGAAAAAAAAGAACTGTTGCTCTACATAAAGATGGCCTAGGCTATAAGATTGCCAAGACCCTGAAATTGAGCTGCAGCACGGTGGCCAAGTCCATACAGCGATTTAACAGGACAGGTTCCACTCAGAGCAGGCTTCGCCATGGTCAACCAAAGAAGTTGAGTGCACATGCTCAGCGTCATATCCAGAGGTTGCCTTTGGGAAATAGACGTATAAGTGCTGCCAGCATTGCTGCAGAGGTTGAAGGGGTGGGGGGTCAGCCTGTCAGTGCTCAGACCATACGCCGTACACTGAATCAAATTGGTTTGCATGGCTGTCATCCCAGAAGGAACCCTCTTCTAAAGATGATGCACAAGAAAGCCCGCAAACAGTTTGCTGAAGACAAGCAGACTAAGGACATGGATTACTGGAACCATGTCCTGTGGCCTGATGAGACCAAGATTAATTATTATTGGTTCAGATGGTATCAAGCACGTGTGGCGGCAACCAGGTGAGGAGTACAAAGACAAGTGTGTCTTGCCTACAGTCAAGCATGGTGGTGGGAGTGTCATGGTCTGGGGCTGCATGAGTGCTTGCGGCAATGGGGAGCTACAGTTCATTGAGGGAACCATGAATGCCAACATGTACTGTGACATAGTGAAGCAGAGTATGATCCCCTCCCTTCGGAGACTGGGCCGCAGGGCAGTATTCCAACATGATAACGACCCCAAACAAACCTCCAAGATGACCACTGCTTTGCTAAAGAAGCTGAGGGTTAAGGTGATGGACTGGTCAAGCATGTCTCCAGACCTAAACCCTTTTGAGCATCTGTGGGGCATCCTCAAATGGAAGGTGGAGAGGCGCCAGGTCTTTAACATCCACCAGCTCCGTGATATTATCATGGAGGAGTGGAAGAGGACTCCAGTGGCAACCTGTGAAGCTCTGGTGAACTCCATGCCCAAGAGGGTTAAGGCAGTGCTGAAAAAAATGGTGGCCACACAAAATATTGACACTTTGGTCCCAATTTGGACATTTTCACTTAGGGTGTACTCACTTTTGTTGCCAGCGGTTTAGACATTAATGGTTGTGTGTTGAGTTATTTTGAGGGGACAGCAAATTTACACTTTTATACAAGCTGTACACTCACTACTTTACATTGTAGCAAAGTGTAATTTCTTCAGTGTTGTCACATAAAAAAGTATAATAAAATATTTACAAAAATGTGAGGGGTGTACTCACTTCTGTGAGATACTGTATTGTTCAAACATGGCATGGTTATATGTGGAATTACACCCCAAAATACATTCTGTTGCTTCTCCTGAATACAGAGATACCACATGTGTGGGACTTTTTGGGAGCCTAGCCCCGTACAATACCCCAAAAACCAATCACCGCCTTCAGGCTTTTCTGAGGGTGTAAAATGGGCATTTTACTCTTCACTACCTATCACAGTTACGGAGGCCCTGAAATGTCAAGATAGCACAACCCCCCCCCCAATGTAGATACCCCAAGGTATTTGCTAAGAGGCATGGTGAGTATTTCGCAGTTCTCATTTGTTTTTGAAAATGAAGAAAGAAAAAGGAATTTTTTTTTTTTCAATTTTCAAAACTTTGTGACAAAAAGCGAGATCTGCAAAATACTCAACATGCCTATGCCTCTCAGCATATAGCTTGGGGTGTCTACTTTCCAAAATAGGGTCATTTGGGGGTTTTGTGCTATCTTGGCATTTCAGGGTCACGGAAATTGTGATAGGCAGTGAGGAGTGAAATCAAAACTTTATGCCCTTAGAAAGCCTAAAGGAGGTGCTTGGTTTTTGGGGTCCTGTACACAGTTAGACTGCTAAAAAGTCCCACACATGTGGTATCCTTGTACTCAGGAGAAGTAGCAGAATGTGTTTTGGGGTATAATTCCACATATAGCCATGCCATGGTAGAACAATATATCATTTAGTGACAACTTAGCATAAAAAAACAAAAAAATAATAATTTTCCCGAAACTTGTGGCAAAATATAAAATATTCCATGGACTCAACATGCCTCTCAGTAAATAGCTTGAAGTGTCTTCTTTCCAAAATGGGCTCATTTGGGGGGGTTTGTGCTATCTTGACATTTCAGGGCCTCAGAAACTGTGAGAGGTAGTGAGGAAGTGAAATTACCATTTTACGCCCTTAGAAAGCCTGAAGGCGGTGATTGGTTTTCGGGGTCCTGTACACAGCTAGGCTCCCAAAAGGTCTCACACATGTGGTATCTCCATACTCACAAGAAGCAGCAAAATGTATTTTGTGGTGAAATTTCACATATGCCCATGGCATGTTTGAGCAATATATCATTTAGTGACAACTTTGTGCAAAAAAAAACAAAAAAAGTTTGTAATTTTCCCCAAACTTATGGCAAAATGTAAAATATTCCATGGACTCAACATGCCTCTCAGCAAATAGCTTGGGGTGTCTACTTTCCAAAATGAGGTCATTTGGGGGGGTTTGTGCTATCTTGGCATTTTATGGCCTTCAACACTGTGATAGGTAGTGGGGAGCGAAATCAAAAATTTACACCCTTAGAAATCCTGAAGGCGGTGATTGGTTTTCGGGGTCCTGTACGCGGCTAGGCTCCCAAAAAGTCTCACACATGTGGTATTCCCATACTGAGGAGAAGTAGCAGAATGTATTTTGGGGTGTAATTCCACATATAACTATGGCATGTGTGAGCAATATATAATTTAGTGACAACTTTGTGTAAAAAAAATATTTTTTGTCATTTTTCAATCACTTCTGACAAAAAAATAAAATATTCAATGGGCTCAACATGCCTCTCAGCAATTTCCTTGGGATGTCTACTTTGCAAAATGGGGTCATGGGGGGGTTATACTGCCCTGCCATCTTAGCACCTCAAGAAATTAGATATTTCTAAACTAAAAGCTGCATAAATTCCAGTAAATGTACACTAGTTTGTAGATGCTATAACTTTTGCGCAAACCAATAAATATACGCTTATTGACATTTTTTTTTTTAACAAAGACAAGTGGCTTAATACATTTTGGCCTACATGTAGTTTATTGGATTTTTTCTATAATAAAAAGTAGAAAATATTTTTTTTTTCAAAATTTTCGATCGATCAAATACCACCAAAAGAAAGCTCTATTTGTGGGAAAAAAAGGATGTAGATTTCGTTTGGGTACAGCATTGCATAACCGCACAATTACCAGTTAAAGCAGCACAGTTCCAAATTATAAAAAATGCTCTGGTCATTAAGGGGCCAATTCTTCCAGGGCGTAAGTGGTTAAAATCAGAAGCTATTTACATCACTACATATAACCAGTTCAGCCTTTTCCTAATTTCAGTTTAGTTAGAAAGGGGTCAATATTCAATACTGTGAGTAACTAGTGAGTAACTGGTGAGTTGAGAGAAATTGGTGAGTACTGTGAATAATTGAGTACTGTGAGTAACTGATGAGTACTGGGAGTAACTGTGTACTGAGGCCGTGTACATTTGGAATAGAATAAAATAGAGTCAAGAAGTGAGTTTAACAGTTAAATGGACAAAGTAAAACTCCTAATCCTCTAGGAGTATCCCCATTAAATTAGTGGGTGCAATGTCCAATGGGTATGAAAATGCGACTCGGTGCACATCTTGTGACATGTATGCGTTCCTCGAGCATCCGATCGAGGGTCAATACTGCTGCACGGAATGTGAGCATGTTGCTTCCTTGGAAGCTCAGGTTCTAAAACTAGGGAAGCAGCTGGCGACTAGGGATGAGTCCGATGTTTGAGTTGAATGTAAGTTCGACTCAAACATTGGGTGTTCGCCTGTTCGCCGAACAGCGAACATTATACCATGTTTGCGGCAAATTCGAAAGCTGCAGAACACCGTTAAAGTCCATAGAACATTAACATGAAAACCCAAAAGCGCTCATTTTAAAGGCTTATATGCAATTTATTGCCATAAAAAGTGTTTGGGGACCTGGGTCCTGCCCCATGGGACATGTATCAATGCAAAAAAAGTTTTAAAAACGGTCGTTTTTTCAGGAGCAGTGATTTTAATAATGCTTAAATTGAAACAAAAAAATGAAATATTCCTTTAACTATTGTGCCTGGGGGGGTGTCTATAGTATACCTGTAAAGTGGCACAGTTTTTCCATGTTTAGAACAATACCACAGCAAAATGACATTTCTAAAGGAAAAAAAGTAGTTTAAAACTGATCGCGGCTGTAATGAATCGTTGGGTCTCGACAATATAGATAATGCTCATTGAAAAAAACGGCATAGGTTCCCCCTCCAGTCCATTACCAGACCATTTGTGTGTGGTATGAATATTAAGGGGAACCCCGAACCAAAAAAATAATAATTGTGCCTGGGGGGGTGTCTATAGTATACCTGTAAAGTGGCACAGTTTTTCCATGTTTAGAACAGTACCACAGCAAAATTACATTTCTAAAGGAAAAAAAGTAATTTAAAACTGATCGTGGCTGTAATGAATCGTTGGGTCTCGGCAATATAGATAATGCTCATTGAAAAAAACGGCATAGGTTCCCCCCCCAGTCCATTACCAGGCCCTTCAGGTCTGGTATGGATATTAAGGGGAACCCTGCACCAAATTTAAAAAAAACAATGGCGTAGGGGTCCCCCCAAAATCCATACCAGACCCTTATCTGAGCACACAACCTGGCAGGCTGCAGGAAAAGAGGGGGGGACGAGAGAGCGCCCCCCTCCTGAACCATACCAGGCCACATGCCCTCCACATGGGGGATGCATTGGAGTCACCCCCAAAGCACCTTGATGGGGACAAGGGCCTCATGCCCACAACCCTTGCCCAGTGGTTGTGACGGTCTGCGGGCAGGGGGCTTGTCAGAATCTGGAAGCCCCCTTTAACAAGGGGAACCCCAGATCCTGGCTCCCCCCTATGTGAATTGGTAACGGGTACATTGTAGGGCTGGGAGATTTTCTTAAAAAAAAAAAAACTTTGATTCTCTTAAAAAAACTCGATTCATGATTCGAATCGAGTTTTTTTTTTCTTTGGAAACCGCGCCTCGCCTAAAAACTCATGCCCGCAGCGCCTCAGGACCGTCGCTGACACTGCGCCGGTCCTGAGGCACTGCGGGCATGAGCTTTTAGGCGAGGCCGCGGCTTCGGCCTAGTCCGCGGCGTCCGGCCTCGCAGACTAGGCCGAAGCTGCGGCCTCACCTAAAAACTCCTTTCCCGCAGCTCCTCAGGACCGGCGCGGTGTCAGCACCGGTCCTGAGGCGTTGCGGGCATGAGTTTTTAGTCGAGGCCGTGGCTTCGACCTAGTCCGCGGCATCTGGCCGAAGCCGCGGACTAGGCCGAAGCCGCGGCCTCGCCCAAAAACTCATGCCCGCAGCGCCTAAGGACCGGTGCGGTGAAAAAAAAAAATCTAAAAAAATCGATTTGTTTAAATTTAGAATCGATTTGACCTCTCAACTCGATTCAAGATTTAAATTTTCCCCAGCCCTAGTACATTGTACCCCTACCATTTCACCAAAAATATTAAAAAAGACAGCAGACACTTTGGGACAAGTCCTTTATTAAAAGATAAAAAAATAAAAATGTCCCGCGATGTAGATCCATCTCACGCCGCCCGACAAGCCAAAAAAAGAATAAAAAAGTTGCAACAGCTGCCTCCATAGGAGGCTCCCGCCGAGTGATGCTTCTTCTCGGTGACAGCTGTTATATAGCTGAGGGCGGGGCCACTCTGTGATCGCCGAGTGATGCTTCTTCTCGGTGACAGCTGTTATATAGCTGAGGGCCGGGCCACTCTGTGATGTAAACGGGCGACCCCACTTTCCTCTGATGTCACGAGGTGTCAGAGGGGGGCAGGGTCACCCGTTCACGTCACCGGGTTTTTGCCTGTTCGCAAGTTCTGGTGCGAACCGAACCGGGGGGAGTGTTCAGCTCATCCTTACTGGCAACACTGTGATGTCTCTCCAACCTAAAAGTGAGTTTGGAACGTACCTGACAGGTACTGGCAGTGGCCAGCATAGAAGCCGGTGGAGATACAGGGATGCAGGCACCATAGCAGAGTAGTTGGGTAACAGTTAGGCGGGGTAGAGGGAAAAGTGGCAAGGAGGCCGGTCCTGAGCTGGCACATCCCAATAAGTAAGCCCTGTTGCGTGATATTGGGGAAACCAATCAAGGAACGGCATTGTTGGATAAGAGTGACGCCCCTACCTCCCAAGGGGAAAAACTCCTCCAGTGAGAACAGGGGCAAGGCTAAGGGTAAGGAAAGACATATCCTGGTGGTAGGGGTTTCAATTATTAGAAGGACAGAGAGGGCTATTTGTCACAAAGACCATAAGTGCCAAACTGTGTGTTATTTAACGGGCGCTCGGGTTCCGCACACTGCGGATCAGGTGGACAGAATATTGGGAGGGGCTGGGGAGGACCCAGCTGTCATGGTACACATAAGTACCAATGACAAAGTTAGAGGAAGATGGAGAGTCCTAAAAAATGATTTAAGGGACTTAGGAGCTAAATTGAAGAGAAGGACCCCCAAGGTAGTATTCTCAGAAATCTACCGGCACCTCGAGCCACACCACAGAGGCTGCGGGAGATTAAGGAAATTGACAAGTGGCAGAGGAGTTGGTGTAGAAAGGAGGGTTTCGGGTTCCTGGAGAACTGGGCTGACTTCTCAGTCGATTACCGGCTCTTTAGCAGGAACGGACTGCACCTAAATGGGAAGGGTGCATCTCTGCTGGGAGAGAAGATGGCCGAAAAGCTAGAGGGGCTTTTAAACTAGGTGTTGGGGGGAGGGTCCAGATGTAGAGCTAGCCAGCACTGAGCAAGGTTTAGCGGGTAATATTGGGGGCATTAGTGGTAGGGTGACTAGAATCCAAAAACCAAAAGGTAGATAAGCTGGCAAATCCAAATTGCAGTCTCATAACAACTAACAAGGAATGTATGTATGCAACAGAACAAAACTACGAGGCTTGTATACCAATGCTAGAAGTCTAGCTAATAAAATGGGAGAACTGGAGTTGCTAATGTATGAGGAGGATTTCGATTTTGTGGGAGTTTCAGGAACTTGGTTTGACAGCTCACATGATTGGCTGGCAACCATTCAGGGGTATTTCCTATATCATAGGGACAGAGAGGGTAGGAAAGGGGGAGGGGTATGCCTGTATATTGAATGATGTGCAAGTGAACGTAAGTGACGACATCACTAACTGAGCAAGGGAGAAGGTGGAATACTTGTGAGTGGAGCTCCAAAGGGAGGAAAAAAATTGGAAAGCAATAGTGGCCTCCTAACCTGAGGGAGGAGGGTGAGGTGTACCTCCTATCACAGCTTGGAATGGCAGCAAGGCTTGCAAATGTAATTATAATGGGGGATATTAATTATCCGAATATAGACTGAGCAGAAGGAACCACGCATTCGTCTAAGGCTCGTCATTTCCTAAATGTCTTGCAGGATCAATTAGATTCAGTGTAAATTACAGAAATAAGAAGCACAAGGGTAATAAAAGGACACTGAGTTTCAAAAGAACCAACTTCCCTAAATTGTGCTCCTTGCTAGACGATATTAAATGGGATAAAATACTAGGAACAGAGAACACAGAGGAAAAATGGGAGTGCTTTAAGAACATACTAAATAAAGGTATTGACCAGTGCATTCGAACGGGAAATAAGTTTAAAAGAGCTAAAATTAATCTGGGTGGCTAAATGTCAGGGCTGGCTCAGCCCTTCTTTCTCTGAGCTGGCCGCTCAGCTGTCAGCTAATTGCCAGCTCTCATCTCTCTCCACAGTTAACCAGCTGTTGTGGATCTGCTTGTCAGTCCCGCCTACTTAAAGATCTCCAGCTCACTTCATTCCTGCCTTCGCCTTGGTCACATCACAAGAAACCATCTCCTGCGTTCCTATTTGAAGACTGGCTTTGCTGACATCCCTTCTGGTTCCTTATCCTGCTTGCTGTTCCTCTACTTGGGTCCCAGACTTCTGGCCTGGCTGATTACCCAATCTGGTTACTGAACTCTGGCTATGCTTTGACTACGCTTACTCTATTTACCTTTTTTTTATTATTAATAAACAAGTGTGATTTTACTGTACTTCTGTCTCGGTCTGGTTCATGGTTTCTGACACTAAACTCTAACATAAAAATGCATATAAAAGCAAACGATAAGACCTTTCAAAAATACAAGGATGAGGGGTCATTGTCAGTACTCCAACAATACAAAGAATGCAAAAAGAAGTGTAAGAGGGCAGTTAAAATAGACCATGAAGGGCACATAGCGGAGGAGAGTAAAAAAAAAACCCAAGAAATTCTTTAAATATATAAACAGTAAGAAAGTGAGACCAGAACATATTGAGGGCACATAGCGGAGGAGAGTAAAAAAAAAAAAACCCAAGAAATTCTTTAAATATATAAACAGTAAGAAAGTGAGACCAGAACATATTGGCCCTATAAAGGATGATGAAGGGAATTTGATTACAAAAGACAAAGAAAAGACAAAGGTTTTTAACATTTCTTCTTCTTCTCAGTTTTCACAAAGGAAAGGATAGACCATTGTTCCTAAATGTTATGGAAAGTTTACTGACTGGGATGGTACCAGCTGAGTAGAGAAAAGCCACGTGGTACCAATATTTAAAAAAGGACCGAGATATATTCCTGGGAACTACAGACCAGTCAGCCTAACATCAAAAGTATGTAAGCTAATAGAGGGGATGATAAAGGACTATATCCAAGATTTTAGTAATGAAAACGGTATCATTCGTGGTAATCAGCACCGATTCATGAAGAATCGTTTTTGCCAGACCAATCTATTAACATTCTATGAAGAAGTGAGCTGCCATCTAGATAAAGGAAGCCCTGTGGATATGGTGTATCTGGATTTTGCAAAGGCATTTGATACAGTTCCCCACAAATGTTTACTTTACAAACTGAGGTCTGTCGGCATGGACCACAGGGTGAGTACCTGGGTTGAAAATTGGCTACAGGGGCGGGTCCAAAGGGTGGTGATAAATAGCGAGTACTCGGAATGGTCCGGTGTGGTAAGTGGGGTTCCCCCAGGATTTGTCCTGGGAATAATTCTTTAATTTATTAATAAATGATAGGGATGGGATAAATAGCTCAATCTCAGTGTTTGGGGATGATACGAAGTTAAGCAGGGCAATAACTTTTGCGCAGGATGTGGAAACCTTACAAGAAGACCTAAATAAAATAATGGGGTGGGCAACTACATGGCAAATGAGGTTTAATGTTAAAAAATGTAAAGTAATGCATTTGGGTGCTAAAAATACGAACGCAAGTTACTTGCTAGGGGGAGAACCTCTCGGGGAATCTGGGATGGAAAAGGACCTGGGGGTCCCAGTAGATGAGAGGCTCAGCAAAGGCAAGCAACGCCAAGCTACTGCAAGCAAAGCTAGCAGAATATTGGCATGCATTAAAAAGGAGATTCTCTCCAGGGATAAAAAAGCAAATTCTCCCACTCTACAGGACTATGGTCTGGCCCCATCTTGAGTATGCCACTCGGTTCTGGGCACCAGTCCTCAAGAAGGATGTGATGGAACCTGAGAAAGACCAGAGAAGGGCAACAAAGCTAATACAGGGACTAGAGGATCTCAGCTATGGGGAAAGACTACAAGCATTGAACTTATTCTCTTTGGAGAAGAGACGCTTGCACAAATATCACACTGGCGACCCTAGCATAGGGAAAAACTTTTCAGTGAAAGAGAATTTAAAATAACATGCGGCCATTCCCTGGACATGGAAGAGAAGCCGTTTAACCTTAAACTGCGTAGAGGGTTCTTTACTGTCAGAGCGGTAAGGGAATTCTCTACCAAAAGCAGTGTTTTCAGCAGGGAGCATCGATAGTTTAAAAAAACTATTATATGGGCACCTTAACGATCACAACACACAGGGGTATACGATGTACTATTGACAAAAACACACACACACCACAGGTTGAACTGGATGGACTGGTGTCTTTTTTCAACCTTAACAACGATTCAACAAAAATACAGTTCATACAAATATGTATTTTAGTAATGAACTCAGACTTCAAATATGTTCACTGTAAACTCAGCAAATATGCCAGATTTATGATTGGGTATTCACAGAATATTAATAAAAAAATTGATTTGTCAGAAAATATTGTAAATGTTACTAATGTGCAGTGAGATTCTTTTTGCCTTGCTATCGTTTACTGGCTCACAAAGAAATCCTAAACAGTAAATAAAACACTCCAATATTAGTACTCATTTATTATATTATATGTTTAATAGAAACACAAGTTGTTTTGTAGAAGGGGCCCTTCATTAGGAAAGTAAGGTATAAGAATGCTGAGCTCTTGGCTAAACAAAGCTGGCCATACACTGTTAGATTCTCATTCGAACATTTATACGTACATTCAGAAAAATCTGCCAGCACACTCTAGCTTGCCATCATTAGGTCAGCTAATTTAGTTTGAAAGCTCTAAAAATGTTGTCCAGACCTGCTATTTGTTTTACAAAAGTTTTATATTAAATAGATTAACAACCAACAGTTGCACCAATTACATTCTTCCAAAAATACCTCTGTCAGAGCAGCTACAAGGAATGGAGGGAAGGTCCGGGTTCATATGGCTGTTGTAATTCACCAATGGAGTCCAACTCTTGAGGAATTTGGAATGGGTATAATTAAGTACCATATAGCAGTGATTTTCTCTTGCACCACGATACCCATCATCCTCTGCTTCACCTCTGCAAGGTTCATAGTTGTTTCCAGTGTTTAGCTAACATTTGCCTGGCTGCCAGAAACACAAACTCCACCAACTTCCAATTGTGCCTTTAAGGCCTGGGATGGTCCTATGTAGTAGTTTCTTCTAGATGTTGCAAGTAAGATTCATGTTCAGAACAGTGTGAATCATATTATAGATAGGGATGAGCCGAACACCCCCCTGTTCGGTTTGCACCAGAACATGCGAACAGGAAAAAAGTTTGTTCGAATACGCGAACACCTTTAAAGTCTATGGGACACGAACATGAATAATCAAAAGTGCTAATTTTAAAGGCTTATATGCAAGTTATTGTCATAAAAAGTGTTTGGGGACCTGGGTCCTGCCCCAGGGGACATGGATCAATGTAAAAAAAAGTTTTAAAAACGGCAGTTTTTTCAGGAGCAGTGATTTTAATAATGCTTAAAGTCAAACAATAAAAGTGTAATATTCCTTTAAATTTCGTAGCTGGGGGGTGTCTATAGTATGCCTGTAAAGGGGCGCATGTTTCCCATGTTTAGAACAGTCTGACAGCAAAATGAAATTTCAAAGGAAAAAAGTAATTTAAAACTACTCGCGGCTATTGCATTGCCGGTCCGACAATACACATAAAAGTTCATTGATAAAAACGGCATGGGAATTCCTCACAGGGGAACCCCGGCCAAAATTAAAAAAAAAAAAATGTGGGGGTCCCTCTAAATTCCATACCAGACCCTTCAGGTCTGGTATGGATTTTAATGGGAACCCCGCGCCAAAATGAAAAAAAAAAACGGCGTGGGGTCCCCCCAAAAATCCATACCAGACCCTTATCCGAGCACGCAACCTGGCAGGCCGCAGGAAAAGAGGGGGGGACAAGAGAGCGGCCCCCCTCCTGAACCGTACCAGGCCACATGCCCTCAACATTGGGAGGGTGCTTTGGGGTAGCCCCCCCAAAACACCTTGTCCCCATGTTGATGAGGACAAGGGCCTCATCCCCACAACCCTGGCCAGTGGTTGTGGGGGTCTGTGGGCGGGGGGCTTAAGGGGGACTCCCACGTCATTTTTTTTTTAAATGTTGGCCGGGGTTCCCCTTAATATCCATACCAGACCTGAAGGGCCTGGTATGGAATTTAGGGGGACCCCCACGTCATTTTTTTTTTAAATTTTGGTTCGGTGTTCCCCTGTGGGGAATTCCAATGCCGTTTTTATCAATGAACTTTTATGTGTATTGTCGGACCGGCAATGCAATAGCCGCGAGTAGTTTTAAATTACTTTTTTCCTTTGAAATGTCATTTTGCTGTCAGACTGTTCTAAACATGGGAAACATGCGCCCCTTTACAGGCATACTATAGACACCCCCCAGCTATGAAATTTAAAGGAATATTACACTTTTATTGTTTGACTTTAAGCATTATTAAAAACACTGCTCCTGAAAAAACGGCCGTTTTTAAAACTTTTTTTTGCATTGATCCATGTCCCCTGGGGCAGGACCCAGGTCCCCAAACACTTTTTATGACAATAACTTGCATATAAGCCTTTCAAATTAGCACTTTTGATTTCTCCCATAGACTTTTAAAGGGTGTTCCGAGGCATTCG
The DNA here is from genome assembly GCF_042186555.1 of Aquarana catesbeiana. Lineage (NCBI taxonomy): Eukaryota > Metazoa > Chordata > Amphibia > Anura > Ranidae > Aquarana > Aquarana catesbeiana. The sequence continues at coordinate 103,926,893 of NC_133324.1, read as the reverse complement.
AATTTGCAGCGAACACCCCAAATTGTTCGCTGTTTGGCGAACTTACGAACAGCCAATGTTCGAGTTGAACATGAGTTCGACTCGAACTCGAAGCTCATCCCTAATTATAGACTCTTATCCAAAAGTGGGAAGACTTAGGACAAGACCACCTGACATGTAGTGCAATGTAGTCTAGCATCATACACCAGAGTGAGAGTACCTTGTATGCATTCTCCTGAGCAGGTATGTTGAGTGAGCATTTGGAGGTGGCCAGCCAAGTTTTATTCCAGTCCGCCTGCTCAAGACTGTCCCCAAGGTCCCTCTCCAATCTCTATCTATCTATGTAACATATAAGGTTGAAACTAGGCCCTTAGAGAAAGCATATTTAAGGCATCCGTTTTCAAAAGGCAATAAGAGTATTGGGCATTCAGTTTGGCATGTGACATGGTTAAATAAATAATGTTTTATTTGAGCATATCGAAATGCTTTGCTGTCAGGTAGGCTGCTATTTTCTTGTAAGTATTGTAGGGATTTAATGCTATGAATGGTCAACATATTGTAGATATGCTTAAGGATTTTCCTATGTGGGAATAAAGGAAAGGATGTGCCAAATTCCCGATTAGTTGAGTACGCTACTGAGTCTCATTGTAAGAGGGCCTGTTGCAATGATGGCTTGGTGACCCAAAGTAACTGGGGGGGGGTATCCAAATTAAATTATATATGGGAAAGGGACAACATTTCACTATTATAAAGTGAGTACATATGGGCAATTATTGTGAAGTGGGTAAAGAAGCAAGAACAGCTAATTGAGGCACTATAAAGTTGTTTTTTAAGGGGATACGCTGCAAGACCCCCTGCTAATCTCCAATAGTACAGCACCGAAGCTGTCAGTCCAGGACTTTGCCAAATTAAGTTTAATAGTTTAGTCTGCCTAATTCATAGACAGGAGAGCCCGGCCAAACCGTGGAAGGCGGGGGGGGGGGGGGATTGTCCCCTTCCGCTGCTTGTGGATAACAGCCAAGTGGCTGCTTAGCCACATTGGTTGTTATCACAAGAAAGCCGACCGTCGGCTCTAAAAAAACAATACCAGGGTGGTGCCCGCAGCTGTATGCATCACACCGGTAAAAACCCTTCAAGCCAAAGGCTGCATATATGCGTTACATGGGCATGAAGGGGTTAAAGCATTTTTAGGGCATGGATTCTGCCAAAACAAGATAAGGATTTAAATTTCCAGGTGGCTAGAAAAGCTGCCTACTACCTGCAACAGCTGTTTATACACGAGTGGTGGCTCTAAATAGGGATTTCTCTTTACATGGTGACTATAAGGTCTATTATCTGTTTATTTACCCCTGAACTACCAGCACTCCAACTACTTTTCAAAACCCTCTAGAAAACCCTGGGGTAATTACACCCCTGCTGGAGGATGTTTTGTGTATAGATTTCTTACCCAGGAATCCCTTCAGTGCTTGGTTATACCAGTTACCTTAATGTTCAATTGTTCCTGATTCTTTAGACTGGTGTGTTGTCAGGATTATCCTGTATTTCCTGTTTATCTGTCCAATATTACCCTGTTGCACGTATTATTGTTTCTACTGTTTGTGCAATATCGCCAAGTCTGCATAAGTCTGTCGATGCTCCTGAATAGGGATGAGCTTCGTGTTCGAGTCGAACCCATGTTCGACTCGAACATTGTCTGTTCGCCCGTTCGCTGAATTGCGAACGATATGGGCCGTTCGCGCCAAATTCATGTGGCGCGTCACGGCCCATAATTCACTGCGGCATCGCAGTGCATTGCTGGCTGATGATTGGCCAAGCATGCACTATGACCCGCATGCTTGGCCAATCACAGCGTCGTCAGTAGAGAGAGCTGTAATTGGCCAAAGCTAGGGTAGCTTTGGCCAATTATGGCTCAGGGGGTTTAGAACACTCCCCACACTATATAAGGCCACCTGCACGGTGGCCCTGTGTAGTGTGTTCCAGCGTGCTTAGAGAAAGAGAGTGTCATTTCATTTGAGTTAGCTAGATTAGGCAGGACAGTCAGTGAGTTAGCTGCACTTACAGTGTATTGTGTATATATATGCATGAATGAATGAATGAATGAATGATTTATAAAGCGCTGCAAATGCGAACTGAATCGCCTCAAGGCGCTGGATGCATTCTCTGATGTCCACTTCTCAGAAAAGGAAGGTCTTTAGTTTTTTTCTGAAGGCCTGGTGGTTTTCTTCCATGCGGATGTTGGTAGGAAGAGCGTTCCATAGTCGAGGTCCTTGGACTGCGAATCTTCGTTCTCCCTTTGCTTTGTAGCGGTATTTGGGAATGGTAAGGAGGTTTTGGTTAGCTGATCGAAGACTGCGATTCGGTGTATAGTGTTTTATTTTCTCGCAGAGATATGGTGGGGCGTTTCCTTGTACGCATTTGTGGGTGAGGCAGAGGGTCTTGAATGTGATCCGTTTCTTCACCGTTAGCCAGTGTAGGCTCTTTAGGGAGGGGGAGATGAATTCCCAGGGTTTTTTTCCTGTTAACAGTCTTGCCGCCGTGTTTTGGATGAGTTGTAAGCGCGCAAGCTGATATTGGGGTAGTCCTACGTAGAGCGAATTTGCGTAGTCGAGTCGGGAATTGATGATTGTTCCCACAACTGCCGCTTTGTCCTCTTCTGGGATGAAGGGGATGAGTCTACGTAGTTGGCGGAGGAGATGGTGGGATCCGCTCACCACTGATCCTATTTGTGCATCCATTGTCATTCCTGAGTCAAAAATGACTCCGAGACTCTTGGCTTTGGTACTTGGGGAGATGGTCTGTCCAAGGATGGTGGGAGGTGTCCATGTAGTCTTTATTTTGGAATGTTTGTTAGCTTGTAGAAGAAGAAGTTCTGTTTTTGATCCGTTGAGTTTGAGGGAGCTAGTGGTCATCCAGTCGTCTATTAAGGAGAGGCATTTCTGTAATTGCTGATGAAGGTCTTTTTGTCCGTTGATACGAAGGTAGAGTTGGGTGTCGTCAGCGTATGAATGGAAACAAAGATCAGTTTTCCTGATGATATTGAGAAGTGGGCGGATGTATATGTTGAATAGTACTGGTGACAAGGGTGATCCTTGAGGGACTCCGCAGGAGACTGCCCGGGTTTCCGAGGTGAATGTACCTAGTTTCACTGTCTGGGAGCGATTCTCTAGGAAGGATGTAAACCATTTTAGAGCAGAACCTGTTGCTCCTGCTACTTCAGCGAGGCGGACGAGTAAAGTGTTGTGGTTTACTGTGTCAAATGCTGCGCTGAGGTCTAACAGTACCAGGAGACTCTGTTCTCCATCGTCTGCTGCTTCAAGGGCATCATCCCATATTTTGAGAAGTGCTGTTTCTGTGCCATGGCCTGGGCGGAAGCCTGATTGCAGAGGGTCCAAGAGTTGGTGTGTGTCCAGGTGGCGTTGTAGCTGTTGTACTACCGCTTTCTCCATAATCTTGGAGATGGCGTTGAGGCTAGTTATTGGTCTGCGGCAGTTAGGGTCCTTAGGGTCGAGATTGGTTTTCTTTAGCAGAGGTTTGACGATGCCTTGCTTGAGGGAGGTTGGCACAGTCCCTTCTTTAAATGATTGATTTATGAGCTGTGTTAGGATAGGAGCCAAGATGTCGGAACATTCTTTAAGCAGTTTAGTGGGGATGATGTCGTTCGGTGATGTGCTGTCTCGAAGGCTTCTGATGATGTTTTTGGTTGTGTCTATGGTGATTGGGGACAAAATGAAATTCGGTGGTTGAGTGATGTTTGTGTCGATATCTTCTTTTTGCTTTGGTTCAGTGAGGGTGATCGTTGTTTTCTGATGGATTGATTTCCGAATGTTGTCTATTTTGTCGATGAAGAAATCTGATAACTCATTGCAGAATTCTTGAGTATCGTTTCCTGGGGGCTCTAAGCAGGTCGGGTTCATAGACTGAGTCACTATTTTGAACAGTTCCCGCGGACGGTTTAAGGCGGATGAGATGGTGTCTGAGAAGTGTTTTTTTTTGGCTTTGAAGATTGCCTTGTGGTATTTCCCCGTGAGTGCTTTGTAGTTAGCATGGTTTTCCTTGGTAGGATTTCTTCTCCATGCTCTTTCAGCTCTTCTACGTTCTTGCTTGAGTAGGGTGAGAGTACCATTGAACCAGCTAGAGTTTTTTTTGCGGATGAGTGTTCTACGTTTTGGCGCCACGAAGTCTGCTGTTTGTAGTAATACATTGTTTAGGGAGTTGAGCGTTTGTTCTGTTGAGAGGTTTGAGTTTAGCAAGAGAATTTTGCTCGATAATGTAGTTTTGAAGAGATCAGAGTGGAGTTTCTTCTGCGATCTATTCCAGTGTGTTGCTGTTACGTGTTTCTGTTTTTGCAGGATGGTGTTGATGGTGATTTTAAATTTGATAGCATGGTGGTCCGTCCATGGTAGCGGTGTGTTGTCAAATACGTTGATGTCCATATTCTGTTTGAAGATGAGATCTATGGTCCTGAACCATGCGTGGGAGAGTTTATCAGTTGTTGAAGGCCAAGTTCTTCCATTTGGTTGACGCAGGCGGTTGCGGTGGGGTCTTGGGCCGAGTTTGCCCACAGGTTAAATTCCCCAAGTACCAGCAGGTTTTTGGTTTTCAGGGTGTGCATCGAGAAGAATTCAGTGAGCGGTGTGAGCAGATTGGTCTTAGGTCCTGGTGGTCTGTAGCATAGTAGTATGTGAACGGTGTCTTGAGGTGTTGTTCGGAGGTGCAGTGAGAGTGTTTCCATGAAAGGCACTGAGTTCTGTACATTTGGTTTGGTGAACCCAAGATGAGATTTGAAGATCACTGCTAGGCCTCCTCCTTTTTTTCCGATTCTATGCTCGGTTAGGATACTGTAGTTCTCGGGCACCAGTTCAGTTAGGATGGTGTTGCAGTCAGGTGTTAGCCAGCTTTCTGTAATGAAGAGGCAATCTAAGTTGTTTTCGATGACGAAATCGTGGATTTCCAGCCTGTGCTTGACTGCAGATCTGTTGTTAATCAGGGCGCATGTTAGTTGTTGCGGTTGGATCGGTGTCTCCTTGCATTTCCTGGTTGATTGTGGGTTGGTTCTTAGTAATTGTTCTATTTTTAGTCTTTTTTGAGTGGCGCTCGGTAAAGTTGCGGCGGTGTTTCTTAGCCTGTGGATGGTGTCTGCTGTGTATTTAAAGTTGCACATGATGAGGAGGATGGTGTTGCTAGTAAGAAAGGCGTTCTGATGATGGTCCTGATGTGGTGATGATCCACTTGCAGGGAGATGGCGGGGTCTGATGGCTACCCGCTGCTTCTGGAGTAGTGTGGCGATGGGCTGGAGTGGGTGCGGAGGTACTTTGGAGGTACGGCTGCCTACCCCCTTGTCGTTGATCCAGAGGAAGGCGAAAAACCCCTAGCTGCGAGGGCCAATAATGCAGCAGAGGAAAAAATTCCTTCCTGACCCCCCGAGGGGCGATCGGACTGGCCCCTGGATCAACTGATGCAGTACCCCTAGTGGCTTACCTGTAGGATGGTCCGGTGGACGACGGGGGGGGGATCAGACACTACTTACTGGTAGGTGGTGCAGTGGCTGCGTCAAGGATGATTGAGTTGGAGTAGCCTCTGATGAGATACCGGAGCCTTTGGGATGATGTTCCGTGTTGGCGGGAGGGGTGATTCGGGTGTGGAGGGGTGCGGGTTCTGTTGGACAAAAAAAGGAAGGGGGGGATGAGTGGCTGGCTGCAAGAAACTAAGCCGCAGCCGTGGTCTATCCCACAGAATCTAGCAGCTAGCCTATGGTGCTTAGACTGCGGCTGCGGTGGTGACCCGGGGGGGGGTGCCAGAAGGAGGGATCAAGGATGGTGGGTCCAACCAGGGGGGTTACCCTGCTGGGGGCCTCAGATGATGCACCGGGGGTCTTTAGTTGGTGCACTGACGGCCTGGGTGTGCCAATATGGCCGCCGGTAGGCCTGAGCTGCGGCTGGGCGGCGGTGGGTGTACCAAAATGGCCGCCGGCCAGGCCGAAGCCGCAGACTTTCCTGCGGTGGTCCCGGCCGTCCAGCGGAGGTGTGCGTGATGATCCGGAGGTGGGGTAAGCAGGAGGTGGGGGAGCGCCCGCCGGGCGGGCAGACCGGTCGATGAAGGGGCAGTGAATTGCTGCCTGTTAGCAGCCGAGCTGGGCCGGAGCCGCGGAGTATCCTGTGCGGCCGGCCGGCTGGCTGAGAGCGGCGTCGGGGAGGGAGGAGCGGGAGGGGGGTCCAATGGTAGTGCGAGAGGGGGGAGGTTAAGCCGGACCACGGAGCTGCCTGGCGGCCGGCCGGTTAGCTGGACGGGGCAGGGGACCGAATGGACCGAACAGAGCGGGGAGGGGGGGTCCCGGATGCAGGGGGTCCCGGATGCAGCTAAAGGGGAGCCGCTCGGACCCGCAAAGAGCCCCGAGCGGCCGGCCAGCTGCTATGTGGTGAAGGATGAGAAGATGACAGATGACAGATGGAGAGGAGGGGAGCGGTGAGCTACCGCAGGGGGGGTCGGGATGAGTCAGGACCCAAGGATGGGAGGATGGGAGGCCGAGGCCGAGTGGCCGGGCTGCTTACGAGCCGCTGCAGCAGGCTACAGCAGAGGTCTGCTCTCTACAGTGTCATCCCAGGTGTTTTTATATATATATATATATATATATATATATATATACACACTGTATTCAGTTTAGCTAGATCCGTTCCTGTTATCTTCCTACTGACAGGCAGGCTTGTCTTGTTACAGTATTTACAGCTACCTGAAGAAAATTGCTGGTGTTCTTTTGATCCTATTAGTACCAGAGTTAGGCAGCTAGACTATTTACAGTTAGTGTAGTGCGTCCTCCTCACAGTGTTCAGTTAAAGCTACAAGTTGTGTAGTGTGACCTCTGCACAGTGTTCAGCTAAAGCTACAAGTTAGTGTAGTGTGACCTCTGCACAGTGTTCAACTAAAGCTACAAGTTAGGGTAGTGCATCCTCCTCACAGTGTTCAGCTAAAGCTGCAAGTTAGTGTAGTGCATCCTCCTCACAATGTTCAGCTAAAACTACAAGTTAGTGTAGTGCGACCTCTGCACAGTGTTCAGCTAAAGCTACAAGTTAGTGTAGTGCGTCCTCCTCACAGTGTTCAGCTAAAGCTACAAGTTAGTGTACTGTGACCTCTGCACAGTGTTCAGCTAAAGCTACAAGTTAGGGTAGTGCGTCCTCCTCACAGTGTTCAGCTAAAGCTACAAGTTAGTGTAGTGCATCCTCCTCACAGTGTTCAGCTAAAACTACAAGTTAGTGTAGTGCGACCTCTGCACAGTGTTCAGCTAAAGCTACAAGTTAGTGTAGTGCGTCCTCCTCACAGTGACATGCTCCAGGAGGATGCCCAGCGTTTAGAAGACTCTGATGATGATACTGAGCTAGATGAAGACAGTAACGTGAGCACGGACAGAGGGGGTGCCCAAGAAGAACAGCAATCTGGAAGTCATGCTCCCCCTGCTGCAGCATACTGCCAGGTGTGCTCCAGTGATGAGGAGGGAGGGGATGATGAGGTCACTGACTCAACATGGGTGCCTGATAGGAGAGAGGAGGAGGAGGAGGCACATCACCAACGAGGCTGGATGCCCTCTGGGGGCCAGCCTAAGGGCAGCACACTGACTGCATCACACCCCAAAGCTCTGCATGTGCAAAAGTTCTTTGGTGTGGGCCTTTTTTGAGATGAGTGCATCAGACCGCACCGCTGCTATTTGCAACATATGTCTCAGCATATCTCGCGTGGCCAAAACATCTCCCGCCTGGGCACCACATGCTTGACCAGACATATGTTGACCTGCCATGCAGTTCGTTGGCAAACGTATCTAAAAGACCCACACCAAAGAACAAAGAGGACCTCTCCTTTCTCCTCATCAGCTGAGATCTCCAACCCCACTATACCTTCAGTCTTCTCTGAGACCTGCACTGAGAGGAATGAAGGTGTAGAATTAGGTGTGTCACAGCCAAGTACTTGCGGGCAATCTGCTTTCGGTATACTGACGTCAGATTGTACCAGGCAAATTTCCCTGCCCCAGCTGCTGCACCGCTGAAAGAAGTTCGCTCCCAGCCATCCACATGCCCAGCGGTTGAATGCTAGCTTGGCAAAATTACTAGCACTTCAACTGCTGCCTTTTCAGTTGGTAGACACCGCCCCCTTCCGTTAGTTTGTGGAATGTGCAGTTCCTCAGTGGCAGGTACCCAAATGCCACTTTTTCTCATGGAAGGCGATTCCGGCTCTCTACCGGCAATGTCCATGCCTCGCTGGACATGACGGTCAGCGGTAAGGTGCATATTACTGCTGACTCATGGTCCAGCAGGCATGGACAGGGACATTACCTAAGTTTCACCGCGCATTGGGTGACTCTGCTGGCAGCTGGGAAGGATGCAGGACAAGGTGCAGTAGTGTTGGAGCTTGTTCCGCCACCACGCCTCCAAAATGCCACTACTAATGATTGTGACACACCTCTCTCCTCCACCCCCTCCTCTTCTTCTTCCTCCATGGCCTCTTCCTGTGCTTTGTCCTCGGAACCAGCGGTGCTCCATAGCCATTCAAGGGGCTAGGCAAGTATGCAGGCCAAAAGATGCCATGCGGTGCTTGAGCTGGTGTGCTTGGGGGACAGGAGCCACACTGGGGCAGAGGTTCTGTCAGCTCTGCAGGGGCAGGTTCAGAGGTGGTTGACGCCACGCCAACTTAAGGCAGGAATGGTGGTTTGCGACAATGGCACCAACCTCCTCTCTGCCCTCCGACAGGGACAAATGACCCATGTGCCCTGTTTGGCTCACGTCCTTAACTTGGTGGTGCAGCGGTTCTTGGGCAGGTACCCAGGCTTACAGGATGTCCTGAGGCAGGCCAGGAAAGTCTGTGTGCATTTCCGCTGGTCATATAATGCCAGTGCTCGGCTGGCAGACCTCCAAAAGGAGTTTAACCTGCCCAAGAACCGCCTAATCTGTGACATGCCCACCAGGTGGAACTCAACGCTGGCCATGCTGCAGCGGCTGCACACGCAGCAGAGGGCCATCAATGTATACCTGTGCGACTATGGCACCAGGACAGGGTCAGGGGAGCTTGTTTTTTTTCCCTACGCAAGTGGGCCATGATCAGGGATGCATGCACTGTCCTGTCACCATTTGAGGAGGCCATGAGGATGGTGAGCAGTGACAGTGCATGCATCAGTGACACTGTCCCCCTTGTCCACCTGTTGGAGCACACGCTGCGTGGAATAATGGACAGGGCACTTCAGGCAAAACAGAGGCAGGAAGAGGAGGACTTCCTTAGCTCTTAAGGCCCCCTTTATCCAGGCAGTGTTCCTGCGTGCCCGCCGATCACACAGCAAGAGGATGAGGAGGAGGAGGATTGTGTCAGTATGGAGGTGGAGCCTGGCACTCAGCATCAGCAGCAGTCTTTAAGGGATCAGTCCCAAGAAACACATGGACTTGTACGTGGCTGGGAGGAGGTGGCTGCAGACCATGTCGTCCTTAGTGACCCAGAGGACTCCAGACCGAAAGCCTCAGCAAACCTACGCTGCATGGCCTCCCTGATCCTGCAAACCCTGCGTAAGGATCCTCGTATTCGTAGTATCAAGGAGAAGGACCAATACTGGCTGGCAACCCTCCTTGATCCACATTACAAGGGTAAGGTTGCGGACCTTAACTTGCCGTCGCAGAGGAAGCAGAGGATGAAACATCTTCGGGAGGCCTTGCAGAAAGGTCTGTGCAATGCGTTCCCAGAGACTGGGAGGTTACAAACTCCTGTTTCTGGACAACGTGTTGCTGAGGCTTCAGTCAGTCAAAGGAGTGGTAGAGAAGGTGTCCGTCTGACCGATGCGTTCAGACAATTTTTTAGTCCGCAGCCCCAAGGTATGATCGGTTCCAGCAACCATCGCCAGCGTCTGTTTTACATGGTGCAGAAATACCTAGGGGCAAGATCTGACTTGGACACCTTTCCCACTGAAAATCCTCTGGGTTACTGGGTCTTGAAGATGGATCACTGGCCAGAGCTTGCACAGTATGCAATTGAGCTACTGTCCTGCATCCAGTGTTCTTTCAGGACGCACATTCAGTGCTTCTGGAGGCTTTTGTAACTGATCACAGGGTGCGTATGTCCACCGACTCGGTCGATTGACTGACCTTCATAAAAATGAATCAGTCTTGGATCACCACCAGCTACCAAGCACCTGATGCTGATGTAACCGAATAATTTTTTTTGAAATCTCAGATCCCTTCAAAGACTGCCTATGCTGATGCTGAGTGACTATCCTGAGTAATTATCCTCTTCCTCCTAAATGATCAGGCTGATAGCTTGTAAGAACATTTTTGGTTCTGGGCGCCGCCACCAGTGCCTAAGGCCCAATTTTTCAGCCCCTGTTTAACAGGGGCGTGTAATTACAATTTTTGATGCAATACTTTGCAGCAGGGCTCGTTCCTGTGTTCCAACTAGAGTATCTGTGAGGGGTTGCAGTGTTGTGGCACCAGCACCAGTGCCTAAGGCACAATTTTTCAGCCCCTGTTTAAAAGGGGCGTGTAATTACAATTTTTGATGCAATACTTTGCAGCAGGGCTCGTTCCTGCGTTCCAACTAGAGTATCTGTGAGGGGTTGCAGTGTTGTGGCACTAGCACCAGTGCCTAAGGCCCAATTTTTCAGCCCCTGTTCAACAGGGGCATGTAATTACAATTCTTGATCTAATATTTCACAGCAGGGCCCGTTTCTGCACCTACCAAGAGCGAGTGAGGACTTACAGTGTTGTGGCACCAGCACCACCACCACCACCAAAGGCCCAATTTTCTACCCCTGTTCAACAGGGGCATGTAATTACAATTCTTGATCTAATATTTCACAGCAGGGCCCTGTGAGGGCTTACAGTGTTGTGGCCACAACAACACCTAAGGCCCAAATTTCTGCTGAGTATATAGGGCAGGCCTAAACATCCAACTTGCAAATGACTCCTACTTGCAAACGAAAGGAGACAACAGGAAGTGAGATGAAATCTACCCCTAGGAAGGGAAATTCTCTCCTGTAAGAGTTAATATGGGAAAAACATTTCTCCTTTCCACTGATGCTTTATCACCAATCCTTGTTTCACAAAAAACCCCACATTTTCAAAAAACATTTGTCATTGGGACAAAAAGTGAGGTGAAATCTTCTGAAGAGCAGCACAGACAGCAAAACAAATGTCACAGAGGTGATAACCCTTCCCTATGTTTTCCAAAAAGCTTAAAATAGATTTTTTGGCTGGAGCTAAACACGTTAAAAATGTACCAGTTCAAAATTACAAACAGATTCTACTTAACAACAAACCTACAGTCCCTGTCTTGTTTGCCTGTATACTGCTGTTCAGAGTACAGAGCCTGTATACTGCTGTTTCCTTTTTTAATTTGGGTGCGGGGTTCCCCTTAATATCCATACAAGACCCAAAGGGCCTGGTAATGGACTGGGGGGTACCCATGCCGTTTGTCTCACTGATTTTCATCCATATTGCCGACATTACATTAAAGCCGCAAGCAGTTTTAAATGACTTTTTTTCCTTTAAAAATGACATTTTGTGCAGGGACTGTTTTAAGCACGGGAAACACGCGCCACTTTACAGGCATACTATAGACACCCCCCAGGTACGATATTTAAAGGAATATTTCACTTTTTTTTTTTTACTTTAAGCATCATTAAAATTGCATTGATACATGTCCCCTGGGGCAGGACCCAGGTCCCCAAACCCTTTTTAGGACAATACCATGCAAATTAGCCTTTAAAATGAGCACCTTTGATTTCGAATGTTCGAGTCCTATAGACGTCAATGGGGTTCTAACGTTCGTGCGAATTTTCGGTCCATTCGCATGTTCTGGTGCGAACCAATCCGGGGGGTGTTCGGCTCATCCCTACTGCTGAAGAAGCGCAAGGCTCGTAACATGTAGAGCCTAGGATATCATTATCATCATAACCTGTTACATAGCCTTACTCTGGAATAAAAATCTGTCTATGGAATGAGTGGTTCTTCGCCTCCAAGTTTTTCACACTAATTTCCTATGGCTGTGCACAGTATAAAATATCCAACCCTGTTGTATTGACTTTTCTAATGCTGACATTTTTTAATGTATTTTTCTATGTATAATAAACTTTTTATGTATTAATTACCTATTTGGTCGTGCCTAAAAAGTCCAAGCCTTCTATTCCAAATTCTTTGTTTCAAATTATAGGACATGGCACAGAATATTTTAGAAGTATCCACAGGACCACTCTGTGGTGATACTATTAACTTTATTGGATTTAGTTTTGTTGACATGGAGGTTCGAAACAAGTTTGAGGTTGGAGAGGCCTTTGAAGATATTGGGAAGGGTCAGACCTAAAATGGTCCTGATGTTTGAGTCGAATGCAAGTTCGACTCGAACATTGGGTGTTTGTTTGTTCGCAAATGAGCCAAACATATAGGGCGTTAGCAGCAAATTCCAGCGCTGCAGAGCGCCCCATAATGCACTGCGAGATCGCAGTGCATTGACGGCTGCTGATTGGCCAAAGCATGCAGGGTGCCTTTGGCCAATAAAGTCCACACCCCACAGTATTTAAGGCCGTGTGTAGTGTGATACTTGGAGGAGATTGAGAGAACTTGAGCTAGATCAGGCAGGTTAGTTAGTGGCGTGAAGGCTGTTTAATTAATATATATATATATATATACACACACACACACAGATACAGTGTAGTCAGTGTAGGATACATATACAGTGCAGACAGTGTATTAATATATATATATATATGCAGTATCTCACAAAAGTGTTAATTTGCTGTCCCCTCAAAATAACCAAACACATAGCCATTAATGACTAAACCACTGGCAACAAAAGTTAGTACACCCCTAAGTGAAAATGTCTAAATTAGGCCCAATTAGCCATTTCCCTCCCCAGTGTCTTGTGACTCGTTAGTGTTACAAGGTCTCAGGTGTGAATGGGGAGCAGGTGTGTTAAATTTGGTGTTATTGCTCTCCCTCTCTCATACTGGTCACTGGAAGTTCAACATGGCACCTCATGGCAAAGAACTCTCTGAGGATCTGAAAAAAAAAAGAATTGTTGCTGTACATAAAGATGGCCTAGGCTATAAGAAGATTGCCTAGGTATATATATGTATTTTATGGCTGTGTGAATGAGGCCTTATACTGCGCTGTCTCAACAGTGCACAGGGAGGCGGAGAGAGGGGCAAAGTCCATGTTCCAACTCATTCACTTCTGTGTGTACATTTCACATTGAGCTATTGAACTTGTATACAGACTTTTTTTTTTAACAGGCAAAGATTGACTGAAAACATGAAAAAGAAATCTAGAGTTCCGCCTGATGGCTCAAAATCTGCAATATTTCATATTTATCAAACAAAAGAAAAGGGAGAAAAATGTTCCTTTGATATTGTTTTTAGCTACAAACATAATGAAGAATGGAAGAAAATATGAACAAAACAAATATATTGTACATCCTCTTTAGGAAATCTACAAAGCTCAGTTTGTCATTAAAATGGCCACATAGCACATATTCAGTGCAATGTGAGGAACACTGGAACTCTTTCTGGGGAGTGAAAGACTCCTATGGGTGCAGTGTTTGCTTTAAAAAAAATGAATAGTTGTGCCAAATGAAACAGTAAGACAGGTGGCACAGCACAAGACCATCCCAGTGTGGCACATGTTCAGTCCTGCACCTGGCCTGTAAATATGAAGACACCTCTCGTGCTTTGTTTCAGCCGCAGAGAAGCAGAAACCAGAAACTGTCTGGACCTATGTTCCTTTTAATAAGATATTAAGCAAAACAGTCAACACAGACTCCACCTAAATAAACAGAGCTTCAAGAAGCAGGTGGATTATGTAGGAAATCGTTTTGGAAACAGTTTTCCGTGTTCTTTAACAAGCAAATTATTAAGGAATACAGTCCAGAGAAAAAAATACAAGTCCATTTATAACACCATTTTATGTCCACTTGGTATGTATTTGCTTTAAATGTGAATGTACCTCTGCTGACATTAAAAATACTATTCAAAGCAATTGCAGTGACCACATTAGCGGAATGGAAGCGTGTCCATATGTAGCTCAGGACACAAGCTTGTAGTGGTCAATGCATTACACACAAAGAAACGTTTGCTGCAAGCATATCTTTTGGGGTCTCGTCAACACATTTTGTTTGTTGCCTGGCATTCTTGAGGGAGAACTTATCTGAATCTGAGCACAACAAACATAAAACGCTATTTGAATCACAAATAACACAATGTAACTTATGTGCTAAACAGCGCTTGCAAAATTGCTACAATAATTGTGAGTGAAATCAAATAATAATGGTAGAGTGGTCAATCATATATACAGTATCTCACAAAAGTGAGTACACCCCTTACATTTTTGTAAATATTCTATTATATCTTTTCATGTGACAACACTGAAGAAATGACACTTTGCTACAATGTAAAGTAGTGAGTGTACAGCTTGTATAACAGTGTGAATTTCCTGTCCCCTCAAAATAACTCAGCACACAGTCATTAAAGTGGAGGGCCACCCTGAAAAAAAAAAAAAAATCACCAAAAATCCTAAAAAAAATTTGAAAAAAAAAAAAAGTTTAAACTTACCTAAACCCTTGTTGCTAGGCAGTCTTCCTAATCTGCCTCTTCCTCTTCCGTGGTGTGTGGTGTGTTCTGCTACTCAGTGAGCAGCCCCGTTGTCTTCTGGGAACTGTGTGTGTTCCCAGAACGCCGCTCGCGCGTGAGCAGTAGGAAACTGGCAGTGAAGCCGCAAGGCTCCACTGCCTGTTTCCCTTACCTAGGATGGCGGTGCCGGGACCCGAGAGTCGAGGGACGGGTCAGCCTCGGGCAGCCGACATCGCAGGCACCCAGGACAGGTAAGTACTTATTTAAAGTCAGCAGCTACAGTGTTAGTAGCTGCTGACTTTTAATTTTTTTTTTTTTTTTTTAGGACGGGATCCCGCTTTAATATCTAAACCGCTGACAACAAGTGAGTACACCCTAAGTGAAAATGTCCAAATTGGGCCCAACACCATTAAAGTATATGGGACGCGAACTTGAAAAACCAAAAGTGCTTATTTCAAAGGCTTATATGCAAATTATTGCCATAAAAAGTGTTTGGGGACCCGGGTCCTGCCCCAGGGGACATGTATCAATGCAAAAAAGGTTTTAAAAACTGCAGTTTTTTCATTAGCAGTGATTTTAAAAATGCTTAAAGTGAAACAATAAAAATGAAATATTCCATTAAATATTGAGCCTGGGGGGTGTCTATAGTATGCCTGTAAAGTAGCACATCATTCCAATGTTTATAACAGTGCCACAGCAAAATTACATTTCCAAAGGAAAAAAAAGTCATTTAAAACTGCTCGTGGCTGTAATGTATTGTCGGATCCCGCCAATATAGATAAAAATACCAAGAATACCAAAAAAAATTGCACTCATGTCCCCCCCCCCCCCAAAATCCATACCAGGCCCTTCAGGTCTGGTATGGATATTAAGGGGAATCCCGCACCAAACTTTTTTTTTAAATGGCGTTGGGGTCCCACAGGCACCATAAACTCTTAACAGCACTATATATGTTATACAGCCTGCCCTAAATACAGAAAATTGGGCCTTAGGTGTTGATGGTACCAGAAAACTGTAAGCCCTCACAGTTACTCTTTTTGGGCGCAGAAATGGGCCCTGCTGTGAAATATTATATCAAAACTTGTAATTTCATACCCCTGTTATACAGGGGAAGAAAAATTGGGCCTTTGGTTTTGGTGGCGCCAGAACACTGTAATGCCTGTACACACGATCGGACTTTGTTCGGACATTCCGACAACAAAATCCTAGGATTTTTTCCGACGGATGTTGGCTCAAACTTGTCTTGCATACACACGGTCACACAAAGTTGTCGGAAAATCCGATCGTTCTAAACGCGGTGACGTAAAACACGTACGTCGGGACTATAAACGGAGCAGTGGCCAATAGCTTTCATCTCTTTATTTATTCTGAGCATGCGTGGCACTTTGTCCGTCGGATTTGTGTATACACGATCGGAATTTCCGACAACGGATTTTGTTGTCGGAAAATTTTATATCCTGCTCTCAAACTTTGTGTGTAGGAAAATCCGATGGAAAATGTGTGATGGAGCCCACACACGGTCGGAATTTCCGACAACAAGGTCCTATCACACATTTTCCGTAGGAAAATCCGATCGTGTGCACGGGGTATAAGCCCTCACATTTACTCTTGTTGGGCGCAGGAATGGGCCCTGGTGTGAAACATGACTGCCAGTTTCTTGTCCTTCTGTGACATTCCCTTTCTCTAGGCTCCCGTTACTCCCTTCCTCAACCTTGGAACCAACATCGGACCCTTCAAGTCACTGCGCATCCTCCATCAGCATATAACCGGCACTGTGGTTTAATAATTCTGGGGACTCCTCCGGGCATGATGGTGGGGCTATGGAAGAAGTGACTGTGGACAAGGAGCCGGTGGAATAGGCTGCTTTGGCAGCTGCGTTGGAAGGCAAACTACACTGAGCCTGAGTGACAGAGGATGAGGACCAACGCTTCTGCATGTTGTGGCTCAATAACACGGCCAACAGCAGCAAGAAAGGACATGCGTGCCCCACGGCCACCCACAGAGGATGCACCATGTCCACGACCACCACTGTTGACTGTAGACACAGAGGCTGCTTGCACTCTTTTAGTGGCCTGTGAGCGTCTGCCTCTCCTTGGTGGCCTTCCGGACATGATGTATTTTTTGTTTTGCAACACCACACTACACTGTATTAGATACTGTGTACACCGCCAGAAGTGTATTAGAAACTGTACAATGGCTGTATACACAGCCATGTACTGAAGTGTATTAGAAACTGTACAATGGAGCGTACAGCTTATTGTCGTTCTATGTACAGATACTGCAGTCTCTGCTGTGGAACTCTGCAGCTCCTCCAGGGTTACCTTAGGTCTCTGTGCTGCCGCTCTGATTAATGCCCTCCTTGCCCGGTCCGTGAGTTTTGGTGTGCGGCCGTCTCTTGGCAGGTTTACTGTTGTGCCATGTTCTTTCCATTTGGTTATGACAGATTTGATGGTGCTCCTAGAGATCATCAAAGACTTGGATATTTTTTTTATAACCTAACCCTGACTTGTACTTCTCAACAACATTGTTCCTTACTTGTTTGGAGAGTTCCTTGGTCTCCGTGGCAGTGTTTGGTTAGTATTGCCTCTTGCTTAAGTGTTGCAGCCTCTTGGGCCTTTCAAAAAGGTGTGTATATGTAATGACAGATCATGTGACACTTAGATTGCACACAGGTGGACATCATTTCACTTTTTATGGGTTTCATAACAAAGGGGGTGAATACATATGCACATGCCAATTATCAGTTTTTTATTTCTGAAAAATAATTTTATATATGTATTTTTCTAATTTTACTTCACCAACTTAGACTATTGTGTTCTGATCCATCACATATAATTCAGATTAAAAAAAACATTAAACTAAAGGCTGCAATGTAACAATAGAATAGGTAAAACGCCAAGGGGGGGGGGGATACTTTTGCAAAGCACTGTATGTATGTATATATATATATATATATATATATATATATATATATATATATATATATATATATCAATCAAATACAGTGACACTAACTGAATAACCTGCCTTCTTAATCTAACTCAAGCTATCTCTCTGTCCACGCCAGCAACACTACACACGGCCGCTCTGTAAGCAGCCTTATATTGTGTGGGGGGTGGACTTAGTCCCTCTGAGCCATGTTTGGCCAAAGCATGCAGGTTAGGCGCATGCTTTGGCCAATTATCATACAGCAATGCACTGCGATCCCACAGTGCATCATGGGTCATTCCACAGCGCTGAAATTTTCCGCGAACGCCCCATATGTTTGGTTGGTTTTACAAAAAACGAACAATCGAACTTACGTTTGACTCAAACCGCGGGCTCATCCCTACCCAAAAGGGTTAAGGCAGTGCTGGAAAATAATGGTGGCCACACAAAATGTTGACACTTTGGGCCCGGTTTGGACATTTTCACTTAGGGGTGTACTCACTTTTGTTGCCAGTGCTTTAGACATTAATCGCTGTGTGTGGAGTTATTTTGAGGGGACAGCAAATTTACACTGTTATACAAACTGTACGCTCACTACTTTACATTGTAGCATAGTGTAATTTCTTCAGTGTTGTCACAAAAAAAGATGTAAATATTTTATTATAACAATGTGTGGGGTGTACTCACTTTTGTGAGATACTATATCTATATAGATATAGATATATATCTATATCTATATAGATATATATATATATAGCTCAAAAAAGTACATGCATAAAGTGCTTAGTCCCAGGTGTTATTAGTCATCAAATAGTGAATGTCCATTCTTATGACACCCTTATGACAGTTTTACAAGTGCTTGTGCCTTAACACCAACTTAGTGCCCTCTGGTGCTGGTATGTCGTGTGCTCTAGTGAAGGTCCACACTCACCGGATGGTGTTGGTCCCTTTGTTGTATAACAAAAAAGATTAGCCTCGCTTATTTGGTCACCTGGCGACCAGATGATGGCTCTGGGCAATTGCCTGATGTCCTCGTGGGTATTTGGGTATTTTGTATTTGGATCAATAGTCCGATTACTCCAGTATCAGAGCAATCGATTGATTTAAAAAAAAAGAGAAAAGAGGGAATCCCTCATAGCGTAAAAATGTATTGTTTATTTTGTAGCACCCTGATGTTTAGGCAGGGTTGCTAGTACATTTACCTGCCAGGTATAGCTGCCTTGGCCAATTGATAGGGGATCAATTGATTCCACCCTAATTCTGGATTTGCTGCACTTCTCCCTTCTGTCACTAGATGGCTGGGTATCTGGTAGCATTAGATTAGACAAGGGCATTTCCAGGACAGATTAGGAATAGATGGGGTATCTCAGCCAATGGGCAGGGATCTTCTTGAGTCTTTTGGCCTGCTGGGAGAGCCTATTTATTTGGGCCAGGTGATTAGGGTACTGTGCCACCTGGACAGCTGTCTGGGTGGACATGTGTTGTGCTTTCCCAGGCTGCTACGCCAGAGCCTGAGGCCTATTTCGGAGACATCTGGCTGCTAGCCTGTCTGAGGGCCTATCCAGAAGCAAGAGAAAGCAGCGCAGGGTTGGAACTGCGGCTTGAAGTACAACCAGAACTGCCGGTTCTGCCGACTAGAGAACCTGTCGTGGTCAGAGGTAGAGGGGAAGCTGTCGCCACTAAGAGATAATCCACCTTGTTACCAGGGACCACTGTGAGTAGCTGAAGCAAGTACCGGAGCAGTATCCTCACCAAAAGGGGATGGTGAAGAATTGGGAAACTACAGTGGGACCAGGGACCCAGCAAGCGGAGGTGACGCTTGCAAAGCAGCCTTGTGCATCAAGCTAGGGACCGAGCAAGCCAGTGGGGTGACGCTTGAGAAGTATCTTGGATGCCAAGCTAGGGACCCAGCAAGGATGACGCTTGAGGAAGATACTGAGCGAGAAGGTTGGAAGGGCTCAGGAGATCCAGTGGCCGTGGATCAGCAAATCTAGTGAGAGAAACTGCTGAGTGAAGATCTACAATAGGAGATTGTAGAGGAAGAGTTCATTGTGACCTTTGTTAGGAACTGTTCAAGATTGTTGCCATAGGAGACAGCGTGTCTACACATGCAGATATGGTGTCCAGCTGGGTGCCATTCCCTTCATGGCTGTCTACCTAAGGAAGTCTCGGAGTCTGCCAATTAGCATTGCAACTACAAAAAGTGTGTCGTGGCCCTAAACCCTCTCTTCCACAGTTCTGTTTAAGAGACAATGAATCTCTTTGAATTCAAGAAGTGTCTGGTGTCCATGAATCTACCTTGCATCACACCCACCATGCCTCGTAACCCATGCTACATAGAAGGATGTCAGCTATCGCTAACTCTAAAGGTTCTCATTAGCTGAACAAAGCGCTATTTATTTCATTTTTGAAGCGGAACTACACTGCATCTGAGCATGACAAATCAAAAACACTACCCTTGCTTATCTGCTTCCTTCCCCCCCTCCTCCGATGCCACATTTGGCACCTTTCAGGGGGAAGGGGGGGGGACAGGTACCTGTTTTTGACAGGTCTCCTTCCCCACTTCCAAGAGACAGCGTCGCAGTGCCGTCTCCGGAAGTTCAGCCCCCTCCTCCTTTCTCTGCTGCCAGGCCAGTTAGAAAGCGCGGCACGCTTTGCACATGTGCAGAAAGGCTTTACTGCCGGTAACCCTCACCACGAATGGCGGCGGCAGCACCCGATACCAGTCCAAAAATCAACTGGGGTGCCGATATCACAGGCTCCCTGGACAGGTAAATGTCCATATATTAAAAGTCAGCAGCTGCAGTATTTGTAGCTGCTGACTTTTATTGTATTTTTTTTCCCCAGGCAGAACACCGCTTTAATATTCAAAGCATACTCACCCATCTATGTCTCTATGCTTTATTTTGCTGAGAAATAACTTTATAAACCACGCCCCTAGCATTTCTGGCAGGGCAAATTATTCATGCAGCATTTACTTCCTGGAATCCATCTGCCCTTAGCTTAGGCATGAAGGCAGGTAGGTGTGCTTAGCTGATAAACCCCCCCCCGAAGACTCCTGGGATATATGATATAATTTGCCTAGGCATGGAAACCAGGAAGTAACTGAAGAAATGTAAAACAAAAGTTTAAAACAACTAAATATAATAATTCTTCCTATCTATTTACTAATGCTAGCAACATAAGGATTACACTGATTGACTGAGAGAGTGAAGTTCCACTTTAAGATTCAAAACAAATTTACCCATCCATGTCTCTATGCCTTATTTTGTTGAGAAATCACTTTGAAAAACCAATTCCCCTAGTATTTCTAGCCACAGTCATCTTAGGTAAGGCAGATGATTCAGGTAGCATTTACTTCCTGGAATCCATCTGCCCTTAGCTCAGTTATTTATTTTTTTATTTTTTTCAAATTACAGTTTTATTGATTTTTCCAAAACAAAGGAAAAAAGCATTTAAGAGTGTAAGCACAATGTTCACAAAGAATACTTTTCAAACAAAGATATTTTGAAGCATCCATAAGCATAACTATTATTAATAGCATGGTTTCAATTGCAACATTATTACTACTGGAACATTGTAGCACTAAATATCAGCAGAAAAAAAATGAAAATAATATGACTTAAAATAAATCATGATAAAAAAAAAACAGAAAGAAAGAGAGTGATAGAAGAAGAAGGGGGTGGGTCATCATAGCAGCCTGTTCACAAGCTCAAGGGGGATCCTCCCAGAGATGCCATAGCTCCCAAACTTGATTATGAGCCTTCATTCTATCCTGTATTCTAGCAGTCATTTTCTCCATCAACTTATAGTAGGTGAGGTTGAAAAAAGACCCAGTCCATCAAGTCCAACCTATGTGTGTGATTATATGTCAGTATTACCTTGTATATCCCTGTATGTTGCGGTCGTTTAGGTTGCTTATCTAATAGTTTTTTGAAACTATCGATGCCCCCCGCTGAGACCACCGCCTGTGGAAGGGAATTCCACATCCTTGCCGCTCTTATTGTAAAAAATCCTCTACGTAGTTTAAGGTTAAACCTCTTTTCTTCTAATTTGGCCACATGTCTTGTTAAACTCCCTTCCGCAAAAAGGTTTTATACCTATTGTGGGGTCACCAGTACGGTATTTGTATATTGAAATCATATCCTCTCTCAAGTGTATCTTCTCCAGAGAGAATAAGTTCAGTGCTCCTCGCAACCTTTCTTTATAACTAATATCCTCCAGACCCTTTATTAGCTTTGTTGCCCTTCTTTGTACTCGCTCCATTTCCAGTACATCCTTCCTGAGGATTGGTGCCCAGACCTGGACAGCATACTCCAGATGCGGCCAGACCAGAGTCTTGTAGAGTGGGAGAATTATCGCTTTATCCCTGGAGTTAATCCCTTTTTTTAATGCATGCCAATATTCTGTTTGCTTTGTTAGCAGCAGCTTGACATTGCATGCCATTGCTGAGCCTCCACATCTTTAATCCTAGCATACAATGCGTCTGAGGTGGAAGGGGAAGGGCGTTTCCAGTTAAGAACGATAAGACAGCACGCAGCCATGAGAATGTGGTGGAGCAGTTTCTTATAGGGTTTAGCAATTTTCAGTGGAGAAAGGCCCAGCAAGAAGAGTTTCGGTGTCATAGGGATGGGCAACTCAAAAAGGCGACCCAACAGCTGTTGAGTTGAATGCCAAAAAGGGATAATCAAGGGGCAGTTTCAATAAATACAGTGAAGGGTACCTTTTTCCTTATGACAGCGCCAACATCGGTCTGAGCTGGTAGGATAGATAGCATGGAGCACATCTGGCGTCAGGTACCAAAAGAAGAGAATTTTATAGGCATTTTGCTTATAAAGAGTGCAGAAGGAACATATAGCTGCCTGAGACCATATCACCCACCATGCCTCTAAAAGAATTTCCTCACCTAACGCCTTCTCGCATCTGAGCATGTACGAGTGTTTACCTTGAGCTGGAATGGAGTAGGCGTTCAGTATCTGGTAAATGTCGGAGATCAGTCCCTGCTTTGCAGAGCCTTCCAAAATGATGCGTTCAATAGGAGACAGAGGAAAATTGCAGGTTGGAAGTTATAGATTGGACATAATGGCGGACCTGCAGATACTCATAAAACACCTGGCAGGGTAAATCAAATTTGTCCTGAAGTTCAGCAAATGGCAATAATTAGTGAGACCTAGGGTCTACCAAATGGCCAAAATGAAATAGGTTTTGCAATGCCCAGGGAAAGGACATCCGGTTAGTGAGGCTATCAGGCACCTTGGGATTATAGAGAAAAGAGGTCAGCAATGATTTTTCAGATTTGAGCGCATATTGTTGCGAAAGCTTATGCCAGAACATCCTAAGCTGGGACATGGCCCCCAACATACGACTAGGATCTACCTTTGCATTCGTGCCCCAAAGTAGGTTATTAGGATGTACAGGCGCTAGCCATATCTTTTTGATTTCTGTCCATTTGTTATAGGAGCGCTGAGTAAACCAAGAGGCTACCACAAGTAATTGGGTTGCTTGGTAATATTTTAGAGGGTTGGGAAATGCTAGACCACCATCTGAATGGGATGCCATAAGTACTGAGCGGGGTATCCTGTGCCTTTTGTAGTTCCAAACATAGTGAAACAGATCAGCTTGAAATTTTTTCAAGTACACATAGGGGACAGGGATTGGCAACATCTGTTTGGAACAGATATAAAAGCTTAGGAAGACTAGACATCTTAACAGAGGCAAAACATCCCAAAGGGGAGTTGTGATGTTTCTTCCATTGTTGCAGAGCTGACCTAATCAGTCGATAGAGAGGGGGGAAATTTTCCTGGTACTGTATAGTATATTACAATTCGGGGTGATATAGACCCCTAGATATTTTAAGCAGGTAGATTTCCAAGCATAGGGAAAGCAAGTCATTAGGTGTTTAACTCCATCTTCATGTATGTTAACCAGGAGGGCCTCCGATTTAGACACATTTATTTTATATCCCGAGAGGGCTCCGTAACGATCGAGTTCAGTGCAGCGCAGGGGTAGATCCAGAGTCTAGTCTTGGGAGGGGCACTGCCAGAAAATACGGTTTTTTTTTTGCAGGCAATTTATCAGGGAAATAGCTGGTGATGGCCCGGCACCATGGTTGTTATGGTGTCAGGGTGATTGAAGCGCATTATTTCTATTATTACATTGTTATATAAAATGAAACAGTTCAACTCACCATAATGCGGAATCAGTGGGAGCCCTGAGCGTG
Source organism: Aquarana catesbeiana (assembly GCF_042186555.1). Classification (NCBI taxonomy): domain Eukaryota; kingdom Metazoa; phylum Chordata; class Amphibia; order Anura; family Ranidae; genus Aquarana; species Aquarana catesbeiana. Next base: position 103,903,185 of record NC_133324.1, on the reverse strand, counting down.
TCACTTGCTACCGTCCCTGCCACCAGATGCAGATTGTCACTTGCCACACCACCTGCTACATGTTGCGGACTGTCACTTGCCACCAGATTTGGATTGTCACTTGCCACGTCACCTGCCACACATTGCGGATTGTCACTTGCCACCGTCACCTTCCACCAGATGCGGATTGTCACTTGCCACGTCACCTGTCACAAGTTGAAGATTGTCACTTGCCACGTCACCTGCCACACGTTGCGGATTGTCACTTGCTGCTAAGGTGGGTATTGTCTCTTGGTGTGTCCCAGAGTCAGGCAGCAGAGAGATGATGTAATCCCTCTGCTGCCCGCGGCTGCCTGCACAGTGAGGGCAGAACTGCAGGGTAGGCGGTGAGAGATGATGTCGATTTCCCACTACAATATCTGTTTCCCCTGGCTCTTGGCTGAGATCGGAACTCTGCCCCTCCAACCCTCTGCACCGCTGCTCCTCCTACTCTCCCCTGAATGCTAATCATCCTTTTACCGCCCCCGTGCGCGTCCACCTTCCAGGTGATATTGGACTAATAATGATGACATAATAGGGACCACGGGGAGAACTTGCAGTGTCTGTACTGAAATAGGTTTCCCCAGAATACCAGGAACGTGCATGGGGGCGGGGGCAGTAGAAGGAGGATTAGCATTCAGGGGAGAGACTGAGTAGGAGGAGCTGCAGTGCAGGGGGCTGGAGGGGCGGATTTCCGATCTCAGCTCAGCCACGTTGCCCACCCTGGATCCGCCCCTGGTTCAGCATGCAAATTCAGTAGGGAGCTCCTGGGTTAGGTTAGAGTAAGGATATTATCATTCGCAAACAATGAGATTTTAAATTCCCTACCTCTAACCAATATCCACTGAATGTCCAAACTTCTATGGATACATGCAGCCAAGGGTTTAACACACAATGCAAATAACAAAGGAGAGGGCAACCAGCCCTGTCGGGTACCATTATTTACTTGCGTAGCAACCTCTACCAATAGGTAGGTGCTAGTAATAGGGTTATACTAGGTACTGTCAGCACAGGCAAATTTAGGCAGGCCTATGCTGCAAGCTAGGCCTGTCTGTTTTGATCTGGGGGCTGGGAGTGGTCAGAGTAGCAGTGGGTGTGACCACCTGTGCTCTAGTTCTGAGGCTCCACCCCTGCTTCCAGGGAGAATGTTCTGGAAGAGGGGCAGGGACTGGAACTGGAGTGGCAGGCAGCTCATGTGGGAGCCCTGACCAACCCCCTTCTGGTATTTGTAGGGGGCAGGCCTCCTATATAAGCTGAGGTAACATGCCACTGGGGGGGTGGAATACTAGGCAGCGGCAGGAGGGCACCCCCATCTAGGGGGGGTGTGACGATCGCAGGAGGAGGCCCAGGGAGAGCTGTGAGGGAACTTTGCCTCTACATGGTCATTGGCAATGTCTTTATCATCACACAGTTGTTGATAAAGAACTGGAGCAGAGGGGCAGATGAAGCTTTCAGAAAGTATGGTCAGGTCAAGTTCTCCATCAAGGACTCAGGGCAATGAAAGGTCTGTGAGTGTTACCACAGTGGATGGCTGGATGTGCCAGGTAGTCTGTGAGGGAACTTTGCTTCTACACGGTCATTAGCAAAGTCTTCATCATTTACAGGGTGAAGGATGGGGAATCCTGGATCAGAAGAAAGACTGTGGGGTTATGTGTCAAATCGATGTGGCCTGAGGGCACAGGATTTGCAAGCTGGGCTGGCTGGGAACAATAGTCCACCATCCATGAGAATGCTTTTAAACTACTAGGCCTCCGGGGAGATGTACTGCAGGCCTCAGGCTTAGTAGCAATGAGCAACCAGAGCCTGCTTAAGGACTTGTTCAGAGTGGGTCCTTACTGCTCAGTAGAAGAGGATGTGACACTAAAGCCATGTACACACGAGCGGAATGTCCGACAGAAAAAGTCAGACGGAAGCTTTTCATCGTCTATTCCGATCGTGTGTAGGCCTCATCGGACTTCTTTTTTTGAAAATTCTAACGGACCTAGAAATGAAACATGTTCTAAATATTTCTGACGGAACCAATTCCTTTCGGGAAAACCGATCGTCTGTATGCAGTTCCGATGGACCAAAAACGACGCATGCTGTGAAGCAAGTACGAGACGGAAGCTATTGGCTACTGGTTAGTGAACTTCCTTTTTCTAGTCCCGTCGTACGTGTTGTACGTCACTGTGTTCTGGACGGTCGGACTTTGGGTTGACCATGTGTAGGCAAGACCACTTGAATGGAATTCCGACTGAGAAACCTTCAGAGTTAATTCCGATGGCAAAACCTGTCGTGTGTATGTGGCAGAAGGATAAGTTTTGTGTAGGAGGAAAGAAGTTCTGGGACCATCACTCTAAAGGCCCATACACACGGTAGGACTTTTTGACAACAAACAGGCAAATTAGCTGCTTTAAGGCAACATCCTACCGTGTGTACGCTCCATCGGACAAACTTTTTCGGTTTTCATCGGACAAATGTTGGCTGTGCAACAAAAGTCGGCCGGCAACAAAAGTCCTATAGTGCAAAATCCTATCGTGCGTACACAAGTCCATAGGACTTTAGTCCAAAGTACAAACACGCATGCTCAGAACCAATGCAAAAGATCAGACAACAATACAGAAGTTGACCAAAGGGTGGTGGTAAAGAGCTGAAAAACCACGTGATTTGGTGAAAGTTGGCTGAAAAAGTCCTGCCGTGTGTATGCTTAATTAGTTTACAGCCAACGCCCTTTGTACAAAAATCCACGGGAAAGTTTGTACAAAGTCCAATCGTGTGTATGAGGCTTTACACGGTAATGGATGGGGAATTCTCAGAAGAAAAAGTTTGCAGGGGTTAAGCAGAGGAGGAGCAACAGTTTGCATAGTGATGCAGGAGGAAATTCATATCATTAATAAATGCACATCATCTCTTCGGGCTCTAACTATGTGGTTATGTGTGTAATCTGTAAAATATGATGGCAATTGAAACAACCTATGGGCGTCCCATATACCCTTTTCCCCAACCAAGTTGTACCACCCAATAAACAAACTAAAACAAAACCAGCAAAAGACTGTTCATTATCTCTGCAAGTGATGTATGGAGTATTGGTGGATTGTCTGTTACTAGTGGCAATTATACTGCTACACTTGAAAGGAAGGGGAGAGGGCATAGGGAGTTTTCACTTGGGACGTCAGGTTGCTATAAAGGTGCTGGATAGCTCAGAAGAAAGCCCCTCTAAATCCTATGTGGCATAACGTAGCGAACAGGAAAGGCCAGCCAAGGCGATCAAAAGCCTTTTCTGCGTCCAAGTTGAGTAACAAGGACGCAGCACCCTCCCTGTTCGCCATGTCAATCAACTCTATTACTTTGCTAGTATTGGCCTGAAGAAGGGGAACAAAGCCTACCTGGTCTTTATGGATCAGGAAAGGGAGAACAATATTTAAGCGGACTGAAGGAAGTTTGGTAAAAAAAAAATTAAATCTGAATTCAGGAGGGCTATGGGCCTATAGCTAGCACACAGGGAGTGGTCTTTATCTGGTTTAGGAAACAAAGTGATAAAGGGCCGCTGCATATCAGGTGAAATAGGGGTGTCTTGAAAAAAAAACGTGAAAGAGTTTGCCCATATGGGGAAGTAACAGGGGAAGAAAGGACTTACAAGCAAAGTCGTCCAGAACAGGGGCTTTATGGGAAGGTAGGGTTTTGATAGTTAACTCAATTTTTTTCCTCAGTGATAGGTGCATTAAGAAAAATAAGGTCAGAGGACTGGAGTCTGGAGACCCCACTATACTTGAGATATTGATGCATATGATCCATTAGGTCGTGAGATGGAGGGTCATGAGGGATACCAGGGTTATTGTATAAATCAGTGTAAAATTCCTCAAAGGAATGAATACCATCTTGAGGGTGAGACAATAAACAGCCTAATCTATTCTTAATTTGGGGTTGGGCTTTCATATAGTTGCAGTCACACAACTTTCTAGCTAATAGAGAGTGGGCCTTATTACCTTTGTCGTAGTATAGCTGTTTTAGCCTGACCAAGGCTTTTTCTACTTGGCTCAGCACCAAGTCTTTAAGAGTCATGCGTAAGCAGATACATTTTTTGAGCAAGGGTAAGGATAGGGCAGTATTCAACTGGTGCTCTAAGGCCCTAAGTTCCTTTTCGGTTTGCAATTTAACAGCCCAGGCTTCTTTTTTCAAAGCAGAAGAGATTGCAATGCATCAACCTTAGAGAACAGCCTTATAAGCTCCCCAGAGTGTGGAAAGAGATATGTCAGGAGTATTGTTTTCAACAAAGTAAGATTTCAAAGTGGACTCTGACCTAGAGGGAAGGTGTTGCAGGAGGATGTTTTTCAGTTGCCAGCAGAAAGGCCTACGATTAGGAGTACCTAAGGATAATGTGAGCAGAATAGGAGCATGGTCGGACCACGATATCGGGAATATGCGTGCAGATTGCAAAGTTCTAAGGGTAGAGTTATTAACAAAAAATAGTCTATGCTTGAATGTGTGCAATGAGGGGCGGAGTAAAACGTGTACTGTTGATCCCCAGGGTAAAGAACCTGCCAGGCATCAAAAAGGGCATATCTTCTAGCGAGTTAATGGAAAAACTGCGAGTCTCCAACAACTCGGGTTTGTGAGCACCAGGGGTCCACCACGTGGCGATCGAGAGCAGCAGAATGGGATAGATTGAAGTCTCCCCCTATAATCAGATATTCATGGACTGAGCGAAAAAGACGGGAAATAAGTCTAGTCTGGAAACTAATTTGTCGGACATTCAGAGCATATAGGGCGCAAAAGGTAACTGTTTGTGTTTGCCATAGGCCAAGTAGGATAACAAAATGGCCCTGTGGATCGATGTAGAATTCAGAACAGTTGAACAGGGAGCCACGTTTAAAAAGTATAGCAACACCTGCTCTCTTGCGAGGGTTAAAGGCCTGATAGGCCCGAAGCTAGTATTTGGATGTGAATGCGAAGGAGCCCCCCTGTTAAAATGAGTCTCTTGAATCAAAATGACGTCAGCCCCCGACTGTCTAGATTCAGATGCCTCTTTCTTTTAGAATCTAGGCCATGAACATTCAGTGACAAAACCTTAACCATTGTGTTGGATAAAAGCAGAGGAGGCAGCACTTATCTGATCTGGCCGCAGGACAACCGTAGCCAAAGGAACTTATTCTCCAGGAAGGACCCTGGGCAGATGGAGAGGGCCATCTAATGAACTGATGGAGAGGAGAAGAAAGAGAAAAGGCTGGAAAGAAAAAAGAAGTTAGCATAACAAAACATAAACAGAGTACAGCATACATTAGAAACAAATAGTAACAAGCCTATCAGGCCTTAATAGTATAAAAGTTCCTGTATGTCCACTGGAACAGAAAAAGGGTTAGGGGACACAGAGGTGGTCAACAGTGGGGGAACTTTGAGGTCAATTCAATTAGGTAGAGGGGGTTAGTGAAGAAAGAGCCGACCGCTCTCAGGTTTCATCCAAACTGAGCCCATAACGTAAGACTAAGGAAACTACGGGACATATGGGGACGATTGAAAATGCCATTATGGAGAGCAGAACCATGGTCAGCAATTAGGTATCAGTTTAAATAAAGAGCAAATACAGCAGGGTAAAGAACCTCAGGCAGTTCATCCGTTTCTGTATTTAGTAGCCTTGCGGAGGGTTTCCAGTCCTCGAGATCGCTTAGCTGAGGAGATCTTCTGTCATACTGTGGGTGGGGGAGGGGGTGTAGACACAAGGTCTCAGTCAGGAAGCTGAGGGACAGGTATTTCCAAGGTAATGCAGAATGTGGCCAGATCTTCTGGATAATGCAGTACAGCAGATTTACCCTGTCACTTCGCGGTAAGGCTGAAAGGGAACTGTAAATAACGTCCTCTTCCTGTAGCGTGCTTAGAAGGGGTTGGAGGAGTCTGCGCTTTTGCAGGGTTATGCAGGAGGGGATCTGGGTATAGCTGTATTTGGGTGTTTCGCATGATGTCCTCCTTCAAAGGATAGGAGTGGACCCTGCAAATAACATCTCGTGGCTTAGAATAGGGATTCTTAGGTCTTAAGGCATGGTGTTTAGTAGAAGGCTCTCCCAATAAAATGTTAAATAGGGTTTGCAGGGTATACTGTAGATCCTCAGAGCCCTACAATGCTGGCAAGCCCCGCACCCGGATGTTATTCCTGCATCCTCTATTGTCTAAGTCCTCAACGTGACATTGCATATCTGTCAGAAGGAGACGATGATCGGCCCCTTGGAGTTGGGTACGATGGACTGCCAATTTGGTTTCCTGGATCTCCTCTTCCGCCATCTCGACTCTATCAGCAAGATGTTTAAGATCTGTGTGGAGGGCCTGGATATCTGTGCGGCATGTGGACTTGACATCCTCAATTAACTGCTTAAAGTCCTCCTTGGTAGGAATAGCTTGAAGATAAAATTGCCAGGAAGTGGGCATTTGATAGAGAGGAGCAGTTGCCATCAGCTGAGGAGGTGGATGAGAGGGAGAAGGCAGCAGTAGTGGTGCCGCACGGGCAGCATGTGGAACCCGGGGAGCAGGCTGCAAAGAGGTGTCCCACGGTTCATACCAGACCAGGGAGTGTGGAGGTGAGGGGGCAGGCGTGGTGAGTCCCCCTTTTTGAAAAGGAGCAGAAGAATGAACTGCTTGAGCATAGGATGTGGGGGGTTCTGTCCCTCCTCTGGAGGAGCTTGGGTCCCAGGATCTAGACTGCCTCTGAGACTTGGGAGAGGCAGGTGTGGAGATGGAAGCATGATTATCCCCATGGATGCAGGGATCCTGTAAGGGCTGAGCTCAGCCCTTCCTTCTCAGAGCTCTGTGCTCAGCTGTTGATTATTTGCCAGCACTCTTCATTCCACAGTGAATCACCTGGTCTTCGTTTCCTGCTCGTCAGCTAGCTCTGCTAGCTATTTAAACTGGATGGATCAGATCTTCTGTGATTTCACCTTGGTCAACATATCCGGAGTCTCTCTGCTTTGTTTTCCTGTGAAAGACTTTTGCTTGGCTGACTTTCCTTCTGTTTCCTGATCCTGTTTGCTGCATCCGACTTCGCTGATCTCTGGACTCCCGTTTCTCTGGCTTGTTCTGACTACCCATCCCGGTTACTGAGATTTTTTACTGCACTTATGTCTCAGTCTGATTCATGGTTCCTGACAGATCTAAAGCCATCTGCAGCAGGCGCGGGAAGGTGTCCATGCATTGTGTATAGGACAAAGGGGTCTGGCCTGATGGGGCACAGCCATGGAGGAGGCCGACAGAGGAGATAGACTCACCGCTCCCGTTGAGGTTGGTGGACGTCTGCCCTCCAGAGCCGGCAGTGAGAAGTCTGCGGGGGCCCTATTCATTGAGGAGGTCAAGGAGGAGAGGAGAGACTCGGGAGCGGGAGGGAGAAGCATCCGGGGCCATCTTGTCCGCTTTGCCAGGTGGCATGTCAGTCGGGATAAAGTAATCACGGAGGCTGGTAGAGAACCCCAGAGGGGGTTGTAAGGAGCCCTGGGCTTTAGTAGAGTGGGTGGTCCTGGATCTGCCCATGTACCAGGTGAGAAAAGTCCCCTATTTAGCTGTGTAGATGCAGGCTAGGAAAGAGCTGAGCTCCTAAGCATCTATGCTAGTCAGCTCACTGTCATTCCCCCCCTTTAGCTCAGTTATGCAGACAGGAGGGTGTGCTTAGCTGAGGGAGCTTCTCCTCCAGATGAAAGAAAAACATGCCCATGAAGACTCATGGAATATATCACATGATTTTGTCCTAGGCCAGAAACCAGGAATTTGCTTGATTATATTGGGATGTACGTATTGATATTATCCCCTGTCTTCAAAGGTGGGCACCTCCCTTGTGTGCTATTTTGAATTTGCTGATTTTGGTTATTTACTTTACAGACACCCTGTCAGCAACATCAAAACTCCTGATGAAGTGAACTATGATTCACAAACACATTGAGTCCTAGGATGTATTCTCTATATGAAAATTATGCTCCATTAGGGGTCCACATTATGTGGTACTAACATGTGTTGATCTCCTAAAAAGTCCCTAGGGTGTCCATGGTGAGGTGTTAGCTCCCAAATTGGTGTCTTTGTACACTCGCTGTTTAGCTGATGACACTTTGCCTTGCAAAATGCCGCCTCTCTATGTGAGAAGCGCACATTATTCTCATTTACAAATCTCCTTAAGACCCCACACATTGTGCATCTTATAGGCCCATAGCCCTTTTGAATTGCGACCTAAAAATTTTAACCAAGCTACTCAGTAAAGTTACGCAAGGCCTTATTGACTCAGACCAGGTGGGTTTTATGCCACACAAGTCTACTGACATCAATATTCTTAGGTTGTATACCAACATACATGTTCAACATGCTAGTATTGAAAACAAATGAAATACTCTAAACCCTCTGGGTCTGCCTTACAATCAGAGAGGGATCTTTCGTTAGAATTGGTGTAGTATACAGACCCCAGGACAGACTGAAGATTATAAAACTTGTGGATTGACGAAATAACTCAAATGGCAATGAAGGAATAGGTTTTGATTATGGGTAACTTCAACATGCCTGACATTAACTGAAATTCTCAAAACTGCTATTACAAGCAGGGATGTAATGGAAGCACTAAGCCAGTCCTTTTAACAGCTTAGGAATTTATTCAGTATATAAGTATAAAACAACACTAAAAACTTGCGTGAAAAATGTCACAGGAGCACAGGAGGACTGCCGGAAAGTCTCAATTGAGGGATCCACGAGCGCCATGTGTTAGCCGCAGCTGGAGCCTTGATCAACCTCATGGAGACGTCGGCTGTGTGTCTCTGGGTGGGAGTGGTCCAGGGCTGTCAAACTGGGGAGCCGCTCTCACATGCTGTCTGGCCAATTAGAATACGTTTCGAAGGCACGGCCTCACCATGATCGGCTGATCAGCTTGGGCACCACATGCTTGACCAGACGTATGAAGACCTGCCATGCAGTCCGTTGGCAATAGCACTAGAAAGACCCACATCAAAGAAAAAGGCAGACTTCTCCTTGCTCCTCATCTGGGATCTCAAACCCTACTATACCTCCAGTCCTCTCAAAAACCTGCTGTCAGAGTCCTGGATGTGAGGCCGAATTGCAGAGGGGGCGCCCCTTGCGGCTAAGTGCAGCGTAACCCTAGTAGTGAGACAGGGAGTACGGTGCCCAAAGGTGTACGGGTTGCCAGATCGCTGTTGCTGAGTAGCAGATAGCAGGGAGCTGCTGGGGTGCGCTGGTAAGGTTGAAGGGCAACCGTGCAAGGAGGGATTCCAGGTATGGAGCCGTGGAGCAACCAGGAGCGGAGTCAGAGCCAGGCCAATGGTCATTCAGCACAGGAATCAGTCCAAGGTGAGGTACAGCAGGATAATCAGGAACAGAGAAGGTAGCCGAGCCGGGGGTCAAACACAGGACGATCAAGGTACAAATGCGGAGCCGAAGAATAGTCAGGTACAAGCCGGGGTCAATGCAGGCGGAATACTGGAGCAGTCAGGCAAGCCGAGTAGTAACAGGAAGCAGATATCACAACAGGAACAAGGAACACAGGAACAAGGAAAACAGGAAGCTGATGATAATCCAGCAACCAGCATGAACCAGCAGCAGGCTTAAATAGGCAGAAGGGCGCCACCATGAGGAATACTGGCAGAATTACCCGTCCTACGGTTATCACCCTGACAGTGCCCCCCCCCCCCCAGAGGCAGCCTCCGGATGCCCAATCTGGCCCATTTTTCAGGGTATCGGGCTTGAAACCTCTGCAACAGTCTAGGGGCATGAATGTTATCTGCTGGTTCCCAAGAATTATCTTCTACAGAGTAACCTTTCCATTTAACAAGAAATTGAACAGTCCTACCTCTCCGACAGCAGTCCAGAATGGCTTCTACTTCGTATTCTGTTTCATTGTCCACCAAGATTGGAGGGGGCGGAGCTTCTTCTCTCCCTGGAAAAGGACTGGAGACAACAGATTTTAATAAAGAAACATGGAATACTGGGTGGATTTTATAGGAACTTGGTAAAGACAATTCAAATGCCACTGGGTTAATTTCCTTCTTAATTGTGAATGGACCGATAAACCTTGGTCCTAACTTCCGGGAGGGGCAAGGAAGCTTAAGATTTGTTGAGGAAAGCCACACTCTATCTCCAACCTTAAAGACGGGATCTCTCCTCCCCTTGTCATAATGTTTCTTATAATTCTCTTGGGCCTTCTGCATAGTTGCCTGGAGAGTTAGGTAATTAGCCTGAATGACGTTTATCCTGTCCTGGACTGCGGGGACTGAGGTCTCTGGTATAACATTAGGCAAGAATGAGGGATGGAAACCGTAGTTGGCCCAGAAAGGTGACTGATTGGTGGAAGCATGGATTGAGTTGTTGTATGCAAACTCCGCACACGGGAGTAGCAAGGACCAGTCGTCCTGGGAGAAGGAGCAGAAGCAACGTAAGTACTGTTCTAAAGTTTGATTAGTTCTTTCGGTTTGGCCGTTGCTCTGAGGATGGTAAGCTAAAGATAGGCACACTCTAATGGAAAGCGTTTTGCAGAGCTCCTTCCAGAACTTAGAGGTGAATTGTACCCCTCTGTCGGACACAATGTTGCTCGGTAGGCCGTGAAGTCTGACTATCTCCTTTATGAAGATCTTCGCCGTGTCAGCAGCAGATGGTGTACCCATCATGGGCAAGAAATGCGCCATCTTGGACAGGCGGTCAACGACTACCAAGATGGTTGTAAATTTCTCCGAGGGTGGTAACTCTACTATGAAATCCATAGATATTTCTTTCCATGGTTGCTCCGGCACAGGCAATGGGCGTAGTAGACCCCAAGATCTGACGTTAGACCCCTTGTTACGTTGACAAATGGTGCAGGAACTGACATATTCCCTGCAGTCAGGCTTTAGAGTGGGCCACCAAAAAGATAGTTGAACAAGCTTCAAAGTCTTTCGTACCCCGAAGTGACCAGCAAGTTGGTGGTCATGTAAAGTCTTTAGGACCTGGGCTCTGGCTTGCTGCGGAACAAAAATTTTGTTCTGATACCAAAGAAAACCTTCCTGGTTTCTTAAAGACAGTGCTTCTGGTTCAGAGCATTGGGAGGAAGCTTGTTTCAGTGAAGAACTCAGGTCGGTCTGAATCATGAGAAAATTCTGTGGAGACAATATAGTGCTAGGAGTAATTTCTTCGGGGGTGTCAGGAAACATCCGGGACAAGGCATCGGCCTTCCCGTTCTTAGACCCCGGGCGGAAGGATATATGAAAATTGAATCTGGCAAAAAACAAGGCCCATCGAGCTTGTCGGGGTCTCAATCGTTTAGCCGTGCGAAGATACTCCAGGTTTCTGTGATCCGTGAATATCATGATGGGATGCTGAGCACCTTCAAGGAGGTACCGCCATTCCTCCAGGGCAGTTTTAATAGCCAAGAGCTCTCAATCTCCCACACATAATTCCTTTCAGACGGACTCATCTTCCGCGAGGAGAAGGCCACAGGATGGAGTAACGACTTAGAACCCTGACGTTGGGATAAGACTGCTCCTGTGGCAACTTCAGAGGCGTCAACCTCTAAGATGTAAGGGAGGGCCGGATCAGGATGTTGCAGGATAGGTGCGGAGGTAAAGCGGGATTTGAGCTTATCAAAAGCTGATTGGGCTTCTGAAGACCACAGGAACCGAGTATGTAAACGGGTAACTTGGGTGATTGGTGAGATGATGGAGGAAAAGTTCTTTATAAACCTCCTATAAAAAAGTTTGCAAACCCCACAAATCTTTGTACTCCCTTTTTATCCGATGGAGTTGGCCAGTCCAAGATTGCCTGTACCTTTTGCGGGTCCATGGCAACACCACCAGTTGAGATAATTAGCCCCAGGAATTGTATTGACTCTTTTTCGAAATCACACTTCTCTGCTTTTACATAGAGTTTGTGCTTACATAGAGTGTGCAGAACTGTCCTTACATGTGTACGATGGAGCTCCAGGGTGGTTGAAAATATCAGGATAACATCCAGGTAGATGATGACGAAGTAATCCAGAAATTCTCGAAAGATATCGTTTACAAAATGTTGGAATGTGGCCGGGGCGTTGCACAATCCAAATGGCATCACTAAGTACTCGAAATGTCCAAAGTGAGTTCTAAATGCTGTCTTCCATTCGTCACCCTCTCGAATGCGAACGAGATTGTAGGCTCCTCGAAGGTCAAGCTTAGTAAATATTCGGGCAGTACGGAGTCTCTGGAAAAGTTCCGGAACTAGAGGAAGAGGGTAACGGTTTTTTATAGTGATTTTATTGAGCTCCCTGTAATCCACACATGGTCTTAGGGATTTGTCCCTTTTTTCGATAAAAAAGATTCCGGCTCCAGCAGGAGAAGAGGAGGAACGGATGAAGCCTTTCTCCAGGTTTTCATCAATGTATTGTCGCAATGTTCCTAGTTCCACCTCCGAGAGGGGGAATATGCGACCGAATGGGATTTCGGCTCCTGGGAGTAATTCAATTGGACAATCGTATGACCGGTGTGGTGGCAGGACATCAGCCTTTTTCTTGTCAAAGACATCTGCAAACTCCTGGTAGGCCAGTGGAATACTCTGGTTGTTGACAGGTACAGGTTGAACTGACAGGCAACTGGCTACATTACTGGTTTCAGGGGCAAGACAGTGCTGTAGGCAATAAGGTGAAGTGAATGAAATTTATTTCCTGATCCAGTTGATCTGGGGGTTGTGGGCTTGGAGCCATGGGGTACCCAAGATGACGGGGAACATAGGTGAGCTTAGAATGTCGAAACGTATGAATTCCTGATGACCATCAGGAGTAGTAACCAAAAGAGGAGTGGTCTCTTGTGTCACAGGACCGGAACTAGGCAGGGTGCCATCAGCCAGGAGAACTTCCAATCTACGGTTCTTGGGAAGTAGGGCCAGACCGAGCTTTAGTGCTAAGTCCAAGTCCAAGAAACAACTGCATGCCCCGGAGTCGACTATGGCCTGAAGCTGAACCCCCTTGTCGGCCAACTGTAGCGTGATGGAAAGGATAAGGTGAGAAGTGGAAGTTCCGGACATCTGGAAGTACACTGGAGAGTTCTTGGGTACCTTGCTGGGCCTTATGGGGCAGTTGCTCAGGAAATGTCCGTTTCGGCCACAATAGAGACAGAGATTGGCTTGACGCCGACGCTGCTTTTCCTCAGGAGTCAGTGCGGATCGCACCAAACCAACAGGCATAGCGCCGATCTCTGGTACCTGCACCTTGGGAGTCTGAGAACGTTCAGCCTGGCGCTCCCGAAGGCGTCTATCCAACTGGATGGATAGTTGAATGAGCCCCTCGAGGGTAGCAGGGATGCCGACCCTGGCCAACTCGTCCTTAAGGGATTCAGAAAGCCCCAGGTGAAACTGGTATTTCAACGCAGCCTCATTCCAGTCTGTATCAGCAGACCACCGGCGGAAGTCCACAGCATAGTCTTCCACCGGGCGCCGTTTCTGTTGAAGAGAATGCAGAGCGGCCTCAGCGGTGGCTGTACGCTGGGGGTCATCATACAATTGCGACAGGGCCGTAAAGAACGTTTCCACTGAACTAGTAGCTGGGTCCTTCTGTTCCCATAACCTGTGGGCCCATGCCTGGGGTTCATTGGTCAGCAGGGAGATAAGAAAGCCAACTTTGACAGTCTCAGTGGAAAAGGTACGGGGTTGCAGAGCCAGATATAACAGGCAGGCATTCTTGAAGGATCTGAATTTCTGCCGGTCTCCAGAGAAATGTTCAGGGGTAGGTACCCGCGGTTCTGGGGGCAAAGTCAGTACTGAAGAGGCCGTAGCAGGGAGATTGGTGGAGGAGGAACCAGGATCCAAAAAGGCAGATGGTAGCATAAAATGTTGGAGTTTTCCTTCTAATTGAAGGTATCTTTCCTGAAGAACTTGGACCACTCGTGTAAGGGTAGCGGCCTGTTGGCATAAAGTCTCTATTGGGGACGCACCTCTGCCGGCCTCAGTCATGGCTGGATTATACTGTCAGAGTCCTGGATGTGAGGCCGAATTGCAGAGGGGGCGCCCCTTGCGGCTAAGTGCAGCGTAACCCTGGGAGTGAGACAGGGAGTACGGTGCCCAAAGGTGCACGGGTTGCCAGATCGCTGTTGCTGAGTAGCAGATAGCAGGGAGCTGCTGGGGTGCGCTGGTAAGGTTGAAGGGCAACTGTGCAAGGAGGGATTCCAGGTATGGAGCCGTGGAGCAACCAGGAGCGGAGTCAGAGCCAGGCCAATGGTCATTCAGCACAGGAATCAGTCCAAGGTGAGGTACAGCAGGATAATCAGGAACAGAGAAGGTAGCCGAGCCGGGGGTCAAACACAGGAGGACGATCAAGGTACAAATGCAGAGCCGAAGAATAGTCAGGTACAAGCCGGGGTCAATGCAGGCGGAATACTGGAGCAGTCAGGCAAGCCGAGTAGTAACAGGAAGCAGATATCACAACAGGAACAAGGAACACAGGAACAAGGAAAACAGGAAGCTGATGATAATCCAGCAACCAGCATGAACCAGCAGCAGGCTTAAATAGGCAGAAGGGCGCCACCATGAGGAATACTGGCAGAATTACCCGTCCTACGGTTATCACCCTGACACCTGCACTGAGAGGAATGAAGGTATAGCAATATCTGTCCCAAGTACTTGCAGCCAGTACACTACCATCTGATTTTAGCAGGCAAATTTCCCTACCCCAGTTGCTGAATCATAAAAAGAAATTCGCTCCTAGCCGTCTAAATGCTAGCTTGGCCAAATTGCTAGCACTGCAACTGCTGCCTTTTCAGCTGGTAGATTCTGCCCCCTTTGGTGAATTTGTGGAATGTGCTCTACCTCAGTGGCAGGTTCCAAAATGCCATTTATTTTCACGGAAAGCCATTCCGGCTCTCTACCGGCATGTGGAAGGCAATATTTTGGCCTCGTTGGACAGGGCGGTCAGCAGTAAGGTTCATATTACCACTGACTCATGGTCCAGCAGGTATTGGCAGGGATGGTACTTTTCCTTCATGGCACACTGGGTAACTCTGCTGGCATCTGGAAAGGATGCAGGACAGGGTTCAGTATTGTTGGAGCTTGTTTCACCACCACGCCTCCAAAATACTAGTGGTGATTCTGCCACAGCTCTCTCCTCCACCCCCTCCTCGTCTTCTTCCTGTATGACCTCTTCTATTGCTCTCTGAACCAGCGGTGCTCCGTAAGCATTCAAGGGGGCTACACAAGCTGTCAGACTAAAAGATGCCATGCGGTGCTTGAGTTGGTCTGCCTAGGGGACAGGAGCCATACTGGGGCAGAGATTCTGTCAGCTCTGTAGGGGCAGGCTCAGAGGTTGTTGACGCCATGCCAGCTTCAGCCAGGAATGGTTGTATGCAACAATGGCGCCAACCTTCTCTCTGCTCTCCGACAGGGAAACTTGACCCATGTTCCATGTTTGGCACACGTCCTAAATTTGATGGTGCAGCGGTTCTTGAGCAGGTACCCAGGCTTACAGGATCTCCTGAGGCAGGCCAGAAAAGTCTATGGTCATTTCCGCCGGTCATACAATGCCAGTGCTCAGCTGGCTGACATTCAAAGGGAATGCAACCTGCCCACCAACTGCCTCATTTGTGACATGCCCATCAGGTGGAACTCAACATTGGCAATGCTGCAGCGGCTGCACACACAGCAGAGGGCCATCAATGAGTACCTGTGCAAGTATGGCACCAGGACAGGGTCAGGGGAGCTTGGCTTCTTTTCGCCACGCCAGTGGCTACTGATCAAGGATGCATGCACTGTTCTGTCACCATTTGAGGCGGACACAAGGCTGGTGAGCAGTGACAATGCATGCATCAGAGATACTGTCACTCTAGTGTTCCTGTTGGAACACACGCTTTGTGGAATCATGGACAGGGCACTTGTGGCAGAACAGCGGGAGGAAGAGGAGGACTTCCTTACCTCTCAAGGTCCCCTTTATCCAGATGGCATTCCTGCAGGCCCACCAAACACACAGGAAGAAGAGGAGGAGGAGGATTGTGTCAGCATGGATCTAGAGGATACACTCAGCAGCAGTCTTCAAGGGATGGTTTTCAGTCCCCAGAAACCCAAGACGTTGTATGTGGCTGGGAGGAGGTAGTTATGGATCATGTGATCCTTAGTGACGCAGAGGACTCAGAATTGAATGCCTCTGCAAACTTACGTTGCATGTCCTCCCTGATTCTGCAAAGCCAGCAAAAGGACCCTAGGATTTGTGGTATCAAGGAGAGGGATCATTACTGGCTGGCAACCCTTCTTGATCCACGTTACAAGGGTAAGTTTGCAGAACTCATCCTGCCTTCACAGAGGGAGCAGAGGATGAAACATCTTCAGGAGGCCTTGAAGAAAGGTTTGTGCAATACATTTCCAGACCCTGGGAGTTTACAGTTTCCTGGTGCTGGACAACGTGTTGCTGAGGCTTCGTTCAGTCAGAGGAAGAGCGATGGAGAAGGTGGCTGGCTGACCGATGCCTTTAAACAATTTTCAGTCCACAGCGCCATCTGATTGGTTCAAGCAACCATCGCCTGCATCTGCATTACACGGTGCAGGAATATCTAGGGGCAAGAGCAGACTTGGAGACCTTTCCAACAGAGCATCCACTGGGTTACTGAGTCTTGAGGATGGACCACTGGCAAGAACTTGCTCAATATGCAATTGAGCTACTGGCCTGTCCTGCATCCAGCATGCTTTCTGAATGCACATTTAGTGCTGCTGGTGGGTTTGTAAGGGATCAAAGAGTGCGCCTGTCCACAGACTCCGTTGATAGTCTCACATCCATAAAAATGAATCAGTCTTGTATCAGCAGCTATCAAGCACATGATGCTGATGTAACTGATTGAATTTGCTATAGATGTGGGATCCTTTAAAGACTGCCTATTCCTCCTCAATCTTGATAGCATCCAACAATATTTTTGGTTTAGGACACCAGCACCACCACCCAAGACCCAATTTTTCTGCCTCTGTATAACAGGGGCGTGTAATTAAAATTTTTGATACAATATTTCAATGCAGGACCCGTTCCTGCGCCCAACAAGAGTTTCTGTGAGGGGTTACAGTGTTGTGGCACTACCACCGACACCGCCCAAGGCCCAATTTTTTTGCCCCTGTTTAACAGGGGCATGTAATTACAATTCTTGATATAATATTTAACAGCAGGGCCCATTCCTGCGCCCAACAAGAGTATCTGTGAGGGCTTACAGTGTTCTGGTACCACCAACACCTAAGGCCCAATTTTAGTTAATAGGGCAGGCCGTATAGTATATATACTGCTGTTCAGAGTATATAGTGCCTGGGGGGCAGGGAGACCCCCATTTTTTTCAAATTTGGGTGCGGGGTTCCCCTTAATACCCCACCAGACCTGAAGGGCCTGGTATGGATTTTGGGGGGTGACATACACGTCATTTTTTTTGGTATTTTTGGTATTATTATCTATATTTCCGGGATCTGACAATACATTAGAGCCACGAGCAGTTTTAAATATTTTTTTCCTTTAGAAATGTAATTTTGCTGTGGCACTGTCTTAAACATGGGAAAGATGTGCTACTTTACAGGCATACTAAGGACACCCTCCAGGCATGATATTTAAAGGAATATTTCATTTTTATTGTTTCACTTTAAGCATTATTAAAATCACTGCTCCCAAAAAACCGTCAGTTTTTAAAACTTTTTTTTGCATTAATACATGTCCCCTGGGGTAGGACCCAGGTCCCCAAACACTTTTTATGGCAATAACTTGCATATAGGCCTTTAAAATTAGCACTTTTGATTTTTCACGTTCGTGGCCCGTAGACTTTAACGGTGTTCAAACAAATTTTTTGCCTGTTCACATGTTCTGCTGCGAACTGAACCAGGAGGTTTACGGCTCATCCCTAATCAACATTCTCGGAAGAAGTAGCAGAAAGTATTTCTAAGTATGCCCATGCTGTGTGTGAGAAATATCTTAAATTGACAACTTTGTAAAAAAAAGTATTTTCTTTCTGCATTTTACAAAAACTTTTGGCAAAAAAGTGTTCAAAAAATCACTATGCCTTTTAAAAAAATACCTTGGGGCATCAGCTTTCCAAAATGTGGTAATTTTATTGTATCAGCATACACGGAGAAGTAGCAGCATGTGTTTTGGGGTGTGATTCTAAGTATGCCTTTCGTGTGTTAGAAATATCTTATTAATTGAGAACTTTGTGTAACAAGATTGATTTTTATTTTCATTGCTGCATTTTCCAAAAACTTGTGGGGAAAAAAATGATATTTTCGAAAGACTCACTAAGCCTTTCAGAAAATACCTTTGGAGTGTTTGCTTTCCAAAATGTCATCATTTGTAGGTGTTTCAATTGTCCTGGTGCTCCAGGGCCTCCAAAAATGTGATAGGTAGTCAGGAAATGAGATGCGTAATTTATGCTCCTTGAAAGCCCACAGGTGCTTCTTGGATTTTTGCATTGAGTTTAAACATACACAAAAATGCCATGTTTTCCACAGCATAAAAAAAAAAAGAAAAGACACTAGAAAATTGCACATCGTCAGAGCATATCATAAGGAGAAGAAAATATATGTTACAGCAAACAATAAATGGGTAGAAGTATGGTTATCAAACAAATATATTCAACATCCTAACCATATTGGTAAGGATCCAGTAGCTGCCACAACTTGCAGATATCTCATCTCCGTAAGTCTGAAAACAATAGAAATATGCTTTTCATACACAAAGCAATGTTAAAGTGTTACTAAACCCAGTAGTATGAAAATAGTTCATCCTCCCAGCTTATAAACTGTCTTAATCTGAGTATTCAGGTAGAAGGAGATTTCCACTACAGCCTGAATGCTCACGCTGTTATGAGAGGCAGATCATCCATCAATCATGATGTGACATCCCACCGACTGTGTTCTTTTTTTAGTTACTGGGCATGGAGGGAAGGAGGGACTGGGCTGTCATTTAAGATCTGTATACACACCAAACGTGTGATGTCAATATCATGTGACCTGAAAAGCTCAGCTCAACAAGGAAGTGTTCTTTCCAGCAATAGAGACCAGACTGCGCATGTGTAGCTTTACCACCCTGGCTATGTCTTATCTGGCCTTGCCAAGAGAGACCCTGCAGGAGGGGAGGATCTGTGCATACAGGATCAAAGAGTCTTTTTACACAATGCAGAGGATTAACCCCTTAAGTTCCACAGTGAGTATAACAAGCATGCTATTCTGCATATACAGACAGATTTTACTGTTGTGGGTTTAGTAACACTTTAAGGGGATTTAAACAATTTTTAACCATTTTGATCCATGTGAATATTTTTGTAATTGAAAGGTGTTTGAACTTGCCAAGTAATTGCAAAGTTCACGAGCATCATTATGTTTAGCTCCTTTTTTAAATTCTTTTGGGCACAAGATGAAATTGCTTTCTGGTCGGTCTGATTTTACATTCATTTGGAGGCCTGCTATCAATATCTTCTAGGAAGTTATTTTTCAATATGTTTTTGTTTCTTTCTCTGTTTCAGAAAAGCTCCACAATTGTTGGGGATGTCATATAGTTAACATGCAGGGCCAAAAAGTGTTAATGGAATGGTTCTTGGATGCATTTGTTTCCCCCCCCCCCCTTATTTTCACCTGGTGAGCCTGCCAGCAACACACTTTCTGTCCTAGGATGACACGTACTGAAGCTATAGAAGAACAGTGTTGACAGGGGCAGGAGGGATGGGTAGTTCACAGAAGTTAAATGGGAAAGTGGATATTGTTGTTTAATGTTGTTTTAGTGCAGTGCACTGACATTACCTATTGAAAATTCAAATTGACATTGAGTTACTAGACAATTTTGTCTCATTAAGTTTAGATTTTGAATCTTGTATTTGTCTATCACTCACACACAGGGGTTGAGGGCAATTCATACAATTTTAATGAATTTGAGCTTGACTAGCATGATCACAATGTATTGTTTTCGCAGTTATTAGAATTTTTACTTTCACACAAGATTTTTGTTTGTAGGCTCTCGCTACCTCCAGGTTCAGGGCACAGCGATGGGGACCATTTATACCCTGTCAGATGTGGATCTGTACCTAGAGGATTGGGAGTGCAGTTTGTTTTCATGGGAGACTCTTGGTATGTACCTGTACCATATAATTTCATTACACACAGGTACATGGACAACATCTTATTCTTTCAGAGTGGTTTGACAAATGATTGAAAGCATTTTCATAGCTACTGTACAGTAAATATCTACATTTGTTTTTACTTTATCCTTTGATACAAATACTATTTATTTTTTTAATCTAACCAGGATTAGTGTGAGTTTATTCTGCAAACCAATGGTGGAGAATACCAGTCTCCATGTCAGCAGTGGACACTCTAAATCTTTGTTACAGAATGTTGGTCAGTATCTCAATGCATAGCTGATGCCTACATTTGTGACAGTAAGAAAAAGGTTATATGGATAAGAACAATGTTATAAGGATAAACTTTTGCAGCAAATCTAACAAAGCATTTTGTATTAGACAAATAGGTTTCAGGCGGACAGTCGAAGAAAAAATGAATGTAGATTATGCTTTGGGATTTATCACCTAATTCTCACACCTGCATTAGTTGAGATGACATTTT
Organism: Aquarana catesbeiana; assembly: GCF_042186555.1. NCBI lineage: Eukaryota > Metazoa > Chordata > Amphibia > Anura > Ranidae > Aquarana > Aquarana catesbeiana. The sequence continues at coordinate 103,882,668 of NC_133324.1, read as the reverse complement.
TTGACACACCAAATGGGAAATATTAAGTACACCTTTTTCAACATATTTGAACACACATACATTAGATCTTTAGTCAAATAGTGCCCACATATAAAAAGTAATATACTTTATGCATTTTTAATCATTATTAAATAAAAATATCAATAGATGTAATGGTGTACTGCGGAAAAAGGTAAGTATATCCTTGCCATGAAAAGCTGGTATTGCCCTTGAAATTAGTTCTTGTAGGCATTTTGTAGAACGGCCCACCAGAATTTGACTTTTTGAGCACTTCTCCATGCAAAGCTCATTCTGTTGCAAGATCTGAGCGTTTAATTGCATGAACCACCGGTTTCAAAATCAGGGCTTTGACTAGGGCAGTCCATAGGGCAGGCTCAAGGTTTTTTACCTTCATGCACCTAGTTCAACCAAGGAAAAAAAACCAAACATACAATCCCATACACACAATCCTATAGCCACAATTTATTCAGAGAAAGGTAAAAAACCCCAGCAAAGCATGATCCAATTTGACCCAGCGGGGGAAAAAATTCCTTCCTGATCCCCCGAGAGGCAATCAATAATTCCCTCAATCAACTTACTTGAGCCCCATCTCAATCCAGAGATGTACATGAGCGCCTTGGTTCTCCGAGGAGTCTCCCTCCTCACTGTCAATCACAGCCAGTGAGCCAATGAGGGAAGAGATGGAGTGGGTCCAGAAAATATTACAATTCCTGGGAACTAGAGTATATTGGGTACATGAATGTACCACTTGTTACTCATCCACTCACTTTTCTAGTGTAAGTGGGGCTCTGTGGCAATGGCAGGCACATCAAAAAGATGGTACCAAGTAGAGAGTACAGTCCAAAGTGCCACATAGGTGAGCCTCAGGGGTGTAGTAAAAATGGCAAATAAATATTAAAAATTTAAGATTTGTTTTCCATAAAATATAACAAAAAATATTGTCAAACCTCCACCTTCCACCATCGAAAATAGACAACGTTGTCTGAACCAGAAATTGTGTCTAGAAACCACTCATGCAACCAAACAGCCCTATATATCAAGCATGAACCATATAATAAAATGGAATTGGGGGCTATATAAAGATTCCATCAATGGTCAGTCAAAGGATAAAGATGGAGTGTCTAAACTGTTGATCTAGGAATCAATGGAAATTTCAAGTGAATGTGTATGGAGCAAAGATGAGATAGGATCTCTCAACTTGAAAACATTTGAGCCACAGTATAATCAAGCAATCGCAGAAATGTGGCAGAGCTTCAGATGGACAGCAAGCTATGAGCATATAATGATAGCGGGCAGGCATAACTCATGCGGTGATAGAATGTTAGTTAAATCACCCTCTATAGGGATACAGTTGCTGCAAGAGGAAAGGCAGAAAGCACTGGTATGGTAATTTAATGCATAGTTACATGTCCGTATGTCAGACATCCCAACCTGCAAAAACGGTAGGTGAAGTAAGGTGACGCTTCGCGCTGGCAACCCTCCCCTTCTCCCCAATTAAATGCAGCTATACCAGTGCCCATGAAATAGAGCTCAGGTGTGCAGTAAGTACAGAGTTCGGGGTTTAGGAGTGTGCTACATACAGAGTGCAGGGTTCAGAGGTGCACTGTGTACAGAGTGCAGGGTTCAACAGGGGACATTAAGGATCAGCGTGGAGAGAGGGGACATTAGGGATCAGTGTGCAGAGAGGGGACATTAGGGGTCAGTGTGGAGAGAGGGGGACATTAGGGATCAGTGTGGAGAGAGGGGACATTAGGGATCAGTGTGGAGAGAGGGGACATTAGGGATCAGTGTGGAGAGAGGGGACATTAGGGATCAGTGTGCAGAGAGGGGACATTAGGGATCAGTGTCCAGAGAGGGGACATTTGGGATCAGTGTGGAGAGAGGGAACATTAGGGATCAGTGTGGAGACTGGAGAGAGGGGACATTAGGGATCAGTGTGGAGAGAGGGGACATTAGGGATCAGTGTGGAGAGAGGGGACATTGATGATCAGTGTGGAGAGAGGGGACATTAGTGCTAAGTGGGGGGGGTGATGTTGTGTGTAGGCATGCAGTGTACACCGTGCGAGTGAGTGTGCTCTGTGTGACTGTTCTGTGCATGTTGAGTGTCTGAGTGTCATATACCACAGTGCACTTAGTTTACCTGGAGTACTGATTTCTGGGCATATCCATTACAGGTAGGGTAGAGCAGTACACCCGTCCCTGGAACAGCAGAGGAACACAGCTCTGACCAGCATGCTGCACAAACTGGAGGTGGCACAGTGTCCCAGGACCGAAAGTCAATAGGAAGCCAGAGAGGTGTGTGCACTGTTTGTGGGCAGAGAGGCGACGTTCACATTGCAGAGCAGAGAAAGGAAGACTAGTGGCAGTAGATCGCAGGGTAGGGCTGGCTGAAATAGGAGATTAAAAGGGGGATGTTTGCTCATAGGAGACAGGAGTAGGTGTTCTCGCTCATAACGGCAACCGCACTGAAGGCTAACCAGAGCAGGGAGGGTTTTGTGCTGCCAGGAGAGGAGTGCTGTCACTTGAAAACAGAGAAGCCGGGCTTTTCTGTTTATAAGTGACAGCAGTGGACAGAGGAGTGAGGGATTAGCGCTGGAGGGGGAGTAACACCGTTCCACCTGAAAAAAAGCCCTGCATCCGCCTGTTACTCAGGCACAGACAGAAGACAATAACTCGAGTGGCTGTACTCCATTCAGCCACTCAGGGTGCTCTGTCTTCTGTCTATGGCTGAGTGACAGGCCCAGCCGGGAGATTGCCCAGCACTCGAGGGTGTCCGGGAGCCCACAGTCAAATGCAGGAGACTCCCGCGACTCGCGGGAGACTTGGGATGTCTGGTATGTTGGCTTGCAATCTCCGTAGATACGGTGAATGACCACAGCCAGTGTAGAGGGATCCAGGCTACCCCAAGCTTTCTTCATATTTGGTCCGTCAATGGCGCGCCATATAAGGATGCATTACTCTTGTGCTGCTAAATTGCTCAACGCCGAAGCTTGTTAATAGACGGCTCAGGTAAAACTCCGGTCAGACACCATTGTGCCGAGACTTCAGCCCTTTCCATGCCAGCACATCCAAACTTCGGTGGAAGCAGAGGGGAGCATGGAGCAGTGTCAGATGCACAGGAACATGACTTTAATGCATTTCGCTGGAGGACACCAGCTTCGTCAAGACGTGGCGCCCTCTAGCTGGGACATGTATAAATACATCTGGCCCAGCCTATTTTTTCTCTGATGGATCTGATGCACCGTCTGCATATCTACAGAATTAAATGTGTGGACTGTGTATGTGTATAAATACAATGTCCATTGACAGAGCACCTCTGAGGTGAAAGATGAAAAGGGTAAATCAAAGATGTATAAGGGGTGAACAAAGCACATGTTATGTAAAGGATACAGGTTTATAAAGGCTTAATTGTATTGGGAGTTTGTTCAATCCAGGAATACCTGTAGATTTAACTCCTTGGTGAGTCCTTTTGGCATCAGTGAATTTTATCTGTAAATCCAGAATTTTTCTTCTTTATGTAGTACTTTGTCAAAATCGCACGGTCTTTTACTCAGCTTCAAGGCATATATCCCCTTCACTCGCAGCCGTCAGTTTTTGACTGATGGTGAAGGAGGAAATGCTGTGCTAAAGGGCTTTTTGGCTCCTTGTGTTTAATGTCACCAAGGTGTTCGCCGATGTGGACACAAAGTTGGCATTTGGTTTTGCCCACATAGATTTTTTTACATGGAAATTATAGGCTGTAAATTACTTTAGTGGTTGCACAGGTAATTAAACTTTTAATCTTGTAGGTATTCAAATTGTCCCCATCAGTGAACGTCTCAGTGCACTCAAAAAATTTACAAATCTGGCAGTGCCCATATGGGACCATCCCTGTTGTTCTGTGAAAGGAGGTTAACCACCAGTCTCCTGAAGTCTGTACATATTCAGACTGGGTGAGCATGTCAGATAAGTTAGGGGCCCTTCGGGCGACCATATGTGGGTATTCTCCCACTATTCCCGACAGTATGGTACAACGAGACAGGGTGGACCAATGTATTTCAAGGACCTCTCTGACTTTTGGCCACTGTGTGCCATATTGAATAATGAATTTTACAGGTTGTCTCTGTATAACCTGTCTTGGAAGAAGGAAGACACGATCCATAATCAATAAAGGCCTGTCTTGATTTAATGCTCTATTCTTTGCCACTCTTAGAACCTTTTGAGTATAGCCTCTTTCCCGGAATCTCACGTACATCTCATGGGCCTCTTTTTTAAATTCAGACTCACTGGTGCAGTTCCTTCTAATACTGAGGAATTGGCCAATAGGAATGCCCTGCACCAGTTATCTGGGGTAGAAGCTGTCCGCACAAAGTAAAGTGTTGGCTGCTGTAGGTTTTTGGTATGTGGAGGTTTCCAAGTGGCCATCTTTTTTAGAGATCCTGAGATCTAGAAAGGGAATCAATCTAAGATCAAAACGGTAAGTGAGTTTGATATTATAGTCATTTTCATTGAGCTCATTAATGAATCCATGTAAATCCTGCTTGTTTCCCTTCAAGATCACCAGGATATCGTCTATGTAACGTAGCCATACATCCACCGATCTTTTAATTGAATTTCATTTGTATACGACAGCTTCCTCCCACATGCCTAGGTGCAGGCACACATATGAAGGCACCCAAGGGGCACCCATAGACATGCCTGACACCTGTTGGTAATTGATTTCATTAAATTGGAAAACAATTGTTATGGAGGGCACAGTCCAGTAGGTCTAAGATAAATTAATTTTGATGGGCCATTTCGGGGATAAAATTCAGGAAAAAATTCACAGCTTTTAGTCCCCAGTAGTGAGGTATCAATGTGTATAGAAATTCCACATCGATGCCTACTAGGTACCAGTCGTCTTCTAACTTAATATTGCTTAATTTGCTGAGGACATCTTTAGTGTCCCTCACAAATGAACTAAGTGCAGGGACCATGGTTTTAAGCAGAGACGATGGGTGTACCTGGGGAGGTTCAGGAAATCTTTGTGAAGTTTTGGGATAATATAGAGGACTGGGATGTTGTATTCAAGGACTTTTAGATAATATATTTTAGTAGTGAGTAGACCTTCCTCTTGTGCCAAATTTAGTTTATATCTAAAAAAGAAGTGCAGCACTAAAAATATACTTGCAATCAGTGGCAGCCCATGCACTGTGGGTGCACGGGCGCCGCCCCCCCCATCCATGCGCCCGGCCCCTTTCAGGACGCCGGACACATGGATTCCTAGTTAATCTCTTTCTAAGCAAGGTACTCTTTCGTTATTTGTATGAGCAAAAAGACAAATGTCATAAGATGACAGAGACCCTGCAAGAAGAAGATCAAAAAGCCCTTGATCTCCTCGCATTGCTTAGAACTACACGGCAGAATATTGTCAATGATCTCAAGGCAGCTGGGGCGATAGTCACTAGGGTTGCGATACAGATACCAAGCATTTGCCCAAGTACTTGTACTCAGGCAAATGCTCCGATGCTTGATCCGATACCTGGGCATCATCTGGGGTGATTGGTGGGGGAGTTACAAGCACAGATCCCCTGTATAGATTTCAATAAAGCAGCTGACAGCCGTTTCTCCTCCTCTCCCTCCCATAAATTTCAACTGCTTTATTGAAATCTATACAGGAGCGGTGCTTGTAACTGCCCCCACCCCCGCACTGATCACCCCTGACTGTCCCCGTATCCTCCTCCAGTTCCCCTCTGTATCCTCCTCCGTGCTCCTCCATTCCCCCTGCGTGCTCCGCTCCTGTCCCTCTCCGTGCTCTTCTCCTGTCCCCCTCCATGCTCGATCTGTCAGGATGGAGAGCGGAGGAAGGAGCTGGTAAATCTGTCATTTACCAGCTTCTTCCTGTTCCAAATGGACAGAGTCCGTGATCACTAAATCCATTCATAACTGAGCATTGTAAACTGTGTAAATAAATATTTAAAAGGTTAAATTGTAAAAATAATAAAAAATAAAATAATAAACACACTGATGCCGCCCACTAACCCCCCCCCCCCAAAAAAAAAGCAATGTAAAAAAAAAAAAAAAAAATATATATATATATATATATATATATATATATATATATATATATATTTATAATAGAATTGTAAAAAAAATAATAAAAAAATAAATTGTAAAAAATAAAATAAAAATACAAAACTACTGACATAGGCCACGCATCATCATTGCTGCATATTAGTGCCACTGTCACATGACATAAAAAAAAAAAAGCATCGGTAATTGGTATCAGTGAGTACTTGAAAAAAGTATTGGTACTTGTAATTGGTCTTAAAAAAGTGGTATTGGTGCAACCCTAATAGTCACCAAGAAAACAATTGGTAACATACTACGCTGTAAAGGACTGAAATCCTGCTCAAGAAAGCACATGTACAGGCCCATCTGAAGTTTGCTAATGAACATCTGAAAGGTTCAGAGGAGAACTGGGTGAAAGTGTTGTGTTCAGATGAGACCAAAATCAAGCTTTTTGGCATCAACTCAACTCACCGTGTTTGGAGGAATGACCCCCAAGAACACCATCCCCACTGTCAAAAATGGAGGTGGAAACATTATGCTTTGGGGGTGTTTTTCTGCTAAGGGGACAGGACAACTTCAAAGCATCAAAGGGACGATGGACAGGGCCATGTACCGTCAAATCTTGGGTGAGAACCTCCTTCCCTCAGCTAGGACATTGAAAATGGGTCGAGGATGGGTATTCAAGCATGACAATGACCCAAAACAAACGGCCAAGGCAACAAAGGAGTGGCTCAAGAAGAAGCACATTAAGGTCCTGGAGTGGCCTAGCCAGTCTCCAGACTGTAGCCTCCCCGACGGTATTCCCGAGTGTGGCTCGGGGTTGAATTTCAGCACCATTATCGGTAACCCCGAGCCACACTCGGGATTACATTGCAGGATCCTGGCGCGGCTTTACTTACCTTGTCCCCAGGATCCTGCGATGTCCCCCCCCACTGTGTCTGCGGGCTCTGTCTCCTCCGAAGCCTCTCCGTGCCAGGCTCCGTTCCCTGCGAGCGTCGCAACGCATGGGGCGGAGCCTGGCGGCAAATTAAAAAAAATGAACAAACCATAACACATACAGTAATCTTACAGATTACAGTACTGTATGAAATTATTTCACATCCCTTTTGTCCCCAGTGCTTTGGCCCATGCCCTGCATGCAGTTTTATGTTATATATACTGTTCTTTCTGCCTGGAAACTTGAGATTGTCCATAGCAACCAAAAAGTGTCCCTTTACGTCAAAAGTGGCTTTAGGCCAGCTAGAAAACAGCGATAGTAAATTAGAACGTTTGCAGAATTGAGCGATAGTGAATCGTGGGGAAATTTATTTTATTATATTATTATTATTTTTTAATTATTTATATTTATTTATTATATTATAATTTATGTTTTTGTGTTTCAAACTTCATCATACCCGGGATATCTACTAGACTCTTGTTTGGACAGATTTAAGTGTGTTATTGTTAAGGATTACAGGCCTACAATATAAAACGCCAAATTTCCATGCAAAATAATTGTACCGCTTTCAGCACCTAAAATCCGAAATAATCATACCGCCAGGGAGGTTAAGCCCATAGAAAATATGTAGAGGGAGCTGAAAGTTTGAGTTACCAAACGTCAGCCTTGAATCCTTAATGACTTGGAGAGGATCTGCAAAGAGGAGTGGGACAGAATCCCTACCGAGATGAGTGCAAACCTAATGGCCAACTACAAGAAACATCTGACCTCTGTGATTGCCGAGAAGGGTTTTGCCACCAAGTCCTAAGTCATGTTTTGCAAAGGGGTCAAATACTTATTTCACTCTTTGAATGCAAATCAATTTATAACTTTTTTGAAATGCGTTTTTCTGGATTTCTTTGTTGTTTCTGTCTTCCACTGTTAAAATAAACATACCATTCAAATTATAGACTGATTATAGAGAAAGCATGCACCAAAGTGCATTGGGAGACGCCCCCTTGGACTTTAAATGGCAGAAAAAGAGTATAAAGGGTCAAAGTAGATAAAAAAGGCACAAAGGTGCCAACTTTATTAGTATACAATAAGTAGAAAAAATATGTTGCGTATAGACACAATTAGCTTAAAATATATTATAGCAGTACATCTATATATATATATATATATATATATATATATATATATATATATATATATAAATATATTATGTAAAATTATAGACTGATTATTTCTTTGTCAGTGGGCAAACGTACAAAATCAGCAGAGGATCAAATACTTTTTTCCCTCACTGTATGGGTGGAGGATTATGATCTACGTTCTCCTCCTCTGACTCCTTGCCCTGTTCTTGCAGTCTGTACCTTCTCTTTCTTTTTGTGTTTTTTCCTTTGTTTTTAGACTATCTGCCTTTCCCCGAGGGTCTCTCACCGGGGACGATGAACTGTCCCCTTTCTGATCTAAAAAAGAGACAGAACGAATGGATCCTTCACTGTAAGTCTCGCTTGTAACCACGTCTGTTTTGGATTGGGAGAAAGATCTGAAACGTCTGAATCTCGATCTATTTCTACCTTTTTGAGAGGATAGATCAAAAATATTGCCTTTTTCCCAATCCAAAAGATCCCTTTTAAATTTAGCCTGTTTTGTAGTCTTCAGATTTTTTTGTACTTTGTCTATTTGTTTTCTAACCATATCGTTTTGTCTAATAAATTCTTCCTCATCTTTAAAAGGATTTAAATCTACACTACTTTGGTCTATCTTCACTTTTAGATCTTCCAGCTGAGCTTTCTCTTCTTCCACAATTAGCTTCATTAAGTCTACACCATGGGATATGCAAACCTCATTCCATTTTGGGGGTGAACCTGTTATTGTGCAGATGATCTGCAGGAAATACTTTATCTTTCAGACCTCTTGGAATTATTTTCTGTGCCATGTAAGTCTCTAAAAAAACGTCACTTTGGACTGTACCCTCTACCTGGTACCATCTTTTTTTACTTAATATGAGAGAGGGAGTGGGGCTGAGCCGCGGCTCTGAGTGTAAATGGACACGCAGAGCTGCGGCTTGAGAACAAGCCTGCTTGGGTGACCCCATTGAAAGCTGTTTGCTCTGGGGGCATTCAGAAGGAGGGAGGGGCTAAGAGTGCTGGTCAGGGACCCGAGAAGAGGAGGATCGGGGCTGCTCCGTGCAAAACTACTGCACAGAGCAGGTGAGTATGACATTTTTCTTATAATAAAAAAAAAGAAAGCCTTTAATAGCACCTTAAGTTTGCAGCAAACATGAGTACAGTTACTGTGACCAAACAACTCTGTCTTTGATTGAATAGTCTTCAGCACATTGTTCCAGGAGGCCTGGTCCTTGTTCATATGTTTAATGGCAATTTGCTCTGAGGTTCTTTTTGGACAGCAAAGACTTTTTCTTTTTTTTCTTAACACAACTCTCATGCAGGTTAAATTGGCGCAGTCTCTCTCTCTGATTGTAGATGAATGCATCTTGATGCCAACTAAGATAAAAAAAAATACTACACAGAAGAAAGGAAGGGAGCTACAATCCATTGTAAAAGCCATCATATAGGTTTGAGCCTGCATTCAGTGCACAGACAGATCTACTTGAACCTTTGCCCTCTCAACGCATTTCACTCAATAAATTAGCTTAATTGTAGAGTGGGGGGGTATAGGATGGAAGGATACATTTAACCCAGCTTAATCTGAAACATCCGCAGCCAGCAGATGACCTTAATGGAAAGCTGCAATCAATATAATGATAGTTACAACCTAACCAATTGTAACATCCCACCGTAGCATCCTATTTTGACATGAATCATCTACGTACAGTATGCGTCAAAATACTGTGTCTACCCAAATAGATTTGTATATCGTTAACCCTGATATCATTATGTTTACTTGGAATTAAAAATAAGACATTCCTAAAACATAGGAAATATGTATCATTCAGTAATTTAAATATTTAATGGCCGCATAGAGTGGAGATTTAAATTATTTAAGGAAACATATGCAATATATGTAATTTTTATTATTCAACTGCATAATTCCATAACTGTAGCACAGACAGACTCATTCGGAATTTTAGTGACAAAACCAAAAAGAAAATCCCTCAGGTATATATTTATTAAAGCGGTTGTTCACTCTGGGAAAAAAAAATTAAGAGCCAGCAGCTACAAATACTGTAGCTGCTGACTTTTAATAAAAGGACACTCACCTGTCCAGGGATCCAGCGCTGTCCTCACCTGGGCTAGCCCTTCACTAGTCTTTGGGTTTCTAGTGCCTAACTGTGGGCAGTCAAATGCCCACTAGTCTTCAGGTTTCTAGTGCCTAACTGTGGGAAACCAGATGCCCACTGCGCATGCACGAGCGCCGCTTTTGGAATGGTCCCGCAGTCAAAACTAGGCACTTGCCCCCCCCACAAAAAAATGGCATGCCAAATATGGATGAGGACTTAAAGTGGAACTCCCCCCCTTGGGTAAAGTTCTGCCCCAAGTGTAAAAGTCCAAAATACAGTCAGGTCCATAAATATTGGGACATCGACACAATTCTAATCTTTTTGGCTCTATACACCACCACAATGGATTTGAAATGAAACTAACATGATGTGCTTTAACTGCAGACTTTCAGCTTTAATTTGATGGTATTTACATCCAAATCAGGTGAACGGTGTAGGAATTACAACAGTTTGTATATGTGCCTCCCACTTTTTAAGGGCCCAAAAGTAATGGGACAATTGGCTGCTCAGCTTTTCCTTGGCCAGGTGTGTGTTATTCCCTCATTATCACATTTACAAGGAGCATATAAAAAGGTCCAGAGTTCATTTCAAGTGTGCTATTTGCATTTGGAATCTGTGGCTGTCAACTCTCAATATGAGATCCAAAGAGCTGTCACTATCAGTGAAGCAAGCCATCATTAGGCTGAAAAAATAAAACAAACTCATCAGAGAGATAGCAAAAACATTAGGTGTGGCCAAATCAACTGTTTGGAACATCCTTAAAAAGAAAGAACGCACTGGTGAGCTCAGCAACACCAAAAGACCCGGAAGACCACGGAAGGCAACTGTGGTGGATGACCGAAGAATTCTTTCCCTGGTGAAGAAAACACCCTTCACAACAGTTGGCCAGATCAAGAACACTCTCCAGGAGGTAGGTGTATGTGTGTCAAAGTCAACAATCAAGAGAAGACTTCACCAGAGTGAATACAGAGGGTTCACCACAAGACGTAAACCATTGGTGAGCCTCAAAAACAGGAAGGCCAGAAAGGAACTGCTCATGATCCAAAGCATATCACCTTATCAGTGAAGCATGGTGATGGTAGTGTCATGGCGTGGGCATGTATGGCTGCCAATGGAACTGGTTCTCTTGTATTTATTGATGATGTGACTGCTGACAAAAGCAGCAGGATGAATTCTGAAGTGTTTTGGGCAATATTATCTGCTCATATTCAGCAAAATGCTTCAGAACTCATTGGATGCCGCTTTACAGTGTAGATGGACAATGACCCGAAGCATACTGCAAAAGCAACCAAAGAGTTTAAGGGAAAGAAGTGGAATGTTATGCAATGGCCAAGTCAATCACCTGACCTGAATCCGATTGAGCATTTCACTTGCTGAAGACAAAACTGAAGAGAAAATGCCCCAAGAACAAGCAGGAACTGAAGAAAGTTGCAGAAGAGGCCTGGCAGAGCATCACCAGGGATGAAACCCAGGGCCTGGTGATGTCTATGCATCCCAGACGTCAGGCTGTAATTGACTGCAAAGGATTTGCAACCAAGTATTAAAAAGTGAAAGTTTGATGGATGATTGTTAATCTGTCCCATTACTTTTGGTCCCTTAAAAAGTGGGAGGCACATATACAAACTGTTGTAATTCCTACAGCGTTCACCTGATTTGGATGCAAATACCCTCAACTTAAAGCTGAAAGTCTTCAGTTAAAGCACATCTTGTTCGTTTCATTTCAAATCCATAGTGGTGAGTTATAGAGCCAAAACATTAGAATTGTGTCGATGTCCCAATATTTATGGACCTGACTGTACTTTGTGGAGAATTAACATAGGAAATATAGGCAGTATTTATCAAGTTTCAAAATTAGGTAACTTGGTTCCACATGTAAAGGTATTCATAAACACACATATATATATATATATATATATATATATATATATATATATATATATATATATATATGACTATCTGACAGGGCCCCCTCAAGAAAATATTAAACCTATATTTCATTTAAAATACAATAAAATTATTAGCAGACATTAATACAACATAACTCACAGAATTCCTGTTAACACTAAAAGATAAAACTGAGTTAATTACTTCCCGCCCGGCCTATAGCAGAATGACGGCCGGGCGGTGGTTCCATTATCCTGACTGGGCGTCATATGATGTCCTGCACGATAGCAGCTGCCATGCGCCCGTGGGGGTGCACATCGTGGCAATCGGTGGTGCGGTGTGTCAGTCTGACGGAGGCACTTTACCACATGATCAGCCGTGTCCAATCATGGCTGATCATGATGTAAACAGGAAGAGCCATTGATCGGCTTTTCCTCACTCGCATCTGACAGACGCGAGTAGACGAGAGCCAATCGGCGGCTCCCCTGACAGGGGGGGTCTGTGCTGATTGTTTATCAGCGCAGCCCCCCCTTGGATCCCACCCAGGACCACCATCATGCCACCCAGAACCACCAGGATGGCCATCCACACTGGACCACCATGTATGCCCCCCAGACCACCAGGGAAATGCAAATCTGTGCCAAAGCAGTTGCCAATCAATGCCCAGGCAGCTGCCAATCAGTGCCCACTCACAAAGCCTACCACTGCCAGTGCCACCAGGGATGCCTATCAGTGCTGCATATCAGTGCCGCGTATCAGTGCTCATCAGTGCCACGTATCAATGCCCATCAGTGCCCAGCAGTGCTGCCTATCATTGCCACCCATAAGTACCCATCTTTGCAGCCTTTCAGTGCCCAGTGTCACCTTATAGTGCCCACCAGTGCCACCCCTGAGTGCCCATCAGTGGCGCCTATCAATGCCTATCAGTGCTGCATATCAGTGCCACCCATCAGTGCCGCATATCAGTGCCCGTCAGTGCTGCCTTATCAGTGCCCATCAGTGAAGGAGAAAACTTACATATTTACAAAATTTTATAACATGAACAAAAGCAAAACTTTTATTTTTTTCTAAATTTTAGGTATTTTTTATTTGTTTAGCAAAAAATAAAAACCACAGAGGTGATCAAATACCACCAAAAGAATGCTCTATTTGTGGGAACAAAATTATAAAAATTATGTTTGGGTACAATGTAGCATGACCAATTGTAATTTAAACAGCGACAGCGCAGAAAGCTGAAAATTGGCTTGGACAGGAAGGTGTATAAGTGCCTGGTATAAGTGGTTAACAAATAAAAATAATGATGAGATAAAAAATATATACAGGCTCTGGGATCAGAGAGACAGAGGAAGAGAATCAAAGTTAGGCTTCATGCTCACTGGGCTTAAAAAAACTCCAGTTCACTTGGCAGAAAAAAACGTTGATATAGAACGTTTTTTGTACAAAGTTTAGACGAGTTTAGGAGAGTTTTATGTTTTTTCTGCCAGTAAGCTCCAATCTGAAATGCAAACCAGAAGGGTTTTTTTCCTGCCTCTAAACGTTGCGCTAAAAATATGCCTGTAATTGTCCTAATGTGCATGGACACATAGAATAACATTGAGCTGCTTCTACAGGCAGAACACAAAACTCCTGTAGAAGCAAAGTTTTTTAAGCCAGTGTGCATGGAGCCTTACAGAGATAACAAACTCAGGAGCAGAGCTAACATTAGAGCCAGTGCTAAGAGGGGGGCCCGCACAGGGAGGGACGACTGAGGGACGACTGTCTCTTTTTCAGCAGATAGATAGCAGGAAGAGGGGGAGAGACCAACTTTCAGCTGCTGGAGGAAGAGACACACAATTGTCGTCCATCACTAATCCCCCATCCTGTGAGGGCCCCCGTGTGCTCAGGCCCCCTACAAGAGGATCGGTGATACCACCCTATCAGCGGCCCTGTATATATATATATATATATATATATATATATATATATATATATATATATATATATATATATATATATATATATATATATATATATGTTCCAATAGTCAGTACATTTGTGCAATTTAATTTTATAGAGTGATTTGGTGTCTTTTAACCACTTCAACCCGGAAGATTTTACCCCCTTCCTGACCAGAGCACTTTTTGCGATTCGGCACTGCGTCGCTTTAACTGACAATTGCGCGGTCGTGCGAAGTTGCACCCAAACAAAATTGACGTCCTTTTTTCCCCACAAATAGAGCTTTCTTTTGGTGATATTTGATGACCACTGTGGTTTTTATTTTTTGCGCTATAAACAAAAAAAGAGCAACAATTTTGAAAAAAACTCATTATTTTTTACTTTTTTTTTTTTTTTTAATTTTTATTTTAGTTGTCATACATATAGAGAAACAAACAATTTCATTAATCCATCAATCCATTCAAACTCCAATTAACAGCATTACATAAAAAACAATAACTAGTCATTTGAGATATTCCCCATTCTCTCTTTCTCTTCTGTTAGACCTGTTTCTCTTGTATGCCCTGACAACATACTTTACTAAGAAGGAAAACCTCTACATATATGAAGAGGCAAAAGGAGAAAGTAAGAAGCCCCACAAAAAAAAGATAAGAGAAAAAAAGATAGAAAGAGAGAAGAAGAAGAAAAAAAGAAAAAACAACACTGATAGGGGAGAGGAAGTCAGAGTTGGAGGGGAGACGTACCGAGGAAAAGGCAAGTTTACTATACCATCATCCACTGTAGTGAGGTCATCCCCAAGGCCCCACACTCCTCTCTTTTTCAAATACTCTCAGAAGCAAAGAGGGAACTCCCTTCCTCTGAGAATTTAAATGTATTCCATTGGCCCCAAGTTTCTAAATATGTCTCCTTTCAATTTTGAGCCAATATTAACAAATCCTCCATCCTTTTAACCTCTTCAATTCGTGTGACCCATGTAAGAATTGTGGGAGGGTACATATCTCTCCACTGCCACACGATACATGATCTAACCACGTTAATAAGGTGGCGCAAAATTAATTTACTATATGTTTCCCCCGGTATGTTTGAGACATGTAACAAAAATAGGGCTGGATCTTCTGGGAGGTTATACTCAGTAAATTTCTGTGCTATCCGCCGTATCTCCCTCCAGAAGTACTCCTATTTTTGGGCAGGACCAAAGAACGTGGAGTAGAGTCCCTTTTTCCTCCTGACACCTCCAACATTTGTCCGGGATCTCCAGAAAGAATTTATTAAGTAATGAGGGTGTACGGTACCATCTTGTCATTATTTCCAAATTAGTTTCTTGGATTCTTGTGGATATTGAAGATTTCAATGCAAGATTTACTATCTGCCTATGTTGTGCCTGGGTGAACGTTCTGTCTAATATCATTTCCCACTTCCTTATATATGGAGGGACATAATCCTCTTGGGGGGCAACCAGTAGTGCATACATTTGCGAGATTAAGTGAGAGCAAGGCCCCGTCCCCTCACATTGTTCTAAGGGTGTCAATGTTGGTTGAAATCTGTCTGGAGGTGGGAGAGTGTTAAGGAAATGTTGCAACTGGGCTCCACTCCAGAAATCAAGACAGAAATGGTCATTGGATGAGGTTAGTTCAGGTAATGAGGGCCATGTCGCTATTTGTATAAAATGCGAGGCCTGAAAACACTGTGAGTCTGAAAGTTTCCTGAAGGGTCCCTCCTGTAGTCCCGGAGGGAAACGAGGATTCCCTACAATAGGGTATAGGGGGGAGTTGACAGATGATAATAAAGTGGTGGAACATATTCGGGAGCAGATACGCAAGGTAGGGTCCAAGGTTGGGTACTTTTTGAGAGCTGGACTCAGGTTTCCAAAGCACCAAACCGCACAACGCAATGGGACCTCACACTGTGATTGCTCGATTTTTGGCCATATTTTAAAGCTTGCATGCTTACACCAGTCTACTAGTCGCGCCATATGAGCCGCCTGATAATATTTCTGCATATTGGGTACCGCTACCCCCCTATATTGTTTAGGCATTGTCATTAAACGGCGTTGAATTCTGGGCCTTTTATGGGCCCAAATGAATTCAGTTATCATCTTATTAGTCTGTTTAAAGAATTCTGGGGGTATATGAATGGGTAGAGTTTGAAAAAGATAGGAAAATTTAGGCAATACTGCCATTTTTATTATGTTACATCTACCGAACCAAGAGACCACTGCAGTTTTTATTTTTTGCGCTATAAACAAAAAAAGAGTGACAATTTTGAAAAAAAATAATTTTTTTACTTTTTGCTATAATAAGTATCCCCCAAAAATATAAAAAAAACTATTTTTTTCCTCAGCTTAGGCCAATATGTATTCTTCTACATATTTTTGGTATGAATAATAAAAAAATCGCAATAAGCGTATATTGATTGGTTTGCACAAAAGTTATAGCGTCTACAAAATAGGGGATAGTTTTATGGCATTTTTATTTAAATTTTTTTTTTATTAGTAATGGCAGCGATCTGCGATTTTTATCGGGCCTGCGACATTATGGCGGACACATAGGACACTTTTGACACTATTTTGTGACCATTTTCATTTATACAGTGATCAGTGCTATAAAAATGCACTGGTTACTGTGTAAATGAAACTGGCAGAGAAGGGGTTAACCACTAGGGGGCGATGAAGGGGTTAAGTGTGTCCTAGGGAGTGATTCTAACTGTGGGGGGGTGGGCTTCAAGTCACATGACAGCGATCACTGCTCCCGATGACAGCGAGCGTTGATCTCTGTCATGACACAAGCCAGAACGTGGAAATGGCTTGTTTACATAGGCACTCCCCCATTCTGAGGTTCTGTGACACGATTGCTGGGAGACCGGCGGACATCGATTCGCTGTACCGGCGGCGCGCGTGTGCCTGCTACCCCCGCCTCTTGAAGTGGATGTACAGGTACGCCCATTTGCCCACCGCTGCCATTGTGCCGACATATATCGGCGTGCAGCAATCTGCAAGTGGTTAATGATATTTATCATTTTATTTTCATGGATTATATGTATGTCTTTTTTAGATAAATCTTTGTAATAAAATGTATATTTTTTTATATATATACTGTGTGTGTAAAGCCTTTGTAAGGTACTATGAAAGTCAATGATAGCTTCAATCTTATGCCCCTTGTCTACTTAGCCAAATGTGTTTATTTTCTCTAACATCTCCTACGACTATGCCTTAATTCGTTGCATCTCCTTGTTGTGTGACCCACATATTGTATATTACAGATACCAAAAATCTTGTGCTACAGTTTACCAAATATATAATACTGTAAGTGTACCACAAAATCATGACATGAACATCTAGCCCCCCGCCCTGCCCAAACAGCTCCACCATTGTTCCTTTTATATTTAATAAATAAACTAGCTAATATTACATTGCTAGTACTGTGTTCTATTTTCAATATTTCTTTGTAGCTGAAATCACTAAATAAGTTTGGAATATAATGATGTAGTCTATAATATTTCTTATTTTCTTAAAAAGAAACATCACCCTTATCATAAAAATTATTACAAAAGCACCTTTTAGAAATGTTTAGTAATGGCAGTCTACAAGCAGATACTTATAGATAATTGCAGACTTTTTTTATACCTTAGTTCATAAATTAACATTTCCATTTCTCTTTACTTCCTGGAATTGTGGGTCTACCTCCCGGAACATGTGACAGGAACTTCCCAGGATACATCTGTGTTATCAGGTTTACGTCTGAATCACTCAACCTGGAAATGGAAAAACAGTAATTGTAAGTAAAAGCAAAAAATGTTTAGCTAATGAATGGAAGCTAATTTTATGACAGCTGTATGATTTTTAGTCCAATCATTTGGCTGCTATAACCTCTCTTCTTTTTTTTTAAATCAGATTCTTTTTATTGATTTTTAAAAACATAAGAAGAGAAAAAACTCTTCCTTACAACAAAAACAAAAACATACATCAAATTGCATTGCCAAGGACATATTATTATCCAAACATACAATCAATCAGCTTATGTTTCCTGCAATATTATGGTATATATAAGGTTACAATCTATCTATGAAGACAAATCTTTACGTATCTATACCAATTTCAGCTTTATCTCGTATTTTCTATGATTAGTAAGTGTGTCCTTTTAGTACTTTGTACCCCTACCCCGCTCCCGGTCCTTCAACGGACAATCGATCGGTGTAGAGGTACCTCTCCCCCCTAAACAATGGGGGGGGGGGGATAGTATCTGCTTTCTTTCTTTAACTAATATATTATTAAAACCATATAACTCGTCACCGCAGAGTAAGACAACTTCTCATCAAAATTATTTTGTCAGTTTGATCTATATTCTGAGTCCCTATAACATCATATCATTCTGTATCCATTCAATGTAGACAGCCTCCCTCCTCAAACAAGGGGGGTAGGCGTCTGCGTTCTGCCACCTAGTATTTTATTTTGGACCAATTGGAAGGGGGCTAAACCAGGTACCTCCAACCAAGGGTCCCATATACGCAGGGCTGTGTTTTGGCCTAGGCCGACAAGGCCTAGGCCTAGGGCGGCACTTTGCGGGGGGCGGCAAATACGCCCCCCCGCATGAGAGAAAGCCCCCCACCCGTCTGACTGATTCCTGGCTCCCGCTGCCGGGAGCGGGAGCCGGGAATCAGTCAGACGGGTGGGGGGGGCTTTCTCTCATGCGGGGGGGGCGGCGTGTGTCACTCGCGCCCCCCATATGCAACAGGTGACAGGTGGAGCCTTAAGCTCCACCTACCCTCCCCTGCACTGCTTTCCTGCAGTGAATCTTCTCCTCGGCCCAGGGGCTGTGACGTCAGGAGGAGAGAGAGGAGCACGAGGGAAACCCCCAGGACAGCAGGTACAGTGATTTAATAAAGTATATCAGTATTATGGGCACTGGCAGAATTTGATGGGCACAGTGGCAGCGTTCGATGGGCACAGTGGCTGCGTTTGAGGGCACAGTGGCAGCGTTCGATGGGCACAGTGGCTGCGTTTGAGGGCACAGTGGCTGCTTTTGAGGGCACAGTGGCTGCTTTTGAGGGCACAGTGGCTGCTTTTGAGGGCACAGTGGCTGCGTTTGAGGGCACAGTGGCTGCGTTTGAGGGCACAGTGGCTGCGTTTGAGGGCACAGTGGCTGCGTTTGATGGGCACAGTGGCTGCGTTTGATGGGCACAGTGGCTGCGTTTGATGGCACAGTGGCTGCGTTTGATGGCACAGTGGCTGCGTTTGATGGGCACAGTGGCTGCGTTTGATGGGCACAGTGGCTGCGTTTGATGGCACAATGGCTGCGTTTGATGGCACAGTGGCTACATTTGATGGCACAGTGGCTGCGTTTGATGGCACAGTGGCTGCGTTTGATGGGCACAGTGGCTGCGTTTGATGGCACAGTGGCTGCGTTTGATGGCACAGTGGCAACGTTTGATGGCACAGTGGCTGCGTTTGATGGCACAGTGGCTGCGTTTGATGGGGCACAGTGGCTGCGTTTGATGGGGCACAGTGGCTGCAATTGATGGGCACAGTGGCTGCAATTGATGGGCACAGTGGCTGCGTTTGAGGGCACAATGGCTGCATTTGAGGGCACAATGGCTATGTTTGATGGCACAATGGCTACGTTTGATGGGGCACAGTGGCTGCGTTTGATGGGGCACAGTGGCTGCGTTTGATGGGGCACAGTGGCTGCGTTTGATGGGGCACAGTGGCTGCGTTTGATGGGGCACAGTGGCTGCGTTTGATGGGGCACAGTGGCTGCGTTTGATGGGGCACAGTGGCTGCGTTTGATGGGCACAGTGGCTGCGTTTGATGGGCACAGTGGCTGCGTTTGAGGGCACAATGGCTATGTTTGATGGCACAATGGCTACGTTTGATGGGGCACAGTGGCTGCGTTTGATGGGGCACAGTGGCTGCGTTTGATGGGCACAGTGGCTGCGTTTGATGGGCACAGTGGCTGCGTTTGATGGGCACAGTGGCTGCGTTTGAGGGCACAATGGCTATGTTTGATGGCACAATGGCTACGTTTGATGGGGCACAGTGGCTGCGTTTGATGGGGCACAGTGGCTGCGTTTGATGGGGCACAGTGGCTGCGTTTGATGGGGCACAGTGGCTGCGTTTAATGGGCACAGTGGCTGCGTTTAATGGGCACAGTGGCTGCGTTTGATGGGCACAGTGGCTGCATTTGATGGGCACAGTGACTGCATTTGATGGGCACAGTGACTGCATTTGATGGGCACAGTGGCTGCATTTGATGGGCACAGTGACTGCATTTGATAGGCACAGTGACTGCATTTGATGGGCACAGTGGCTGCATTTGATAGCACAGTGGCTGCATTTGATGGGCACAGTGGCTGCATTTGATAGCACAGTGGCTGCGTTTGATAGCACAGTGGCTGCGTTTGAGGGCACAGTGGCTGCGTTTGAGGGCACAGTGGCTGCGTTTGAGGGCACAGTGGCTGCATTTGATGGGCACAGTGGCTGCATTTGATGGGCACAGTGGCTGCGTTTGATGGGCACAGTGACTGCGTTTGATGGGCACAGTGACTGCGTTTGAGGGCACAGTGAGACCCCCCCCCGTGATAGCATTAAAACTCAGCAGCTAAAATCAGCAGCAGCTTTTAATATTAGGACACTTACCTGTCCAGGGATCCAGCGATGTCGACACCTCAGCCGATTTTCAGATTGGCTCTCGGGTTTTGCCACTATCATTCATGGTAAGGGAAACCGACCGGTTCCCTACTGCACATGTGCGAAGCACGTTGCACTTTCTGAATGGCCCAGCGGAGGAAGGAGGAGGGGGGCAAACTTCAGAGGGGACAGCGCAGTCTCCCGGAAGTGGGGAAGGGTACCTGTCAGAAACAGGTACCCGTTCCCCCCTGAAAGGTGCCAAATGAGCCTAAAGAGGAAGGGGTGTTGTTTACAGATGATAGGGTGGGTCTTAAACAGGAAGGGGTGTGGCCTCGGCAGGATGGGGTGGGTCGTATTTAAATTAAGGGGGTGCATGCGTTTAGTCAGGCCTAGGGCAGCACAAATCCTAAATACACCACTGCATATACGTTCAAATTTTGCTGGGCTACCCCTGTGTTGGTATGTCAGCTTTTCCCTCAATAGAGTTTAATTTATGGTATTCACCCATTCTGCATGCGTCGGTGGTGTCACCGAAAGCCATTTCTTAGCTATAAGTTTTCTAGCAATAAACAATATTCTGGTGATGGCTATAAACCTCTCTTCTTAGTTCTCTGATTCAGTTCCCTGGATCCAATATCAAAGCTTGTCAGATCAGAACAGTTCCACCTAGATCTTTTGCATACTTGCCAACTGTCCTGGATTTGCCGGGACAGTCACGCTTTTTAACATGCTGTCCCACCATGGCTCATTCTCAGCCAGTGTCCTGGGATCAGGGCCGGGGGAGGGGACAGAAGTAAATGACACTCCCTACTTCTGATAGAATCTAGAGCAATTAAAAGGAAAAAAAAAAAAACTTTCCCTGGCCCCCATTAGTTCAGCAAGAGGGCTGTAGCAGAAAGGAAACATTTTCTTCACTTTCGGGTGCAGCGGAGTAATCTGCAGAGTTATGCCCTGTACACACCATCGCACATTCCGACAACAAAATCCATGTTTTTTTTCCGACGGATGTTGGCTCAAACTTGTCTTGCATACACACGGTCACACAAATCTTGTCGGAAATTCCGAACGTCAAGAACGCTGTGACGTACAACATGTACGACGAGCTGAGAAATATGAAGTTCAATAGCCAGTGCGGCTCTTCTGCTTGATTCCGAGCACGCGTGGAACTTTGTGCGTCGGAATTGTGTACACACGATCAGAATTTACGACAACGGATTTTGTTGTCGGAAAATTTGAGATCCAGATCTCAAATTTTGTTTGTCATAAATTCCAATGGAAAATGTCCGATGGAGCCTACACACGGTTGGAATTTCCGAAAACTAACTCCCATTGAACATTTTCCGTCGGAAAATCTGACCGTGTGTACGCGGCGTAACTGTTTGGTATTATTAAACTAAAGTTCTGGCCTCTTTTATATTATCAATCCACTGGATTGCTCCAGCGGATTGATATAGAAGAGGCCGGGACTTTGGTTTAATTATCTGGAACTGCTGCAGTGCAGACTACTCCACCGGACGCGAAAATGAAGAAATAGTCCCCTTTCTGCCACTGCTCCTGCTGTTAAACTCACAGCAGGGCAGAAGGCATGGCAGGTTTGCACAGAGGGATAGAGCTGCCCTAGTTTTTAAATTACCAAGTGGGTGATGGGTGCTAGGAAACAAGGCGGGGGGTCCTAACAACCAATCACTCGCTTGTTAACAAGAAGAGTTGGGCAGTTCTCATCCTCTGTGCAGACCTGCCGAGTCTCCCGCACTCTGCTCTGATGTGAGTTTAACAGCTGGAGTGGTAGGGCCAGCGGCAGGCAGGTGAGTATACACCAAAGAGGAGTCCACCCCACTGTGCCTCCTACCCTCTGCCTCGTGTTAATGTAGGACTGTGAAGGAGGGAGAGCTGTAACTGCAATGGGGACGGTGGTTTAATGAGGGAGGGCGGGCTGTGATTGCAAGGGGGGGACTTTGTTTGGGGGGAGCTGTAATGTGAGATTTGTGATTGCAAAGGGGGCTGTGACATGAGGGGGGTTGTGATTTCAAGGGGGGCTGTGATGTAAGGGGGTATATGATTGCAAGAGGGGCTGTGATGTGAGGACGGGGGAACTGTGATGTGAAGGGAGGCTGTGATGTAGGGGGGGTTTGTAATGTGGGGGGCTCTGTTGTGAGGAGGAGGGTTGTGATATCAAAGAGGACTGAGATGTAGGGGGAGAGCTTGTGATTGCAAGGGGACTGTGATGTGGGGGTCTTTTATTACAAGGGGGGCTGTGATGTGAGGGGGGGGGCTGTTATTGCAAGGAGGGCTGTAATGTGATTGGGTATCTGTCATTGCAAGGGGCTGTGATGTGAGAGGGAGTCTGTCATTGCAAGGGGCTGTGATGTGAGAGGGAGTCTGTCATTGCAAGGGGCTGTGATGTGAGGAGGGAGGGATCTATGATTGTAATGTGGCTGTGATGTGAGGAAAGGTGAAGTTGTGATGTGAGGGAGGGGTCTGCGATTGAAAGGGGGGGCAGTGACGTGAGGGAGAGGAGCAGTGATGTTGGGGGGACTGTGAAATCAGGGGGGCTGTGATGTGAGAAAGGGGGGCTGTGGTTGTGAAGGCGACTGTAATGTGAAATGGGAGTTGTGATGTGAAGGAGCTTAATTTTTATGCATGTAGTGTTTTTCCACAGTTTCTTTACTCTGCAGAATAATTGTTTACATAGTTTTTTTGTCTGAACCTTGGGATGCTTACCACCAGAATGTTTTGTTTTTTTGTTTTTTCTTTAGCTATGATAACTACAGCTCTCTTATATACAGTAGGTTAAATTCAAGTATGGCATTGGCATTCTCTGCCAACAATGGCTTGCTAGATGCACAGCAAAATGTGTCCAAGTAAATGTTTTTTTACATGTTGGCAACTATGCTGCTGTAAAAGTTACCTGAACACCCCACAATGAGATTTTGGGGGTCTTGGAGAGTTCTTTTTCGCATTAAAAAGTCAGCTCTTGTGTTGAATTTGTTGGACCAGCCAATCCTGGGCAAATTAGCATCTTTTTTAAAATCTATCCCACTTGTATTTTATTTTCCCTGCAGTGGAATTATTGATTTCAACTCATTTGGTGATGATTTGAAATCCCTTCCCAGGCACACAGGCATCCTTAGAGAGCTCTGTTGATTTTGACATTTTAATACCACACAAGTCAATAGCAAAGGGAACACCAGACCCTAGATGGGCGAGCTTTAAATAAGGCAGGTTCCACCTGCATACTCCCCAAGGAGGTTTTAATCATTGGCACCTAATCTAAAACACCGGATTCTAATTTCATTGTTTTGAAGTGGAGGTAAATGTAGGATGAAGGGATGTATTTACTGTTGCCATATGACAAATCTGTATTTTTTACTTTAGATCATAAAAATGAATACACCTAGTCAATTTTATGTGTCATTTGCTTAAGCATATTACCATTATCTGTATACTATACTATATGTTGGCCTGCTCAGTTATGTGGAAAATGTCAACAATTTACATGGGGAGTACTTAATTCTTCACATAATTGTACAACTTCTTTACATTTTGTTAATGCGAGACCATTCGTATAATTTATATATTTAATTCTGAGTGTGGTAGCTAGCCACTAAGTACTGGAAACAGTGAAGAAGAGAGATTATATCTCAGATATATCCCCAGGCAATCCAAGATCTTGTATTGCTAGACATGTTGTAGATCAGTGTTTCTCAACTCCAGTCCTCAAGGCGCCCCACCAGGTCACGTTTTCAGGATTTCCCTCAGATGGAACAGCTGTGGTAATTACTAAGGCAGTGAAACTGATCAAATCACCTGTGCAAAATAATGGAAAGCCTGAAAACGTGACCTGTTAGGGCGTCTTGAGGACTGGAGTTGAGAAACCCTGTTGTAGATAAACACAGCAAAACACATTATAGCTTTGATCAGAATATGTGATCCCTTGAGTTGGAAATTTTAAAGCTATTGGTTTTACAGAATGGATTCAAATGTGCCCTTAAGGACTGAATGATGCACATTATTGTGCTTATTTTCTTTACAGATTTTTCTCCCTATTGTGTTATATATTTGACCTAACATTTTTAATATTTTGAGGATAAATGTTTGTGTTTTATATTGTTATTGTTTGTTTATTGGGATGTTATTCAGGGTTCTGTAATAGTGATGCCCCATGTTATGGTGGTGTGCCATCCGAGGACATATTTGTTGGCCCTAACTGTGTGCTCCACCTTGGTGGGACCTCTGACGGCTGTGAAACACACAGTTGAAATTATGAGCTTGGTCACATAATGTGGCCTCTCCCCCTGTGTTTTTTTTTTAATCTGAGTCTATTGGAGATGCCTCCAATGCCTCATGCCATACAATGATTCATAAAACTTGTTGCCTTTTTCTCAAGGAGCCTTTTTTGAGTGCATTCTATTTCCAAGATTATATTTGAAGACATCAGTCTCTACCATTATTATTAATTAAAAGAGAAGTACAGCCAAAGCTTGTATGGCTGTACTTCTTCTATGGCTCACAGGAGGGCAGTCCGTTCTGCACTCCTGTGACCTGTTTTTAGCAGAAAGCAGGCTGAAGCCCGCTGTCGGCTGACATCACAGAGCTGGTCCAGGCACGGGAAAGATCGTGACCATACAGTAGGGATCCGCCCACATGCCTGGACTGGCACTAGGCTCAGCCTCTCAGCAAGACACTGAGAGGCTGAGCCGGATGCTCCCCCACAGCCCAGAGCTCCAGTGATTGCAGGGGGGGGGGGCAGAGTAGACAGCTGGTGACTGACAATCTGAGCCCTGAGAACTGAGCGATCGGCGGTGTTTGATCGCACTGTTCTCAGTGTTGGGGCTGGCAGGGGACAGATGCAGCGTTGGACTGATGTTGCATGCATCTAGGCAAGTATTATTCTAAAAAAAAAAACAATCACCATACTTCTCTTTTAATGGGCAATTCCTAGGAATTATTCTATATTTTGGTTTGGGTGTTTATTGCTGTCTGTGCCACTGCTGGAGAGATTCACCCCTCTAATTTTTCCTTTTGATCACTATCACAGATACATAAATTGAAGAGAAAGTCTTAATTTAGGAGTTGTCCCTAACTAGACACAGCAAAATTACACGGACATCATTTTTAGGTTTTAGATTTACATACATGCCCACTCTAATACAACGTAGATCTAGTGGTGACAGTCTCCTGGCAGTGGTGTGTGAATAAAAAAAAAGTGACTGAATATTTTAGCAGGTAAAGCAATTCACAGATATTAATATTTCAACTGTGTGTTTAGGTGTTTGGCTGTAGTTCAATTTTAAAACATTATTTTTTTTTTTTTTTCATGATAAATATTTAGAGCATTTTGAAATACAAATGTAGCTGTGCAGTTGAGAATGAATCCCCCTTATGTCTTCCCAGCGCTTCCAGCCTTTTACACTTCAACACTATCTGAAAGAAAATATTTTTTTAATCCCCATGTTGTAACACGGTTGAGTAAGGGAAAAGGAATTTGCAGGTAAGATGTCATTTCATTGTTTCCTTTACATCCCCATGTCAACACACCGGATATTTTCCACATGATTTTACATGTGAGAGTTCTGAAATGACAGCTTCAAGTGTTTTTCCCCAAATGCTGCTTAGGCTAATCAGACAAGTGAACATTTTCATTTGTCTGGGATTTCTTGGGAGGAGGCATGCTTGTCCGTGTGGCTGTTTTACGAAAGCTGTGTCTGGAACATGCATGTTTTTCTTTTTCACTTTAGTAATGCAATTCATACCAACAGAATGATGGCAAAGGCATCAAAGCCTGCTTGTCAGACACAAAATGGCTGGTATGAGACAGCTAAAATCAATCCTATACTCAACTTATTAGCAACAGTCTAAAAACAAAATACATTTATTTTCATAATTTACCTACTTTTTCTGTTATGCCTGTTGATTATGTAAATCAGAAAGGGTATACCTTCTAGCACATTGCAGCAATCTGAATAAGGAAAGAAATTGGCTGCACGCCAACGTTCTTGAAGTCCATTTATCGAATGTTCCATACTATGACACACACCACGTTTGCAGTAGCTGGAACAGAGGTGGACTAGTTTCGCACAGCTACATTGTGCTTACTCATCACCATGTGTCATTGATTGTATGGAACATTCAATAAATGGACTTCAAGAACGTCGGTGTGCAGCCAATTTCTTTCCATATTCAGTCTTCTATGGCAGGCGAGTCGGGGCTTGCATCCATGTGAGGAGTCTCACACAATTCATTGTGCCTGCAGTTTCTCACCTGGTGCAGCGATTTTCCTTTGCTGTCTATATTGCAGCAATCACCCCTTCCTATCAGAAACAGTGATAGCTGATACTGTGACTGTAGTACATGACTCAATGAGCTCAGATTCATGTAGGTCAGAAGAGAGCACCCACCACAGTCAACCAATCAGCAGCCAGACAATAACTCTCATGTCTGTGAACTGAATTAAAAGGAGACATGTAGGAAAGTTTTGAATTGTATCTGCCAGAAAAATATTGTTACAGCCACACATTCCAATATAAAGCAGGTGTTCTGGACCTAAAAAAAAGTTTAGAGATATTTTTCAAAATTCAGTAGCAGATTTGTCTGACAGCCTGTGATATCGGGGTGTTTAGCTCAATTGGATAGATGCATTTTTGTGCAGTGAGTCCACATCAGACAGGCATTTATAGTTAAGGGCCTGCTAGCCCATGTTTATAAAAGGGAAAAAACAAAACAAAAGTCCATCCAGAAATCCCACGCAGGGGTTTAACTTCATTAAGCACTCATAAATGAAAACATACCAAGCCACCTGGCTCTCTTGTCAGCAATTCCTCTGCTTGCTCTCAACAGATTTGATTCTTTCCAGCCCCCTGGACTCACTGGCTTCCATAGTCTTCCCGACTCTCAAGGCTGGCCAGCCTTTCCCAGTCCCTGGGCAAAGAATCCCCCTTACATGGGCTACAGTCTCCCACAGGGCAGACCACTCTCCAAACACAGGTTTGTCTTCAAACAGCAGCAGCAAGCTGCTCTCACTCCGCCTTCTTTCTCTCACCAGTCCCTCATTATATGGGCTGTGTGCACCTGGAACACACCCTGCTGGCTATCCACAAGACCTGCACACAGGGTTGGAGATCTCGTCCCACCCAAGACTCTGAGGGATCTCCAAACTACACAGCCCCATCTGGAAATAGCAAGAGCCAGAGAAAGCTGCCAGAGCAGTCCTCTCCTTTTCAAACCTATGCTCCGTAGCTCTGCAATCCACAGATATCTCACTATTACAAGCCATAAAATAGAAAGCAAGAAGAAATCTCCCCAACAAGGACACAGATGGTAATGAAGATGTACGTTCTAATGCTTACTTGCTTCAAGTTGGGCTTTAAAGCGGGGTTCCACCCAAATTTTGAACAATATCTGTATGTATTCTCTTCCTTGCCTAGATGCTGACATGCCGTTTAAAAAAAATTAAATCGCCGTAATTACCTTTTATTTTTCTATTCTTCTTTGTACTTCCTGGTTCTCCTCCCGTGGGAGTAGGCGTGTTTCTAGCCTCTCCCAGACTCCTGGGAGCTAGTCTCAGGCTTCCCAGGATGCCACTGAGCATGTGCGGGAACGAGCAGTGAATGCTGGGAGCACAGCATTCACCACATCCAGGAAATAAATGCTTGTGGGCTTCAAATGCCCACAATGAAGATGGAAACCGCCTGCAGAGAATAATATAAGTTATTCTTTCCGACGAAATCTGACACAGGCGGACATATTACACACAATATGTGAGTATGTAATGCTGAGAAGAAAAGTTTGTGAATGAACTAAAAAAAAAAAAAAATGATAGATAGGTGAACCCCCGCTTTAAGGCCTGATTCACACCTATGCATTTTTATTGCTTATTGCATATTGCAGATTTGCACTACAGTCCATTTAACATGGTTTCCTATGGAACACGTTCTGTAGTGAAAATCTGCAAAATGCAAAAAGCACTAAAAATGCATAGGTGTAAATCAAGCCTAACTTAGACTTTAAAACTGCAGCATGGGTAAATGTTAAATCCTAACCTCATGTTTATTTTTAACCTAATTAGTTAATTTGGGCCAAACTGTTTCTCTATGTCAGGAACCATAAGCCAGGCAGAGACAGAAAATGCTGTTAAAATCACACCATTATTGTAATAGCAAAAATAACAACAGTTCTGGTACATAGTTAAAAACAGAAGTAGGGTTTGGAAGCCAAAGCGGGTAATCAGATGAGCCAGGATCAGGGAACCAGAAATCAGCGTTGTCAGGAGCCAAAAATCAGGAGCAGGAATCAGAAGAGAAGTCAGCCAGGCCAAGTCATATACTAGGAAAGAATTGGTATAACCACAGGGAGGTACTGTGGATACAGAATGGATGAAAATATGCCACGTCCTATCTAGCTTGAGATATTGCTTGGGAAAACTACAATGGACTTTGTAGGCACTGAGATACACATAGCTAAAAATGAAATATCGTTAATACAAAAAAGTTTTTAAAAAAAATTAGAGAAACACATTTCTTAAAAGAAATCACAATATGAGTATTGCCTAATTGACAAAAGTCACACCACCAATTACACTAGAACTATATTCTGTATGACCATAAAGGATATAGTTTTGGTGTACTTTTGTGATTTCTTTTAACCACTTGCCGACCAGCCTCCGCAGGTATACTGCGGCAGGGCTGGTCTATTGCACGAATCGCCGTATCGGTACGGAGCTTTGTGTAATAGATACAGTGGGCGCATGCACCGGAGCCGATGCGTGTGGCCGGCGGCCGCGATGTCCGCCGGCCACCAGTGATCGCTTAACAGAGAGGTAGAATGGGGATCTGCCAGTGTAAACAAAGCAGATCCCCATCCTGTCAGGGGAATACAGTTTGATCGTCTGTTCCTAGTGATTAGGAACAGCAATCTCTCTGTACTCCTAGTCAGTCTAGTGCCCCCACAGTTAGAAACTCCTCCCTAGGACACACTTAACCCCTTGGTTGCCCCCTAGTGTTAACCCCTTCCCTGCCAGTGTCATTTATACAGTAATAAGTTAATTTTTATAGCACGGATTGCTGTATAAATGTAACTGGTCAAAAAAAGTGTCAAAAGTGTCCGATCTGTCCACCGCAATGTCGCAGTCCTGCTAAAAATTGCTGATCACCGCCATTACTAGTAAAACAATAAATAATGATAAAAATGCCATAAATATATCCCATACTATAACTTTTGCACGCAAACCAATAAATATACGCTTATTGCGATTTTTTTTACCAAAAAACATGCAGAATACATATTGGCCTAAACTGATGAAGAAATTTTTTTTTTTACTTTTTTTGGGGATATTTATTATAGCAAAAACCGCAGAGGTGATCAAATACCACCAAAAGAAAGCTCTATTTGTGGGGGAAAAAAAGCAACGCAGTTCCATATCACAAAAATGGCCTGGTCAAGAAGTGGGTAGATCCTTCTGAGGGTGAAGTGGTTAAATAGCCAAATGGGCTGGCTGTAGGCTGCATTACTGAGGCAGGTAATGGTATCCAGGTGAGTCACTGTGGAAAAAATAAATGGCTGGTAATTAACCGACAGCTGGGCAGCCTCTGTGCACTGAAAGAAAATGCTGCTAGTAAAAAGCAGGAGCCCACCCCTGATAGTCTATTAATAGATGGGGCTGCTGCCAGTGCTGAATAAACTGTCAGCTACATACAGTATGCAGCACTGTGTTCCAACAGGGAAATAGGGGATTCTTGTGTGTTGCTAGAACAAAATTGAGACAGGCTGAGAGCTGCTCACCCATCCACAGGAAGATTGTATTTTATTAGTAAATACAAGGATTCATCTGATTACTTGATTTTGTTCTGGCAGCAGAGAGGAAGTTACCGTACCACACAGTGCTGAAAGCTACATGCAGCCTATACCGCGCAAAGAACAGGCACATCTATTAGTAATGAAAGTTGTTAATTTGGGCCAGCTTCGCCCAGACAAACTATTTAAATTAAAATTAAAACCTGGAGTTAGTCTTTAAAATGTATTGAATACACACCATAAAGAAATAATGGACCATCATTGACCAGAGATCTGGCTGCCTAGACTCACCCATCCTAACCCCAATCCTCATCAGAGCTGAGCCCCCAACAGAGTCAAATGCCTCACTGCAGGACAATTGAGGGCACTGCTTTCTCTTCTGCTAACCAAGCAAGACAGTCATGAGGCTACATCTATTGTGAGTAACCTCTCTAGGGATATTCAGAACCTAGCAGAGCATGTAGAGTCTGTGGAAAGGAGGGTTACCACAGTGGAGTCCACTAGTGCTGATCTAGTGTCCAGGGTAACTGCCTTAGAATCTGCACATACAGTGTCCACTCGCCAACTCATCAATATGCAATTGCGAATAGATGATAGCGAGAATTGCAATTGCCGCAATAATATCTGCCTGAGCGACATTCTTGAGGCAACAGGCAGCAACCTCAAAACCTCTGTGACAGCCTTGTTTCCAGCTGGTGGTTGCTGCAGCACCCAACATCTTAGAGCCTCTTACAGGAACACGTTTGATGGGAATACAGATGGCTATCAATCCCCTACAGCAGGCCCTAACAGGCCAGGTTTTATGTATTACCTTGGGGAGATGCAGACTAGAATACTGCAATCACTGAGCAGCAAATGATATCACCTGTGATGTATTTCAGTTATCTTGCAGACCTGGCCTGTTGGTGGGCCCTGAGGACAGGGTTGATGATCACTGCCCTATAGGATACTCACTTTACTTTGTTCATTTAACTCACCCCCAACAACTTGCTTATATCATTTTAGTTACTGTTATATTCATCCTTATACCTTATTGGTGGCGCCTGGCTGGTTCTATTCCTGGTCTGGGAGAGCTGCATGGTGCTGCTGTTTGTTTATTTTTTGTTTCCTACTTCTCTATTGAATTATTCAGCTAATGTTTTTCACACACTATATTTGTGTGTGACTCTGCATAACTCTTGTTGCATTATACAGGGCTGTTTTGTACCTTTAAGATCCACTTGTAGGATTTCACATCTTTCTTGGTTACTGTCTGAAACTGTAATGTGACTCTCTAAGGAAAAAAAAAAAAAAAAAAAAACTTTAGTGGGCATAGCCAGCTGTAAATCTGTCCCTTTCATCCACCTCTGTGAAAACTACAAGCAGCATTTTTTAAAAGCAATATTTGTTCTGCTCAACTGTATTTCGCTATGAAGAGTAATCTGTCTACAGATATTTGGAATACAGAAATATTCTTTCTTCAACAGTATATGCCTTTGTTTCACTGTACTGCACCAGAAATGTATTTACATCTAGCTGTAGTGATTGCTTCAGTCACAAAATGTGTAATGTTTGTTATCAAACTTTTTGGTGTATTTACATTTAGCCCTCGTTCACATTGAAACGATTTGTCATGTGATTTGACAGGTTAAATCACATAACAAGTGACAGCCTTTTGCCGGCACACCGATTTGCAAAAGTAGTTTCTGCACTACTTTAGCCAATTTTGGATGCAACTTCAATAGACATCTGTGCATGAAGCCACACAGATGTCTTTGAAAATCGTGCGATTTCAGATGAAGTTGCACAATTTTAAAGCCGTGTTCAGTGTGAACGAGAAGTTAAAAGGCAAGGGATATAGATGGGGGAAATAAAAGCTTGGGGGGATGTTTAAAAATTGAGTTTTGCTATAAGTGGATACCAATGAGGAAGGTATGCTAGCAGTAAATATGGAAAGGAAATGTTTGCTAGGAAAGATTATAGACAAGAGAAGTTTCCTAAAAGAGTACAATGCAGAAAGATATTTGGTAGAAAACAGGGAACAGGGAAATTCCTAGAGGAAGATGATGTAGACGGAGGTTTGGTAGAAAGGAGTATGGAAGAGGGAGATTCCTAGAAGAAAGTAATGTGGAAGGAGGTCTGGATGATGGAGATTGCTAGAAGATGGTAATGTAGAAGGAGGTTTGGTAGAAAGGACTGTGAAAGAGGGAGATTACTTGAAGGGGGTAATGTATGAGGACGTTTGGTAGAAAAGTGTGGAAGTGGTAGAGATTCTTAAAGGGGGTAATGTAGCTAGCAATCCAAGGAGGAAATCAGGAGGCTCCAGATGAAGTAAGTGTGAATTATTATACCAATTATACCAAGTAGGTGATAATGATCATCAATTTCATAAGTAGGTTGAAAAAGTCATTAACTGAGATAGAAACAGATGTGTAAGATGCTTTTAAACTGGGTGAGGAACAGCCAAACTCTGCTACTAAGGAGATATTATGGAAGAGTGTCATGTCACAGGTCATACACCATGGCAAGACTGAGCGCAGCAACAAGCCAAAAGTTAGTTATATTGCATCAGCAAGGTCTCTCCCAGGCAAAGATTTTAAAGCAGACCGGGGTTTCAAGATGTGCTGTTCAAGCTCTTTTGAAGAAGAACTAAGAAATGGGCAACATTAAGTCCGTAGACGCAGTGGTCAACCAAGGAAACTTAAAGTGATATTAAAAGTTGGATTTTCTTTTAACTAAAATAACAAAGATGTCATACTTGCCTGCTCTGTGCAATGGTTTTGAACAGAGTAGCCCTGATCCTTCTCTTCTCGGATCCCCCACTGGTGCTCCTGGCTCCTCCTCCAGGGTGTATGTTCAGTGTTGAGCTAGCATTGTGAGTGTTTCAAGAGCTGGCATGTAATATTTGCTGTATTTGAATTATGGTGAAATTTGGTGTGACCTGGACTTCCGAATGAAAAATGAATGAGAACTATAGCTACAGGAGAAAATATAAAGGATTCCTGGCAAATTGATCATTATTGTTTTATTAAAAGGCCCCACAGTATTTGAGAAATGGATAAACAGAATTTGGGGCACATTACAGAGAGGTGATAGGAATATATTCCTGGGCTTGCTGAAAAGATAATTCAGGCACCTAAAATTTGCTACAGTAAAGGGAGAACAGCTGTCTGCTGTGTGCCAGAAACTATGTGATTTATTTGTGTTCCGAGCATACATTTAATTAAAATCTACAGAAAGAGTGATGATCCACACAAAGGTAATTATTACCAAAGTCTCTCACATTTACAGGATATGTATCTCCAGTATGTTATGTCAGAGAAGGAGAAGGATGAATTGAAAGAATGAATATAAAAAAAAAATATACAGTATATAAAATTAAAGTTTAAAACAGACAAAGTGTAGTAAATAGAATTATACAAGCAAACATTTTTGGAGTAAAACAGAGAGCCATTGCTGACCTGCTTTTGAGGATGTGAATTTCCTGGCTGTTACACTGACTCTTTATCCACATACTTGTTCTGAGCTAGCAACTCAAAGCATTGAAAGAAGAGGGTCAGCATGTCTACAAAAGAAAAAGCATTTGCAGAATGAAATATGGTAATGACAGTCTTCATGTATCTCTCAGAAAGATTTCCTTTAAAGAGACATGTTGTCATCTTGCTACCAAAAGCTGTTGGTGGGTGGATGATACATATACACAGTCAATTTTCCCTGAATGGGCAAGGTAACAGTATCTCTCTAATGCTGGCCATACACTAGACAAAAAATTGTCCTGTCAAGTTCAGTTTAAACATCAAATCGGTTGTTTAGAGCAAACGACTGTACTATCATGCAGGTTCAAAATTTTGACCAATAGATCGTTCTAATGCCATATGTGACGATTTAATTTTCGAGAAATTCGTTTTGGGAAGTGATGCAATAGATGATCCTTCACACCTTTACATTTCCTGTGGAGCTGGTCGAGTTTGTGGTAGCAGGGAATATTTTATTGCGCTTGTTTTTACAGTGAATCATCATTTATTCACTATGGTATGTGTAGACTAAACACAAAAAAACATTGCTATTGCAATACTGGGAGTGATGGCCATAAAAGAAGTGGAGAAATAGCAAAATAAAAGGAGAAGAATATGGAGCAAGTATTGGCTGAAGAGCAGAGAGACTTTTTTCACACATGAAATTACTGAAGGAATTGAAGGACAATAATCCTGATGGCTTTAGGAACTACCTACATATGCCAGATGATTGCTTTCAACAGCTATTAAGATTGGTGTCACCCTTAATTACCAAACAAGATACAGTTTTGAGATGCTTCATATAGTTTGGAGGACCTAAAGTTCAACACAGGAATATCTGCACAGTCATTGGGACGCATAATTTCTGAAACCTGTGAAACTATCAACATCATGTGAATGAAAAAAAGTGAATACTTGAAGGTACATTTTTCAAAATGTTTTTTATTGTAATAAAACTAATCATACAGAACAATAGTGGTTTAGGCCCCACCACAGCCTCACAACAGTATATTGAGAGATAATTAACATCTTACCTCCTTATCTACAAAGGAAGGATCTTTTGATCAAACTTTAGCAGAATCATTTTTTTCACAAATCAAACTTCCTACTATTCCTTTAGCCCAACGCGATTGTCTTGAAAGCCCCATTACAGCTATTGAAATTAAATTAGCAATTAACTATCTTAAACCAAATAAATGTCCAGGCCCAGATGGCTTCTCTGCCGTATACTATAAGAAATTTCTATAAGAAATTCTCTCATATCCTTGCTCCAATGTTAACAGACGCATTTAATTATCTCCTTAACGATCAATCCTTTTGCCCCAAAACATTAATGACTATAATTTCAATGATCCCCAAACCTCAGTCAGACGATACATCTTGTTCTAACTATAGACCCATATCATTACTCAACCTTGACATTCAGTTACTAGTGAAAGTCTTAGCAACCCGCTTAAATAGTGTAATAGGTTCTTTAATAAATAAAGACCAGGTCAGCTTTATCCCACAATCGGTAGATAATGTACGCAGCTAAACCATGACAAATACCCATCTGTCTCTTATCTTTATATATCAAAAAAGCATTTGATACAGTTTTGTGGCATTACCTACATTTTGTCCTGCAGCGTTGGAGATTTGGTCCTCATTTTCTTAGCTGGGTCTCCTCATTATACAAAAATCCCAAAGCTTATGTTAAATATGCTGGATATAAATCAAACCTATTTGACATCTGTAGGGGTACGTGTCAGGGATGTCCACTTTCCCCACTCTTATTTGCCCTACTTATTGAACCCCTTGCTCAATCAATCCGTACTGACCCCTCTATTAAAGGTCTAAATTTAGTTGGTCCCCAACATAAACTTTGCCTATTTGCTGATGATATCTTAATCTTTATGTCATCCCCTCATATTTCTGTTCCTAATCTTATAAGTAAACTTGATCACTTTGCCCACGTATCTGGTGTAATTATTAACTCTCAAAAATCTATAGCATTAAATATAACTGTACCTCCTCAAATTTTGCAAGTCCAAACATCCCTCCCTTTCTCATGGTCCACTTCACACTTTCTTTACCTAGGGATAACTCTCACACCCAATCTTTCTGACATTTTCACTGACAATTATCCTCCAATTTTGCGTCAAATATCCAATCTTCTGACACAATGGTCCTCTCTACCATTATCTTGGATAGCTAAAATTAACGTAATAAAAGATGGCTATACTGCCCAAAATTCTTTATCTTTTTTGAGTTTTACCTATCCCTGTTCCAGCATACTTTCTCAGTATAAGGCATTAACTTTCGTTTGGGGCTCCTTGAAACCCCGTCTGCCCAAACACACTCTTTACCTTCCAAAGCCAAAAGGGGACTAGGGTTTCCTAATATTACCACCAATTACCATGCAGCTCAATTAGCCCATATCCCTAAATATCACGCAAAATGTGAAATTCCACTTTGGGTTGTGCTGGAATCAATAGATTGCGACCCACTTTCAATAACCAACCTTGTATGGTCTAATTCCTCCAACCGTAAAAAACTCAATAATCCTATAACTAAACATACACTAGCCATTTGGGATAAATTTAAATTAGTAAATGGACTACAATCTCCCCATATACCTCTTTTATCATTTCTTAAAAATCCACTTTTCTATCCTGCTTGGTCTTCTCCTAAATCTTTTAAAGCATGAACCTCCACTAATTTAACTCAACTCTGTGAACTAGCATCCTCTACTTCATTAAAAATTTTCCATGACTTATGTGAAAGTCACAAACTTCCTTATTCAGAGCTCTTTCGATAGCTTCAGAATAAAACATTTTTAATGCCCTATATACAAGGAAGAATTCATCTAGATAAATTAACGTGCTTTGAAAATATATGTAAACGTGACCCACACACCAATGCTGTGTACACACGATCGGATTTTCCGACAACAAATGTTCGATGGGAGCTTGTTGTCGGATATTCCGACCGTGTGTAGGCTCCATAGGACATTTTCCAGAAGAATTTCCGACAGATCTCAAATTTTCCGACAACAAAATCCGTTCTCGTAAATTCTGATCGTATGTACAATTCCGACGCACAAAGTTCCACGCATGCTCTGAATCAATTACGAGATGGAAGCGCTCGGTCTGGTAAAACTAGCATTCGTAATGGAGATAGCACGTTCGACGCGCTGCAAATTTTGAAATCTTTTAATGCAGCGCATTCTCTTCTTCTTTATAATGCTAGAATAATGAAGTTGTTTTGCTAATGATATTCACACAGAGTTCTGAAAAAATGATTTCTTTATTATTTCTCGTGATCTCCTGAATAATATTAGTTATTTTTTTCGTCAGATCTCCATAATAATGTTTTGTATTTATTTTTATAGGTTTTTTTTATCAAGATCTCCTGTTTTATTTATTTTTTCTAGTGATCTCCATAATATTATTTTTTGTTTTGTGTGTCAAGTTACCACAATACCATTATTATCTTGTATTTTTTAACCTCAAGGAGGTTGGTTGGTGTCCCTTGTTAATTTGACATTGTATTTTTGAAATGTACCTGCCTACTCACAAACTGTCCTTTTTGTAAAAGTAAAACACATAGGCAAGTATTTAAAAAAAAAAATAGCCATTACTTATGGGTCATAACAAAATAAAGAGGAAGGCAACGCTGGATAAACTGGTAAAATTTGCGAAGCTTTGTACCCCAGGGCACACATCAAAATTATTTTACAGGCAAAATTGGTGGCTTGAGGAGTCCATATAATAGTGAGCACAATCCGGTCCAGGAGTCCAAGAGATCAGAAACAGCAGCGGATGACATATATGTCCCCAGACTGTGGTCATACCACAGCCTGCATCTTTTGCCAGACCAGACTGAACCCAGGCCATTACACTCTTGTCTTCCTTAGATGCTTCCTTCCAGGATGTGGCTCTGGTGTTGGAGTTGTGGCAGGGGGTGGATTTTGAGCTCATGACTGTTGCAAATTGAATGTTAACAAATAGAAGACTATCATTCTGAGCCCAGCATTTTTCATTCTTGTCCCAATCATTTGTAGCCACTACTGTCTATTGATATGTAAACCACTTTGTTAAATCAGCAATTAGTGATCAATAATAACATCTAGTTAACATCATTAATTTTACGACAAGAAATATGTTGAACAATGCTCTACCTGACTCAAGCTGGGCTCCTCCACATCTTCCTGGGTGGCCCAGGTTGGACTTCAGAAGCCTCAGCTGAGGCAGAACGAAGCTTTGAAGGAAGAGTGGAGAGTGCTGGCCTGGGTTCACTCTGGTCTGACAGAAAATGCAGTCTGTCCTAGTACCACAGCCTGGGTACATAAACATCATCTGCTGCTCTTGATCTCTGGGAATGCTGGACCTTCTTTTGCTCCCTAAGATAAGTACTCCTCATGCCACCAATTTTGGCTTTCAAATAGGTGATGTCTGCAGCCGGGATCATTGACTTCACAAATTCAAGCAGTTTCTCCAGCGCTGCCTTTTTTTTTCTTAGCCTATTAAAAAATGGGTGGTTCACCTGCCACAGACAGGGCAGATCTCTGAACATGTCAATGAATATTGCTAGAAATTCCCTATCATTGAATATCCCATTTTCTCTGCAAGACACAACACAAGACAAGCCCTAATGTCAGGCTAAACTCTTCTAATCGTGTCCCAATATAGGCCTCAATCTCGAAGCAGTATAGGCCACTGATGCACCAAGTTCAAATTGTACCTTCGTTATTACGTTCGATGCTTCCGCTACTCCTTCCTCCGCTCACAGATCGTACGTACGATGCACGCGTTATTCTTTATATACACTGCGCATGCGTGAAACTCCGCCCACCCCTGACGTTCTTTCTAGTCTATTCCCCTCCCCTTGTCTTTCAGAGCAGTGGGAGAGCACGTCAGAGAAAGAGCAAGTGCATGCAGACAGCAGCAGCAACTACAAAAGGCCGGAGCCACGAAAGTCCCGATCCCGGAGGAGATTTAAGGCCTCAAATATGTCCTTTATAGAGATGGTGGACATCTTTAAGAGGGCTGACTATGATGGAAAGCATGGACCTTACCCAAACCCAAATGTGAGAAAGGCCAAGACCTGCTCGTCAACGTACTCAATCCCATGAGTAAGTCCTTGTGATGAAACATGTTGGAGGCGTGGCTGTACGGCAATCAACATCATTGAGGCAGGACGTTGCTTGACACACCAGCAAGTTGACGAGCAGGTTTAGATCCAGGACCAAGGGAGGGGTGAGATTCAACCTTATGCCTGCACACCTTGGGTCTGCCGTGGCCATTTTATCTGCTGCTCTGGAGGCTTTGAAAGGCTTACCTTAGTCACTTTTTCTATCTGTTAACTTGTACCATGTGAGTTTAAATCTTGAAGGCTGTTTAGTGTTTTCATTAAAGCTTTGTTTACGGTATTACACTATTGGTACACTTTTTTATTTACATGTGGAGATTACATGAGACGCACGGCTTGCTCTAAAACCCTATCCATGTGGTTTAAATGCGCTTTAGCCTAGCATGAGAATGTAGGCACTGGAATTCGGTGAGTGCGTTTCTTTAGGGGAGTGGAATCACAGACACATTGGTGTGGTGAATGGATTAAGAGATCTTCACATCGACCATAGATCCTCTTCAATATTTTATGGACTTTATTTTTTATATTTTGGAAAAAAAATTTTTTTTTTGTTCTTTTGTAGCTTCACTAGCTACATCATATCATTTCACTTGTCACAGGGTGTTTAGTGCTATTTATCAATTTAGTGCTTTAG
Source organism: Aquarana catesbeiana (assembly GCF_042186555.1). Lineage (NCBI taxonomy): Eukaryota > Metazoa > Chordata > Amphibia > Anura > Ranidae > Aquarana > Aquarana catesbeiana. The sequence continues at coordinate 103,842,984 of NC_133324.1, read as the reverse complement.
CACTTATTATATTTTAACACGTCAGTTATATTCTCATTCATAAATTGTGAGTCACATGTCCCTTTAGGGGATTTAATACTCCTTGTGCACAAACATTTAGCGCCGCTATTTTGACTTTGTGTCATTATCCCAGATTGACCAGTAGTTAAAATTCAGCTTTTATATTTTATCCTTTTAAGTGGCAGCTTCCACATACTCTGTATCTATCCAGAGGCGCAGTGGCGGTATTTTGAGTAGTGGAACCTTTTTCTCAATTATACTCACAGGATTACATTTGTAACTAGAATGAAATGCAAACTTGATTAAGTGTAAGGAGAGGACACTCAGCAGCTGTTTACATATCTGGACGCAGGAGCACTAGTGTGGGACACCAGAACACCCTTTTTAGGGTGTCTCACACAGGTGCTCCAGTGGATACTAGGGGTGTCTCCATGTGTGAAAATTGTACAAAAAAGGTAAGTATTCCAGCTTTATAAAGGGAAAAAATTAATGTCTTCAGCTTGGAACTCTGCCAAAAAGGACAATTGTACGACACTTACAAACATTGATTTGTATTACTATTTCTCGCCTCAAATATTTGTGTGCTAAGTATACCTTTTTTTATTCACATAGGGGAAAAAAGACTTGGGACATCTGAGGACACCAGGGACCCCCCACCTTCTAAAGAAATGGAAATCCCCACACCACAACCAGAAGATGTGGAGGAAGGAGAGGTTTATGAAGTGGGCAAAATAGTGACCACAACAGGTGTGTCTGAGACCACAGCTTCAGGTAATAGATGTATGCCTGCATATTTATAATACATGGTGTTTTTTTATTTTAGGTGATGTGGATGTTGTGGAAGAAGAATCTCATTTCACAAGTGCAAGTCCTCACGTCCTCATCGGGGAGATCATGGTGTGCAATCGTGATTTACAGAAGATCAAGGAAGACATCAATGATGTGGAAAAAAGACTCAAAAACATCATTGATGTTTTAGGCAGAATCTAAAACACCCCAAAATTCTTCTAGTTTGTTTGTATTTTTATTATTTCCTCACATTTTAAATATTTTTTAGAAAGCCAAATTTTGAAGATGCACACAGTGTGTCAACATGTGCTATCTGCCATCACGGGATATCAAGGTACGCGTTTTGGGGGTGCAACCCCTTCCTCGCAACTAAAGTAGATGAGAGGAAGGGGTTGCACCCACGAAACACGTCCATTGAATCCCCATGATGGGAGCTAGCACATGTTGACATTAGGCATGGGATCAGGAGGGAAATCCCCATTTTGACTCTCAATTTGTGTGGATCTTTAAAATTTGGCTTTCACAGGGGTGACATCACCCCTTCTGATGAAGGCAATATCAACACAGTTTGGACATACTAATGTCTGATATTGCCTTCACTTTGTCAAAGTTGAAATTTGTAAGTTCCTGAGTTGTGTATTGTGTTATGGTTTTAAACATGCCTGTTTTAATGCAAAAACGGCTATTTGTACTGTCAAAAACAAAAATGTTATTACTAAAATATGTTGGTTTGTTCAAAAACCCTTTTCTAACGCACATGTGAACGTGCACAGGGTAAAAAGTTTTCTACTCAACACTGCGTGGCTTCTTCTTTCAATGCTCAATATCATTTTTGGACTAAGTTGGTGTTTACACTGAAATGGGGGTTATTTACTAAAGGCAAATCCACTTTGCACTACAAGTGCACTTTCAGTGCAGTTTCAAGTGCAGTTTCAAGTGCACTTTTGCAGTGCACTTGGAGTGCAAAGTGGATTTTCCTTTAGTAAATAACTCCCACAGGGCTTTATAATTTGTCACAATCATGCCATTTTCGTGACTCACCAAATTTCATTCATGGTGCTGAAAATGATGTATATTTTTATCAGTAATGCATTACATACATTAACAACAAAAACAAGGTGTGTGTGTAGCAGACCCACAACATAATAATAGTTCTCTGAAGAAGAGATTGTCACCTCATGTTTCAAATAAATTACGTTTGCCCTATTGAAGAAAATGACTAAAAAAAAAGCCCTTTGGATAACCTAGGAGACAACTAAAAGAAACACAAGCAGAAAATCAAAGGAAATATTATTTCAGTTTAACTAAAGAAAATTATTTTTAAAATGTTTAGTAAACATTTTCTGGCATATCAATGGCCCCCCTACCCGCAAAGTACTCCATATATTCTATACGGACCTCACGTGCGCTTTGGGAGAGCAAGCACTGAAAACCAGATACGAACCCATAAGCATAAACTGAAGAGCAGTAACGATCTGAAAAGCACGAGGCTGAAAATCGCAAATCATCTCCCATCACACTTCTACTAATACGAGATAAACATGAGATTAGCAGAAGGAGCCCAAAGGGTGGCGCACTGGCTATTGAACTTCCCTTTTATAGTGCCGTTGTACGTCACCGCGTTTTTGACGTTCGGAAGTTCCGACAACATTTGTGTGACCGTGTGTATGCAAGACAAGTTTGAGCCAACATCCGTTGGAAAAAAAACATGGATTTTGTTGTTGGAATGTGCGATCGTGTGTACGTGACATAAAGTACTTATTTCAACTCTTTACACTCATCTTATTACTAAACCCAACTCAGACCCACCATCATATGTGGCTAAGTGGGAGATGGATATTGGGTTTTCGTTGGAAGCAGCCAATTGGGATAAGATTTGGATCACAACTAAGTCATCCTCACAAAATATAGCTGCCTTAGAGACAAATTAACTAAAGAAAATTATTTTTAAAATGTTTATTAAACATTTTCTGGCATATCAATGGCCCCCCTACCCGCAAAGTACTCCATATATTTTATACGGACCTCATGTGCGCTTTGGGAGAGCAAGCACTGAAAACCAGATACAAACCCATAAGCACAAACTGAAGAGCAGTAACGATCTGAAAAGCACAAGGCTGAAAATCGCAAATCGTCGCCCACCACACTTCTACTAATATGAGATAGATTAGCAGAAGGAGCCCAAGGGGTGGCGCACTGGTTATTGAACTTCCCTTTTATAGTGCTGTTGTACGTCACCGCGTTCTTGACGTTCGGAAGTTCCGACAACATTTGTGTGACCGTGTGTATGCAAGACAACTTTGAGCCAACATCTGTCGGAAAAAAAGCATGGATTTTGTTGTCGGAATGTGCGATCGTGTGTACGTGACATAAAGGACTTATTTCAACTCTTTACACTCATCTTATTACTAAACCCAACTCAGACCCACCATCATATGTGGCTAAGTGGGAGATGGATATTGGGTTTTCGTTGGAAGCAATCAATTGGGATAAGATTTGGATCACAACTAAGTCATCCTCACAAAACATAGCTGCCTTAGAGACAAATTACAAAGTACTCACACGGTGGTACTTGGTCCCTGTCAGAATTGCAAAATATGCTCCAAATTATTCCCCATCTTGTTTTCGTGGCTGTGGTGATCTTGGTTCACATCTTCATACTTGGTGGGATTGCCTGGTAGCAAAAAAATTCTGAAGAAATGTATTTCTTATGATTTCAACACTGTTTGAAATCCCTATTAATCCTGATCCTACAATAGCACTTTTAAACTTAAAACTGGCCACTCCCTCCTACCGCCAATTCAAAGTCCTATTACAGATCGCTACAGCCGCGAAACAAACAATTGCCAAAGTTTGGAAATCCCTGTCCTTAATAATTGCTGAAACTAAAAATAGAGTCAATAAGGCAATGATCCATGCCAAAACAGAGGCTTATTATAACTCAAGATAAAATATCCAACTTTTAGAATATATAGAATCCCTGGGTGACTCGCTTTTTGCCTTCCAATTTTGATGCTTCCCTATTAAGACCTTGGTAATCTCGAGTTATACTTCCATTCTCTGCATTCATGGTGTTTACTACCATGTACTACCCCGGGGACCCCTACTACCTCTTATCTCTTTCTTCCCTATCTATTTTTTCTCCTACCTAAGAATACTTTTATCTTCTTTCTCTCTTCTACTTTTTCCCCCTATTCTCTCTTTCCTCTTTCAATTTACTCTTTATATAGTTATGGCTATCATCCCAATTGTACATAGTTACAATATGTAGTATAAGATTTTAGATTCTAAAATTAATTATTTCTATTTTTTTTATTTAACCACTTGACCACCGGGCACTTAAACCCCCTTAATAACTAGACCAATTTTCAGCTTTCAGTGCTCTCACATTTTGAATGACAATTGCTCAGTCATGCAACACTGTATCTATATGAAATTTTTGTCCTTTTTTTCACACAAATAGAGCTTTCTTTTGGTGGTATTTAATCACTGCTGGGTTCTTTATTTTTTGCGCTATAAAAGAAAAAAGACAGAAAAATCTGTAAAAAAATGCATTTTTCTTCATTTCTGTTATAAAATTTTGCAAATTAGTAATTTTTCTTCATATATTTTGGCCAAAATTTATACCGCTACATATCTTTGGTAAAAATAACCCAAATTGGTGGATATTATTTGGTCTTTGTGAAAGTTAGAGAGTCCAAAAGCTATGGTGCCAATATCTGAAAATTGATCACACCTGAATTACTGACAGCCTATCTCATTTCTTGAGACCCTAACATGCCAGAAAAGTACAAATACCCCCCAAATGACCCCTTTTTGGAAAGAAGACATTCCAAGGTATTTAGAAAGATGCATGGTGAGTTTTTTGAAGTTGTCATTTTTTCCCACAATTCTTTGCAAAATCAAGTTTTTTTTTACTTTTTTTTTTTTCACAAAATTGTCATATTAGCAGGTTATTTCTCACACACCGCATATGCATACCACAAATTACACCCCAAAACACATTCTGCTATTACTCCCGAGTATGGCGATACCACGTGTGAGACTTTTACACAGCGTGGCCACATACAGAGGCCCAACATGCAGGGGAGCACCTTCAGGCGTTCTGGAGTGCCCAGGCCAATTCTGACATTTCTTTCCTACATGTAAAAATCATCATTTATTAGCTAGAAAATTACATAGAACCCCAAAACATTATATATGTTTTTTTAGCAAAGACCCTAGAGAATACAATGGTGGTCATTGCAACTTTTTATCTCGCACGGTATTTGTGCAGCAATTTTTTTAACGCTTTTTTTGGAAAAAAAAACAGTTTTGTGCTTTAAAAAAACCAAAACAGTAAAGTTAGCCCAATGTTTTTACATAATGTGAAAGATGAAGTTACGCCGAGTAAATAGATACCCAACATGTCACCTTTCAAAATTGCATGCGCTTGTGGAATGGCACCAAACTTTGCTACTCAAAAGTCCCCATAGGCGACACTTTAAAATTTTTTACTGGTTACATGTTTTGAGTTACAGAGGAGGTCTAGGGCCAAAATCATTGCTCTCACTCTACCGATCGCAGCGATACCTCACATGTGTGGTTTGAACACCGTTTTCATATGTGGGCGGGACTTACGTATGCGTTCGCTTCTGCGTGCGAGCACATAGGGACAGGGGCGCTTTAAAATTCTTTTTTTTTTTTTTTTATTGTTCATTTTACTTTATTTATTTTAGTTTGATGCTTTTTTCCAAAAAAAAATTTTTTTGACCACTTTTATTCCTAATACAAGGAATGTAAACATCCCCTGTAATAGGAATATGGCATGACAGGTCCTCTTTACAGTGAGATATGGGGTCAATAAGACCCCACATCTCACCTCTAGGCTGGGAAGCCTGAAATAAAAAAAAAAATCCTGGCTTTGATCATAGCGGTGAGTCGGTAGAAGCACTGGAGGGTGGTGGGAGGGGGGGACATCCCCTCTCGCCTCCCGTAAGAATGATCAAGCAGTGGAACAGCCGCTATGATCATTCCTATGGTGTTGGGAATCGCCGGCTGAAAAAGATGATATCTGAATGATACCTGTAGCTGTAGGCATCATTCAGATATCCCCGCACAAAGTCAAGGACGTTGTATGACAGCCGGCGGGCGGGAAGTGGTTAAAACGCATTTTTTTTTTTAACACAAAGTTGTCCATTTATACAATATTTCTAACACATAGCATGTACATACCAAAAATGATACCCCAAAATAGATTCTCCTACTCCTCCTGAGTACGGCGATACCACATGTGTGAGACTTCCACAGCCTGGCCACATACAGAGGCCGAGTACGGCTGAGCATGGCTGGGTATGGCTGAGTATGGCTCAGCATGGCAGGGTATGGCTGGGTATGGCTGAGTATTGCAGGGTATGGCGGGGTATTGCAGAGTATGGCAGGGTATTGCCGAGTATGACTGGGTATCACCGAGTATTGCAGAGTATGGCTGGGTATGGCAGAGTATTGCGGGCTATTGCGGGGTATTGCAGAGTACTGGGGGGTATTGCAGAGTACTGCGGGGTATTGCAGAGTATTGTGGGGTATTGTAGAGTACTAGTGGGTATTGCAGAGTATTGTGGGGTATTGCAGAGTACTGCAGAGTATTGTGGGGTATTGCAGAGTATTGTGGGGGTATTGCAGAGTATTGTGGGGGTATTGCAGAGTATTGCAGGGCATTGCAGAGTATTGCAGAGCATTGCAGAGCATTAGGGATGGCTGAGCATGGATGGATGGATGGCTGGATGTCACTGTGCAGCGCTGTGGGCACTACACATCCATCCCACAGCGCTGCAGCCATCCATCCCCCTCTCCGCTCACAGTGTAGCGATCGGTACACAGGAGGGGAGGAGAGGAACCGGCATCATGAGATGACGCCGGTTTGTTTACATGTGATCGCTCTGTCATTTGACGGAGCGATCACATGGTAAACGGCCACGATCAGCGGCCATTTACCGGGATCCATGATGTGCCGGGTCCTCGGGACCCGGCGGTCACGGATGTGTTCGGGTGCGCGCCCCAGGGGGCGCACGAGAGGGGAATTCTGGGAGGACGTCATAGTACGCCCTCCCAGAGTTAAGCAACAGCCCTGCAGCCATCATTCGGCTATGGGCTGGTTGTTAAGTGGTTAAAAACTATACTCTTGATAATAATTAAGACCATTTTTTTTTTTATCTGAGGTCATCTTATATTAACTTGGTCTAAGTTGGTTTTATCCTCTCTTATACAATGTATGACGCAATCTTTTGAGTAGTTAGATCCATGCAAAAATTGTTTTAGTTAAACTACTTTTAGTTTATGTTGGAACTACAACTCAATATTACTACCATATATGTGATCTTTTCTTTAGCTGCCACCATATGTACTTATGTATACTAATTGTTAAAATGCAATAAACAAATTTGACAAGAGAATGCTTATGGAGTCATGTCTAACCGATTTAGAATTTTTCACAAGGCAATCAACCTTAGCATTCACAAAATGTATACTATTGTACATTCTTGCTGTGTATTACATAACTATTTGTGCCATACCAGTGCCTCCTAAATGCCACAGTCTCATCTTGACAAGCAAGATAATATTGCAGGAAATGTCGCACTTGGGGAGTGGAGAAATGAGAGAGGGACCGATGAATTTAGGTCATGCACAACCACGGCTTCCTACTCAACTTGCATGCCAAAACCATCTAGATTACATGGAATACGTTTTGGGACGTGGAGCTGTTGAATGCCAGAACAATATATAATCTGTTTATGTAAATGTGTTGTTTTTTAAAACTGCTGAGGATATATAAAGTTACTATGTTGTTGCTGCATAATAAATAATGCTTGAATGTTCATAAAGCTAGTTTTTTATGTTATGTTACCATTAATTGTACAAATATAATTTCTACTTGACATCCATTGTTTCATTTGAATTTAGAGTTCTGCATATCCCTAACACATGAGGAAAACTTGATGTGATTGTAGCCGTATTAGTGCAATTGTGACAGAGAAAATTGAGTACTGTCCGTGATACTTTTTTTATTTGCACTAACATACAATTTTTCAGGACAAGCTTTCGGGGTATGTCCCCTTCTTCAAGTACTGCTTGGACCTTGAAGAAGGGGACATACCCCGAAAGCTTGTTCTGAAAAATTGTACATGAGGAAAACAAATTTATTATAATATATATATATATATATACATATATATATATATATATATATATATATATATATATATATATATATTTTTTTTTTTTTTTTTTTTTTTTTACAGTTAACTTACCTAACTTTCTGTGATTTCCTCTGTGCTCACATCCCCACGCTCAGGTGACATGGATTTAGTTGACATCAAGCTGGACACTGAGGGTCTTGCATCATCTTGATCAGTGAGCAAACAAACTTTCAAAATAGCACAAGCGTGGAACATATATACTTTATCTGCACCTGCTCCAGACCTTTTTGAATCATTATTTTATTTATTTCCTTTTTGAATATGGTACATAGTACATTTGCTATTTTGCCTTACACATATTTGACTTCTGCTTTGGCATATGCAATAGTGCATAGCTCTTTCAATTTAGCATAGACCTCCTCACGCTTTATTCAGTCACTATATTAATTTGACCTAACTTTCCATAAGCAGAACTTATCCTTTTAGATTTCAATAAACTGAGGTAAAAATTCAGGAGAGGTAAACTTGTCTACCATTCTGCCTAAAAAAAACAACCCCAAAACAAAATCAAAAACTCTTGATATACAAAAAGGCATATCAAGTTAAAGTCTGTCACAACTGTGCAAAAAAAGTTTTATTTAATTTAAATGTATTTTTTAAATATGGTGCAATGATTTCTTTGTCAGACTGTATGTACTGTATATATCTTTTATTACAGGTATTGTTTCGTAAATGCTATGTTGCATTCAGATGTGCTTGTCTATGCGTATGCTGTTGCTTGTTTCCTACATTCATATGTTCTCATTTGTTCTGATCATACTTGTAATGTTTGGACATATTTCCCTACATATATATGTACATGTCCTACCTCCTTTTGCATAACAGAACTTGTTTGCATGTTTTCCTTTGTATTATTGTGATTTTAAATTTATATTGCTGTGGATTCATTTATTTTCATTTTTTTCAAACGCAGAGACACAAAGGAAATCTGCTTTGACTGCTGTTTCCGAGACTGAAGAGTGCAGTGATGTCATTCCACTGCAAGATGACAGCAAGATACCTTAGCTTTACCAACAGCTCAATGTGATGTTGAATTAAAGATCCTATAGAATTGTCAGGGGAGATTACTAGCAGCACAGGTATGTTTGCAAAAACATACAGTACATACACACAATTGTGATTTTTTGCAGCTTTATTTACAGTTCTTTTTTTGAAGACAAAACTATGAAAAGGGTCACCACACAGCTGACTTAGAAAAAATTAAGGACCATGTGGGCTCTGTAGTACAAACTTTATTGGATGTTGTTGATACCCTTGCTAAAGTTTACTAATCCTTTTTTGGGGTTGTTAAGTTATAAGAGTTTTATATGTTTTTGTTAGTCTTTGAATTGTAATTTTATTTAGATTTCTTTTTTAAGTGATACACTTTATTGAAGCTTTGCACTTGCCATTTGGCCCTCTCTGATGTTGTCTGCTCTTTGCACATGTAGACGTGTGACTCTAGGGCTCAGATCTCAGTGGTACATGTGTCACCTTTCAAAATATATGCAGCACATGAACCATTGATGCTAATTTTTGATGACAATGAAAGAAATGCATTTTTTAGGAAGCTATTTTTATGGAAATCATTGCTAAAATGTTTTTTTTTTTTAACAAACATTACAGTAAATCATTGAAAGGTCTGCTTTGAACACAAAAATCAGCGATAACTTTAACAACAAAGATATGTATCTTGGTATTTTGTAATAATGCTTTTCTAAAAATACTGTATATCATTATGGTAACTCATTTTGAAATTTCAAAGTTTCTAATATATAGCATGTTGCTGGACTCAACTTTGCAGTAAAGTTTTTTTTTTTGCAGTATTTGGTGGTCTTTTTTGTTTTCTTTTTCGTGCTATGTTTATAGATAGTCGTTTATTGTAGGAATGAACGTTTGTGCAAAGAAACCAACTTCTTTATGGTCATATGCATTACACATACAACGATTTCATTTCTAGATTTATCTTTCATACGGCAAAAACTGTACAAACTTTTCGCTCGATTTTTTGGGACTCTAGTGTCTTAAACGTTTTTTGATTGACACCCATTAACTGGCCGAAAAACGAATAAACTTCAAAATGACCGAAAGGTAAACTATTTTTCGTCTAGGGCGGAGCCAGACGACGCGATGACGTCACCCCCATACAGTGTTGTATTCCAGTAGGACGGGTTTGTCCGTGCTCCTGTGGCCAAGGAACCGGACTTAAGGCTTTTTATCTACAGACGTTTTGTAAGTGTTCATTTTGCTATTTGTTTTTAAATAAATTCTCGATGGTTTTACACTATGTGAGCCCCCTTTTTCATTTTATGGTGTACCTTTGCCATTGGCTTTGCTGGAGTGACTGGCGGTGAGGCGACCCCTGGTGGATGCTGATAGAAGTCTCTAACCTCTGTGTTACGATCTTATCTGCTTGCTGTGACTCTCTGTAGTGGGGAGTCATGGCCATCTGGTAAGGAGCAACCCCTTCTATCCCGGGTGGTGGACCCTCCTCTGATGTCACTAATCGCATTATCACTTGGACTTTTGGTTTTTGCACTTTTTGGGCGAATTGGAGCTCTTTACATACTATATTGAGCTCTTACTTCATTGGGACATTATGGTGGATTTGTATTAACTGTTATTCACATTTAATTTTTCCACTTTTGCACTTATTTTTATATTTGTTTATGTTATCTTGCACATGGATTAGCGCAATTCTTTTTATTTTTTATATTTTTCGTCTAGTATATGGCCAGCATAAGGTGTATTTTTGTTTTCTCTCTATCTGTACCAAAGGACATCTCCAGTCCATCAGATTTCCCTACCTAGCTCCAGGATGAAATCGACCACAGATATTTTAAGGTAAGCATACACATTTAGAAGAGTCTGGTTGAACAATTTTGAGTGGAGATGAAATATATAACAGATAGAATAACAGTAGGAAGTTTAACCTATAGGGGCAGTCCATCCGGAAGCAAGATATTGCTGCCAAAATTCCTGCCTCTGTTCCCAAAATGGAAAGAATATTACAATAAAGCAGGAGGACTTTATTGGTACCCAAGGACTCAACACAGTGATAAATTAAAAATCACATTAGAAAAAAATTACCAGTTAAAAAGCATCAATACGACAATGTATCTACAATATTGTAAACTATATATTTTTCCCAAGTACCCCCTTGTTCATTTATACATCATATTACATCCGACTAATAGGGAGTTTTTGATGTTTCTTCCCACCACTGCATTTTCCAACTACTCCTGTTATGTTCTTAATAATATAAGATAAAAATGTCATCAGGGACAGTGGGAGCCCCTTAAAATGGCAACAGCAGGTGTGCAGACTATACACGTATGGAATTGCCAATCCTATCAGCATATTCCTTGCCAGCACATTTGCATGCAGCTTGGGCTCTAAGGTGTTTTTCCTGAGGATGGAAGTTACTGGGTGGGTCTTAGCATCCAAAAGCATCACACAATATTGGAAGAATAGTAGCCAGAAAGGTGGAGGTTCTAGTGTTTCTCTTGTAGCCATGTGCTGGCTAGTCTGCCTGTGTCACCGTGGGACATTCTTTAACAAAGACTGCCTGGAGATTGTTTCCCTCTAGTGTTCAGCCTGGCCACTACAACATCATTTCAACATCATTTCTTAAAAGCAGAGAGAGAGAGAGAAACCACTACTGAAAGCAGGGGTCGTGGGACATGTAGTCGGGAGAGCCAGGTTTAACATGGAACCAGTGCTGCTGCAAACTACAAGTTCCAGCCAACTGGAGAGAGAAGAATGCTGGGAGAGGACATAAATAGCCTGGCCCAGGGAAGAGTTCTTCCTCTTGGGTCCACAGTCTTCAGCTGAGAGCAGAGACCCAACCTTTGGGGAATGTGAGCAAGCACCATGGCCTGGACAGCGCGGAGAGTCTTCAGCAAGTGAGCCATACACCTGCAGGCAGATCCACCATCACATGCTCCCTGTTGGCCAAGTGACTATTGGGGGTCACTCTCATCATCAGCGTTACAGACCCAGCTGAATCCCAGCATTGCCAGGTGCACGGTGCCCGCACCCTTTACTGGTTGCAGAGCCTGTTCTGGGACATCCTATTCCCTTGAGCCTTGGTATCACCAGGGTTGGTGAGCAGGCAGAAGTCCACCCTGTGTACATACTACAAAAGACACTGAATGCAGACAGCATTAACCCATCTCTTTACACAAAAGTTTCTAAAAGGACACACTGCATATGCTATTCACTATTGCTGCTAGCCACTGCACAGCAATCTCTCTGGGCCTGTCATAAACCGGATGTGACCAAAACTGTGTGACTGCAACAGAGTAAACCAAACATAAGTAGGTGAAAGTAAGTGATTTTATTAAGATAAATGCATATAATGTGAATACACCACCAATACCAAACAGAGTGAGAAAACCAAATAACTAAGACAGTGACAACAAACCAACCAGTATATATATAACAAAGGGGATACCAGAATCGTAGTCAGACCAGGCCAGGGTCAAAAACAGGAGGTCAGCAGATGGGGGACAAGGAGAAAGAAATCAGGTTGCAGGACAAGGTTCCAGGGATGCAGGAATAGACAGGATCAGGTACAACAGGTAACAGGATGCAGGTCAGGGCTCAAGGACAAAACCAAGGCAAACGTGTGAGTGCTTGCTGGGTGTTTACAGGTCTGTGATTGGCCTCAAGTGACACCTGATTGCAGGAGGTGCAGTCTGCTCCACACTGCCAGGATCCATCCGCTGGTGGACGCCAGTACTGCAGCCCAAAGATGACATAACATCAGCAGGGAAAAGCTCTCCTGACAGTTCCAAACTGCCAGGAGACACCTGCTGGTGGACCTCAGTACTGCACGCCAAATGACAGATATTACCAGCAGATGGAACATTTCCCCCTCTAAGGAGAGGCCTCCGGACACTCCAACTGGTTGTAATTGTCCATAGTCTATGGCATCAAGCAGAACCACGGTTAGGGGTACATCAGGCTGAGCAACAGACAGTGGCACATCAGGCTGGGCAGCGGACAGTGACACATCAGGCTGAGCAGCAGACAGAGGCACATCAGGCTGAGCAGCAGACAGAGGCACATCAGGCTGGGCAGCGGACAGTGGCACATCAGGCTGGGCAGCAGACAGAGGCTCAGCAGGCTAGGCAGCAAGCAGAGGCTCATCAGGCTGGGCAGCAGGCTCCAGGTCGTCAATCTGGGCAGCAAGCAATGAGACATCAGACTGGAAAGCGGGCACATCAGACTGGAAAGTAGGCACTGGCTCTTCAGGCTGGTACGCTGGCTCTGGCTCTTCAGGCTGGTACGCTGGCTCTGGCTCTTCCGGCTGGTACACTGGCACCTCTGGTTGAAACACAGGCACCTCAGGCTGGGACTCTGGCACTTCAGGCTTGGATTCTGGCACTTCAGGCTGGGACTCTGTTACCTCCGGCTGAAACTCTGGCACTTAAGGCTGGGACAGATTGGTGGGTGTGGAGGCAGGTTGGCTTAATGGCAGGGTCGTTTTGGTTGGGAAAAAACTTTTGTTTTTTCTTTAGCTTAGTCACTGAAGCTCTGTAGGTGGGGGGGTGCAGCAGACTGGAAAGGAGGATTGGGATGTGGCAGAGAAGAGGTAACAGCAGCTGGGGGAAGTTCTTGTGGATTAGTAGGCAGCTGAGAAGAGGAAGGTGGGTTGAATGCAGGATAGGTACAGGGAGAAGAGACCAGATATGAGTATTTGGTTGGGAGCAACATATACTGGGCTGCAACTGAGTTTGGCATGGGTGATGGGGAAACAGACTTTTGGGCAGGCAGGTGTCTGATGGCAGAGGTGGTTTGTTGTGGGTTGGTTGGGGCTGGTTGTAACATATCAGACCATGCTGAGAGTATTGGTTGAACAAAGAACAGATCACATGCTGTCTGTCTAACAAGGGTCTAAGAAAACCAAATAAGATAGTGACAGCAAACCAACCAGTATATATAACAAAGGGGATACCAGAATCGTAGTCAAGCCAGGCCAGGGTCATAAACAGGAGGTCAGCAGATGGGGGGAAAAGGAGAAAGGGATCAGGTTGCAGGACAAGCTTCCAGGGATGCAGGAATAGACAGGATCAGGTACAACAGGTAACAGGATGCAGGTCAGGGCTCAAGGACAAAACCAAGGCAAACATGTGAGTGCTTGCCGGGTATTTATAGGCCTGTGATTGGCCTCAAGTGACGCCTGATTGCAGGAGGTGCTGTCTGCTTCACACTGCCAGGATCCCTGGTGGATGCCAGTACTGCAGCCCAAAGATGACATAATATCAGCAGGGAAAAGCTCTCCTGACAGTTCCAAACTGCCAGGAGACACCTGCTGGTGGACCTCAGTACTGCACGCCAAAGATATTACCAGCGGATGGAACATTTCCTGACAGGGCCCTTGTTGAGCTAGCTGAAGATTCTGAACACCTACACTACAAGGACTCTCCACCTCTCTCCCCACATAAAAGACTCACTGCATTACATCTGTGCGCACTAAGGGGGTCTCACTCAGAATTTGCTTACTGCATTGTACATATACAGTATCTCACAAATGCGAGTACACCCCTCACATTTTTGTAAAATATTTTATTATACCTTTTCATGTGACAACACTAAAGAAATAACACTTTGCTACAATGTAAAGTAGTGAGTGTACAGCTTGTATAACAGTGTAAATTCGCTACCCCCTCAAAATAATTCAACACACAGCCATTAATGTCTAAACCGCTGGCAACAAAAGTGAGTACACCGCTAAGTAAAAATGTCCAAATTGGGCCCAAAGTGTCAATATTTTCTGTGCCCACCATTATTTTCCAGCACTGCCTTAACCCTCTTGGGCATGGAGTTCACCAGAGCTTCACAGGTTGCCACTGGAGTCCTCTTCCACTCCTCCATGACGACATCACGGAGCTGGTGGATTTTAGAGACCTTGCACTTCTCCACCTTCCGTTTGAGGATGCCGCACAGATTCTCAATAGGATTAAGGTCTGGAGACATGCTTGTCCAGTCCATCACCTTTACCCTCAATGCAGTGGTTGTCTTGGAGGTGTGTTTGGGGTCGTTATCATGTTGGAATACTGCCTTGCGGCCCAGTCTCCGAAGGGTGGGGATCATGGTCTGCTTCACTATGTCACAGTACATGTTGGCATTCATGGTTCCCTCAATGAACTGTAGCTTCCCAGTGCCGGCAGCACTCATGTAGTCACAGACCATGACACTCCCACCACCATGCTTGACTGTAAGCAAGACACACTTGTCTTTGTACTCCTCACCCTGTTGCCGCCACACACGCTTGACACCATCTAAACCAAATAATTTTATCTTGGTCTCTTCAGACCACAGGAAATGGTTCCAGTAATCCATGTCCTTAGTCTGCTTGTCTTCAGCAAACTGTTTGTGGGCATTCTTGTGCATCATCTTTAGAAGAGGCTTCCTTCTTTGACGATAGCCATGCAGACAAATTTGATGCAGTGTGCGGCAAATGGTCTGAGCACTGACTGGCTGACTTCCCACCCCTTCAACCTCTGCAGCAATGCTGGAAGCACTCATATGTCTATTTCCGAAAGACAACCTCTGGATATGACGCTGAGCACGTGCACTCAACTTCTTTGGTCGACCATGGCGAGGCCTGTTCTGAGTGGAACCTGTCCTGTCAAACCACTGTATGGTCTTGGCCAGCGTACTGCAGCTCAGTTTCAGGGTCTTGGCAATCTTCTTATAGCCTAGGCCAGTGATGGCGAACCTTGGCACCCCAGATGTTTTGGAACTGCATTCCCCATGATGCTCATTCACTCTGCAGTGTAGATGAGCATCATGGGAAGTGTAGTTCCAAAACATCGGGGGGGGGGTGCCAACGTTTGCTATCACTGGCCTAGGCCATCTTTATATAGAGCAACAATTCTTTTTTTCAGATCCTCAGAGAGTTCTTTGCCATGAGGCGCCATGTTGAACTTCCAGTGACCAGTATGAGAGAGTGAGCGATAACACCAAATTTAACATACCTGCTCCCCATTCACACCTGAGACCTTGTAACACTAGCAAGTCACGTGACACCGGAGAGGGAAAATGGCTAATTGGGCCCAATTTGGGCAAGGCAGTAAGCCGCAAAGTCCACATTACTGCTGACACTTGGTCCAGCAAGCATGGTCAGGGATGATATATTTTGTTCACAGCACACTGGGTAACTCTACTTGCAACTCGGAAGGATGCAGGACAGGGCTCAGTGTTGCAGCTTGTTGTGCCCCCATGTCACCATACAGCTAGTTGTGATGATGCAAGATTTGTCAGCTTTATCCCCTCCTCCTCAATGACCTCCTCTGCTGAATTGTCCTATGAACCGCAAATACCCCCTAAGCGTTCATGGGGCTAGACAGGGAAATTTGACACATGTGTCATGCCTGGCACATGTCCTCAATTTGGTGGTGCAGCGTTTCCCAAAAAGGTACCCAGGGCATGAAGATCTGCTAAAGCAGGCCAGAAGAGTCTGTAGCCTTTTCAGGTGGTCATGCACAGCCAGTGCTCGGTTGGCTGAAATACAGCGGGAATTCCACCTGCCCATAAACTGCCTGTTTTGTGAAATGCCGCCAGGTGGGACTCAACTTTGGCAATGCTGCAGCGGCTGCGCATGCAGCAGAGGGCCGTCAACGAGTACCTGTGTGAGTATGGTACAACATGCTCAGGCCGGCCCTGCTTTTTTTCCCACGCCAATGGCTGCTTCTAAAGGATGCACGCACTATACTGTCGCCATTTGAGGAGGCCACAAGGATGGTGAGCCGTGAAAATGCATGCATCAGTGACACAATCCCAAAACCTTGAGAGTAGTACATGGTTGGGAGGAGGCAGTTCCAGATACTATAATCCTCAGTGACCCCGAGGAGTCCCTCATGCTTCCAAGCCTGCGAAAAGACCCAAGAATAAGTGGCATAAAGAAGAAGGATCACTATTGGTTGGCAACCCTCCTTTACCACCGTTACAAGGGGAAAGTCTCAGAACTCATCCTGTCCCCACAGAGAGTGCAGAAGATGACATCTCTTGAGGACACCTTAAGAGGAGTTTATCTAACGCTTTTCCCGACTCTGGTAGGTTACAGTGTCATGGAAAATGTAGTTTTGAGGCTTCTGTTGGTCAAGAGAGGAGCGGTGGAGAAGGCAGCCGCCTAAGTGATGCATTTCACAATTTTTTTAGTCCTCGCTGTCCAGGGCTGTCAGCTTCCACATCCCATCGGCAGCTTCTGCATCACATGGTGAATGATTATCTAGGGGTGAAAACTAAGATTGAGAGCTTTCCAGTCGACGATCCACTGGCTTAGCGGGTCATGAGAATAGACCACTGGCCTGAACTTGCCCAGTATGCAAGTGAGCTGCTGGGCTGCCCTGCATCCAGCGTGCTTTCTGAACAGGCATTCAGTGCTGCTGGAGGTTTTGTTACTGATAATAGAACACGTCTGTCCACAGACTCCGTGGACCGCCTGACATTTATCAAAATGAATCAGTCCTGGATTACCAGCAGCTATGAAGCCCCTGATGCCGATGTCGCTGATTAAGTGTTTTTGGGATGTGGAATCTCTGCAGGACTTCTAGGGTGCCTTGCGTTGTGGGTGTAGATTTCATGGGCACAATTAACATCCAAAGTCCAATTTTTCCATACCTGTTTGACAGGTACATATCATTTCAATTATTGACAGCAATGGCCTTTTCTTGTATTCATCAAGACTACCTCAATAGGGTTATGGTGTGAAGGCGCAACGACAACCAAAGACCAATTTTTAAGCACCTGTTTGACAAGTGAATGTCATTGCAATTTTTGACAGCAAGGCCAATTCTTGCTTTCATCAAGAGTATCTCTATAGGGTTACCATGTGATGGTGCCACCAACACACAAAGACCAATTTTTCCACACCTGTTTGACAGGTGCATATCATTTTAATTTTTGAAAGCTAGGCCAGTTCTTGCTTTCATCAAGAGTACATCAATATGGTTTTCGGTGTGAAGATGCCACCGACACCCAAAGACCAATTATTCCGCATCTGTTGACAGGTGCATATCATTTCAATTTTTGACAGCAAGGCCAATTCTTGCTTTCATCAAGAGTACCTCTATAGGGTTATGGTGTGAAGGTGCCACCGACACCCAAAGACCAATTTTTCCACACCTGTTACTTCTATCCAAAGTCTGTGCAAGAGACACCAGAATTTATCCAAAAATCTCTAATCTTGTTCCCAGTGCACTACATTGTTGCCTCATACAGACTGGCTCCACAAGCTTACAAAATAAAAAAAGCTTGCAGGGAAAATGTATGAATGCGATTATTGCTGCAGCAGCTTCTTTACACAGTACAGATGTGCCACTTTACAGGTAGACCAAGGGGACCCCCAGGCAATATATTGAAAGGAATTTTTCATTTTTATGCGTTCACTTTAAGCATCATTAAATCACTGCTCATTTAAATATGACGTTTTTTACAAACTTTTTTTTCATTGATACATGTCCCCCAGGGCAGTACCCGGACCCCCATAACCATTGTATGCTCAATTACTTGCATATAAGCCTTCAAACTAGGTTTGGGTCCCATAGACTTCAATGGGGTTCGTTATTCGGTTCCGAACTTTTGCAATGTTATGAAGTTCTGGTGCGAACCGAACAGGGGTCATTCGGCCCATCCCTACTTGCTAAGACTAAATGTTTTATATTGAAAGATATCTGCAGTAACATTCCTTTCTGTCTTTTAAGAATCCTTAGTACTGTCCAAACCCAGTGTGTCAGAGGTGTTGGGAGGCTTGCAAGGTCAGGGCAATCTTTGGGGACAGTCATCTTCCAGTGGCCCCTATGGGTGTGGAGCCACACTCCAGTGATTGGAGGCCTCATTTAATCTAGCATAGATTAAATGAGGCCTCCAAGCATACAGCCTATTCTTAGAAGGGTGATACTCTCTAGGCATGGGCTCTAACCCTGAGACCTCAAACAGTCACACAAGCCTTCTCACCACAAGCAACCTTTCCACTGCAGGAGCAGAGCTTGACCATGAACAGAGGGTTAACTTCTCCCATAAAGAAGGGTTTCCTAAGGCTTCTAAACAGGGCTATGGATATTGTCAAAGCCTGGTCCAGTCCACTGATAATGCAACAGGAGTTGGCTAGCTGATTGGCAGGCAAAACACCCATCTCTGACTCTGGATCCTCTCTTATAGAGTGACTGGCAGGTAATTGCAAATCAATATTCCAAGAGAGACACAAAAAACATGTAGAGACATGCAGACAACAAGGTGTGCCCCACATTTATCCCACTCTAAATGCTGCAAGAAGCTAACATGAAGCCAAATTTAGGTACTTACAATAGTTGCACTGAAAAAAGGCTACATTTAATGATTTATTATTGAATGCAAAGGTGCATCAACAGTTTCAAAGAGATTAGATGCTGTATACCTTGCAATTTAGTAATGAAATATTTGCTTCCTTTATACAGCTTAAACTGTGGGTTTCTAGTATAGCTCCAGCTTTACTTTTACCCCCTGGTTAACATCACCTCTGCTGGTAAGATAGACACCTGCACAAGCATCATGTCTCTACCCCAGTGTTTCTCAACTCCAGTCCTTAAGGCTCCCCTACGGGTCATGTTTTCAGGATTTCCCTCAGATGAAATGGCTGTGGTAATTACTAAGGCAGTGAAACTGATCTATTCACCTGTGCAAAAATAATGGTGAGCCTGAAAACATGACCTGTTGGTGCGCCTTGAGAATTGGAGTTGAGAAACACTGCTCTACCCCATTCTATGTTTGACCAATCACAAACTGCATGGCTGTGTCAACGCAGGTTGTGTTTTGTGAATTGTCAGACAGACAAGGGAAGAGACATGACACCAGCAATGGTGTCTTTAATACCTGCAGCAATGTTGATGATGGGCAGAAATACAGCAGAAGTACTATTGCAAGCAACTAAAAGTTCACACAAAAAATTGCTGCAGAGCAGCTGTAAACAGCTAAAAAAAACCCATCTAAAGCTATTAAAGTGATGGTGCCCAGAGTTCAGCCTTCTGCATCTTCTAAAAACCAAATAAGTTTTCGGTGGACTGACCTTGATGCTCTGTATGAATACCATTGCTTTATACAAAGGACAAAACATCTAAGTGTTGTTATCTGTGTCCTTAAAAAAGGTTTAAAGAGAAAAAAAAATGTTTACACTTCAATCAGTTATCGTGCATTAACTGTGACAGTTTAATCTTTTGTAAAACATTTTTGTAAGAGTTGGTAGTTTCCTTCAGACTGAACGAAAGTTTTAAGTCAACAATTTTTTTTTAGCCAAATTTGTAGTGAAATGAATCAATATTTGTTTTGTGTTTGCCAGACACAGCCTAACGATTTGTTAGCTTAGGAAGTGCTATGAACTGTCTGCACACACCGCATTGTGCAACACTGACAATATCCTTTGAGTCTTGCCTTGCAAGGTGTATACATTGATCGTGCTCTAAAGAGGGGTCACTTGTAGTTTTCTGAATAACTTTATCATTTGAAGACCGCTTATTATTCTGAACATTGTCAACATTATTGCTAAAAGCCTCTTTTTATACAGCAACAATTACGAAAAAAAAAAAAAAACAAAAGAAAGAAAACAGGAAAGTTATATAACTGTGTGATTCTCTAGGGAACATGTCAGGTATTTTTGATATTTACTATTAGCAGAGTATTGTACTGCCTTAACCACTTGCTGATCAGGCCTCTTCTGGAACTTTTTGTTTACAAGTTTAAAATAGTATTTTTTGCTAGAAAATTACTTAGAACCTCCAAACATTTTATATATATATATATATTAGCAGAGACCCTAGAGAATAAAATGGCAATCATTACAATATTTACTGTATTTGCACAGAGGCTTTTCAAATGCAATTTTTTGGAAACAAATACACTTTAATGAATTAAAAAAAAATACACATTTTTTTTTTTTGTATATTATGAAAGATGATGTTACGCCGAGTAAATAGATACCTAACATGTCAGCTTTAACATTGCACCCGCTCGTAGAATGGCGACAAACTACAGCTTTTAAAAATCTCCATAGGCGACAATTGGCTGTTCAGGTCCAAGCTCATCTATGGAGTGCAATGCTCATCTATGGAGTGTCTCCAGTGCAAGGGGAAGCAATCCTAGCTAGGTTTGGTTTGGCTGTTGCAACAGAGCAAGGAGAAGCGGT
This sequence comes from Aquarana catesbeiana, assembly GCF_042186555.1. Classification (NCBI taxonomy): domain Eukaryota; kingdom Metazoa; phylum Chordata; class Amphibia; order Anura; family Ranidae; genus Aquarana; species Aquarana catesbeiana. Next base: position 103,821,813 of record NC_133324.1, on the reverse strand, counting down.
CTGCTGGCTGCTGGGGAATGAAGTTCCTAGAGCAACACAGCCCTGGGAGGAAGAGCAGGACTACTTCTCCTACAGAGTCAAGGGGAGTGGTGTGCCCAATTGGAGAGAGATGTGGAGACATCATGGAGTAAAGGGTGATAAGGATAAGTGCTGCTGCTGTGTGGGGACTGTGCCTGCTGGGGAAGTATAACCAGGTGCCTATGAGACAACTGCATTGCTGGACAAAGCAAACTCTGTTGTGCCACCAGCCTGCAGAATGCAGGGGAGCAGCCACAGTGGAACCATGTGCTGCTGAAACCATTTCATCTGCTAAGCAGCTGAGAGAGCGCAGTGAAGGGGGAACAATGGTGTGTGGCCAGAGTTTACTGGAGCTGTGCTGCCCAGGAGAAGAGTGCTAATCAGAAACTGCTGCTGCCAATATACTCTGTGCAAAGCTATATGTGAGACCTGGATTCTGAGAGCTCACACTGGGGATCAGTTTTTCACTTGCTGGATTTAAAGAGTGACTATGACCATCAGCAGACCACTGACCATCAGGAAAGGACCACTGGCTGCTACTGCTGAGTGCTAGCTTAAGAGGAATGACTCTTTTGCAAACCTACATGGAAATGTCCACTGTGGTGAGAGGCCTCTTGCCCATTGACTTTTCTTGTTTCCTGGTTCCAGTAAATAGTTCTGCCCCAGTGGGTTTGCTTTAACTCCCCTTTATTTGGGAATAATCTAATGCTCCCTTTGGATTACAAAGACTGTATTGGAGAGCACTCCCATCACTCGTAAGTAATGAAGAGAGTCTTAGCAGGATTTAAATAGAGAGATCACAGCAACTTTTGTCCCTGTCTGATATGAGCTTGACTTTTACTAAATCAGAGCATGTGTCCAGAGACCCAGAAGAGGGTGCCCTGTGTCTGGTAAAGGATTAATATATACGTTAATCTGTTGTCTGCTGGGAACTGTTGTGCCTTTTTCAAGGGCCCAACATTATTTTTCATTATTCGCTGGCCAGTGTGACAAAACAGGCAATGTTATAGCAAGTTAGGACTGACTTTATGTACTGTTGCTAGACAAATGCAGTTCAGTTAATTGCGGTTAGTCCAAATACTGCAGATGTTTACCATATCTCTCAGAGTAATGTTATTGCCTTATTGATTGTTTTATAAGTGCACTTGCTAATCTTTTCTATTTTTAGGCTATACTTGACCTAATAAATTCTTTGAACTATGTCAAGGTGTGTCAGTAAGTGCTGGGTGAGTGAGGTGTGTCATCTTCAGGTGTGCGGAGAAATCACAAAACAATTCAGTGTCTCCCAGTGGGGATAGCGCTACATTTGTAACATTTACGGATCATGATACAAACAGTGTTTTCTTAGTACAGGTCTCATTTAGAACTTCAAGCTTTTGAGAGTTGGGTCTATTCTGTATCATGTCTTAACAGGAAACCTGAGCAGTCTAGCAAGCTTTTTCATGAACTCAGGCACTTAAAGTATAAGTTCACCTTTACAGAAAATCTGTAAGGTGAAACTTACACTGGACACCCTTACCCACCCCCCTGGGTCCCACTATACCAGAGTCCCACGATCCCCTGCTGTCAGACACCGGGACGCCGCTTCACCAGTTCGGGGATTTTAAATCCCTATGGCTTAATCTCCTATCCGTACCTCTCAGCATGTACAGACAGGAGGCATTCTAATTGGTCAGCACCGTCACATGAACTATGCAGATCAGATTCCGTCTAGCCCATCCTGTCAGCGCTGGAGGAGAAATCCAAGAGTATTTCAAATCCACAGACCTGTGAAGCAGTGTCCCGATGCCTGACAACGGGACCCGGGGGTTGGGGAGGGGGTCCTGTGTACAACTACTTTACAGATTTTCTGTAAAGGTGAACTTGCCCTTTAAAATAAAACCAGTAGATCATAAATGTCTGCAAATTTAAAAAAAAATACAAAGAGAAGGCACTTTTTTTAATACTAAAATATTTGTCCTTACTCTTAGGGAACAGGCAATACAGGGAACCTTAAATGGCAACAACTGGGGCTAACAACCCGCTCCAGCATTAGATAATAGTCCAATGTGAATTCTCTAGGGGTGGCTATTAAACGTCAAGTAATGAAATTGTGATGGTGTTGGAAACTGCCTGACAATCTTTTATTTAATATAACATAGTTTAAAAAGTCGGTAAACTGCCTTTACATATCCACTCTAATAAAACAGAGAACCGCAAACATATAACTTGGCTTTCTAGTTTGTAATGAGAATAAGGAATGTTGTTCTAAAAAAAATTGGGAATTGCAAAGTTAGCTAGTTTTTACATTCCTTTTTATTTTAAACAGAGGCTGCTCATTTGCGTGTCCATTTCCCTAATGTGTTGCTGTAATTATTGCCTGCTTCATTGAGGTTAAGATTTTACTGGTAATAGCGTTTAAGAATGCGGAGACTTCCTTTGAATATTCACTTAGACTAAATCAAGCCACCTCCTAAGTAGATGGAATGCGCTAGGCAAGCTACTGTTGTACAGGAAACATCTATTCCACATGCTGTCAAAGTCCGTTCTCACCTGGAAATTGTGTGACATTTTTAAGGATGTGTAGAGAAGACACACCTAAGCCCCTTTTCAACCCCCTCACATTCCTTTGACTGACATGTACAATACTGACATTTTTCAAACAAAGAACAGTAGCTGGTGTTTATCATTTACTACCTGCTGGAAGACATAAGGGATTCTCTAGTCTAGACCCTTTAAAGCTAAAAAAAAAAAAAACCCAAAAACACAAAGCCCTTCTCCAGAAAAACATAAAAAAACCCCATAAAACCCCATCCATCCATCTTGCCCAATCTTCTTTTATATACTTTGTGCAGTAGGTATATGCTCACTAAAGTCCACCATCCAGGTCTTGCTGGAACCATTTTTTGATGTGGTGGACAGGTAATCAAGCAATGCAGATAAGTCTGCCAGCCTCGTTTTGCTGATGTCATCCTCTTCTGACCCTGAGAGGACATCGCAGCTGGACAGCCAAAAGAAAGTGTCTATGTCATGTAGGCAATGACCATCTCCTAAACAGAGGAAGATGGACTGAAAAATCACATGATCTTGGATTTAGCTGATTAACCTTTTGATGCGATGAGAGTCTGCAAGAATGCAGCCTCTCAGAGGGTGGGCCTTGAAGCCGAGCGGCCGCATATTTGTGTACCAAAATGTAAACAAACGTGTCAGGAGTGCGTGCCCTGCGTGCTCAATCCAGATACACTGTTTCTGTTGTTGAATTAGAAGACAGCGAGGAGTTGATTGAAGAGCTGATCAACAAATCCAAAGTAAATTAATACACAAAAGATAAATAGCTTCTCCGTCACCCACTACTGCAGGGTACTCACAAGATGGATGAAGACTGAGCATGTCCAGTATGAAGGAATTACAATAGCTCTGGAGCTATATGGGCTGGGTGTAACAAGATGTCCGCTGCTGCTTTATTGAGGCCGAGTGCAAGGTGTACCAAAGTGGGCGTCACAGAGGCAGCATAGAAAAGTAAATCGTCTCATGCCCATAAGTGCCAGCCATCAATCAATGACATCTGTTAGTGCCCATCCAGCCAGTGCCACTGCCAGCCATCAGTCAGTACCAGCCATCAGTGCGTGCCACATATCAGTGTCCATCAGTGCGTGCCACCTATCAGTGCTCATCAGTGCCACCTATTAGTGCTCATCAGTCAGCGTCATCTATCAGTGCCAGCCATCAGTGTGTGCCACCTATCAGTGCCCATTAGTGTGTGCCACCTATCAGTGCGCACCACCTATCAGTGCCCATCAGTCAGTGCCACCTTTCAGTGCCACTGCCCAGCCAAGAGTGTGTGCCACCTATCAGTGCTCATCAGTGCTGCATAATCAGTGCCATCTATCAGTGCGCCTCAGTCAGTGCCAGCCATCAATGCGTGCCACGTATCAGTGCCCATTAGTGCATGCCACCTGTCAGTGCCACCTATCAGTACTCAGCCATCAGTGTGTGCCACCTATCAGTGCTCATCAGTGCTGCATTATGAGTGCCACCTATCAGTGCTCATCACTCAGTGGTATCTATCAGTGCCAGTCAGTGCCACCCATCAGTGCCCATCCATCAGTGCATGTCACCTATCAGTGCCCAGGCATCAGTGTGTGCCACCTATCAGTGCTCATCAGTGCTGCATAATCAATGCCACCTATCAGTGCATATCACTCAGTGCCATCTATCAGTGCCAGCCAGTCAGTGCCACCCATAAGTGCCCATCCATCACTGCGTGCCACCTATCAGTGCCCATAAGTCAGTGCCACCTATCAGTGCTGCTTAATCAGTGCTGCATATCAGTGCCACTTAATCCTATCAGTGCCCAACAGTGCTGCACATTAGGGCCGCCTTATCAGTGCAGCCTATCAGTGCAGCCTCATTAGCATACATCAGTAAAGGAGAAAAAGTACTTATTTACAAAATACAAAAAAAAACTGTCACATGACATTAAAAAAAAGTATCGGTAATCGGTATCGGCGAGTACTTGAAAAAAAGTATCGGTACTTGTACTCGGTCTTAAAAAAGTGGTATCGGGACAACCCTAGTAATAACGAAAAAATCCCACTTTCTTTATCATACATCACAGGACACAGGGTTAGGCTATTATTCATTACTTACTCAAATATCCTTGAGGGGAGGGAGACACCCTGCCAAAAATCAAATCAAAAATAGCCATCAGACGTTATACGGCAGCCTGTAGTACACTACGGCCAAAAGCCGAATCCTCGGCTGCTCTAACATCTACCTGAAAAAATCTAGTGAACGTATGCACCAAAGACCAGGTAGCAGCCTTACAGATCCGAGCCACAGATACCTGATGGCGAAAAGCCCAGGAGGTTCCTACACCCCTGGTAGAATGAGCTCTCACCCTGAAGGGAGGAGCCTTACATTTTAGACCATAGGCCTGAATGACCAACTGGCAGACTCAATTGGCAATGGAAGCTTTGAAAGCTGCCTGCCCCTTCTTGGGTCCTTCTGGTAAAACAAAAAAGGAGTCTGATCCTTGGATCTCTGCAGATCTAGACAAACTCTGACAGCCTGGACGACATCCAAGGAATTCAGTCAAAACAATGTCCTGGTTTAAATGAAAGGCTGACACCACCTTTGGCATGGATGGGATGGAATAGGACACAACACCACCTTGTTGTGGTGAAGGATTAGATATGGTTCCCTACATGAAAGGGCCGCCAATTCTGACACCCTTCTAGCCAAGGTGATGGCCATCAGGAAGGCAAGCTTGTGTGACAAGACTAATGGAATTTCCTGTTCCTAGTTTCTGTAACACAGGCAGCACCAACTTTAAATCCCAAGGACACATAGGTGACCTTATGGGGGGAAGCAAACGAGTTGCCCCCTGTATAAAGGTTCAGAGCAGCAAATGGGAGGCTAAAGGCCTTTGGAAGAATCTGACCTCTGATTATACTCAAAGCCAATCTGATTTCCACAGTTGACTGTAGAAAAGAGAGAATTCTCCCAATCATGTATTTCTGAGGATGCCATTTTAGGGTTTCACACCAAGCAATATAACTCTCCCAGACCTTATTATAGGGACACATGTAAAGGGACATGTGCTGGTTCTAACAGCAGTTAATATCCCAGGGGTAGAGAACTGAAGGGTGGATTATCTCAGCCACCAGCAGATCTGCCCTTAGGAATGGTCCTTACACCCAAATGTGTTTTGGGAAATTAGCCAGGGATGGGGACAACCGGATGTCAATCTGTTGGCATCCAGGTTCAACAACAAGCTACATCATTTTGTGTCTCGAACAAGAGATCCCTGGCAATTGGAGCAGATGCTCTGATAGTTCCATGGAGCCAGTTCTCCCTGGTTTATGCTTTCCCCCCCCGATCCCTCTCCTTCGACATTTGTTGCGCAGCATTCCGAGAGAGGGGGTTCCAGTCATTCTGGTGACACCAGCCTGGCCCAGAAGACCCTGGTTCCCAGAGTATGTGAGATTGGCAATAGATGGGCCATGGACGCTTCCACGCCACATCGATCTACTGTCTTAAGGTCCTCTACCCTCAGCTGGTCAACTCCTTCCTGTGTCATTACCTAAAGTCTGTCCAGTCAGAAGTAATCGAACAGTGTGTTTAAACAGCTATGAAGAGTTAGTTAAGCCGGTGTAGAATTAATGAAAAGCGGTTTTATTTTTGCAAAATAAGTACATTAATGCTATATTGATACATAGCTGAGCTGGAAATTAGAAAAAAAAACTTAGCCTTTAAGTTGAAGTAGGAAGGAAAATTGTTAAAAAGTAGAGAAAAAAACACTTGGATTGTCTTCGTACTCCATTGAAATTTGTTAATAAAAATATATTCAGGGGGGCGTGGCCTGACACAGCATGGAGTAGGACGTGTGGACTCAGAGCTCCGTCCATTATTCCTGTTTAGCTATTAATCCTGGACTGATTGCACTGATTAGCTGGCTGGATCGCCTCCCTGTGACACCTGGGACATTTGGGTCTGATTCCCGGAGAAATAGGACGCACGGCGGCCCGAACATAGCGGCGATCTCCCGCTCGGCGGCAAAAACTAATCAAGACCGCGGCTTCGGCCTACAACCGGAGGCCGCGGCCATCTTGGTCCTCCTCAACTCCGGCCCTGCCTGAAACCAGCTCCACAATACAGGTACCCAGCAATTAGACAGCTTCCTAGAGGAGCCGGACTGTACTCATCCCCCTGTTTCTGGCCTGTTTACCCATCAGAGACCCAGGGAGACTGACGCTCATAACCGGCCTAGATTGCGGCCTAGGCCTACATGTGCTGACCGGCGGCCATTTTGGCACACCTGCCTCCTTTGATTGTGCTGTACACATGGACTGTGGCCCTGTTATCCCTCTCTAAACAACATCTACCCGGTCCCCTGTATCTTGCAGGGTACGATCTCGGATTACCAGTGCTTCTGGAAGGGGAGGGTGGCACCTCACACATCAGTTTGGCAAGAACAGCTACTGTCCCCGGACACCCGGTTGGGTACAAAAACCTAGACAGCACTCTTTTCTGACCACCAGGCAAGCCAGTTCGCTAACTTAAGCTTGGGGGCTATTTGAGTGTCCTCCAGGATCCTCACAGTATGTCACCAACTAAAGCACAAAAAGCAGCGGCAGCAAAACTTGACCAATACCGCCGACAAGAAAAGGAGGACATGGAGGAAGATGGAACTACTGAGAAGGCCGGAGGGGGAGAGCGCACTGCGGGTGACACCGACAAACTCCTTGAAGCAATCACCTTTTGTAGAACTTCTCTCACAGCACAAATAGAGGAAGTCAAAATGGATATTTCCCTTATTAGACAGGACTTTCAGAAGCTCAGGGAAAGAGTGAAAGAAACCGGGACCAGACTGAGCGAGGTGGAGGATGCTATTCCACCCTTACAAACATCTTCAGACCGCGTGCAAAGACAAATACAAGAACTCCTTATAAAGCAAGACGATATGGAGAATAGGTTGCGAAGTAATATACGCCTGATAGGCTTGCCGGAGGGGTCTGAAGGTAAGGACACTACCACATTTTTGGAACAACTCCTGATTACTGCTTATGGGAGAGACGTCTTCTCCCCTATGTTTGCGGTAGAACGGGCACATCGCATGCCAGCAAGACCCCTCCTCCTCGCACGTTCATAGCTAAACTCCTTAATTATAAAGATCGGGACACTGCTTTAAGAATGGCAAGAGAGAAAGGCAATATCCCGGTGGGGAACGTAAAAGTGGCCATTTTCCCGGATTTCTCCGCAGAGGTGCAGCGTCGTCGGCAGAGCTTTACGGAAGCCAAGCGTAAGCTAAGAAATTTGCAAAACAAGTATTCAATGCTCTTCCCAGCTCGTCTTAGGGTAGAGCATGACGGTCGTGCGGTCTTCTTTGAGGATCCGGAGGAGGTGATTTCTTGGCTGGAACGACGAGCTAACCCTCAACAAGCTGATTGATTAAGTCCCACTTTTAATATAGTAGCGACCAGGAACTGTTTCTAGCCAGCACAAGTTTAAAAGCATAATTCCTGGATACCCACAGTGCAAGAGTCAAAGTACCTTCCGGGGCTCCGGAGAAGACAAAGTCCTACAGTTAACATGCATAGTGCAGCGAGACTTTACCCCACATAGTTCTGGGAAGCAGCACCATGAACATTGGAACACTCTTCGGTACATAGATGTTGCAACCAAACGGAAACAAGAAGATCGAGAGATCATACTACACCTTTTGCGAGTGATATGGCTGATATCACTCATGCTATTCAGTATCCAGAAACTCAACCAATTGTTCTACATTCTATTGATCAATAAGAGATTAGAATGTTTCCCAGTTCACAACCGGTTAAGGGATTATGCCCACACAAGTTTGGGTCAGTGTAGGACAGGGAGGGGGGTGGGGGTTCAAAGGTTTAAGGTTCGGTTACACTCTGTTATGCATATTTACGATAGAAAACAGGTAATGTTACATGTGCCAGATTTATGGAAACGTACTTGTGTGCTGTATGTTATGCGACTAAGGCAGATAGGTTTGAAAACTAGCAACCTGTGCGCCTTATGTATAGAGAACAAATTGTTTTACATAAATACGTTATTAATGATTAAAAAGCTTTGCCAATGGCATCTTTGAAGTTTCTTACATGGAGTGTGAGGGGCCTGCGTGAGAAATTTAAGCACGTGGCGGTCTTCACATTCCTAAAGAAGCAACACTCTGATATAGTACACTAGTGGAAACACATATAGAGGGCAGCGTTCAGATGGCTCTCTGAAGGCCATGGGTTGGGTGGGCGTATCATTCTACCCACACGTCCCATTCCAGGGGAGTCTCTGTATTAATAGCCAAATCTGTACATTTTGAACTGTGCGAGTTAACCACTGACCCACAAGGCCGTTATGTCTTTATCCACGCTAAAGTATATGGTGAACCTTTGCTCATAATGGCCTTTTATATACCACCTCCATTTAATGTCTCCACAGTCCAGGAAGGTATATCATTCATGACCCGTCATCCAAATGTAGCAGCGGTATGGTTAGGAGACTTTAATGCCACTTTAAATCCGACTTTAGACCGATTACAACTGGCTTCCACAGATCATAATATCCCCACTGAAACTAAATTCTCTAAACTTGTCTCCACCTTCCATTTAGTAGATACCTGGCGGCACAAGTTCCCACAGGTTAGGTCATATTCATGCTTTTCGTCCTCTCATGGATCCATGTCCCGTATAGATTTTATACTTATCTCACGCAGGTTGGCCCCAAGGCTATCGGAGGTAATGTTTTGCCCTAGAATACTGTTGGACCATAGCCCTTATTGGATTACGTTAAGTATTCCAGTAGCAAAACCACCACAAACTTGGCGTCTAAATCCATTCTGGCTCTCTCTGTTACCAGAAGATGGCGAGCTTATGGATAAATGGAAAATGTATTTTGTGGAAAATGATGAGTCAGCATCTCCATCTGCAGTGTGGGATTCTTTCAAGTTATTCGCTAGACATACATTGGTAACTGCTATCAATAAAATTAAAATGGACTCTTCCGGTGCCCTCGGTAAGGCGCTGGAGGACTTGTCCTCTGCTGAAAAAGTGTATGCTAATACCCTGACATCCGTAAATGCAGATCAACTTAAATTACAGACTAGAGTGGTTAACCAGCTACAGTACCAAAAAGCCAGACAAAAATTGTTCTTTTCCAAATAGAAAATGTTTGAACATGGGGAAAAGGCGGGCAAATTGTTGGCATATTTAGTACATAGCGAGGATAGACCCCCGGTGGTTATCACATTACATGGCCCTGGAGGACGAGAAGTTACAGATCCTTCCACAGTAACCTCAATGTTTAGGGATTTCTTTGCTGACTTATACACAACGACAGCCCCAAATGAGACCCACTCTATGTCTCTGTTTCTTGAAAAGGTGATTTTCCCACAGCTAACAAAAGAACAGATAGAATTACTAGAAGCACCACTTACTGTAGATGAAATATCAACTGCTATAGCTAGCTTTGCTAGATCCAAATCTCCCGGCTCGGATGGACTCCCAATCGAGTTCTATTCCCAATTTAGTGAAGTACTCACCCCTAAACTATTAAAATGATATAATCACCTCTTTGAAACTGGGACTTTACCCCCATCTATGACAGAAGCCACAATAGTCCTCATCCCTAAACCCGGAAAAGATTTGGGACTCCCAGAATCCTATTGTCCAATATCACTCCTACAAGTCGATATCAAAATTCTAGCCAAAGTACTATCTATCAGGCTCAATCAGGTAATATTAACATTGATACACGCAGATCAAGCTGGGTTCATGCCCGGTCGTAACACCTCGTTCAACCTACGGAAACTATACATTAATTTGCAGGCTACACATGAGGAGGTTGGTACACGGGTTGTTATGACCTTAGATACAGCAAAAGCCTTCAACTCGGTAGAGTGGAGGTACCTATGGAGATGCTTGGAGGGCTATGGATTTGGCCCAAAATTTATTAAATGGGTCCAACTATTATACCAGGCACCTAGGGCCAGAGTGGTAGCTAATGGATGGGCATCTCAACTATTTGACCTCAGCAGAGGCACAAGACAGGGCTGCCCCCTATCTCCATTGTTATATGCCCTGGCGGCAGAACCCCTGGCAATATCCATTCGAGCAAATCCAGAGATTAGGGGACTTGGAATGGGCTCTCTGACTGAAAAAATTAGCATGTATGCAGATGACACATTATTATACTTAGCAGATTTGGGCCCATCATTATGCAATGTACTTCGCACGATAGAACAATTTGGAGTATTTTCAGGTCTGAAAATTAATTGGGATAAATCCCAAATCCTACCAATTGACAGCTTCCCACCCCCAGAGTCCCAAGCCAGGCTCCCACTACAGAGAACGAATGTTATTAAATATATAACCAGATCCCCTGCAGATTATGTGTCCCTAAATATAGATCCTCTCATTTCCATAGTTAAAAATAAAAATATAATACAATTACCATTTGGAGTCTGGGGTCGTATAAATTTAATCAAAATGATCCTACTACCCAAAATACTTTATGTTCTATGGCACACCCCTGTTTACTTGCCACTGAAACATTTTAGATCTCTAGAATCCCTCCTGAAGTCATTTGTCTGGGGTAATAATAGGCATAAATTAACATGGCAAACCCTCAAAAACCCGACTGATCTTGGGAGCACGGCCCTACCTGATTTTAACCTATACTACATAGCAGCACAGTTATCCCAGCTTTTCCATCTAGACGAAACTGACAGAGAGCGAAACCTCAAGCTTCTATGCCCGAAATGGGCGCAACACACCAAAGACCCGATATATGCAATAGCGGCGGATTTGGGTGGGATGGAGCTGGGGGAGGGAAGATACACCATGCTGTACCACTATAGGAAAATATGGAACCTAGCAGCTTCCAGACTTGACATTTCACAGTTTAATGACTACACGCCGTTATGGCACAATAAAAATCTCCAGGAGTTTAATAAAATAAATGACACATTCATATGGTCCATACAGGGAATATTTTATCTACACCATTAATTTAAAGATGGACAACTTAAAACCTTTGACCTACTTAAAGAAGAATTTACAATTCAGGATCAGATGTTCTTTAGATTCTTACAAATCCGTCATGCGATAAAATCACAATTCCCTGAATCTTGTCCTGGCCCTGCACCTAATGTTCTAATAGCTATAATTAAAAGCACAGACTCCCATAAATTGATCTCAGCTTTCTATAACTTGTTTTTAACCCCTGTAGCTACTAAAATTGCATATGACCTTAAACCGAGATGGGAGAGAGAGGTAGGGCCGGTGGAGGATGAGGAGTGGGGTGAGGTATTGGAGGCCTGCAAAACTGTATCTCCTAAACTTTCAGATCATTTGACACAGCTCTACATTATACACAGGGCATATCTCACACCCCTCAGAGTGGCAAGATATAAGCGCACACAAACCGCCACATGTCAGCTGTGTGAGAGAGAGAGACGGGCACTTTTTTCCATCTACTCTGGGCATGCCCTAAGATAAAAGGCTTTTGGGAACAAATTGTAGCATTTTTACACGACATAATGGGCTCCCCTCTGGCTCTGGACCCTAAACAGTGCCTCCTAGGTATAGTTCCAGACACAACAGACAAATACACAAAAACCTTTTTATCTGAAACACTCTTTGCAGGAAGAAAGGTTATAGCCAGAAAATGGATGAGAAAGGAGCCTCCTAAAATAGTGGAATGGAAGGTGGAGATAAATAATACATTGCCATACAAGAAATGTATATATATTAATAGGGGTTGCCCAGCTAAGTACAACAAGATCTGGGACAGATGGCTCCAACAATCCTCTACCTGTGTCTAGCATAATCATATAATCACAGAGTGATTTAATAGATACAAGTATGGGTAGATACTCTATACAAGCCAAATATATATATACCTAGAATATTAATATGGGTTAGATATGTTTGTATGTAATGTTATCTTTATTTAAGTTATGATAATTGTTACAATGTTACAATGTCAACATGCTAACGTAACCATTCTATGTATGCACCAATTATTCAATAAAACCTTGTTTGATTAAAAAAAAAATATATATATGTATATTCAACCATAAAAAGTAGAAAAAAAAATATTCTCTAACATGACAAGGGGTGCATTTCACAGGCATACTAAAACTGGAGCCTCACAAGTGGGTGGCATCGTATGGGTACATTGGGGAGCAGTTCCCAGCAAAACTTTTGCAAGTGTCCAATCACTTGAAGGTAGTGGCATTTAATCTATGGTTTAAGAAAAAACTTCTGTGTCCTGTAAGATAATACATTTTATTCTGGGTGCCCATTTGTGCCTCAGTAAAGTTTTTGTGTACCAGCTGGGGTATCTGCAATACTTACCAAATTCAGCACAATAGTATAAGATAGAACAGCATTTGGAACAATAATGATGGGAACAATTTTACATTTACAAAATGCTTTAAAAGTTTTAAACCTTTTGAAACCAAAAAGACCTAACATCCACACTGCGGAGTCAAGGACATGTATGTTCCAGCGTGTTTTTGCTTTGCTCCAGTGTGGTTTACAGCGTTCCAGTACAGTCCAGTGCAGGAAAAATGCAGCATACTTTTTTTTCTGGAACCGCAAACACTGGTGTGAACTATTCCATTGAGAACCATATAACCTACTGTAGCCGTGTAGTTGCCACTAGTAACAAACATCCACCATATCACCCCGCTGCCAGACTCCCACAGATCACTTTCAGAGACAATGAAAAGTAATTTGCTGTGTTTTGTTTTGATTATTGGGGGGAACAACTTGGTTGGGGAAAGGGGTATATGGGATGCCCATAGAATAGTTCACTTTACCATCATATTTAGGGATTTTTCTGATAAGCACATTGTTTGAGCATGAAGGAACGATGTGCATGTTTAACAACTACATTCTGCTCCCTGCATCACCATGCAGACTACTGCTTCTCCTCTGCGTAACTCCTGCAGACTATTGCTTTCAGAACTTCCTCACCCATGACTGTGTAAGGATGAGGACATCGCTCTTGACTGTGTAAGGGTGATGTTCCCAGAAATCCTCTTATCCTGCACAAACGTATACTGTAGTTATTGGTGTAATGTCACATCTTCTTCTTTAAGCAAAAAGGACCCACTCTGAATAGTTCCTCATGCAGAATCTAGTTGCTCACTGCTACTAGGCCAGAGGCCTGCAGTACCTCTCCACAGCGGCCTAGTAGTTTAAAAGCACATTCTGCGCGTGTAACGATAGGGACATCACCAATGACCGTGTAAAGGTGATGTTCCCTCACAGCTCTCTCCGGGCCTCCTCCTGCGATCGGCGCACCCCCCCCCCCAGATGGGGGTGCCCTCCTGCTGCTGTCTAGTACTCCATTCTCCACTTCACCCGGCCGACAACTCCTCCCAGTGGCATGTTACCTCAGCTTATATAGGAGGCCTGCCCCCTGCCAATTCCAATTGGGGATTGGTCAGGGATCCCACATGAGCTGTCTGCCACTGCAATTCTAGGCCCTGCCCCTCTTCCAGAACAGTCTCCCTTAAAGCATGGGTGGCGCCTTAGTAAAGCACAGATGGTCACACCCACTGCTACACTAATCACTCCCTGCCCCCCCAGATCAAAACAGACAGGCCTAGCTTGAAGCATAGGCCTGCCTAAATTTACCTGTGCTGACAGACTTCCTAGCAAAAATCCTATGCTAGCACCTACCTTACATTACTTTCCATGTGTTTCCATGTGTTTTTTGATGCACGCACTGGACTGCATGTGGTGTGAACTAGTGGCTAATCTTTTTCAGCATGTACTATATCAAATATTACACTTCACTCAAAATATTTAAGTTGCACACATACTTCGGAGAATACAGATACATTTTACTGCCACATTTCTTTCAATTGTGTTGGAAAACAGTGAAAACTTACAAGCCTAAACTTTTATACAAACTTTATTTTCTATGTCAGCAACCAAAAATCAGCTGCTTTTGCTTTTAGCAAAAGAAACTAGGCTTTCTCAATTCACAATTAAAATTAAACGCACGTTTATAGCTTAGACTAATTTATTAGTGAATGAATGAATCAAAAAAAGGCACCTAGCATATGGGCTATAAATGCTTTGTACCACATGGTGGTACTCTAAGGTGTCCGTTTATACAACCGTGATCCCAAGGATCACCGCTGATCACAGTCCATTAACGGTTTATGAAACAGAGATGATCGGGGGAGACACATGTTCTCCTCCAATCATCTCCACACACTGAGAAGCTGACTGACACAGAAACGGCCAGTTTATGAAGATGTGATCTGAGCACTTCACTGGCGATCTGAGTCAGAATTCATACTCCCCGATTCACCAGCTCAGAGGTGGAGAATCAGGGAGTGAAGAGAGAATCCTGGGGGAAGGAGGAAGATTTTTGACTTCCTTCTTCCTCGTTCAGACCCCCCAAGACAGTAACCATGCCCCCCTGCCATGTCTATGTATATATGTAATGTGTGTGTGTAATATATATATGCGTATATAGTGTAGGGGGACAAATATTTTATTACTAGGTGGACAGTGTCCTCCGGGAATGTCTGTGGACTGAGCAGTGATAATTTGTCACTGCTTAATTAACAGACACCTTGGTGTTTCAGTGAATTTCCGGTAATGTAATCTCGTAAAGTCTCACAAGATTCTAGTATTAGGGGCCGTTCTCCACTGTTTGAAGCGTTTGTAGAACACTTCACTCCTCCAAAGGAGAAGCGATCTGCAAAGCTTCATAAAATGGCATCCAGAGGAGAATGATCTCCTCTGTAAATGCCGGAGAATGGAGCAGTGAAATTATTTTACTGCTTCATAAAACGGACACCTATATGTAGCAGGTTCTATTTTCACACAGCACACCCCAACATCGGTGTGAACACGGGCCCATTGAAAACATTGTATTTCTACTTGTTGTTGCTTTGGGCTTGTCTTCAGCAATGCTGCCCAGTATGCAGTGAATGACCCTCTACTGATGAATCAAGGCTAATGTGACCAGTTTTATCATTTTGGTTTTTAATTATCATTTCTCAGTTATTGTAGTTCACAAAGTCTCTGAGATCCTTCAAAAATAGCACTGGGTTTCACTAATGGTTATATGAAAAGGTTGATATAATCGAATGACCTTCGTTGGGTTAAATGTGTAGGTACTAGGCATGTATTCTGGGTTTGAAAGGCATCTAGCACATACAGTGGTACCTTGGATTACAAGCATAATTTTGTCCAGAAGAATGCTTGTGATCCAAAGCACTTGTATATCAAATCGAGTTTCCCCATAGGCGTCAATGGAAATGCAGATAATTCGATCCACAGTGGCTTCTATTGTATGCAGTACCGGAGACACTCGGAGACCGCTCGGATGCAATGGGAAACACTCGGAGAGGCTCGGAGACACTCAGGAAGGGAGTGTTTCCCAAGTGTCACTGGCACCCCCGCACCTCTGGTCAAATGCGGTACTGCACGCCACAGAGACTTGAATCCTGCTTGTTTTGCGAGACATCGCTCGCTAACAGAGTCAGGATTTAAAATAAATAATAGCTTGTATTGCAAAACGCTCGTTAACCCCGTTACTCGCAATCTGAGTTATTACTGTACTCTTTAACTATAGCTGTATAATTTTAGAATATGTGCTAATAAGCAGGGCCCTCTGATTCCTCCTGTATTGAATTGTATTGTAACTGTACTGTCTGCCCTCACATTCTAAAGCGATGTGCAAACTGTTGGCGCTATATAAATCCAGTAAAATAATATATATATATATATATATATATACACTGTATATATATATATATATATATATATATATATTTTTTTTTTTTTTATTTCATTTTTTTGGTGCAGCATCTCAGATGCCGTTTATGTCAGATACAAATAGGATTTTAGGTGCATTAAAATCTGATTCAAATAAACATATTAACTTTTTTTTTTCTTTTAAACTGGGCCATTATTTAAAAAAAAAGTTTTTAAGAAACATGCCAAGAACATATTATTTTCTGAGTGCTTAGAGAATAATCTGTTGAAAGCCCGGTGTCAGGTTTAGTGCATCATTATGTCGCACAGAGAGATACACTAAGCAATAGTCTCAGAAGAACAGATGACCTGTATTGTCTTCTATTACAAAACATCAGAAATCTGCTGAGCTTCTATATGAAAGTTTCAGAAAACATAACCATAACCTGAGATTTCAGAGAAAGGCAAAAAAAAAAAAAAGTTAGCTGGGTGGTAAACAGCAACACTTGACAGAGGTAGGCACCTATGGCCATTATTCTCTATGGTCAGTGCTAGTACATAAGCAATCCTGCAGAAACCAACAACTTAGCCAGACAAGGGCAGTGCAACAGAGGTGTGTATATGGGGTCTGAATATTTATGGTTTTGATAAAGAGAAATGGAAGGCAGGTGGTCACATAAGGGTTTCTCACAGGGCTAAACACAGCTTTGCTTTAACCTCACACCCCCCGCCACCTCATTCCCAGCTAATTATACGTACATTTTCTTCTCTGGCCCACTGGTCCATTCCATGAAGGGAGTTGAAGGAAATATCTAGTACTTATGGGTAAAGAGTAGTATACAACTCGCTTCACATGACAGTATTGGGCCAATAACACTGTGACATGAGAAGTCTCATAGACCTTTCTAAGCTACAAGTCCAGTGGCTTGAAGCTCACACAGGGCTGCACTTTTACTTCTAGCAGCTAATGGACCCATAGGTAAGTATGTGTTACTTGCATTACTGTAATCTGCTTTGCCCCACATAGGGATTTGGAAATGTCATGATGAAAGACTGGATGGTATATGGGCATTGTAAGAATATAGAGCGCCATTTAACAGCAGTTGAGAGAGTTAAAGCAGAGCTCCACCCAAAAGGGGAGGCTTTGCTTGTTCGCACCCTCCCCCCCTCCTCTGCCACATTTGGCACTTTTTTTTGGGGGGGGGGGTACCTGGTTTTGACAGGTACCTGCTCCTACTTCCTAGTAAGATCGCGATCTACATCATGTCCGCCCCCTCCTCCTTCCCCCGGTGCCTTCTGGGACATGTGTGTGTCCCAGAAGATGACAGGACCGTTCAGAAAGTGCAGCACGACTTGCTTCACTGCCGATTTCCCTTACGTGCAATGCTGGTGCCTGCACCCGAAGCCAATGGACGAATCAGCTTGGGGTGTTGACATTTTTTTTTTATTACAGGTTGGAACTCCGCTTTAAGCTGTTGCAGTCCGACATAATAGCACCTCTATGCCCAATTAAATGAGAATATTTAAACTACAGTATTGCTAAATGCACCCACTCTAACCTACCCATAGGAAAACTGCTTTTGTGCAGTAGAAAGGAGGCCTAGCGAAGAGACATAGGAGGTACAAAGGATGGCCAGATTGTAGGGTGCTAAAAGAATGATACAATGGGGTTGATTTACTAAAAGTGGAGAGTGCAAAATCTGGTTCAGCTGTGCATGGTAGCCAATCAGCTTCTAACTTGAGCTTGTTCAATTAAGCTGAGACAAATAAAAGCTGGAAGATGAAAAGATGAAAGATGAAAGCCAGCACATACGTACAATCCCCTTTCATCTCAGGAAACACTTGACATACTATAGGATCATTTACCACCTGTACTTACTGTGTAATTTTCAAAACACTCCTTATGTTTAGAAATTAAAAGAAATATAAATACCAGTTTGAGTTCAAAATGATTTAATATGTACTTAAAGTGGTTTTAAAGGCAGAAGGTTCTTTTTTTTTATCTTAAAGAGGTTAACCCACTTCTATGAAATCTTCTTATTCCCTCTGTACCTTAATAAGATGTGTCCCTGTGCCTGTGTAAAAAAACCCCACTGATCTGTACTGATATAAGCTCTGCTCTGAGCGCACAGCTGATTCCTCTCCTCCTTCTCTCTCTGGCTCACAGCTGCAGTGGGTGGAGCTGAGCCACCCCGCTGATGTCAGCCGGGAGGAGGGGGAGAGAAGAGACAGAGAGCCGACAATCAGCTGAGTGCCTGGAGCCATGCTCATACAAGGTACAGATCGTGAATTTTTTAAATTAAACAGGTACAAAAACACATATTAGTAAGGCACAGAGGGGATAGGAATATTTTGTAGCAGATAGAGAGGAGCGGGGGGGGGGGGTGGGTACAAGCAGGGAGGGAGGAGGGAGGACACAGACACAGGGAGAGCTGTAGATGATGGAATCACGCAAACAGACCACGGTATCAGGGGCTCAGCAGCCATGATTATCGTGGTCTGTTTGCAGAGGGGAGGGTATAGTCAGGCAGGATCAGCCAGGTTTTTTAGGTTATACAGGGGGTCAAATGACACAGCACAAGCACTGTGCTGTATAACATGATTTAAAGTTAAAAGTTCTGTTTTTTTTTGGGGGGGGGGGGGGCTTAACAAACGCTTGAATACATTCTATGCATAAAAAAACTTTCTCCGTGCAGCCGCCCTCCCTTATACATACCTGAGCCCGATCTTGATCCAGCAATGTGCAGATGAGCAGAGGCTCTGTCTGCTCTCTTCCTCATTGTTGGCTCAGAGAGAGCAGAGGGGGCCATTGGCTTGTGCTGCTGTCAATTACAGTCAGCGACGAGGGAACAGGGGGTGGGGCTGAGACCTGCTGTCTGTGTCAATAGACGAAGACAGCGAGGTTCATCAGTGAGACCACATGAGTTCCCCCATAGCAAGAGGGGGATTGGGGCTGCGCTGTGCAAAACTATTGCAAAGAGCAGGTAAGTATGACATGTTTGGTATTTTAAAGAAAAACAATTAACATTTAGAATCACTTTAAACCCTAAACATGTATTATATTTTTTCAATAAGTAGATGTGCATTTGCCTGAAAGTGTATGTAAACCAGATTCATGAAATTTGAGCTGGGCACATATATCCACAGTGTTTTCTTATCTCTCTTCAAAGCACTATGTCCTGTAGCTGTCTCCTGCTCCATTCTTCTGTTATCAGCCTGATAACTCTTGACAAGTTCTCCGTCACATGTGATAAAAGCAGGCTGAGTTTTGTGTTGGGGAGGATGCTATACATAGATTAGCAGAGCCCTGAACAATTCAGCAAACAGAGCTGAAACTCTCTACCTATGTGAAGGAGGGGGGGGAGGAGTTCATTTCCTCCAATCAGCTGTCTTGGCTGTATGCCCAGGCTTCACTGCAGTGTTAACCAGGAAGAGAAAACACGAACTGAACTTTCTAAACAGTATATAAAGATGAAGACAGCAGATATACATGTAAAACTTATTAGGGAGATTTGTTTCATCCCTGTGTATCATAAGAGGCTGTTCACTTCACTGGGTATATGTGAGGGTTTACATCCACTTGAAGTAACCCTGAGGCACCCAGACTACCGAAGGAGAGACTGCTGTATGTTGTACGAACAGTGTTTAGCCACAGAAGAAAGGATAGTGGTGTTCTTTCTCCATCCCAGCCTTCTGATTGGCAGTGAAAGAGCAGCAACTGACTGAGGTCATCCCTCACTCTCCCTGCTCCTCCTATAAATATATTCCTTGTCAACACATCTGCATACAGCACATTGCCTCCCAGTCTGAGTGATGCTGCACAAGAGATTGCAAGTGGTCAATATCAAGTCAAATTGAAGAAAAAAAAAAACAGTAATGCTTTATTATCTACAGAGTTCAATTAGTTGGTGCTTTTTATATCTGTCTAGAATTCGGGTTACAATTTTTTAAATTAATATTAGTATAAACCAGTGATTCTCAAACTGTGTAAGATTTGCAGGTGTGCCATGGGAGTTTTGAAAAAAATTTAAAATTGCTAGCATTTTGAAACCTCGAACGTATAGAAAAATAAATTGTAAATCAATGTCGCCAAAGTTAAAAAAGTAACATATATAAAAACACAATCTCTGTCGGTCTCTCATTCATTTGTTTCTTTCATAACGCGAGACTTGTGCGAGATCTCGGGATAACTTTATTGCTCTAATTATATTATAATAATAGAGACCATTCCATTCCAACTTTGATGCTTATAAAAGTTTGTTCATTGTTTAGCGATGGAGAAATGCATAATCAAGTCTGGAACTCTGAAAGAGAAACTGTTAACCACTTCAATACAGAGCATTTTCACCCCCTTCCTGCCCAAGCCAGTTTTCAGCGCTGTCTCAATTTGAATGACAATTGCGCGGTCATGCAACACTGTACCCAAACGAAAATTTTATCATTTTTTACCACAAATAGAGCTTTCTTTTGGTGGTATTTGATCATCTTTGTGGTTTTTATTTTTTACGCTATAAACAAAAGAAGAGCGACAAGTTTGAAAAAAAAAACAATATTTTTTACTTTTTGCTATAATAAATATCCCAATTTAAAAAAAAAAAAAAAACAAGTTTTTTCCTCAGTTTAGGCCGATATGTATTCTTCTACATATTTTTGGTAAAAAAAAAATCACAATAAGCGTATATTGATTGGTTTGCACAAAAGTTATAGTGTCTACAAAATAGGGGATAGTTTTATGGCATTTTTTTTTTTTTTTACTATTAATGGCGGCGATCTGCGATTTTGACACCATTTACATTTATACAGCGATCAGTGCTATAAAAATGCATTGATTACTGTAAAAATAAGCACTGGCAGGGAATGGGTTAACGCTAGGGGGGTGATCAAGGGGTTAATTGTGTTACCTAGGGAGTGATTCTAATTGTAGGGGAGGAGACTGATCGGTATTCCTCTGTACTGGTGAACACACCATCGGTCTTCTCTCACCTGACAGGACGTGGATCTTTGTGTTTACACACACAGATCCATGGTCCTGCTCAGTTAACAATTGCGGGTGCCCGGCGAACATCATGGCCACCGGGCACACGCATTGGCTCCCGAGTGACGCGGCAGGAAGCCCAGGAAGTCATATGACGCCCGCCCAGGATGGGAGATCCCTCCTGCAGACATCATATGATAATGGGCGGGATGGAAGTTCATTTTTAATGTACACACAGCACCCCATATTGACAGAAAAACACAGAATTGTTGACATTTTTGCAGATTTATTAAAAAAGAAAAACTCAGTATTTAGTAGAAGCATCCTTTTGATATAATACAGCCATGAGTCTTTTTGGGAAAGATGCAACAAGTTTTTCACACATGGATTTGGGGATCCTCTGCCATTCCTCCTTGCAGATTCTCTCCAGTTCTGTCAGGTTGGATGGTAAATGTTGGTGGACAGTCATTTTTAGATCTCTCCAGAGATGCTCAATTGGGTTTAAGTCAGGGCTCTGGCTGGGCCATTCGAGAACAGTCACGGAGTTGTTGTGAAGCCACTCCTTCGTTATTTTAGCTGTGTGCTTAGGGTCATTGTCTTGTTGGAAGGTAAACCTTTGGCCCAGTCTGAGGTCCTGAGCACTCTAGAGAAGGTTTTCCTCCAGGATATCCCTGTACTTGGCTGCATTAATCTTTCCCTCGATTGCAACCAGTCGTCTTGTCCCTGCAGCTGAAAAACACCCCCACAGCATGATATTGCCACCACCATGCTTCACTGTTGGGACTGTATTGGACAGGTGATGAGCAGTGCCTGGTTTTCTCCACACATACCGCTTAGAATTAAGACCAAAAAGTTCTCTCATGGTCTCATCAGACCAGAGAATCTTATTTCTCACCATCTTGGAGTCCTTCAGGTGTTTTTTTAGCAAACTACATGCGGGCTTTTATGTGTCTTGCACTGAGGAGAGGCTTCTGTCGGGCTACTCTGCCATAAAGCCCCGACTGGTGGAGGGCTGCAGTGATGGTTGGCTCTCTACAACTTTTTCCCATCTCCCGACTGTATCTCTGGAGCTCAGCCACAGTGATCTTTGGGTTCTTCTTTACCTCTCTAACCAAGGCTCTTCTCCCCCAATAGCTCAGTTTGGCCGGATGGCCAGCTCTAGGAAGGGTTCTGGTCGTTCCAAACGTCTCCTCCTTAAGGATTATGGAGGCCACTGTGCTCTTAGGAACCTTAAGTGCAGCAGACATTTTTTTGTAACCTTGGCCAGATCTGTGCCTTTCCACAATTCTGTCTCTGAGCTCTTCAGGCAGTTCCTTTGACCTCATGATTCTCATTTGCTCTGACAAGCACTGTGAGCTGTATGGTCTTATATAGACAGGTGTGTGGCTTTCCTAATCAAGTCCAATCAGTATAATCAAACACAGCTGGACTCAAATAAAGGTGTAGAACCATTTTAAGGATGATCAGAAGAAATGGACAGCACCTGAGTTAAATATATGAGTGTCACAGCAAAAGGTCTGAATACTTAGGACCATGTGATATTTCAGTTTTTCTTTTTTAATAAATCTGCAAAAATGTCAACAATTCTGTGTTTTTCTGTCAATATGGGGTGCTGTGTGTACATTAATGAGGAAAAAAATGAACTTAAATGATTTTAGTAAATGGCTGCAATATATTAAAGAGTGAAAAATTTAAGGGGGTCTGAATACTTTCCGTCCCCACTGTATATGTAAAAATAAATAAGTTCTTCACCACAAAATATTTTCAGGTGTGCCATGAAAGTTTTTAGATCTTTTTGGTGCACCGCAAGACAAAAAAGTTTGAGCAACACTGGTATAAACCATAAGGGCTCATTTACACTTGCTTCAAAACATGGCTTCGGACATGCTTTTTTAACCACTTCAATACCAGGCACTTAGACACCTTCCCGCCGAGGCCAATTTTCAGCTTTCAGCGCTGTCGCAATTTGAGTGACAATTGCGCGGTCATGCTACACTGTACCCAAACAAATTTTTTATCATTCTGTTCCCACAAATAGAGCTTTCTTTTGGTGGTATTTGATCGCCTCTGTGGTTTGTATTTTTTGCGCAACAAATAAAAAAAGACCGAAAATTTCGAAAAAAAAACAAGTTTTTCTTTGTTTCTGTTAAAATTTTTTGTAAATAAGTATGTTTTCTTCTTCAATGACGGGCACTGATATGGCTGCACTGACGGGCACTGATATGGCGGCACTGATGGGCACTGATGAGGTGGCACTGACGGGCACTGATAGGCGGCACTGATGGGCACTCATAGGTGGCACCGATGGGCACTCATAGGTGGCATTGATTGGTACATATGGGTGGCACTGATGGGTACTTATGGGTGGCACTGATAGGTGGGCACTGACAGGTGGCACTGAACACACTGATTGGTGGCACTGATAAAACTTATTGGAGGCATTGCTGGGCAGATCTGAAACATAATGGTGCCAATCAGTGCCCATTTGTGGGCACTGATTGGGCACATTGTGCACATGTGGATGGCCATGGGGTACATACCTTGCCATCCACATGTTGCCCCTTCCCTGGTGGTCCTAGTGGCGATCCCTGGTGGTCCAGTGTGGTGATCTGAGGGGGGCTGCGCTGATAAACGATCAGCACAGACCCCCCCTGTCAGGAGAGCCGCCGATCGGCTCTCCTCTACTCGCGTCTGTTAGACGCGAGTGAGGAAAAGCTGATCAACGGCTCTTCCTATTGACAGCGTGATCCGCCGGAGGCTCTTTACCAAGATCGGTGTATCAGGCTGACACACCGTTCCACCGATCACCGCGATGCATGCCCCCACAGTTATGCGGCGGCATGTTACCCTGCTGGACGTCATGTGACGCCCAGTCAGGATAACTGAACCACCGCCTGGCCGTCATCTGCTATGGGCCAGGCGGAAAGTGGTTAAAGCTCTCTCAACACCAGTCAAAGCCACTAAATAAAATGGTTAGCTTACAGTCCTGTTTATACCTTGTGTTTGCTTTTGTTTTGCTTCAAAAATGATACCCCTTGTCGCTTTAGTGACATGGCGTATAACTGAAATGGTTAGCTTACAGTCCTGTTTACACCTTGTATTTGCTTTTGCTTTGCTTCAAAAATTATACCCCATGTCGCTTTAGTGGTGCTTCAAAGCGTCTTTAAAGCCTCCATAGAAGTCTATGACAAGACTTGCTTGAAGCACCAAAAGCTTTTGAGGGGGCTTTATTTCAGCATTAGCTTCGCTTTGTTTTGGAGAAATTGCAGGTATGAGATATCAACACGCACACACAGGGCATCTACCAAGCTTCAAAAAAGCACCACGAAGCATCATCAAAGCACCACTGAAGCATCGCAGAAGAATAAAAAACACATCAAAAAAGCATGTTGAAGCGGTAGGTGCTTTAATGTGTGTAGAAGTCGAAGTTTAAATGATTCCTAAAGGTTCCATGCTACTGAATTGGTTTGATGCTAATACAGTACATAGTCTACAGGAAGATTCTGAACAGTTACTAAGTCATACCCTTGAAAATCCAATTAGACAAACTGCATCAGGGCATAGCTTGGTGACAGAATTGATGGGTTCTTGGGTGGCATCACAATTGTAATGTGCAGCAGGGATCAGTGTACTGGCAAGCCATGCAGAGCAAGCAGTAGGCAGAGAGGCATCCACTCTGGTATGCACAACCATTGTGTATAGTGCTGACAGGCACTTATGTGGAACGTTACACTATATGCAATTCTTCTGCTTTTATCATAGGATGATGTGTATAACTGAAACACATAAGTAGAAAAGTGGTGGAAATTGCAGCTGAAGAGAAGACCTCCAAATATATTATAATCAGCAATAATAAGGAACCACATATAGGCGCACTAGCCCTTCCATAGTTCGAGGCAAATAAAACGGAGGGCCCTTTGATTCCTCCTGTATTGAATTGTTTTGGAACTATACTGTTTGCCCTCATGTTGTAAAGCGCTACGCAAAATGTTGGCACTATAAAAATCCTGTATAATAATAATGATAAAAAAACCAGCACAGATTTTGTTTCGCTCCAAAATCCCGAGCTGCTTTTTTGCTATAAAGGGGTAGAGAGAGATGAACTACTAGAGAGAGTTGAAGTCTCTTGACCCCACTGGCTTCCCTCACAAAACACCCATTGTCATAGACAGGTAAGCAAAGTTTTTTTTTTTTAAAACCATAGGCAGCTACAGCTGTGCTTAAACACCCTAGAACAGACAAAACTCAAGATCAATATATATATATAAAAAAAGATGAATTACTGTCAAGTTTTGCTAAAAGAAATAACCTTAAATCTAACCTGGCAGTCAAGAACCAAAATCAGGCCGATTGTGAAATTCAGTTTTGTGTCTAGCAATTTCTATTCTTAGAACAAAAAGGATAAAAAAATAAATCTGCTTAATTGCCAAGGGCAGTTATTTTTGCAAATGTTTACATAACATTCATGCCAGATTTAGATGTAAAGGAACTGAATTTTATTATGTTATCTATCATTTTAGCAATTAAAGGCCATATATGTATAATTTTCATGATTAGAGTCTTGCGCCTGAAATTAATTCTTGTGGTTGTAGAAATAAACGACAGAGTAATTTTCATTGAAAAACATCTTTTTCTTAGTGTCTAACTCAGTTACCAGCAAAATATTTCCTATAATTGCTAGAACATGTCCAGAATTCGTGAATGATGTACACAGCATAGTCAGACAAGCTTAAAGGGCCAGAAAATGTAAAATAAATAGGGTAAATGTTAGTATTTACAGATATTAACCACTTGCTGACCACCATATATCAGTTTTACTGCTACAGGGTGGCAGCTGTGCACTGGATCACGTGTGTGTATATATATATATATATATATATATATATATATATATATATATGTGATCTGGCTCCTCTGGGTAGCAGGCGCGATTGCACACCGCCACCAGCGTCTCGCTTCCGCTGTGATTATACACAATGGGAGCCTTTCAGTGGGTACCGCGGGCTTGATATCCGCCAGTACCCGCTGATCATCTTGCATAGAGGCAGAACAGTCTGCCTATGTACACAGGAGGGAAGGCATGGATCCTGTGTCTCTGCCAAGCAGGGACTATTATCCATCTCTTCCTTGAGTAAAAGCACCTCCCACACTGTAGTAAAAAACAGGCTGGGCACACAGTTAACCCTATGATCACCCCTGATGCTAACTCCTTCCCAGCCAGTGTCATTAGTACAGTGACAGTGCATATTTTTTAGCACTGGTCACTGGTCGCAAAAAGCGTCAAAAGTGTCAGTTAGTGTCCAAATCTCCACCGCAATATTGCAGTCCCACTATAAGTCGCTGATTGCCACCATTACTAGTAAAAATAAATAAATAAAAATAATAAAATGATGCCGTGGTTTGGAAACGCTATAACTTTTGCGCAACCCAATTCAATATACACTTATTGGGATTTTTTTTACCAAAAACATGTAGCAGAATAAATATTGGCCTAAATTTATGAAAAAAATTAGATTTTTTCAAATATTTTTATTGGATATGTTTTATAGCAGAAAGTAAAAAAATATTGTTTTTTTTCCAAATTGTTGGCCTTTTTTTGTTAGTGGCGCAAAAAAAAAAAAAAAAAAATGCAGAGGTGATCAAATATCACCAAAAGAAAGCTCTATTTGTGGGGAAAAAAAAAGGACATACGTTTTATCTGGGTACAGCGTTGCACGACTGCACAATTGTCAGTTGAATTAATGCAGTGCTGTATTGCAAAAAATGGCCTGGTCATGAAGGAGGGTAAATCTACCGAAGCTGAAGTGCTTAAAAAAAAAAAAAAAACATAACAAAAACTTTGCAAAAACGGATAGAGGTTCCCACAAATGGTAACCTGTTCTAAAGCAAATAAAGAAAGGCTTTCTTTTGACTTTATATTAAGGATAAGTTCTTCTACACATTGCAAAATATGAAAATGTGTCTGAACGTAGCAACGTGGTCTTGTTCTTTGATCCATCCTATACTATCTAAACAATGAAAAAAAGGACATAAAGGTGAAGGGAGCTTTTCAATGACAATTAAAAGATGGTTTAAAGTAGATGTAAACCCTAACTAAATGACATCTCTCATAACAGGAATTACATTAACATGTATAATTACATTTTCAGCTTTTTTCATTCTTTGTTGCGTGATAATCTCTTGCAGCCACTTCCTATTTACATGCACTCCAGCAATGGATGCATTGCATTTCTTATGGTGGGTTTCTTGATGGTGACAAAGGTTAAAGGACAAGTTCACCTTTTAAAAAAATTAAATGCACATTTTTTTTTTGCTGGTAAGATAAAATAGGATTTTTATAACAGCTTACCTGTAAAATCCTTTTCTTTGAAGTACATCACGAGACACAGAGCCATAGTAGTTACTATGTGGGTTATAGGCCACCTTCAGGTGATGGACACTGGCACACCCTAAGACAGGAAGTCCACTCCCTATATAACCCCTCCCACTACTGGGAATACCAGAAAGAAGGGAGGGACCTTTGTGTCCCGTGATGTACTTCAAAGAAAAGGATTTTACAGGTAAGCTGTTATAAAAATCCTATTTTGTTATCATACATCACGGGACACAGAGCCATAGTAGTTACTATGTGGGATGTCCCATAGCAATGCCAACTGAAGGGAGAGAGACACAACAAAAGTAGGGCACCAAGAGTCTAGAGGACTTATAGTGCTGCCTGCAGTACACTGCGCCCAAAGGCGATATCCTCATGATCTACTTGATGGAATCTGGTAAATGTATGGACTGAAGACCAAGTTACGGCCTTGCAGATTTGAGCCATGGAGGCCTGGTGATGCATTGCCCAGGAAGTACTAACAGCCCTGGTGGAGTGCGCTTTAATATGAAAAGGTGAAACTTTCCTCTTCAAACCATAAGCTTGAACAATCACTTGACGAATCCATTTAGAAATGGTAGATTTCGATGCTGCCTGTCCTCTCTTAGGACCTTCAGGCAACACAAACAAAACATCCATTTTACGAATCTGAGCAGTCGCCTTCAAGTAGACTTTGACTGCTCTCACCACATTAAGAGAATGTAGTGACCTTTCTTCCGCAGAACAGGGTTCTGGAAAAAATAAAGGTAGAACAATATCCAGGTTGAAATTAAAACCTGATACTACCTTCGGTAGAAAATTAGGATGAGGACATAATACAACCTTATCCTTGTGATCAATCAAATATGGCTCTTTACAAGAAAGAGCAGCCAACTCTGATACCATTCTTGCAGAAGATATGGCTACCAGAAAAACTAATTTCCTTGTCAAAAGGACCAAGGGAATATGACATATCGGCTCAAAAGGTTGTTTCTGTAATGCCGACAGGACTAAATTCAAGTCCCAAGGGTTCAGGGGTGACCTAACCGGAGGATTAAGCCACGTTACCCCCTGAATAAAGCTATGAACCAGAGAGTGCGAAGCAAGTGGTCGTTGAAATAATACCAATAAGGCCGAAACCTGGCCTTTGATAGTACTCAAGGCCAGTTTAATTTCTAATCCCATCTGTAGAAAGTCAAGGATCCTACCTATGACATATTTCCTGCCATCCCCTGGATTTACACCAGGAGACATATGCCTTCCAGACTCTATAATATATGACTCTGGAGGCCGGCTTCTTTGCATTAACCAGAGTAGACACTACTGAACCTGATAGCCCACGCTTCTTCAGAATGTGGGGCTGGGGCCACAAGAATCACCGCCTTCCCTTCTTGCTTGATCCTGCGTAGAAGCCGCAGAAGCAACAGAACAGGGGGGAATGCATAATTCAGTGAAAACTGATTTTACAGGAAAACCAAGGCATCTGTTCCGCATGCCAGCGGATCCCTTGTCCTGGACACAAAGTTGTTGATCTTTTTGTTGAACCTGGAAGAAAACAGATCCACGTCTGGAATTACCCATCTTTGACATATTGACAGAAAGATGTCGGGTTGAAGAGACCATTCTCCCGGGAGCAACTGCTGGTGACTCAAGTATTCCGCCTGCCAATTCTCTATTCCTGGAATGAAGACTGCCGATAGGCAAGGTATGTTGTTTTCTACCCCAAATTAGGATATGATTCACCTCTCTCTGGGCCGCACGACTTCTCATGTCCCCTTGGTGATTGATATAGGCCAATGCTGTGGCATTGTCGGATTGGATCCTGACAGGACAATTCCGTAATCTGAGCATCCAGGCCCTCAGGGTCAGGCGTGCTGCCTGAATCTCTAGAATAATGATGGGCAAGGTCATTTCTGATTTGGACCATTTTCCTTGGACATATGCTTCTTTCAGGACTGCCATCTGTTGTTACCACCTTCCAGGTAACTGATAGGAAGGATTTCCCTTTTTGGAGATTCTTGTCTATCAATCACCAACTGAGGCTTTGGCTCAACTTTGGGGATAAACGTTTTGGGAAGTCTAGAGCTTGGACCTTCTTGTTCCAAGTCGATAGGACACTGTTTTGCAGTAGTCTTGAATAAAATTGAGCATAAGGAACGGTCTCGAACGAAGCCACCATCTTTCCCAACAATCTCATACAAAGTCGAATAGAAGGATTCTTCTTTGCTTTGACCACCTGAATCAGTTCCCTTATGCAACTGATCTTTGCCTGGGGCAAGAACACCCTCTTCTGAGCTGTATCTATGATCAGACCCAAGTATACCAATCTCTTTGATGGTTTTAAGGAAGATTTCTCTAGGTTGAGAATCCAACCTAGGTATTCCAGGTAGCTGACCGTGGTGACCAAACTTTGGTCTAAGCGGGCTACCGACTGGTCTATCAAGAGTAGATTGTCTAAGTACGCTAGAATCGTTATACCTTGAGCCAAGAACTTTATAAACACTCGAGGTGCAGTAGCTAGACTGAAAGGCAGAGCTACAAACGGAAAATGAAGATTTTCTATCTCGAAGCGTAGATATTTTTGGTGAGCAGGAAAAATAGGTACATGGAGGTAAGCATCCTTGATCTCCATTGACGCTAGCAGTTCTCCACCTTGTAGAATGGAGACCACTGATCAGATTGACTCCATGCGAAAACAGCGCATATTCAAAAAACGATTTAGATCTTTGAGATCCAAAATGGGTCTGACATCCCCGTTTGGTTTTGGTACCGTGAACAAGTTTGAATAAAACCCTAACCCCTGCTCTTCCATGGGGACCACCGATATCACCTTTTAAGACAAAAGATGGTCCAAAGCTTGAAAGAGAGACTTTTTTCTCTGGATCCCTGGGAACGTTTGATCTGAGAAAACGAGGAGACGGGAACTCTCGGAACTCTAGTTTGTATCCTAGAGATATTGAGGAAGCCACCCATTTGTCTCGACACTCTTCCTGCCAGACCCTTGAGAACGGCAAAAGTCTTCCCCCCACTCGAGCGAGCGGGGGCGCCCATTCATAGGGAGGTCTTAGTATTTTGTTTTATGGCTTTCCTTCAACAGGGCCTCTTTTGTCCCTGGGGTTGACCCTGAGGTTTACCTCTTGAACTTGACGGTGGAGGTCATTGTGACTGCCTTGAGGCTGATGCTCCTGGCACTGGAGATGAAGCTCGTTTAAAAGAAAAACGATTACTCCTCTTCTTAACTGGCAAAAGGGAACTTTTCCCATTAGAAATTCTTTGGATGTATTTATCCAGATCGTCCCCAAACAGCCGTTCACCGAGAAATGGAAAACTAGCTAGGAGCTTTTTGCATGGTGCTTTGGCTGACCAATTTTTCAACCACGGAACTCTACGCATATGCACCAGCCCGAGCATAAGTCCTGAGGCCTGGAGAATAGAATCTCTCATAGCGTCTATACGTAAAGCATAGCAGCATCAATTGCTGGCATCCCCCATAGGATAAAGTGTTGAAAACCTTTTCGAAGGAAAAAACTTTATCTGGGTGATCCCACTCAGAATATATAAGCTTTTTCAGCAATGAATGGATAGGAAAAGCATGAATAGCTTAGAGAGGCTTTAGCGAAATAATAAATCAATTCCTCAGTTTAGGCCATTATGTATTCTGCTACATGTTTTTGGTAAAAAAAAAAAAAAAATTGCAATAAGCGTATATTGATTGGTTTGCGCAAAAGTTCTAGTGTCTACAAATTATGGGATAGATTTATGACATTTTTATTATAATTTTTTTTTTTTTTTACTAGTAATGGCGGTGATCAGTGATTTTTAGAGGAAATGCGACATTGCGGTGGATAGATCAGACACTTTTGCTACTTTTTTGGGACCACTGACATTTATACAGTGCTCAGAGCTAAAAATAGCCACTGATTATTGTATAAATGTCACTGGTAGGAAAGGGGTTAACACTAAGGGGCGATCAAGGGGTTAAGGGTTCCCTAGGGAGGTGTTTCTAACTGTATGGGGGCTGGGTTGACAGGAGGAGGAAAGAGATTGTTGTTCCTAATCACTAGGAATAGACGATCTGTCTCTCCTCCCCTGACAGAATGGGGATCTGTTTGTTTACACTGACAGATCCCCGTTCTGCCTGTTTCTTTCCATTCACGAGCTGGTTGGCTCCCCCGTGTACATGCCTGAGGTACAATGACGCCGATTCGCGCAGGGGAGCCAACTTGCCGCAACTGCGGCGGGTGGTCAGTAACTAGTTAAATTAGATCAAGCCTGTTACGCCAGAACATGTCAGTCGCTCGGCAGCAGTAATCATTGGCGGTTAGATTTATCATGGCATACACCTGAGTGAAGCCTATCCTCACGGCGGTTCATATATATATAGGCCCTCTAGTGGTCAGATAAAGATAAATAAAATCTGGGACCTTGTCGGGCAACCCACACCTTGTAAAGGATCCTATACATAACTAGTTAAATCAACCCAGATACTACTTTGTAAAACGTCCTGATAAACATACATAATAAAATGATGAGTGTTAAATATGCAAAAAATCATGGGTGTATTAAAAACATTAACAATAACCCAGTTATAACCATGTGAAACTCCACACATATAAAAAATTATATATATATATATATATATATATATATATATATATATATATATATATAAATAAAAACAATTATTAAGGGTTCATCGTGTATCCTCACAGGGTGATGCTGTGGATACACCAGTAAAAATGTGCCAGCGTCCCAGTAGTATTGGAAAGAGATTTGGATTTTTACAACAATGGACTTTGTAGGCACATAGGTTTGATATAAAAAAATACGAAGTTTTTTATTTTAATCAAATAAAGTTAAAAACAGATCACATGACTTATGTCATGACAATGACATGAGATAGTCTGACCTAGGGACTCAAATATCGCTACGGTTATAGTTATAGTTAGAATAAACAAATAGTAGTTATAAATAACCAGTAACACTAGTCAAGGTAGATGGAGTGCGTAGAGTGGTTGAGTAGGGTCGCTTGACTAATCGCTCGACATGTTGCATGCCTGGCAGCGCATCTTCAGGAGCTAAGCATCTAACAGATACATAAAAAAACATACAATGAGAATACTGATAGATACATGTAGGGTATGTCATTCAACATAAAAACAAAACATTAAAGTTGAAAAAGCACAATTATGCAGAGTGGTGTCCATCTGGGGGAGAGAAGAACCGTGATCGGTGACCACCGGGGGCAGAGAGGTAAAAAACAATCAAGGGGGGCACAGCAGTACACAACAAAAAAATTAATTAAAAAAGAAAGGTAAATCTGAAAATTGAGAAAGAGTAATAATGAGTACTCACATAATGTAGAAATCTGTATCGTATAGTAGGCAGGCAAGGTATAGAGTACTTCAAGAGGATAATCCTTGCTGGTAAGCTATTAGTATAGATCTAAAAGAAAAATATGCGAGCAGTGGTAATAAACCTCTGCACATATGCAGAAAATATATAGTCTAGTGAATATGGAAAAGTGACTATATATAAGTGAATAAAAGTTTTTGGGAATTAATTATGGGAGTGCTGAATTAGTAGGTAAAAATGTATACTACATTACCATAAAATATTGAAAGGTTTACCGACGATACAGAAAGGCCTACATAGAAAAGTATAGTAATGATCGGTAGCAAGCAATGGGGGTGAAGCATAAAGTAGTCTACCAGCACGATCATCAGTAAAGATTTGGGCTGCAGTAATGGCCGGTGAGGCTCACTATCCAGAAGTTCAGAGAGGACCTCAGAGTGGTTGCTGTCTGGTAAAAAAGCAGAGATAGAATGTAATAAAGCAGAGGGCAAACATGTAAGGATACCAACATAGCCAGAAATGGAATAGATAGTAATAGGCAGCATTAAATCTAGTTTTACCTTGTGTTAACAGAACATTCCGCACCCCGCCAACTATTAACCTCTGTAGTATTGTAATTAATTTTTATTCTAATTTAATTTATTTTAAATAATTTTTACGATTGACATTTATTCTGATTGGATTTATTGGAGAGCCAATGTGCCCATTGTTACTCATACAGTATCTCACAAAAGTGAGTACACCCCTCACATTTTTGTAAATATTTTATTATATCTTTTCATGTGACAACACTGAATAAATTACACTTTGCTACAATGTAAAGTAGTGAGTGTACAGCTTGTATAACAGTGTAAATTTGATGTCCCCTCAAAATAACTCACACAGTCATTAATGTCTAAACCACTGGCAACAAAAGTGAGTACACCCCTAAGTGAAAATGTCCAAATTGGACCCAAAGTGTCAATATTTTGTGTGGCCACCATTATTTTTCAGCACTGCCTTAACCCTCTTGGGCATGGAGTTCACCAGAGCTTCACAGGTTGCCACTGGCGTCCTCTTCCACTCCTCCATGACGACATCACGGAGCTGGTGGATGTTAGAGACCTTGCGCTCCTCCACCTTCCGTTTGAGGATGCCCCACAGATGCTCAATAGGGTTTAGGTTTGGAGGCATGCATGGCCAGACCATAACCTTTACCCTCATCTTCTTTAGCAAGGCAGTGGTCGTCTTGGAGGTGTGCTTGGGGTTGTTATGTGGGAATACTGCCCTGCGGCCCAGTCTCTGAAAGGAGGGGATCATGCTTTGCTTCAGTATGTCACAGTACATGTTGGCATTCATGGTTCCCTCAATCAACTGTAGCTCCCCAGTGCCGGCAGCACTCATGCAGCCCCAGACCATGACACTCCCACCACCATGCTTGACTGTAGGCAAGACACACTTGTCTTTGTACTCCTCACCTGGTTGCCCCCACACACGCTTGACACCATCTGAACCAAATAAGTTTATCTTGGTCTCATCAGACCACAGGACATGATTCCAGTAATCCATGTCCTTTTCTTGGCTTCAGCAAACTGTTTGTGGGCTTTCTTCTGAATCTTCTTTCCATGCAGACCAATCTGATGCAGTGTGCGGCGTATGGTCTGAGCACTGACAGGCAGACCCCCCACCCCTTAAACCTCTGCAGCAATTCTGGCAGCACTCGTACGTCTATTTCCCAAAGACAACCCCTGGATATGACGCTGAGCACGTGCACTCCACTTCTTTGGTTGACCATGGCGAGGCCTATTCTGAGTGGAACCTGTCCTGTTAAACCACTGTATGGTCTTGGCCCCCGTGCTGCAGCTCAGTCTCAGGGTCTTGGCAATCTTCTTATAGCCTAGGCCATCTTTATGTAGTGCAAGAATTCTTTTTTTCAGATCCTCAGAGTTCTTTGCCATGAGTTGCGTGAGTGTGAGCGATAACACCAAACTTAACACACCTGCTCCCCATTCACACCTGAGATCTTGTAACACTAACGAGTCACATGACACTGGGGAGGGAAAATGGTTAATTGGGCCCAATTTGGACATTTTCACTTAGGGTTGTACTCACTTTTGTTGTCAGCCATCGGTTTAAACATTAATGCCTGTGTGTTGCGGTATTTTGAGGGGACAGCAAATTTACACTTTTATGCAAGCTGGGCACTCACTGCTACATTGTAGCAAAGTGTAATTTCTTCAGTGTTGTCACATGGATATAATAAAATATTTACAAAAATGTGAGGATTGTACTCACTTTTGTGAGATACTGTATATATATATATATATATATATATATATATATATATATATATATATATATATATATATATATATATATACACACACACACATTTTTTTTTGTATATATTTTATATTGAATATGTGTGGAGTTTCACAGATTTGTAACTGGTTTATTGTTAAATATGCAACAAATCATGGATGTATTAAATATATTAACACTCATCATTTTAATATGTATATTTATCAAGAAGTTTTACAAAGTAGTATCTGGGTTGATTTAACTAGTTATGTATAGGATCCTTTACAACATGTGGGCTGCCCGACAAGGTCCTGGATTATATTTATCTTTATCTGACCGCTAGAGGGACTATATATATGAACCGCCGTGAGGATAGGCTTCACTGGTGTATGCCATAATAAATCTAACTGCCAATGATTACTGCTGCCGAACGACTGACATGCTCTGGCCTAACAGGCTTGATCTAATTAAATATAGCCGTCAATGTGCATCGATGCTGGGCAACCGCACGGTATAAAGAATGTGAGGTGTACGAAGATGGCGCCGCTCCTGATGACAAAACACGTAGGGCGAAGTTTACAGTGTCACTACATCACTTCCGGTTTTAGAGATTCCAGTCTGTGGAACATAAGGCACCCCAGACACATTACTGTACAGCTGTATATGATCCAGCGGCACTACTGCGAGTGCTTTTTATTACATTTCTTAATCAACTTGTTTTTTTACGGATTTACACGATGAGATGCCTTTCTTTTTACCCATTCCCATGTGAGTTTACCCGCTCACTGGTTTCACCACGGATGAGGAGGAGAAAAGACTGGACATAGAGCTGATTCCATTGTGATGCTTTTTAGCCCTGCAGGGGTACATCTTTCTGGTAAGTGTGGACCTGAAGGGGGTGCATGTGTGGAAATTCACCCAACTTTCACAAATGATATGATGTACTCAAGCACAAGCCACTTTTTGAATGTGATCACCTATGTGAACTCATTTTTTTAATTTAATATTGAACACTATTGAACGTGGAACACTTTAATAGATATGCATATTACTTTTGTCGGTGATTGATGTTTGTAGCTAGCACGATTCAGTTTGTGCACTTTATGCCTATTTTATAGGTGTGTTTTACTATTTAAAGAGACAGTACATGATTGTTTTCACTCAATTTATGTATCTATAATTTCTTTTGCATATTACACATTAAGATTAGGCAGCGCCAACTTCACCCCCTCTTCTCTTACCACATATATACTGAACCCACACTTGTGGGATCTGGTTGGGGTGGGCAGCAGCCATCATTACATTACCGCAGCGAGGAATATTATACTTATTTCAAAGAGGGGGGTGAGAACTCTGATGTAAAGGGAGAAGACTCTGGTGTGTAGGTGGGGGCTGGGGGGGAGAGACTTTGATATGTAGTGGGGGGGGGGGGGTGCAGAAACGAATGTGAAGCCAGGGGACACTCTGATGTGCGGAGGGGGGACTTTGATGTGGATGGGGCTCCTGATGTGATGGGAGGACGCTAAGAAAAGGGGGGCTCCCAATGCAGGGCCAAGGAGAAGGTGACATTATCGTCCAGTGCAGATGTTTTTGTCTTTCAGATCATCAAATACAATGTCTGATGTTTAAACAGGGGCACAATTTTAGTGTTTGGCATAGGTGCTTTTTCCATAGATACAGCTGTTGGATTTTGTACTCTAAAAGGCAGTAACACAGGTTTCAAATATACTTAAGGTATGTTCCTAATCTCAGCTCTCAGGTTGAAAAAAGACACAAGTCCATCCTAGGTGTGTGATTATATGTCAGTATTACATTGGATATCCCTGTATGTTGCAGTTGTTCAGGTGCTTATCTAATAGTTTTTTGAAACTATTGATGCCCCCCACCCGTGGAAGGTAATTTCACATCCTTGCCGCTCTTACAGTAAAGAACCCTCTACGTAGTTTAAGGTTAAACCTCTTTTCTTCTAATTTCAATGAGTGGCAGTGTGTCTTATAAAAATCCTATTTTCGCGGAAGGAAGTTTAATAACAGCTTACCTGTGATGAAGTACATCACGGGACACAGAGCCATAGTAGTTACTATGTGGGTTATAGGCCATCTTCAGGTTATGGACACTGGCACACCCTAAGACAGGAAGTCCACTCCCTATATAACCCCTCCCACTACTGGGAGTACCTCAGTTTTTGTAGCAAAGCAATACACGTGTATACCAGAAAGAAGGGAGGGACCTCTGTGTCCCGTGATGTACTTCAAAGAAAAAGATTTTTACAGGTAAGCGGTTATAAAAATCCTATGTTCTTATCATACATCACAGGACACAGAGCCATAGTAGTTATTATGTGGGATGTCCCATAGCAATGCCAACTGAAGGGAGGGAGACAAAACAAAAGTAGGGCACTATGAGACCAGAGGACTTATACTAATGCCTGCAGAACCCTGCGCTCAAAGGCGATATCCTCATGATCTTTTACATCTACTTGATAGAATCTGGTAAATGTATGGACTGAAGACCAAGTTACAGCCTTGCAGATTTGAGCCATGGAGGCCTGGTGATGCACTGCCCAGGAAGTACTAACAGCCCTGGTGGAGTGCGCTTTAACTTTCCTCTTTAAACCATAAGCTTGAAAAATCACTTGTCAAATCCATTTAGAAATAGTAAATTTCGATGCTGCCTGTCCCCTTTTAGGACCTTCAGGCAACACAAACAAAACATCCGTTTTCTGAATCTGAGCAGTCGTCCTTAAATAGATTTTGACTGCTCTCACCACATCAAGAGAATGTAGTGACCATTCTTCCACAGAACAGGGTTCTGGAAAAAATAAAGGTAGAACAATATCCTGGTTTAAATGAAAACCTGACACTACCTTCGGTAGAAAATTAGGGTGAGGACGCAATACAACTTTATCCTTGTGAATAATTAAATATGGCTCTTTACAAGAAAGAGCAGCCAACTCTGATACCCTTCTTGCAGAAGTTATGGCTACCAGAAAAACTAGTTTCCTTGTCAAAAGGGCCAAGGGAATATGTCGCATCAGCTCAAAAGGCTGATTCTGCAATGCCGACAGGACTAAATTCAAGTCCCAAGGGTTCAGGGGTGACCCAACCGGAGGATTAAGCTGCGTTACCCCCTGAATAAAGCTACGAACCAAAGAGTGTGAAGCAAGTGGTCGCTGAAATAATACCGATAAGGCCGAAACCTGGCCCTTGATAGTACTCAAGACCAGCTTTATTTCTAATCCTATCTGTAGAAAGTCAAGGATTCTACCTATTAAATAGTTCCTGGGGTGCCAACCCCTGGATTCACACAGGGAGA
Source organism: Aquarana catesbeiana (assembly GCF_042186555.1). NCBI lineage: Eukaryota > Metazoa > Chordata > Amphibia > Anura > Ranidae > Aquarana > Aquarana catesbeiana. The sequence continues at coordinate 103,783,280 of NC_133324.1, read as the reverse complement.
CATATGCCTTCCAGACTCTATAATATATGACTCTGGAGGCCGGGTTCCTTGCATTAACCAGGGAAGATTCCACTGAACCTGACAGCCCATGCTTCTTCAGGATGTGGGTCTCAATAGCCAAACCGTTAAATTTAGCGTTTGTAAAGTAGGATGGAATACCATACCTTGCGAGAGAAGGTCTGGCTGTGGCGGTAGGGCCATGGATCCCCTACCGCCATCTTTACGATCTCTGCATAACAAAATCTCCTGGGCCACAAGAATCAGCAACTTCTTTCTGCTTGATCCTGCAAAGAAGTCGTGGATGCAGGCAGAATAGGAGGGAATGCATAAATCAGTGAGAACCGATTCCACGGGAATAGCAAGGCATCTGTTCCGCATGCTAGCGGATCCTTTGTTCTTGAAACAAAGTTGTCAAATCCTTTGTTGAACCTGGACGCAAACAGATCTACGTCTGGGATCCCCCATCTTTGACATATTGACAAGAAGATATCGGGGTGAAGGAACCATTCTCCTGGGAACTGTTGGCGACTCAAGAAGTCCGCCTGCCAATTTTCTGTTCCTAGAATGAAGACTGCCAATAGGCAAAGTACAATGTTTTCTGCCCAAGATAGGATATGATTCACCTCTCTCTGGGTCGCACAACTTGTGTACCCTTGGTGATTAATATAGGCCATTGCTGTGGCATTGTCGGATTGAATCCTGGCATGACAATTCCGTAAACTGAACGTTCAGGCCCTCAGGACCAAGTGCTCTGCCTGAATTTCTAGAATGTCAACGGGCAAGGCCATTTCTGATCTGGGCCACTTCTCTTGGACAGTTGCCTCTTCCAGGACTGCTCCCCAACCCAAAAAAGGTTGGCATATGTTGTTACCACTTCCCAGGTAACCGAAGGAAAAATTTTCCCCTTTGCAGATTTTTGGTTATTAACCATAAACTGAGGCTCCGGCGCACCTTTGGAGTCAGTCGCATTGGGAAATCTAGAGCTTGAACCCTTTTGTTCCAAGTCGATAGGATACTGTTTTGCAGCAGTCTCTAATGAAACTGAGCATAAGGAATGCCCTCGAATGAAGCCACCAACAACCTCATGCAAAGCTGAATAGAAGAATTCATCTTGCTTCGACCACCTGAATCAGTTCCTTTATGGCGCTGATCTTTGCCTGGGGCAAGAATACCCTTCTCTGGGTGTATCTATGATCAGACCCAAGTATTTCAGCCTTCTTCATGGTTTTAAGGAAGATTTCTTCTAGGTTGAGAATGCAACCTAGGTATTCCAGGTTGTTGAATATGGTGACCATACTTTGGTCTAAGCGGGCTACCGACTGGTCTATCAAGAACAGATCATCTAGGTAAACTATAATCATTAAACCTTGGGCCCTTAATCTGGCTAGAGTAGGGGCCAGAACCTTTGTAAACACTCAAGGTGCAGTAGCTAGACCGAAAAGCAGAGCTACACACTGAAAATGAAGATTTTCTACCTTGAAAAGTAGATAAATAGGAAATAGGCACATGGCGGTATGCATCTTTGATGTTGATTGACGCCAGAAGTTCTCCTCCTTGTAGGATGGAGACAACTGATTGAATTGACTCCATGCGAAAAAAGAGCGGTTATATTCAGGAATTTATTTATATTTTTGAGATCCAGAATGTCCATTCGGTTTTGGCACCGTGAAAAAAGGTTTGAACCAAACCCCAACCCAAGATGGTCCAATGCTTGAGAGGAGACTTCTTTTTCTCTGGATCTTTAGGAACGTTTGATCTTAGAAAACGAGGAGACGGGAACTCTTGGAACTCCAGTTTGTACCCTGGAGCTATTGAGGAAGTCCCCCATCTGTCTCGACACTCATTCCTCCAGAGTTGTGTCTTACTAATACAGGAGGTGTGTTACTGGCAGGATCACCAGGATAAATTGACGGATATATCACAGCTGGAGCAGGAGCACCTGGGACCCAAAACACCATACTGCTGCCTGGTACTACATGCCCATTACCCCTGCAGAGGTGTAGGGAGCTGGCGAGTGGGGATCTTTGAGGGGGAGCACCGCAAGTCACTGGATTTGAACCGCTGTCTTCACGAAAGTCACTAATCACAGACTTTTTTGCTTATGCTGGAATTTGATGCATTATTTTTGCCTTATTTTTTCACCATTTTCTGTGTTTTGTATCTTTGCACTTTTTGCCTAACCTGGGACTACTTAGGATATATCTTCAGATGTTTTAGACTTTTCACCCTTATACTATTTATTTTTGGATACACTTGTGGTCCCCGTCCATTTGCTTGGCTGTGGATGGGAAAGTGGATCAACACGGGATCTGGGATCTGGGATATCACTAGCTGCACGTGTTGATCAATGCTACTGGGAGAGTGGACACCACATTGCTTCCGAGGGGGGACTCCTATTAGACTGATCCCCTTCTATGTTACAGATTGTGGTGTCTATTGAATGGTTTATTTATACATTGATATATATTATTCACATTTGATGGTTAACTACACGTTATATATCTATAGGTATGATATGAGATTGGCATATTAGCACGGTTCACTATTTAAGAGATGCACACTCACATTCACTAACCAATGATCTTGAGTGACTTATGAGTACATATTACTTATTTATTTGTATATTCATGTTATATTTTTTAAAGGTGTCCTGTTAAAGGTAGCACCACATACCCCTATCTATAATCTCTTTTAAAATGAAAATACATTTACTCATTTTCTTAAATGGCAAAGGGGTACTTTCCACTAGAATTTCTTTGGATGTATTACCCAAATCATCCCCAAAAAGCCGCTTCACCACAAAAAGGAAGACTAGCCAGGAGCTTCTTGCATGGTGCAAGGCCTGAAGGATAGAATCTCTCATAGCAACTATTGCAATCATAAAGCTGCTAGTAGCTTGCCAGATCCTGGGCTTGCTGAACAGGATAACCTTGAACACCTGTTTAAACAGAGGAAAAAAAGTGTTTTCTTTTTAATAGGAATTACAACTTTTTACCCGTTGGATCCCTAAGCATTTGAGCATTGCCTGCTGGACAAGTCAAACTCTTATTCACAGAGGATATAGGAGCGCTATTTGTTGGTATACCGCACTTTAAGTGAATTTTCTCCTCCATAGGATAAAGTGTGAAAAAACTTTTTAGGAGGGAACAAAATGCTTATCTGGGTGATCCACTCAGATACAAAAAGCTTTTCCAGCAATGAATGGACAGGAAAGGCGTAATACACAGATTGAGGAGGCTTTAGCAAACCCACTCAGTTAAGGGTACATAAATGTGGAGCGGACCATTCAGCAAGAAATTGCACCATCAATCTTACAGATTGTGAAAGCTGATCCCCCCGCACTTGACACCTCAGAAGAGGAGTCATGAGCCTCCCCACGGTTCCCTGAGAGAATTCATCTCCTCCCACCCCTAGTTCCTCAGTTTGAGGGTCCTGGGTAATGGAAGAGAACCCGTCGCATTTTGTCCCACACTGGGATGCAATTAAAGCCGCTAACCTTTTTTTTTTCAATCCTATCATGGCTGAGGAAAAAAAATACCTTTTTCGGAACAAACAGGGGCTGCAGTGTTGAAAACAGTTGCAAACATTTCATGGCCCCGATGCTCACTCTGACCAGCCATCCCCTTATAGGGGAGGATGCCATTGTAGAGATAAGTAGGCTTTCCAAAGCTTGAGGGAGACCCTTTTAGCCCTTTTTGGGGGTGTTTCAACCCCCCCTTCTGACCTTAGCCTGATGCACAAAAGCAGAGGTACTACCAGAAGAAATCGCATCCACTGTTTGAGTAATAGTCTAGCCACTGCTATTAATGCTCATCCTGATGCGAATAGTAAATGTGTCAATAGGAATGCCTGTGTCACCAAACCTCTTTGCTCTTGTGTCTGACAACTTGCAGCAGCAAAAATGGAGCTTTTTAAACACACTCCGCCAATGCTGTGATAAGCCCCGCCCCCTAAGTTGCATCGCGCACCCCCTCCTATCTCTTCCAAGAGAGAGTTTTCCTGCGCGAGAGTGCGGGCCTCCGATTCAACGGGATCGGCTTGTGTGTGAGGGAGGGATGGCAAGGAGGAGACCTAGACAAGCCACCGTGCAGGGGCGGTAGAAAAACAGAGCGGTATGCCGATCGTTTTTAGCTTTCCCAGCAGAGAGGGAGAGCTTTGTCCAGGTGGGGGGTGTCTGGTGAAAGAAACCCCTCCCAAACTTACCAGAGGTCTGCCTGCTAGCCGGAGGAAAAAGCCTGCTGCTTCCTGACACAGCGTGATCTCTGAGGAAAGCATGAGAAGGTACGTGCTCTATACAGCCCCCAGTGGTGACTCTTAGGCATGACATTTACTTTTATTTATTTTTTTAAAGGAGACATTTCCTAAGAAAACAAACCTTCAGGAACCGGGGACTCTTGGGGAACCCACACTCCTGGACCCGTAATAGCACCCCACCAGTAAAACTTTATGGCTCAAAATACCAAAGTACTGGATCCCCAGGGACCAGCTCTCTAAAAAGAATCGTTACAGGCAAAACCTTTTTTTTTTTCAGACACGAGGCCCGGGTACCATCCAATTTGGCCTAAAAGACACTTTGAATGGATTTGGCTGCATAGCTAGCCCCAGCAAGGATTGCTCCAGTGGAACTCAGCACAGCACATCTTTACTCGTGATCAACACCTTCGACACTGGCGAAAAAAACTGAGGTACTCTCAGTAGTTATATAGGAAGTGGACTTCCTGTCTTAGGGTGTGCCAGTGTCCATCACCTGAAGGTGACCTATAACCCACATAGTAACTACTATGGCTCTGTGTCCCATGATGTACAATAAGAAAACGTTTTATCCTATTGTGGGGTCAACAGTATGGTATTTGTAAATTGAAATCATATCCCCTCTCAAGCGTCTCTTTTCCAGAGAGAATAAGTTCAGTGCTCGCAACCTTTCTTCATAACTAATGTCCTCCAGACCCTTTATTAGCTTTGTTGCCCTGCTCTGTACTCGCTCCATTTCCAGTACAACCTTTCTGAGGATTGGTGCCCAGAACTGTACAGCATACTCCAGGTGCGGCCAGGCCAGAGTCTTGTAGAGTGGGAGAATTATCGCTTTATCCCTGGAGTTAATCCCTTTTTTAATGATGCCAATATTCTGTTTGTTTTGTTAGCAGCAGCTTGGCATTGCATGCCATTGCTGAGCCTATCATCTACTAGGACCCCCAAGTCCTTTTCCATCCTAGATTCCCCCAGAGGTTCTCCCCCCAGTGTATAGATTGCATTCATATTTTTTCCACCCAAATGCATTATTTTACATTCTTCTACATTAAACCTCATTTGCCATGTAGTTGCCCACATCATTAATTTGTTCAGATCTTGCAAGGCTTCCACATCCTGCGGAGAAGTTATTGCCCTGCTTAGCTTAGTATTGTCCGCAAATACAGAGATTGAACTGTTTAACCCATCCTCCAGGTCGTTTATGAACAAATTAAGTAGGATTGGTTCCAGCACAGAACCCTGGGGGACCCTACTACCCACCTCTGACCATTCCAAGTATTCCCCATTTATCCCCACCTTCTGAACTCGCCCTTGTAGCCAGTTTTCAATCCATGTACTCACCCTCGTCCATGCCAACGGACCTTATTTTGTACAGTAAATGTTTATGGGGAACGGTGTCAAATGCTTTTGCAAAATCTAGATACACAGCTACGGGCCTTCCTTTATCTAGATGGCAACTCACCTCCTCATAAAAGGTTAATAGATTGGTTTGGCAAGAATGGATTCTTCATGAATTCATGCTGATTACTGCTAATGATTCCGTTTTCATTAGTAAAATCTTGTACATAGTCCCTTATCCCCTCCAAGAGCTTGCATGCTATTGATGTTAGGCTAAATGGTCTGTAATTCCCAGGGATGTATTCTGGCCCTTTTTAAATATTGGTGCTACATTAGCTTTTCTCCAATCTGCTGGCACCATTCCAGTCGGTAGACTGTCAGTAAAAATCTAGCAATTACTTGACTGAATTAAAAAGAGTACATGGGTAAATACACGTTGAATATGTGTATGCATCTGACATAGGGGTAAAGGATCTCTTCTTGAGAGGACTATAGAGCAAGATATAGCCTCTTGGTGCTTTTGGGCTCTGGGATGCCTAAAGAGGGAAAACCACAAAGGTTCCAGCAAGCACGTCCATGTCATGCGTGTATAACTTAAGATATATCTAAACCCAAACACAAAACAAATCATTCAAGTTCAGCGTGGCAATTTTTAAATGTGGTGGCAGCATTATAGGCCTTTTTATCTAGTGATCTGGGCAGCAGCATTGTCAACTCGGGGAGTGCGAAGTGTTAGGTGCACAAGCAGATTTAGATGGATCTGGCAAATTATAGATGGGGCCCAGCGAACACATTTTTAAGCAACTAGAGTAACTATTTTTTTCCATTTTGGGATAAAGGTTTTGAAACAAGCAGACCATTGTAAGCACCCATGTCAGTGCCAAATGGTTTGTCTCAACTCTCAAATTGCTACTTTTGCTGGACAGCTTGGTCTGTTAAAAGAAGCTGAAAAAACACACTTACTGGCCAGATCCCCAGGTAAATAGAAAGTAAAAAAAAAAAGAAAAGAAAAAAAAAAAAAAGAAAACTAATGCAGCCACCACATTTAAAGTGGAATAAAAACCTAAATCCACCTACTCTTAAAAATGTTCCCCTTCCTAACTAATCTGTATAAAAAAAAAAAAAAAAAAAAGACGTGTACTCTACCCAATTTTAATCTGCTCCAATCACATGATGCCACATCTCTGGCCTCCCCGTGTCAGTGAGTGGCTGCTGCAGGGGAGAAGATTGGGTGCCAGCAATGGCTGGGGCCATAGGAACCTATGGATGATGTCATGACTCTTGGAGTTCCAAGCACTGTCGCATGCTGCCGCAGCTGCAGGTTCACATGACTGGACTGGATTAAAAATCGGCAAGCATACAGATTTTTGTTATACCAGTTAGGCAGAATAGGTAGGGGGCGGAAGGAGGGAATAGTTAGCCTTGGCTTTTCTTCAAATTTGTCAAGCTGCAAATTTTTCCTTTTGGGTTTAGATACACTTTAGGTTAAAAGAACAAACCTGTATATAACTCCAGAGCAACATATAAGCTCCAGGGTAGCAACATAGTGAACAGGTTCAGTTTTGACTTCAAAGAATTATTATGCTACACAAGCCAGAGAATAGTCAAGGTAACAATAGGCCATATTACAAAAACATTTTGCGCAATGACGGCATCCGTTTACACTTCATAAGAATAAAACCTCTGAAAAAATTTAATAAAGCTGATAAATGAAAAGCATGCAACCAAATTTGTTGCCCCATGAACACATTCAACTGTCCTTTCTGAACCGCAGAGTTGAATGTTGAAGTTGTTTCTGGGGTTCATATTCTCCACCAGTCATGCAAATATGGGTTAAAAAATTGGAATTTTTACATACCTGTAAATACCTAATCTTGGAGCACAGTACAGGACTAGTATTCATAGACCATGCGTTATTCAGCATGCTTCAGGTGATTAAACACTGCCAAAAACTTTTGCTAGGGCTGCCCCTAAAAGCTTACATCTATAACCCTGCTCACTCTGGAGTTCCAATTTTTTAGCAAACAGTAAGCAGTGATCAAGACACAAAAGTGAGGGAACTGTATCCTGTACTTTACTACAAGATAAGAAATTTACAGGCAACTCAAAATTCCTAATATCTTAAATCATACAATAGAGGACTAGTATTCATAGACAGTAGGATGTACCCAAGCTACTATATACAACTGAGGGGTGGGCAACAACATAAATTAAAACTACCAACAGGCTCACAAGAAAAACAAAAGTTTAAAGTGGTGTTCCGGCCGAAATGATACTTTTTGAATAAAAATACCCCTATAATACACAAGCTTAATGTATTCTAGTAAAGTTAGTATGTAAACTAAGGTCTGTTTTGTTAGTTTATAGCAGTAGTTTGTTATTTTATAAACTTACAGCAGGCTGTGGCCATCTTAAGTGTGGGCATCTGAAGCCAGACTGTATTTCTTCCTGGATCTCATCCTTGCAGATCTCGCACATGCTCAGTGCAGCACAAGCAGTGTAATAGGTTTCAGGTCAGGTTTCCATAGCAACGGAAGTGTCAGAGGAAGTTGCCGCCTCTTCCCAGAAGGCATTGCAAACAGGAAATGATGCGATGGGCCGCGGCCAGGGAGGAGGAAGTGAAAAATGAATACAGCAGATATACAGTAGGCGCTGAGAAAAAAAATAAAAAAATATCCAATTCGTTTACAGTGCACAGTTTAGTGAGGGATACTGAAGAGTTGTAAAAGTGGGTGGAACTCCACTTTAAGGAACCTGAACAAATACTATAACACCTTGAAGTACCTTGCAGCTGAAGCATAAGGCTACTTTCACACTGGGGCGGGCAGGAGTTGTTTTTAGCGGTGCTTTACCGGTGCTATTCGGCCGCTAGCATGGCGCTTTTAACCTCCGCTAGCGGACGAAAAAGGGTTAAAACCGTCCACAAAGCACCGCTGCAGCGGCGCTGCCCCATTGATTTCAATGGGCAGGGGCGCTTTAGGAGTGGTGTATACACTGCTCTTACAGCACTGCAAAGATGCTGCTTGCAGGACTTTTTTTCTGTCCTGCAAGCGAGACAGAGAGACAGAAGAGGTTCTTTACAGGCGCTGTTTTTAGCGCTGCAGCGCCTCAGTATGTAGCCTAAGGCCGGGTTTACACTGGTGCAACAAACACTCCGACATTGGGAGCTCATGTCGCATGACGTGTGAAAATCAATGTTTCCCTACGGGAGCCATCTTAACTGGTCCGACTTTGAAAATGCTCCCTGTACTACTTTGGTCTTACTTTGATCCTACTTCAGCCCATTGACTATCATTGAACTTGGGTCAAAGTCGGATAGCCGTCTTGCATGATCCGACTTTGGCATGCGACTTGTGCTCTGATGATCTTGAGGGGGAACTCCGCGCGAAATTTTAAATAAAAAAACGGCATGGGTTCCCCCTCCAAGAGCATACTAGGCCCTTGGGTCTGATATGGATTTTAAGGGGAACCCCCTACGCCGAACAAACGGCATGGGGGTTCCCCCAAAATCCATACCAGACCCTTATCCGAGCACGCAGCCCCGCCGGTCAGGAAAAGGGGTGGGGACCGTACCAGGCCGCATGCCCTTAACATGGGAGGATGGGTGCTTTGGGGCAGGGAGGCGCCTTGCGGCCCCCCCACCCCATAGCACCTTGTTCCCATGCTGATGAGGACAAGGGCCTCTTCCCGACAACACTGGCCATTGGTTGTCAGGGTCTGCGGGTGGGGGGATTATTGGAATCCAGGAGTCCCCTTTAATAAGTGGGCCCCTAGATCCCGGCCCCCCACCCTATGTGAATGAGTATAGGGCATCGTACCCCTACCCATTCACCTGGGGAAAAAAAGTGTCAATAAAAAAAGAAAAAAAAAAAAAAAAAAAAAAAAAAAAACCACACTAGACAGGTTTATAAAGTAATTTATTAGTCAGCTCCGGGGGTCTTCTTCTGACTTCGAGGGTCTCTTCTGAATTCTCCGGCCTCTTCTCCCGGTCTCTGGTTCTTCTCCCGCGCTCCGGTGTCATCTGCCGGGCTCCTCCGCTATCTTCTGCCCGCTCTTTTGCTAGCGTTGGCCCGGTCTTCTCCTTAGTCTTCTTGCCTCCGGTCTTCTTTCGATGTTGACACAACGCTCTCTCCCGCTGTAATGCATTGTGCACAACGACTTATATAGGGATGGGGCATGACATCACCCGGTGACCCTGCCCCGGGGCATGATGGGCAGTGACGTCATAAGGGGCAGGGTCACCGGGTGACATCACCCGGTGACCACGCCCCATCCCTATATAAGTTGTTGCGCACCGCGCACACTGCATTACAGCGGTAGAGAGCGTCGTGTCAACATCAGAAGACCGGAGGAAAGAAGACGACGAAGACCAGGCCAACGCTAGCAAAAGAGCGGGCAAAAGAGCAGAAGATAGCGGAGGAGCCTGGCAGAAGATACCGGAGAGCGCTGAGAAGATGCAGGAGAGCGCGGAGAAGTCGGAAAAGACCCCCGAAGTAGGAAGAAGACCCCCGGAGCTGCCTAATAATTTACTTTAAAAACCTGTCTGGTGTCTTTTTTTTATTGACACTTTTTTTTCCTAGGTGAATGGGTAGGGGTATGATGTACCCCATACTCATTCACATAGGGTGAGGGACCGGGATCTGGGGGCCCCCTTATTAAAGGGGGCTCCCAGATTCCGATAATCCCCCGTCTGCAGATCCTGACAACCAATGGCCAGGGTTGTTGGGAAGAGGCCCTTCTCCCCCCTGCCCCAAAGCACCCACCCCCCATGCTGAGGGCATGCGGCCTTGTACGGTTCAGGAGGAGCGCTCGCTCGTCCCCACCCCTTATCCTGACCGGCCGGGCTGTGTGCTCGGAAAAGGGTCTGGTATGGATTTTGGGGGGACCCCCACGCCGGTTTTCATCGTAGGGGGTTCCCCTTGAAATCCATATCAGACCGAAGGGTTTTTTATTTAAAATTTGGCGTTCCCCCTCAAGACTGATACCAAACATGGTGCCTGGAATTGGCGGGGATCCAAGTCGGATCCCTGTACAATGAAAGTCGGGCATATGTCGGCTTCAAGTGGCAAGTGGCAGGGCAAAGTTGTATCCAAAGTAGGACGGCTGTTGTGTCACACCAGTGTAAACCCGGCCTAAATCAGAATGTCCACTTGATAGTAATTGGAAAACATGTGAAGAGGACCAGGTGGCAGCCTTGCAAATCTGGGATACAGGTGCTTGATGCTGAAAAGCCCAGGAGACACAAACCGCTCTGGTGGAAAGGGCTCTGATAAGAATCCAAGGAACCTTTTTCCTTAAAGATGTAGGTCCTGGAAATTGGTCTGATCCACCTGGTAATGGTTTTGGAAAGTTTAAAATGCAGCCAAAAATTTGAATAAACTGGATAGGCTTTTGGAAGTTGGCAGACAAGTTCCTGGCTGAGGAGTCCTTTAGCAGGAGGGTGGTCCTGGTAACATGTGACATGAATACCCTGGGTTCATAGAAGGGCCAGAAACAGGGTGCACTTTTGTGAACACTCAGGATGCAGCGGTGAGCCCAAAAGGCAGAAATAAACATAGGAGGTGCTGGTCTGCCACAGCAAAATGCAGCAAGTGTTGGTGTGATGAGAAAATAGGACTGGAAATATGTATTTTGCATGTCTACTGATGCAAGAAATCCCCTTTTCTGAGGGAAGCAATGGCAGATTTTGTAGATTCTTTTCAGAATTTTGGAATATGAGGAAATCCGTTTAAGTGTTTGAGTACTATATTGGGAATATTGGCCCCCATTTGGTTTTGGGACTGTGAATAGGAACCTTGAAACTGTTCTTCTGAAACTGGAACAACCACTCCTTTTGCCTGAAGTTGTAAGATAGTCATCAAATCTGCCTTGCATTGGTCTGAAGCTGGCAGACTGGAAGGTAAAATGGGAGGAGGGGGCAGGGATAGAAACTATTTTGTACCCCTTGGAAATGACAGAGTGGACCCAGAGGGCCCATACTCTCTCAGATCCAAACTTGCACAAATGTCAACAGACGTGCCCCTACACTGAGAACACTCCTTTATTGTGAGAAGGGCTTTTGGGAAGGCTTGGTGGACAAGGGCTTGTAATAAGATAGTGATGATAGTGTAGTTTATAGCCAGGAACTGGATTCCATATAGAGGAAAACCCTTTCTTGCCTTGGGCATACCCTAGAAGGAATCCTCAAGATCAGACCACGGTGCTGGGCCTTCAAGCATCATGCAGCTAACTTCAAGCATTGCACGCCAAGGTGAGCATCTAACCCAGAAACCAGTGCACTAGGTAATTACTACAGGCAGGTACATATTGCAGTGGGGTCCAGGTACAGTCACCCGAGGCATAAACTGAGCGTAACAGATCTGGAAATTGCTAGGTAGAGCAAGGAACTAGGCAGTCAGATGTTGACAGACTGAAACAAAAAAACCTTTATAGTATAAAAAAATATAGCTTTCCAGAGGGGAACAGGTCTGGTCACCTAAGAAGGCTAGCAAAAAAAAAAAAAAAAAGTGGCCCCATAAAGTGGGTGGAGTTATATACACACCAGTTGCAAAAGTTTTTGCCAGTGTCCAATTGTCTGAAGGTAGCAGCATATAACCCATGGTTAATTAATACCAATCCTGTGTCCTATACTGTGCGATTAAAGGCGAAGGTCACCTTCTGGAACATGTTACATGCTCCACCCTTATTTGGGCTGGGACATGTAACATGTTCCAGCTCTTGCTGCCAGGTCCCTCAATTCCCCCCTCATTTTGACAGCAGGCAGGGAATCTTCTCCCTGCACCTGTTGTCACTTTTTGAAAAGCGCAAGGCTGTGAATGAGTGACAGCTTGTGGTTCTGCATGAACTGCAAGGGTGCAGATGAGCGCTCTCGTAGTTTTCAAACAGACAGCCCTCATGCAGGTACAGGCAGAAAGCTGCAGGACTGGTCTGCAGAAGCCTAACATTACACCCCTGATCAGGGGTGCAATGCTTTCTAGGCTCCTGCAGGAAAATGTGCATTATTTATTATCCTTTAAGATAATAGCTGTGTGTGCCCACTCCTCCTCAGTGTGCCACATCTAGCTTGGGCTGAAAGTATTTTTTTCATTGTTCCACATCATCCATGTTGACGCAATAGTGGGAGGTGGGCATATCCAAATTCCAATGATACTGAAAAGAAACCATATGGCAGTGCCACTCACTGACTGAAGTGTAGTTACTAGTTACTTGGCCCTCTCTGAGTTACTTAACTGGAACAGGCATGTAGAAATTGAAGTCAAATTTATTGTTCTGTGTATTTGGTCCGAGTTTATGTAAACACTGAAGCCAGCGGATCAGTATGCCACCAGGCAAATGTCACTTTCAAAAACAAAGATTAGCAATGGTAGCCTATACATCTCTAACATAACAGTATTCCGTCCTGTTAGGAAATCAGCCAATTTGCATATGACCATTGTACTTCAGATGTGTGTTGATGAGTTCTATTATTTGAAGTTACAGCAACCTTACCCACGAGATGCAATAGAAAAATTGTTTTTTTGACCGGGCTTTTTATATTTAGAACAATACAACACAAGTGTCAATGAGCACAGTGTCTCTATTTGCCAGAGGCCACACATGGTAACTGGAAAACACCTGCTGCCATTAGACTAAGCAGAACAGTAACATGCTATAGGCCACATATATATTTATATCTGTTTTATAATGTGAGCGCACCTGTCAGTGGATTTGATGAGGAAAATCTTTCTGCACCTTGATTAGCTTTCAGCAAATGACATGAATAGTCTCTTAGTAAAACATTGCAGCCGATTTCACATTAGAAGCTGGATATTCTTGGAAGTAAAAATTCCATGTTCATTAGTGTCCGCTTACACAGACCAGGGGCAACAATAAAGCAAATCATACTTGAGACACATGGGAGCTTTTGTCGCACTTCCCCTTCTAAATGGGTCTGACTAGCAAGGTCACACTGTCACAAAGTTTTCAAGTAAAAACACAGGAAAAAAATCATTTTAACCACTTGAGCTCCAGAAGGTTTTACTCCCTTCCTGACAAGGCCATTTTTTGAGATACAGTACTATGTTGCTTTAAATTAACAATTGCGCGGTCGCGCGACACTGTACCCAAATAAAAGTGAAGTCTTTTTTTCCCCACAAATAGAGCTCTCTTTTGGTGGTATTTGATCACCTTGGCTTTTATTTTTTGCGTTAAAAACAAAAAAAAAAAAAAAAAAGACATTTTTGAAAAAAAAAGCCCCAATACAGTATATTTTACTTTCTGCTATAAAACCTATCCAATAAAAAAAGTAAAAAAAAAATCAAATTTCTTCAATTTAGGTCACTATGTATTGTTGGTAAAAAAAAAACAAAAAACAAAAAAAAAAAAACACAATAAGCATATATTGATTGGTTTGCACAAAAGTTATAGCGTATAAACTATGGGATATTTTTATGGAATTTTTCAATTTTTTTTACTAGTAATGGTGGCGATCAACAATTTTTAGCGGGGCTGCGACATTGCGGCAGACAAATCAGGCATCACGCTTTTTGGGGACCAGTGACATTACAGTGATCAGTGCTTAAAAAAAAAAAAAAAAAAAAAAAAAAGCACTATTACTGCACTAATGGCACCGTCAGGGAAGGGGTTAACATCAGGGGGATCAAAGGGTTAAATGTGTGCCTAGGGGGTGCTTTTAACTGTGGGAAAACAGATCCGTGTTTCTGCTTAAGAGAAACACAAGATCTCCATTTTCCCCTCTTGCAGAAAGGCTATCTGCATTTGTTTACATAGGCTGACAGCTGTTTTGCCTCTCCTCAGAAAGATCGGCGGGTCCCGGTGGAAAATCGCATCCGTCGGACCCGCTGATTGGCACCCGCTGTGTCCAATCATAGCGGGAGCAGGGCACCAGCAGCGTGTGCCCTAGAGCTGAAAAAACAGGTACAGGTACACAATTTTGTGCTTAAGGGCTGCCCTGCCACAGTATACATACGTGGAGCTGTCCTTAAGCAGTTAAATGCTTACTTGCAGCATTTTCCTTTACATATTATACATACACAAATTATGTATTGACTTGCAATGTCCCTTTAAACTTGCTAGAACATTGGACTACTTCAGAAGCATTAATTCCCTAACACAGCCCCCTCTCCTCCTGCACATACCAGCCTTCTTCTCTCCTGGAAGGGTCTAATTACCGTCTGCACAGACCCAGCATCTCTGCCCTCCTTGCACAGCAGATGTCTCAGGGCTTTTGGAAGATATATGTTAAAATAAATGGTCTACCGATAGGGTCTCTGGTGTGATTGTTCAGAACCTTAAGCAGTCACTTGCCATGTGCATCCATTATTCAGTGCAGTTTGGGTGAACTCCTGATTTCTGCTGATCCAGGCAGCGTTGTGTGGTGCCAGGAGGAACATAAAAGCTGAACAAAGTTAGTATACTGTTTGTAAACCCTCACATATACCCATTGAAGTGACCAGCCTCAGATGATACACACATGATAAACAAATACTCCTCAAAATTGTAGTTGTGCATCTGCAGCCATTTCTTCTGTAGATCGTTCTGAAAACAAAAACAGGAAAGGATTTTTTCTTAGTTCTATGAGCAGGGGCGGGGATCTTAAGTCTCCACACAGTCAACAGCTCTGCGCCCTGACAGAAGGGGACACCCTTCACACAGAACAGAGAACAAGCACAGCTGTGGCTAACAGCCACCGGCTCAGTGCTGCAGCTCCCACCCTTCACCATTTTAACTCTTGGTGTCGAGAAAAGCTGACAGTAGTGATTCATGCTGATAACAGAGGAACCAAGCAGCAGAGAGAAATGACACCCAGAGCTTTGGAGAGAAGCAAGTACACAGTATAGAAGGGTGTGCTTTTTTTCATATTTCATGTCTGATGGTTACAACCACTTTAACCTGCAATCTCCCAATATAGGTGTTCTTACAATAGCAGAGATTAGTCAATCCATTTCTCACAGATGGGTCAGGTCAGTAACCCCCCCCCCTCCCCCCCCCAAAAAAAAACACTTTTGTGTATGTGACCAACACGTTAAGGGTGTTATTCCTAAATTGTACACAACATTACTATCCACCTCACAGCCACCACCACCAGCCTATGTTGCTAAATGGACAACAGATCTAGCCCAAGTCCTTTCTCCAGAGGATTGGTTGGAGATTTGGCAAACAACCCATAAGGTTTCTCCAAATGTTGTTGTTCTGGAGACATCTTATAAAGTACTATCTCGCTGGTGTCTAGTGCCACATAGGATAGCCAAATATGTCCCGGGCTACCCCTTGCCTGTTTTCGGGGATGCGGCAGCCGAGCACATATTTACACAAATGGTGGTCTTGTTCCATTCTACCGTCCTATTGGGAAGACATTTTTTTTCCATCCTGTTTATCTGACAACTTCATCTCGTCCGATCTATGAATAGTCCGGTTGAACTCTATGCCCTTAGAGCTGATCAGGAACCAATGTTGGTGGTTCTTCATCATGACTGCTGCGAAGCAGACAATAGCGAAAGCCTTGAAGAAGCCGGTACTTAGTGTGGTTGCTACGAAAAATAGAGTCACCCAGGCGATTATACATGCCAAGATAGTGGCAATCCAGGACGGACAAGGTGATACACCAAAATCTGGGAACCTTGGGCTAATAGATTTTTGTCCCCCGATTTTGACACCTCCCTTATGGAGCCTTAGCTGACCTGGTATCCTGGTGTCTGTTGACACTGGCTCATATACCAACCACTACTACTACCAGAGAATCAAATCTACTCGCTTGCAGATGTAGAAGCACTGGGATTGATTTAATAAAAGTGGAGAGTGCAAAATCGGGTGCAGCCCTGCATAGGTACCAGTCAGCTTCCAGGTTTTTATGTCAAAGCTTAACTTTACAAGCTGAAGATAGAAGCTGATTGGCTACCCTGCACAGCTGCACCAGATTTTGTACTCTCCAGTTTTAATAAATCAACTTCACTGTGAGGATTTTCAGAATCAAACACTTCAAGGTGTGTTGAATTTTTGTGTTCCCCTGCTGCGTGCTGTGGTTCTATCCACCAGCTGTGAATATCAATAGTAGTGTCCCTGCACAGCTGCATGTTGTGTAGTTGTGATCATCTGGGTTTGTATGAGGTTTACTGCTTTAGAATCCTGAAACAAAGCCTCTAGCTAGAGAAATACCTGTAGAAACCAAGAAAGGGAATGTAAGAGTGGGTCAAGAAGGTAGGTGCCGCACTGGAAGGAAGAAGGGAAGCAGAGACAAAAAGCAAACTTTAAATGAATAGTAATAATCTGCAGTGGGGATATATACTACAGGATTAACAATTTTCAGGGAGCAGTTTTAATCAACCAAAAGGACAACCCTAAGAGTACATTCACAATGAGAGCAGAGTAGGAAAAGAAATAGAAAGGCATACAGACCAATGTACCAGGGCAAGATCATAGCAGGAATTTCCCTTGATGGATTACTGAACGTCCCTGTAAATACTGTGACTTTACTGAATGCTGCAGCTGATTTGGATTCAGCTATTACCGGACTTGGCGCTCAGGCGCTTCCTAGAGGTATGAACTCTATAAACCTCCTCTATATATAGATAAATTTATCAAAGGCTCAATTGGAAACTTCAAAAACATTTTAAATAGACACCACAAGATGTGTTTGTAGTTTAAAGGTCATATTTATTAGGAGATTAAGAGTTGTATTATACTTGTTCTATAAATACAGCACAGCTGACTTTGCTCACAGTCAGACTTACGGACAGCCAATAACAATTCATTTCGTGGATACCCGGGTCCGCTTGTTCCAAGAAAAGTTTGCACCATAAGACTTGGATTTTGGTTTTGGAATCCTCCTCTCGTCAACCTCATAACTCCATCCTATAAAAATATATATACTGTAGTATGATTATATGTAAACGAAAGCAGAGCATAAGCTAAACATAGAAAACTAGCAGTAAGTGACATTTTTGAAAATGGTCTGTATGCGGTTTGGCGGTTCTATCTACCATCAAAGGGAACATTTATATACACAAATAAGATAAACATACAAGCCGCATACGGTTATAAAATATAAATGAGACATAAAAGACTTAAAAGAGGTTTTCTATTTCCTACACAGAGGAGAACTTACCAAATGTAATTAACAATTACGTTTTTTTTTAAATGCATCCTAAATTTTCTTAAAAATGTCTTCCCAGCTCGGTTTCTGTGCCATTTTCCTATTCAGTTGTAACATAACAATATATGTAAGTCATTGTAGGTTACAACCTGTTTATTTTTACAACATATTTTATAACTGTCCTGTTCCGAAGAATTCTCCTCACTTCCTGTTCCAGAGATGCAAAACATTTTTCACAATATTCACACTTAAACATTTATAGCAAACAAAAATGCATGTCTGCATGAATAAATGCACCCCCTCCTACTGGCTACCCCTCAGTGAGCCTTCTCCTAACTGGTGGCCAATATGCTTCTTCAACATCCACAACTCAAATCTGCAATCTTCGCTATTGGCTCGTACACACGATTCGAAAATCGGATGGCAGATCGTCTGTTTTTCTTTGCATGCTATTCGCATATCGAAAATGAAGAGTTCACTAAAGTTATGAAAATGATTGTAAGACAGAATAAGAAAAAAATGATAGTGATGTAATGTATTGTATTTTCGTATGACAACTGTACTAGTTAAGCAAAAACCAAACAATCTGGTATTATCTGATCAGATAAAATGTCGTGATCGGCTCTCAAAAGCTGTGTACTAAGATTATCGTACGATTGCGTCAAAATCGATATTTCTTGTCTGAATTTTGCATCGTGTGTATGGGCCATTGCTCTCAATATTAAAAAAGTACAAAGTGTACATTATTCCAACTGTGGTATCCCCGGTCCTCCACTGAAAGTCTTTGTGCAGTTAATAGCCCCAACATCTTCATAGGTGCTGGGACATTTTCTATACATTTCTATAGAAGCATTTAGTCATACAATGAGGAGCCAGGAGGGCCTTGAAAGTCAATCATACATCCTAAACATCAATCATACATACTAAACAGTAGATTGGCTGCTAGGAAGATGGTACAATTGACAGACAACTCAACATTCCCTGCTTGGTAGTTTGGTATTGTGAACTGTCCTTTTGAACCCTTATTTTCTCCCTCAAGCCTTTAAAAAGAAAAATCAAATACGGCAAATCCTTTAAGGGCCAGTTCACACACACATAGGAACGCAGTCCAGATGCGTTCGGGATGCTTTTCTGCATGCACGTTTTTGCTGTATTTTTGATGCAGTCCAGTGCATTTTTCCTCCTTTTCTTTCTTAACCTTAAATAAGGACATGCGTGTTCCAGTGCATTTTTGATGCATTTTACAGCATTCCAGTATAGTCCAGTACAGGAAAAATGCAGCATTCTACTTTTTTTCTGGAACTGGAACACACGAACTGCAAGCGCTTGAGTGAACTCTGGCATTGGAAACCATATAACCTACTGCACTGGACTGAATGTGGTGTGAACTGGCCCTAAATGTTATCTGAATAAAAGGGGAATTCATAGAATGTCTACAACACTCTTTAAAATTCCACTGTGCCGCTGCATAAAAAGTGTCGGTGCAGGCCAGAGACTCATGTTCCTGTTGCAAACAGGTACATTCATTTTGGGAATGCACCGTCTGTAGAGGCACATTGAGACTGGAATGTCCATATGGACACTCCCTCCTCAGTGCAGTTGAGTTCCTTCCCCAATGCTACAGTTGTCACACAGACAGCGCAGCAGTTGATGTGATTGTAAAGTCTCGTTTTTTTTCCCCATAAAAATAACAAACATGTTATACTTACCTTCTCTGTGCAGTGAATTTGCACAGAGCAGTTTGGATCCACCTCTTCTCGGGTTCCTCCCTCCTGTCGAGTACCCCCACAGCAAGCAGCTTGCTATAGGGGCACCTGAGCTGAGTCACAGCTCCCTGTGTCCATTCAGACATGAAGCCCCAGTTCGGCCCCGCCCCTCTCTCTCTTATTTAGCTAACTGACTTTATTGACAATAGCGCCGCTGCTGTGTCTCAGCCAATCAGCAGGGGAGTCCTGGACGGCCGAGTCACTTGTGGACATCGCTGGATAGAGATGGGGCTCAGGTAAGTATGAGGGGTCTGCTGCACACAGAAGGCTTTTTATCTTAATGCATAGAATGCATCAAGATAAAAAAAAACCTTCTGCCTTTACAACCCTTTTGAGGATTTTTAAAACTGGGCAGCTGGAGCATGAGGATTCAGAAACACTAGTTCCCTATCAGGTCCAATCCCCTTGTGATTGACAGTAGTTAGCGGGTGGGTCCATAGTCAATAGACAGTTTGGTATTGTCTGGAGACTCCACCTGATTGGGGAACTTGTGCCTCATTTTTCCCCATCAGGCTTTACCCACTGTCAGCAGTGGTTGCTAGGAGGCTGCTGGCAGAGTGGTTGCTAGGAGGCTGCAGCCAACAGCATCCTTGACAATCAGTGAAAGGTACAGTAGCAATGCTGTATCCTGGCCTAGGCCGACAAGGCCCAGGCCTAGGGCAGCACTTTGCAGGGGGGCAGATCGGAAAGAGTCCCCGCTGGTTTGTGCTACACTGTTAGTGTAACGACAGTCTTATGGGGTGGACTGGGCTGAGAAGCAAATTAGTCTAGCGCCCCCATAAAGCAGCCGCACTGCTTCCGGTAAGCGGACGGCCAGCATTCCGGAACTGTGTGTGTGTGTGTGTGTGTGTTGCTCCTAATTTTGACTGTCCTACCATCTTGGACCACAAACCTTCCTCACTGTGCTATATGTTTTCTGCCGCACCACTGACATGGTTATATCTTTAGTCCTCTCCATCAAATTATCAGAAATTTGTGCTTAAAGTAGAACTATAGGCAACTTTTTTTTTTCATTTTGGATAGAATAAAGGAGGGTTATAGCCCCTGTCAGTTTATTTTTTACCATACCTGTCCCATTGCTGAGATTTGCCTTCACTTCCTGCCCCATAGCCAAACAGGAAGTGAGAGGAAATCTATGCAAATTAAGGGAATTGCCTCCCCCCAGGCCCTCAGAACTAGTGTCCCCACTTGAAAATTTCAGGGCGGGTCTTAAACAGGAAGGGGTGGGTCATATTTAAATTAGAGGATGCACAAGTTTTATCAGGCCTAGGGTAGCACAAATCCTAAATAACCTACTGTACAGAAGGGAAGGGAAAGCGGCGCCAAACAGATACACAGCATACACACTCTGCTGGTCTCTGTATGCCAACTTACATTTAGTCTTAATTATCCCCAGTTTCTTGATCTACAAACTAGAGGTAATTCTTTTTGGAGCTGATGCAGCAATAGTGCCACTTTGTAAAAGGGACACTATTAAGAACAACCAGAATCTGCTGCACATTCCTCAACTGACAGAATCAAAAGCAAGGATTCGGGTGTTACTTACCATTCTTTTCAACGAAAGCAATGGCATCTTCTTTGGAGGTTGAATGAGAGGACCATGTTAGATAAGGGATCAGCACTACAAAAAGAAAAAAAAAGATATTGATCCAATATATGTTAACTATTTTACCTTGAAGCCCCAATGCTAAAAAGAAGAGCTGTAAAGTATTTGATTATAATTTACATGCAGTCCATGGGAAAAACACAGATTTTAATGCAAATACATGTATTACATGTTTTTACTGACCGTGTAGGACAATGCAAGGTGAAATAATCCTAGATGTGCAAATGTCATCATTGTACATTTGTCCAGTGATGTACTGTGATCCTTGGTGTGGCTTCAATATGAGCTGGCCTTTATCCTCACATGTAGCATGGACAGAATGGTCAGTAGATCCAGAGATCTAAGAGGTAAATTATGTTGTTTTCAGCTCACACACCTCCTACTGGTGGTCAAGAAAGTCGCACATCACTTTTAAAGTGAATCTGTACTTTGTCTATGCAAGGCAGACCTCCACAGGCACATATACTCAGCTTACTTTTGCTGAAATGAAAGCCCTATGTAATATTTAAGAAACCAGGGCCATGGCATACATAGGATATGAAGTCTCAATCTGACACTGTAGATTGGCACATTGATGTAACATGGTCAAGTCACATATTCCTCAATATCTGAAAATACCAAGTATGAGCCGTCAGAGGAGTGAAAGATGATGAGCATAATATGCTAGGGTTTATGGTGGATGAAAGCAACCCTATTGCTGTGCCCTGAGTGGACAAACCACAGGTTGGCTCCAATGACCAGTAGTGAGACTTGGAGGAATTAAGATTTATCATGATACACTTCAGTTGTCTTTCTGGATCTTTCTTTTTTTGTACTGCATCAACTAATTTTAATTTTAGCTTTCACTAATTACAATCTTTGCTTATACATTTTTGTTAATGACCATTGCTGGGCAAAACCTAACCCCCCTTTTTTCTCTCTCGATTCCCTTTAATCCACTCAGTATGTGTTTTTCCAATACTTTGTGAGGGTTCGTTTAAGTCCCTTTCTAGTGCCTTTTCTGGGGGGACCGGTTATTCAGCACTGCAGATGTGCCAACGGGGGCATTTAATCAAGAGATAAGCTTTAAAGAATGCTCAGTTTGATTGCATCAAGCAACCACATCTGTCTGTGCTCATAGGTGGGTAAGGCTCATTTATAGTTGACTCATAAAAAACAAACACACAATAGGGCAGATCTTATTGGATAAATGAGCACTGTATAAAAATGTGTACCGGAAATTTCTGCAGAAAAAGGCTCTTCCAAATCATATCAGAAATGCATTTCTATCTCTGGATTGTCTGACTGTTTTAATCTCTGCCTATACATTGTTCATCATTTACTCAGTACAGAATGCAAAGGTTTGGAACTGGCTTACTTTAGGAATTGTCAGAATAATCCCACTGCCTATATGGTTAAGCACCATATCACAGCAGCCAGCACTATGGCACATGAGTTGTTACTGAACACTCTCCATTGGGAAACTCTAGTTGTTAAAATGTTACTAAACTCCAATTTTTTTACTAAAATAACAAACATGTTATACTTACCTGCTCTGTGCAGTGGTATTGCTCAGAGTGGACCCAAACCTCCTCTTCTGGGGTCCCCGGCGGCAATCTCGGCTCCTCCTCATCTTCTGTGGGACTACAATAGTCACCTGCTGGCTATGGGGAGAGGTGGTCCCCTCGTTACTGAGCTGTGTGTCTACGGAGCCGTGGTCCATAGACTTACATAGCAGGACTTAGGTCTGCCCCCCACTTACTCTGATTGACAGCAGCAAGAGCCAAAGGCTCCTGCTGCAGCTCGAATGCAGTGCAAAGAGGAAGGGGAGAAAAGATGCAGCCCTGCACAGCGCTGATCTCTTCTCCCCTCCATTTCTCTTCACACAGGGAAACTGAAAACATTTAAGCATTAAGGTAAAAAAACATTTTTAGGTTTAGTAACACTTTAAGAGTGGAAACATCCAAATATTCAGTTTCTTTTGTACATCCAATGCTTCAATAACACTGGATAGGACTAGCAGCAAGATCGCAGTGCAGTCATCTCATTTTGTACCAAAGCAGTAAATGTAGACAAGACTGATCAATATTGTTACTGCTCTGCCAGGCTGTAGGCCTCATCACCTTTTGTGATGTCCACTATACTAAAAGCTCAGGAACGTTTCGGAAGCCAGGTCTGAGACACAGAAATAATGTAGTCTGTAAAGATGCAGTGCCAATTGCCAGTTTAAGCAGCTCTGGGTGGCATGTAGGTCGCCGAAAACCAGAAGTCTGTTAAACAATAAATTTAGGTAAGCAGCCGATAATATAAACTGTTGGTAGAAACAAAGAAGGGGCTCAATAAAGGTGAGGTGGAGAAGGCTGACCTTGATTATGCCCTCCAATGTTTATTATAACAACATAACACAGTTAATCTTCTGTAACAAAATTACCCACACTAAAGCCACTTCCATATGTACTATGTTTGGGTTCAATGTACACAAAATAATTAGAAAATGAATTGTGAATGAATAAGATATGTCTATGTTATGAGAAATGTAATCTTATACTACAAAGAAAATGAAAGTCCATATAGAACAACCTGCCTCAAATCAGGTGAAGGCAACACAAGCAATGGCAAACAGACAATAATGTAATAAACATATACATGGCCGGTAAAGAAACATAAGGCCATGTGTGATGTTACTGTTTACCAACGTCCTACTTTGTGTCAAAAAGTACAGATCCAAACATTTTCTTGGTTTTCATTTTCTCTGAGTGTCTCACTGACACATACGGGTTGATTTACTAAAACTGGGTGCAAAATCTGGTGTAGCTGTGGATGGTAGCCAATCAGCTTCTAACTTCAGCTTGTTCAATTAAGCTGTGACAAAAAAACCTGGAAGCTTATTGGTTTCTCTACAGAGCAGCACCAGATTTTGCACTCTCCAGTTTTAGTAAATCAACCCCACTGAGCTAAAGTGCATCTAAACCCCGAAACATAAACGGAACATATTGCAGCTTACCAGTTCTACAATATGGTGGCTGCGTTCATTTTATATGTTTAGACTTTTTGTCTTTTTTCCCCCTGCTGATCCTGCAAATAACACACTTCCTTCAATGTTACATTCATTCCTCCACTGTATCTATAGAGGGAGCCATGGCTGCCACCCAGGCTGGACTTCAAACATGTTTGCCCTTGTGACTCTCCATTACATGGCAAGAAGACAGCATTTATGGTAAGCTCAAAAGAAATGTTCTCTACTTACTAGAGCTGCACCAAAAAATTCTGGCCAAAAAATTAAAGTTTATTTTTACCAAAAAATTTGCATTTGAAAGACTGCTGTGCAAATACAGTGCGACATAAAATATTGCAACAACCACCATTTTATTCTCTAGGGTCTCTGCTAAAAATAGAATATATATATATATATATATATATATATATATATATATATATATATATATATATATATATATATATATATATATATATATATATATATATAAAATGTTTGGGGGCTCCAAGTTACTTTCTATCAAAAAGTACAGATTTTAACGTGTAAGCAACAAGTGTCAGAAAAAGGCTTAGTCTTTTAAGTGGTTAAAGTGCCCTCATTTACACACCAAAAATGTTGAAAAAAGAACACTAAACACATTCACACTCTTTTTTTACAGTATTCAGCACCCCATGGGACAAACGACATGTAATAATTTTTTCCCACCCATCTTCCTAGGTGCCCTGTAACACTGGCTGCAATGTTGGGCACAGCAGCTAGCAAGGAGACTGCTGCTTTGCTACAAAGTACCTGTTTTTGGCTTTCAGCACTTGCCCAGGGCAAACACTGGCATAGGAAGGTATGTCAGCCTCACCTCCCTCTGCACTCCTTTTGCCAGTGCTTGCCTTGAGCAAGTACTGGCAGGCCGTGTGCTGAGGGTAGCGCCCTGTTCGACATTGCAGCTAGCCGTACAGGGCATCTAGGAAGATAGGACAAAGTACTACATGTACTTTCCCCAAAAAGAACTTAATACAGTAAAATGAAAAAAGTGATACTAACCCCCCCACTATGTATGCTGGGCTTCCTTTGCCCATCTGCAGGCCTGGGACTGGCTTAGTAGGTGCTGCCGGGTAGAGGTGAGGGACACACGTCCGCTCTCTTCCCCTACTTGTTCCTGATGTCACTTCCGGGTCCCAGTTGGCAGCACAGGGGAGACATGCAGGGTGTTTCAGACCCTTGACATCTCATTAAAGAGAACTTGTCACCAAAAATCATTATATAGGGGACTTTTTGTTCCCTATTTGATGGAAACAAAAAAATAAAAAAACTTTAATTGTAAAAAAATTGCACGGGCACACGTAATTTTAAGATTTGACATGTTGGGTATTCTATTTACTTGGTGCAACCTCATCTTTTATAATTTACAAAAAAAATGGGTAATTTATTATGTTTTTGTGACCACTAAAAATAAACTTTAATGGAGTTTAATAAAAATTGGGGTTTCCTGGACCTTTGCGGTAATATCGTGTGACATAAAAAAAATTGGAGCTACCACTATTTTATTCTCCAAGGTGTCTGCTTACAGAAAATACATAATGTTTGGCGGTATTATGTGATCTTCAGGCCAAAATGATTTTTTAAATGTATGCGAAAAATGCAAAAACAGCTCTGGCTGTGAAAGGGTTAAAAGATAAGTTCACCTTCAGGAACCTGTTACATGTTCCACCTGTAAACTTTACTAGTTAGAGAAAGAAAAAAAGCTGGCTCCTAGATTCAAAGCAAATTTGTCAAGCCATGTTTAAATGTGACATAAGTCAGCCAATCAAGACAATGTAACGTGATGCAATAACTGCAGATGAGCATAATTAGAAGCCAATAATAAAACAAATTTGGCTAATCATATTTCACTTTTATGTTGGTAGATCAGTTGAGAAATGATTTGTGAATCATTGCTATTGATTACTATAATTACTCCTTCACCACTTTGTAGGCAGACACCATCTGCTGGCCTAAATATGGAACTGCAAAGCATGTATGGTCCAGTGTGCGTATTACATGACTGGGTGGCAGTGGCAGTAGCCTCATCAAAAGAGCAAAGTCTTCCTCCTGGTCCCTGCGAGTTTATGCAGGTGTCCCGTTCTAACTCAGTAATGACGCTGCCTTGCTTTGACATCTAACATGACGCTACCTGAAAGCCACCTCTCCCTTGTGCTACCTCTGTCGTTAAAATCCTACCTCAGCACTGCCTGACCTCATCTGTAAGGTTTACACTTCTTATCAACGATGGGATTTTTTGCTTTGGTAGCTTGTCAGCTTGTAAATTTTTACCAGAGTGGGTGTGATCAAGTACAATTCATACCTCTAAGACTACTACTACTAGTGACACTTAGGGTTCACACACAACCGACATATAAACAATGTTCAGGCTTGTATAACCAATTAAAACACACAGTGGGGAGGGGAAAATAATTATTCGATCCCCTGCAGATTTTCTAAGTTTGCCCACTTACAAAGATGAAGGGTCTATAATTTTTATCATAATTGTATTTTACGTGATAGACAGAATATCTACCAAAAATCCAGAAAAATACACGCTACACATGTTATAGATTGAGTTTCAGTTCAGTGAGTAAAGTATTTGATCCCCTACCAACCAACAATAATTCTGGCTCCCACAGACTGGCTCTAGTATCTGCTCATGTGGTATACAGATTAGTCCTGTCAATTTAATAAGTTGCTCCTAACGACAACTCGTTATGTGTATAAAAGTCCACAGAATCTCTTTCTTCCATTCAAACCTCACCATCATGGGCAAGACCAAAGAGCTGTCAAATGAGGTCAGGGACAAGTATGTAGACCTGCACAAGGCTTGAATGGGCTACAAGACAATCAGCAAGAAGCTTGGTAAGAAGGAGACAACTGTGGGAGTGATTATTCGCAAATATAAGAAATACAAAATAACCACCAATTGCTCTCAGTCTGGAGATCCATGCAAGATTTTGCATAATGGGGTAAGGATGATCATAAGAAAAGTGAGGGATCAGCCTAGAACTATACGGGAGGAGCTTGTGAATGATTTTAAGGCAATATGCCGCTATGGATTGAAATCCTGCAGCGCCCACAAGGTCCCCCTCCTCAAGAAGGCACATGCTCAGGCCCATCTGAAGTTTTCTAATGAACATCTAAATGATTCAGAGCAGGATTGGGAGAAAGTGCTGTGGTCAGATAAGACCAAAATTGAGCTCTTTGGCATTAACTTAGGTCTTAAAATGCTGACTATGACCCTAAGAACACCATCCCTATAGTCAAGCACGGAGGTGGAAACATAATGCTTTGGGATGGTTTCTCTGCTGAAGGTACAGGTCGACTTTGCCGCATTGAAGGGCCAATGGATGGGGCCATGTATTGTAAAATCTTGGATGAGAACCTTCTTCCCTCAACAAAGGAGTGGCTCAAAAAGAAGCACATTAAAGTCATGGAGTGGCCTAGCCAGTCTCTAGACCTTAATCCTATAGACAATGTATGGAGGGAGCTGAAAATTTGAGTTGCCAAGCGACAGCCAAGAAACCGAAAAGGATTTAGAGAAAATTTGTAAGGAAGAGTGGACCAAAATCCCTCCTGTGACGTGTGCAAACCTGGTAACAAACTAAAAGAACAATCTTACCTCTGTGCTTGCCAACAAGGGTTTCTCCACCAAGTACTAAGTCATGTTTTGCTTGGGGATCACATACTTATTTTATTCACTGAACTGCAACTCAATTTATAACATTTGATCACGTGTTTTTCTGGATTTTTGGTTGATATTTTGTCTCTATCATTTAAAATACACCTATGATCAAAATTATAGACCCTTCATTTCTTTGCAAGTGGGCAAACTTATAAAATCTGCAGGGAATGAAATAACTATTTTCCCCACTGTATCTAAATATTTCAATAGCCAAAACAAATAAGCAAAATACTGCAAATGATCAATTCCTAAATATGATGGCTGCATTACTTTTTCTTTTTTGTCTTTTTCCTTTATTTTCACCTGGTGGTCATGCCAGTAAGCACACTTGCTGTCTTAGGGTGTCCCCGCTTAACAGTATGAAGGAGCAAACAAAGCCACCCTTGGAAAAGGTGTAAAATGCAACAGCAAACTTACATGGGCTTGACTAACAAATGCCAAACTCCAGCAAAAGTTTCACATAAATGAGTAAAAGCTTATCACGGAAAGCACCCCTTCAGTGGTAAATGGTTTGTCTCAATCCTCTGCCACTTTTGCTTCATTTAGTAAGGGAAGTTTAAATATAATGGGGAATAAGAGTAGATTTTTTGTAATTCCCAAAGTGGGCTGTAACCACTTCAAGTTCGGACACTCCTCCCCCCCCCCCTCCCCTTCAAGTACAGGCCATTTTCATGCTGGCACTTTGAATGACAATTACTCACGCAACACTGAGATATTTGAGATATAGAGCTTTCTTTTGGCGGTATTTAATCACCAAGGGATTTACTTTTTTGCTATAATACCGAAAAAAAAAAATCTCTCTTCATAAATTTAGGCCAAAATTTATTCTGCAACATTTCTTTGGTAAAAATAACCCAAATCAGTGTATATCATTTAGTTTACGTTAAGAGAGTTATAGAGTCCACAAACTATATTATATATACAGTAAAACCTTGGATTGTGAGTAACTTGGTCTGCGAGTGTCATACAAGACGAGCAATTTTTTTTTAATCAATTTTAACTTGATAAACGAGCGAGGTCTTGCAATAAGAGTAGGGTCACCTCCCATTTTAGTCAATCAGAGCTGTCAATTAGCAGTACTGAAGTCGTTCCGTCTTTAGAAAAGTTTCCTGTACTACTTCAAGGCTACTTCTATCCGACTTGTGCCCAAAGACTTTAAGAGGGGGTTGTGAAAAAAAACGTTTATGCTTAACCACTTACGGACCCCGCCCGCCGTTGTTATACGTCGGTACTTTGAAGAGGATTATCTAGCTGCCATTAACCCGGTATCCTCTTCTTCAGCGGGTGGTTCGCTTTCAGATAAAAGTGGTCTCTGTGGTGGATTCACCGTAAGATCACTTTTATCGGCGGAGGGGGAGAGGACCGCCGCGCTCCGATACCCTCTGCCGCTTACCCGAGCCATCGGTAGTGGCGGAGGCGATTGGATACTGTGTCCTCTGTGGTATGGAGCGGAGTGAGCAGAATATGGCCCCCACCCGGCTCCATACCAACGCAAGGCAGAAGCGGCGTCAAACGTCACTTCCGCCCATAGCTCTTAAAGCAACATTTTTATTTTTTCAAAAGGCATTACATTTTTTTTTTTATTGCATTTTAGTGTAAATATGAGATCTGAAGTCTTTTTGACCCCAGATCTCATATTTAAGAGGTCCTGTCATGCTTTTATTTATTACAAGGGATGTTTACATTTCTTGTAATAGGAATACAAGTGGCAGACTATTTTATTTTTAAAAGAACAGTGTAAAAATAAAAAATAAAAGTTAAAATAGAGAGAACAAGTTCAGTGCTTGTAACCTTTCCTCATAACTAAGGTCCTCCAGTCCCTTTATTCGTTTTGTTGCCCTTCTCTGTTTTTTTTTCTCTCTTTTCATAGATTTTCTATTGGATTCAAGTCAGGTGATTGGCTGGGCCATTCTAGCAGTTTTATTTTCTTTTTTTGAAACCAATTGAGAGTTTCCTTAGCTTTGTGTTTGGGGTCACTGTCTTATTGAAATGTCCACCCTTGTTTCATCTTCATCATCCTGGTAGATGGCATCCATGGAAACCGGAGTGCCGGCCGAAGAAGAGGATACTAGGGTTATGGCAGCTAGCTGCTGCTATAACAACGATATTCTTCTTCAAAGGAATGTATAGGACGTATAGCGGCGTGCGGCGGTCCGGAAGTGGTTAAACAAGCTTCAACATACTTTTTCTACAGCAATGGAGTCTTGCGTGGTAAGCATGCATACAGGCCATGGCAGTTGAGTGCATTACTTATTGTTTTCTTTGAAACAATTGTACCTGCTAATTCCAGGTCTTTCTGAAATTATCCACAAGTGGTCCTTGGCTCTTGAGCAACTCTTCTGATAATTCTTTTCACTCCTCTGTCAGAAATCTTGCGAGGAGCACGTGGTTGTGCCTGGTTTATAGTAAAATTATGTTCTTTCCACTTCCGGATTATTTCCCCAACAGTGCTCACTGGAACATTCAGGAGTTTAGAAATCTTTCTGTAACCAATGCCATCATTATGTTTTGCTAAGGTTGCAAAGGTCTTGAGAGCCTTTTGCTTTTACCCATCATGAGATGTTTCTTGTGTGACACCTTGGTAATGAGACACCTTTTTATAGGCCACCCGTTGACACTGAACCAGCTGATATTAATTTGCACTGACAAGGGGCAGGATTGCTTTCTAATTACGGATAGATTTCAGCTGGTGTCTTGGCTTTCCATGTCTCTTTGCACCTCCCTTTCTTCATGTGTTCAACACTTTTTCCCTGTGTCACTCAACTTCACCACACAGAGCCCAATCTTCAAATTTACCTGTCCTAGCCTCCCCATATGCATGGACTGCACGGGCCGCCACCAACATGTGGTAAAAATGTCATGCCAACAGCACCTCCAGAAATAAGCCTACCCAGAAAAATGGTGACATGCTCAACACCTACTCCACCCGCTGTAAGTGAACAGGTGTTAAATGCTCAGTGCGCACGAGACACATCTTCAACAAAAGAAAATGAGAATAAGGTTTGCTAAGATCATGCAATGCCTTTAATTCACCTTGAGATAAGGGGTGGATTTTGTTTCTGAATAAAACAGAAGTTTCACATTTTAGTACTTCAGTTCCCAAAGTTTAAATAGCTAAACTGCACATATCTCTGGAGACTGCCTTCAGCTCCCTATAAGACCCAAACTCCAGGGTGTTCCGATATACAAATATGGACTTTTTTCAGTAAAAGGCTGATCCTTACTATTCGTTGGGTCAGCTTCAACCTTTGCTGGCTGTGTGTCATAAAATGAACCATGGTGGCAGCAGTTTTGGCAGAGGAAGAGTCTAAATCTACTGTACATATCACATTACTCAGAAGTGTAGAATTCCTGGGGCACTAAAGATGCTGATCACAGGTAAGTGCAGCCACCTGCAGTTTTCTTCAAGGCCATATAGGCTACTTGTACCAAATGACAGGTGTACTTTTATACACTGAGGGTCATACTCCAACAAGTTTAGCTTTGCTGCTAGTACAAGGCATAAGTCTGGTTTGCTTCCTTCAGAACCTTACTACACAGGTGTTTAACTTAAGCCGGCCATAGATGGTTCGAACCTTGACCAGTTCCGCAGGGACCAAGATTCGAACCATGTATGGGCAGGTTGAAAGTACCCAAGTTTATTGATCAACTTGGGTACAACCAGCCTGTTGGATTTTACATGCGATTATGGCTAGTGGCTATTATAGCCTCTAGCAGCTGGGAGAACACAATAGCTCCGCGGGAAAGATTCCCTCATCAACACTGTCCCATGGCTGCAGGAAACAAAATCGCTTGGCCGGCTTTAGTGGGAGATTTAGGCCGCGGCTCGCAGCAGTGGTCCAGTGCGTCCCTGTTCTCTGTTTCAGGGGTGTATCAGGTTCAAATTTTTGCCTGAATTCAGACCTGAGACCTGAAACGGAGCCAAAGATGCACAGGACCCTTTTCCAGTGCCCTCCGTGGCCACTTCGGAGCTGTGTGAACCGACGTCATTGAGAGCCAGTCACAGTCTCCTGTTATGCAAATTAGATACAGGGAAATCCACATACAATTCACATAAGTGTGAACCCAGCCTGACAGGTTCCCTTCAACTCTGCCATGTGCCAAATACAGACAATCAAAATGACCGTCTGAAAACACACCATAATTCTTCCTTCCAGACAACTTTATACATGATACCCATTATAAAAATGTTTTTATAACAGTAAATAGATGGCTCCCATTTGTTTCTATGCTTCTTTGTCACATTTACCGTATTTTTCACTCCATAAGACGCACCTGACCATAAGACGCACCTAGGATTTAGAGGAGGAAAACAAGAAAAAAAATATATTCTGCACCAAATTCTGCTGATTTGGAGCACAGGAGAGGAGACCCACACACCCAATTAATATACTATAGTTTGTAACTTAGAGCCCTTGCACACTGGGGTGGTTTGCAGGCGCTATTGCGCTAATAATAGCGCCTGCAAACCGCCCCGAAAGTGCCGCTACTTTCATTCCATTGTGCAAGCCCCGAGGACTTGCACACTGGAGCGATGCGCTGGCAGGACGGTAAAAAAAGTCCTGCTAGCAGCATCTTCGGAGCGGTGAAGGAGTGGTGTGTATACCGCTCCTTTACCGCTCCTGCCCATTGAAATCAATGGGACGGCGCGGCTATACCGCCGGCAAAGCGCCTCTGCAGAGGCGCTTTGCGGTGATATTTAACCCTTTCTCGGCCGCTAGCGGGGGGTAAAACCGCCCCGCTAGCGGCCGCATACCGACGGTAAAACGCCGCTAATAATAGCGGCGTTTTACCGCCGACGCCGCCCCCCGCCCCAGTGTGCAAGGGCTCTTACACAACAAATCAAAGCTGATGCCTAAAAATAGGCATCTATAAAGTGTGCCAAATAGCTTCCAGGCAGCAAACAAATATCACACTGTCACCAAATTCAGTCTATATACAATTCATAGGAAATATCACCATCTTATAACAAATTCACCATGCAGGCTGTGAGCACAGCACTGCAAGTGCAGTCTGATTAAGAAAGACCTGAGAATGACTAGATACCTGTCGCTATGTACACAAATCGCATGGTCACTCCAGCAGGTGACAAGCTGGAGATGCCGACCTCTTGTATCCCCCGCTCGATCTGACGTCACCGATCAAGCAGAGACGAAAAATCGTCACATGACATGAACCCCAGTCAGCCTACAGGACCCAGAAGACATAGCGGGGAAAGGAGAGGGGAGGTGCCCGACATTGTAACACGACGGCAGCTGGTCAGTATTTGCTCCATAAGACACACAGGCGTTTCCCCTACTTTTTTGGGGGGAAAAAAGTGCGTCTTATAGAGCGAAAAATAAGGGAAATGTTTGCCAGGTGAACATTTTTAGAAAAGCCTTGCTAGTACACTGAACAAGGTACTCCAGTATTCCAGGCATTTAAAAAATGATGATGACATACACAGCTCCATTGAAGGGACGGTTATCTCTTTCAATGCAAAATTGTGCTATGCACCGGAGCTGTAGGGTTTGGGGGGTTTAAACCTAACCATCTGTCTTTTTTCTGTAGTGACAATGGTGACCAGAACAGGAAGTATCAGGAAATCTCCCCAATGGGACAAAGACAACAATTAACACAATATTTATTGGCGACATAAGGCAGGGAAAGAATCTGTCAGAATTGTGTTGTTTCAATTCTTCATTGTTTCAATTCAATTCTTTCAGTTTATAACACAGGCAAATTGGATATTTTCAGCATTGGCAACAAAGAGAATTTAACCCACTTTGAAGTGAATTTTAAAAGTAATTATAGACAAGTGCGCATTTACTTCACATAAAATTAGTTGTGAAACTGACCAAGTGAAGTCAGGCCTTTTTTGAACCACATCACAAGGTTTTTCCTCTGAGCCGACATACGCGTCTCATATGTGCTGGTCTCCGAATGTGAACTCTAATGGAAAAACACATGCCCTCCAAATGTTTCTGCATTTCCACATTCCTAAAAGTATACCTGTTACCTACTGCGAGGTTTAGGATCTTTAAACCATTTCTCCACATTTCGAATAATTCTACTGCAACCAATTAATAAAACAGGTGGACAGTCTCCGACACCATCCACCAATAAAACAAGATTTGTGGGACCATTAAAAGATCACAAAGTTACATATATGTAAATTCTTTACTAAAATCTCAATCTTTAAAGGCCAACTGAACCGTCAGTTTAAATCCGCTAAACATATTCATGTATAGAATAAATTGTAGCGCTAAAACACACATATATTAATAGTGAATAAAGTTCAAAGTGCATGTAGACGTAATGTCCCAAGAAGAAAAGGAAATATATAATCCAAAAGGAACAACAGTCCGCAGTGAGAAAAAATAATCTGTGTATCGATCCTGTCTGCTTCCCAACCATCAACTTGTATATCATCAACTTTAGCGAATAGATGGAATACGCTTACCAGAGAGGTTGGATTCTACTGCCATGAGCATAGAATCAATGGAGCTTGATGCCACCCTGGGCAAAGTAGTGAAGTGTTGGAGGCAAGGGTAGAGCCTCTACAGGGCCGGAACGTTTGTCCACCGAAGCAGAGCCAAAATGGGTTCCGAGAAGCAAAGTGGTTTCTTAATTCTCCAGGATATGTCGAAAAAGGAAGGAATGCTTCCACATAGTGAAACTCTGGGTGCTTTTATTCATAAAAAGCCACAATACATATAAAAAGTGATCACAAAGTAAAAGCAGTGTATAGGGTCTATAAAAGCCGCCCTACGCATTTCGGTCCAATGACCTTCAACTGCCCCTGTTGAAGGTCATTGGACCGAAACGCGTAGGGCGGCTTTTATAGACCCTATACACTGCTTTTACTTTGTGATCACTTTTTATATGTATTGTGGCTTTTTATGAATAAAAACACCCAGAGTTTCACTATGTGGAAGCATTCCTTCCTTTTTCCACATATCCTGGAGAATTAAGAAACCACTTTGCTTCTCGGAACCCATTTTGGCTCTGCTTCGGTGGACAAAGAAGGGACGTTCCGTCCCTGTAGAGGCTCTACCCTTGCCTCCAACACTTCACTACTTTGCCCAGGGTGGCATCAAGCTCCATTGATTCTATGCTCATGGCAGTAGAATCCAACCTCTCTGGTAAGCGTATTCCATCTATTCGCTAAAGTTGATGTTATACAAGTTGATGGTTGGGAAGCAGACAGGATCGATACACAAAATATTTTTTCTCACTGCGGACTGTTGTTCCTTTTGGATTATATATTTCCTTTTCTTCTTGGGACATTACGTCTACATGCACTTTGAACTTTATTCACCATTAATATATGTGTGTTTTAGCGCTACAATTTATTCTATATTTGTTACCTTTTAGTCACATGGTTTGTAGCAGCTGGTTTTTGTTCTTTTGGGTAGCGCATTAATCATTCCTTTTTGCAAACATATTCATGTGCATCAGAACAATATTTTGTCTTACAGTTCATTTTCCTTCTAAATCTGCAACATCCTGGCATGGCATCGTGCTGATACCAAGCATCTGAGCGAGTATCAGTACTCGCTCAAATGATCCAGATACCGAAAACCGATACTTTGTGGTCCGATTTGTGTCAATACAAAATGAATGGGCACAAATCGCACTGCAAAGAATCATATACGATTTGAACAGGGATGCAGTGCGATTCCTACCTGAATCGCATGTGAATTTCCCCACTGTGTGTGTATAAAGGGATTAAATCGCCATTTAGAGGGCTGATAATTTTTTTTTTTAGAACAATACATATTTGGTAGCAAATCAGGGCCACTGGAGGTGTTCACATAGCTGGAGATGTAGAGGCGCCCCACCCACCCCCAAGCTGACATAACTTCTGCCATATGCCCACAGGAGTCCTGGAACTTCTCCCCCAGCTCTGTGAACACCTCCAGTGGCCCTGATATGCTACCAGATATATACTGTGAGTTCTAACATTTATTAAACTGCCCACTAGATGGCACTTTAATCCCTTTCTATACGCACACACACAGGAGCGGTGGGGGAAAATCGCATGTGATTCGTACAGGAATCACACTGCATTCCTGTTCAAATCGCAAGCAATTGTTTGCAGTGCGATTTGTGTAAATTTTTGTATTGACGCAACTCGCACCGCAAAGTATCAGTACTCGGTATCAGTGAGTACTTGACCGAAAGTATTGGTCGTCCTACTCACCGATAAAAAAACAAAACGTATTGGTGCAACCCTAGTATGGAGTCATCCTATCATTCCCCACCATAATAGAGGAGGCCTGCCCCAAGCAAAGCATTCAACCACAGAGGCCAACAGTACCACAGCTGAAAGGTATCAAGACGGATAAAATGATATACAAGTCTCATATTAAACATTTCTGTACACTATTTAATCTTCCCTGATACCTTTCAGATGTAGTCCCATTGGCCTCTGTGGTTGCATGCTTGGCTCAGGGCTGGCCTACTTCTATTCTGGTGGATAGACTGCTTTTAATTATTCTTTTGGCCAGTCAGTCGTGTTTATTATAACTATATGTGCCATACTATAAAAACACATCCTGTTATGCAATTGTAAATTTTCAACAATATGGATGATTATGTTCCAGACCCGGAATTCTATATACGCCCCTGAAGATCACAAAGGAATTACCTTGAACACGTTTGACGTGGATATAATATTGTGAACTCTATGACTGTGCAATGCTCCCTCCCTAGTGGATTCGGTCTATGGGAATTCTGTAACATGTTGTGCTGTGTATATATAAAAATTAAAAAAAAAAAAATCTTAAAAAAAAAAAAAAAAAAACTAATTAATTTGTGAAATAAAGCTGTGTTATACTTTTAATAGGTTATACTCATGAGCTGTTACTGCCTTTTAAAATCTCATAGGAAGTGCAGATTCTCCTTATCATATACAGTGTTTTTACTGAACCTCTACATCAAAAACAACCAGTAAGACTTCTCTGATGTACCCCAAAAATATTTGGCAATTTTAAACGAATCATGTAAATATAATTATATTAATCTTTTTACATCTACAGTTTTTATTTAAAAAAATACCGTACTTGTTAATTTTACACTGTAGGTGCTTGTTCAGATACTGTTAAAAGGGTGACAACATGTGCTCACTTCCTGTTAAAGGGGGGTGGCATGTGCTCCTTTTTTATCACCCAGGCTACAAATGACCATTTCAAAACATATTAGTGAGAATGATCCTCTACTGTCATCAGAAAATCCGGTACATACATTGCTGGAGCTCTATATGAAATAGAGCACCAGTAACACATACAAGTCTGGAATATTGCTGCACTCCTTGGTATCTTTATTGAAGCATTGAAATGATATCACAGGTATGACAGGTATATAAAAAAGGGGACGCGTTTCACGCTGAATTCAGCGCTTACGTAAACCTCATATACACATACATATTACATGACAGGTTAGTATGGGAAGGCAAAGAGTATAGTCAGTGTAGTGGTAGTGCATTTCTAATCCATTTATCGGTTAATTGCCAAACCATGCTTTATATATATATATATATATATATACACACATATATACACACACACACATACATTATATATATATATACATACATACATACACACACACACACACACATATACATACATACATATAGACACACACACACACACCAGGTCAGCCCCTCGGATGTCTGCTGGATGTGCGGTAATACTGTATGTAGCTTTGGTTACATACAGTATATACCGCTGAGCCAATCCCAGTGAGCGATGTATTCAAATGAATACAGAGCCTGCTCGGATTGGAGTAACAACCTCTGCCAATCAGAGCAGGCTATTGTGTAGCCTGCTCAGATTGGCTTTGAGAATCAGAGAGGCGCGGGCTGATGTTACAGCCTCTGCTAATCCAAGCAGGCTTTGTATTCATTAAAAGATTACATTGCTCGCCGTGATTGGCTCCAGGAAGAAGGAAGAAATATGAAGTGTCGGAAGCCTCGCAAGGAGGGTCGTCTTATACGGTAAGTACAGGCAAAAACTCTTAAACTGTAAATTTAGGGGGTCGTCTTATACGCCCGGTCGCCTTATACACCGGGAAATACGGTATATATTTATTATCTCACACACACACACAGTGCATTCAGAAAGTATTCACAGCACTTCACTTTTTCCACATTTTGTGATGTTACAGCCTTATTCTAAAATGGATTTAATTATTTTCCTCAAAATTCTACAAACAATACCCCATAATGATAACGTGAAAGAAGTTTGTTTGAAATCTGAAAAACAAAATCACCGCCTTCAGGCTTTCTAAGGGCGTAAAATGGTGATTTTACACCTCACTACCTATCAGAGTTTTGGAGGCCCTGAAATGTCAAGATAGCACAAATCACCCCCAAATGACCCCATTTTGGAAAGTAGACACCCAAAAGGTATTTGCTGAGAGGCGTGTTGAGTCCATGGAATATTTTATATTTTGCCCCAATTTTTGGGAAAATTCAATTTTTTTTTCTTTACACAAAGCTGTCACTTAAATGATATATTGCTCAAAAATTCCATTGGTATATATACAAATTACATTCTGCTTCTCCCGAGTACGGAGATACCACATGTGTGAGACTTTTTGGCAATCTAGCTGCGTACAGGACCCCGATACAATCATCACCTTCAGGCTTTCTAAGGGAGTAAATGGTTGATTTCACTCCTCACTACTTATTATAGTTTTGGAGGCCCAGAAATGTGAAGATAGCACAAAACATCCCCAAATGACCCCATTTTGGAAAGTAGACACCCCAAGGTATTTGCCGAGAGGCACGGCAAGTATTTTGCAGCTCTCGGTTTTTTTTGAAAAATAAAGAAAGAAAAAAGGAAAATGTTTTTTTTTTTCGATTTTCAAAATTTTGTGACAAAAAGCGAGATCTTCAAAATACTCAACATGCCTCTCAGCAGATAGCTTGATGTGTCTACTTTCCAAAATTGTGTCATTTGGGGGGTTTTGTGCTATCTTGGCATTTCATGGCCTCTGAAACTGTGATAGGTAGCGAGAAGTGAAATAAAAAATGTACGCTCTTAGAAATCCTGAGGGCGGTGATTTGTTTTCGGGGTCCTGTAGGTGGCTAGGCTCCCACCAAGTCCCACACATGTGGTATCCCCATACTCAGGAGAAGCAGCAGAATGTATTTTGGGGCGTAATTCCACATATTCCCATGGCATGTGTGAGCAATATATATTTCAGTGACAACTTTTTCAATTTTCAATCATTTGTGACAAAAAAAAAAAAAATATTTGATGGGCTCAACATGCCTCTCAGAAGATTCAATTCCTTGGGGTGTCTACTTTCCAAAAAGGGGTAGTACTGCCCTACCATTTTAGCATCTCAAGAAATTAGAAGGGCAATCAAACTAAAAGCTGCGTAAATTCCCAAAAATGGTTTGTAGACTATGGTACATAGTCAATTTTAGTACAATTTTTTTCACCCAAAACATGTGGCTGGATACATTTTGGTCTAAATGTATGAGTAAAATTGAGCTTATTGGATTTTTTTTAACAACAAAAAGTAGAAAAAATAGGATTTTTATAACAGCTTACCTGTAAAATCCTTTTCTTGGAGTACATCATGGGACACAGAGCCTTAATTAAATACTTAATGGGTTATGGGCCACCTTCAGGTGTTGACACTGGTATACCCAATACAGAAAGTTGACTCCCCTATATAACCCCTCCTCCTTCCAGGAGTACCTCAGTTTTTGTAGCCAAGCAATATACTTAAACCCCATAAAAATAGGGGTGGGACCTCTGTGTCCCATGATGTACTCTCCAAGAAAAGGATTTTTTAGGTAAGCTGTTATAAAAATCCTATTTTCTTTATCGTACATCATGGGACACAGAGCCCTAAGTAATTACTTAATGAGACGTCCCATAGCAATGCTACTGGAGGGGGAGGAGACACAACTCGTAGGGCACCCCCAGACTTGAGGACTTATACTGCTGCCTGCAGCACACTGCGCCCGAAGGCGATATCCTCATTCCTCCTTACAGCCACTTGATAAAATTTTGTGAATGTATGCACTGAAGACCAAATTGCGGCCTTGCAAATCTGAGCCATGGAGGCCTGGTGACGCACTGCCCAAGAAGCACTAACCGCCCTGGTAGAGTGCGTCTTAACTTGAAACGGGAATTTTACCCTTTAAATCATATGCTTGAATTATCACTTGTCGAATCCACTTAGCGACAGTGGATCTCGATGTTGCCTGTCCTTTCTTAGGACCCTCTGGCACAATAAATAAGACATCAGTCTTACGAATCTGAGCAGATGCCTTGAAATAGATTTTCACTGCTCTCACCACATCAAGACAATGTAGTGACTTTTCTTCCCTGGAACATGGTTTTGGGAAAAATTATGTCAGGACAATATCTTGGTTCAGGTGAAAACCTGAAACCACTTTTGGCAAAAAGCCTGGACGAGGGCGTAACACCACTCTGTCCTCATGAATAATCAAATATGGCTCTTTACAAGAAAGAGCAGCCAATCCCAAAACCCTCCTTGCTGAGGATATAGCTACCAAAAATACCAGCTTCCTTGTCAGAAGGACTAAAGGAATATGCTGTATCGGTTCAAATGGCTGTTTTGTAACACAGACAAAAATAAATTCAAGTCCCAAGGGCATAAAGGTGATTTCACTGGCGTATTAATCCGCATCACCCCTTGGATAGCAAGTGGTCTCTGAAATAAAATTGATAAGGCTGAGACTTGACCCTTAATAGTACTCAGGGCCAACTTCATCTCTATGCCCAATTGTAGAAAGGCAAGAATTCTGCCTATGATACATCTGAGGGTGCCAACCCTTGGATTCACACCAGGAAACATAAGCCTTCCAAACTCTATAATATATAGTTCTGGAAGCAGGTTTCCTTGCACCAACCAAAGTAGAAATAACTGACCCGGAAAGCCCATGTTTCTTCAAAATGTGGGTTTCAATAGCTAGGCCATTAAATTTAGCCTTCTTAAAGTAGGATGGAATATTAGCCCCTGTGAGAGCAGGTCTGGCCTTAGTGGGAGGAACCATGGACCCTCCACTGCCATCTTTACGATTCCTGCGTACCATGACCTTCTGGGCCATACTGGTGCTACCAGAATTACCAGTTTTCTTTCCAGCTTGATCCTGCAAAGTCGCAGTAGCAACTGAATAGGGGGGGAATGCATAGATCAGTGAGAACTGATCCCACGTGGTTACCAGCGCATCTGTTCCGCATGCGAGTGGATCCCTTGTCCTGGACACAAAGTTG
The DNA here is from genome assembly GCF_042186555.1 of Aquarana catesbeiana. Taxonomy (NCBI): domain Eukaryota; kingdom Metazoa; phylum Chordata; class Amphibia; order Anura; family Ranidae; genus Aquarana; species Aquarana catesbeiana. The sequence continues at coordinate 103,742,301 of NC_133324.1, read as the reverse complement.
ACTAACTTCATGTTGAATCTGGACGCTAGAAGATCTATGTCCGGAGTCCCCCATCTTTGGCAAACAGCCCGAAAAACGTCGGGTGAAGAGACCATTCCCCCGGAAAGAACTGCTGGCTACTTAAGTAGTCCGCCTGCCAATTTTCTACTCCTGGAATGAAAACTGCCGATAGGCATGGGACATTCTTTTCTGCCCAAGTTAGAATATGGTTCACCTCTCTCTGAGCTGAGAGACTCTTGGTGCCCCCTTGGTGATTGATATAGGCCACAGCCATGGCATTGGCGGATTGGAGCCTGACAGGACAATTCTTTAACCTGGAGGTCCAGGTTTTCAGAGCCAGACACACTGCCCAAATCTTTAGGATGTTGAAGGGCAGGGCTCTTTCGGATCTTGACCACTGTGCCTGGACAGTCGTTTTCTCTAGTACTGCTCCCCAGTCTGAGAGGCTGGCATCTGTCATTATTACTTTCCAGATAATTGGTCTGAAGGATTTTCTTTTCAGCAGATTCTGGGTTAGTAACCACCAACTGAGGCTTTGGGACACACCTGGGGACTCTTGCCGCATTGGCAAGTCCAAAGCGTGGATCATTTTGTTCCAAGCAGACAGGATACTGTTTTGCAACAGTCTCGAATGGAACTGGGCATAGGGGACTGCTTCGAATGAAGCTACCATATTTCCTACCAACCTCATGCAAAGGCGAATTGAGGGATTTCCTTTCAACCTGACCATCCGCACCAGCTCTCGTATGGAGCTAAACTTTCCGAAGGCAAGAACGCCCTTTTCTGGGCTGTGTCTATGATCAGGCCCAAATACTCCAGCCTTCTAACTGGTTTTAGGCACAAATACTCCAGCCTTCTTACTGGTTTGAAGGAAGAATTCTCTAGGTTGAGGATCCAACCCAGACTTTCCAGGTAACTGGTTGTATTGCGTACGCTTTGCTCTAAGCGAGTCACTGACGGGTCTATTAACAATAAATTGTCTAAGTACACTAAAACTGTTATGCCCTTAACCTGGCTAGAGGTGGGACCAGTACTTTTGTGAATACCTGGGGTGCTGTGGCTAGCCCGAAAAGCAAGGATGCAAACTGAAAGTGCTGCTGTTCTACTTCAAATCGCAGAAACTTTTGGTGAGCAGGAAATATTTGGACATGCAGATATGCATCCCTGATGTCGATGGACGCCAGAAGTTCTCCTCCTTGTAGGATGGAGACCACTGACCTGATCGACTCCATGCAAAAGGAGCAGATTTTCAGGAACCGATTTAAATTCCTTAGATCTAGAATGGGTCTGACATTTCCATTTGGTTTTGGTACCGTAAAAAGGTTTGACTAAAACCTCAAACCTTGCTTTTCTGTATGATCACCCCCTGAGCCAATGATTGGTCTAATGCTTGATACAGGGATTGCCTTTTTCCTGGATCCTTGGGAACGTTTGACCTCAGAAAACGAGACAGTGGAAACTCCCGAAACTCTAGTTTGTGTTCTAGAGACACCGTATAGAGAACCCATCTGTCCTGAATTTCCCCTTTCCAGACTTCTGAGAAATACAGAAGTCTTCCCCCCACCCTGGTGAGGGGGGTTGGGGGCACCTCTTCATGATGAGGCCTTAGTATTTTGCTTTGAAGCTTTCCGGCCTTAGGTCTACCTTTGAGCCTGGGCCTGACTCTGAGGTTTTCCTCTAGAGTCTGACGGTGGAGTCTGACGGTGGAGGCCGTCGCCACTGCCTAGAGGCAGATGCCCCTGGCGCAGGAGAAAAAGTCTGAAAATGTCATTCTCTGCTGCAGAAAAGTGCTTGACATTTTCTGAACTGACTTTGGGGCTCTGTATCTTGGGGCCACTTGGTGCTAGAAACCCCAGCTTTGGATATGTTGTAGTGCTAGTACCACTGGGTTTGCACACCAAATTCAGGGTTCCTAGCACCAAGTGGCCCCGAGATACAGGGCTCCAAAGTCGGTTCAGAAAATGAGCAGTTACACTTACCGGTAACGGTGTTTCTGGGAAGTCTTCCAGGACGGCACCCTGAGAGATGACTGGTCCTCCTGACAGGAAACACAATCAAGATAGAGGTTAAAAACCCCGCCCCTCCCTGCACTCCTCAGTTGTGCAAAAGTATTGACCCACACCAGTGCATGAAAGTGATACAAAAACACCTCCAATGTACCACTATATAAAAATACAAACTGGGTGGGAAATAGGCCTGCCGTCCTGGAAGACTTCCCAGAAACACCGTTACCGGTAAGTGTAACTGGTCATTTTCTCAAGTCGTCTTCCAGGACGGCACCCTGAGAGAAGAGCAAGTAGCTCAGGCCTACCTTAGGGCGGGACAACCGCTTGCAGGACCTTTTTGCCGAAGGCCACGTCCTGGGGTGACAGAAGTTCCACTCTGTAATGTTTCAGGAACGTGTTCTGGCTTGACCACGTTGCTGCTCTACAAATTTGATCTACCGATGCTCCGGCTCTTTCTGCCCAAGAGGTTGCCAGAGACCTTGTAGAGTGAGCCTTAAGATTAGTTGGAACCGTCTGACCTGAATGCTCGTAAGCTATGGCAATAGCCTGTCTAATCCATCTAGCAACAGTCGTTCTAGAGGCCTGTTCGTCTCTTCGAGCGCCACAAAAACTGACTAAACAGATGCTGAGATTTCCTGAACTCTAACTTTTTCTAGGTAAAGCAACAGACATCTCCTGACATCTAACGTATGGAAGGCCCTTTCCTTCTCGTTCTGTGGATTGAGAGAGAAGGAGGGTAAGATAATCTCTTGTGACCTATGGAAGCGTGAAGCCACCTTAGGAAGGTACAAAGGGTCCTGTCTGAGAATAATTCTGTCTTCTAACAGACGGAGAAAGGGCTCCTTCATACAAAGAGCATGCAAATCGCCCACCCTTCTGGCTGTGGCAACCGCCAGAAGGAAGGCGGTCTTAAAAGAAATCAATCTAACTGAAGATTGAGCCAGTGGCTCAAAAGGTGCCCTGGTCAGGGCTTCCAAGACTAAAGATAAATCCCACGGTGGAAATTCCTTCATTTGCACCGGGGAAAGTCTCTCTCTAGCCGACAGGAATCTCTTAATTAAAAGGATCTAGAGTTAATTTAATATCCAGAAAACTGGACAAAGCTGCCACCTGAACCCTCAGTCTTGGTAGCTAAGCCTCGGCCTACTCCCTCCTGTAGGAAGTCTAAGATTACTGGAATCTTTCTGGGGAACCCCTCTCGCTTCACACCAACGGGAGAAGACACCCCAGACCCTAGCATAAATGCACCTCGTTACAGGCTTTCTACTCAGCAACAGGGTGTCAATCACTCTCTCTGAACATCCCTTGTTGCGCAGGCTCTCCCTCTCAACAGCCAGGCTGTTAATCTGAAAAAACTGGGGTTTGGGTGGAAAAGAGGGCCTTGAAGCAGAACCGGAGGGGAAACCGCCCAGTTCCACAACGTTGGAAACCAGGAAACCTTGGGCCACCAGGGGGCAATCAAGATCAAATTGCCCCTGGCCCGACTCAGTCTTTGAAGGATTCTCGGAATCAGGGCTAAGGGAGGAAAGGCATAGACTAGACTGAATTCCCATTCCTGAGCTAATGCGTCCACCCCCTCGGACCCCTGTTCTCTGCAGAGGGAAAAATATCTTTTGACTCTCCTGTTTTCCCTGCGGGCAAAGAGATCTATCTCCGGTGTGCCTAGCTGCTGACAGACCAGGGAGAAAACCTCGGGATTCAGTTTCCATTCCCCCTGATGTACTGTCTGACGAAATCCGCTTTTACGTTGAAAACTCCCCTTATGTGCACCGCAGAGATGGAGGGTATCCTTTGTTCCGCCCATTCCAGAATCTCCTGCGCCAATCTCATTAGAGAAAGCGACCGTGTACCCCCCTGACGGTTCAGGAAAGCCACTGTCGTGGAATTGTCGGAGAGGATCTGAACCTCTCTCCCCCGATCCTGCTCTCGAAGGCTATTAGAGCCTCCCTGACAGCTAACAATTCCCTGAAATTGGATGACACAGTTCTCTGTCGTCTGTCCCACACACCCTGAGCTTGGAGTTCTTCTAGATGGGCCCCCCATCCCCACGAGCTCGCATCGGTCGTTAATCTGACAGGCTGGAGCTGGGACCAAAGATGACCTGCCCCCAACCTTTGAGGGTTGAGCCACCAAAGCAAGGACTTTCTTACCTCTTGAGGGATGGCAACCGGAATATCCAGGGATTCCTTCTTTCCATCCCATGAGGATAGCAGGAAGTTCTGCAGGGGTCTTGAGTGGAGCTGGGCCCAAGGTACTGCCGGAATACATGAAGTCATGAGACCTAGAATCCTCATGATCACCCTTCTGGGCACTACCTCCTGACGCTGGATTGAAGACACTGAAGAAATCAGTGCTTCTATTTTCTCCTGCGGGAGGATCGGCTTCTGCCCTACTGAGTCCACCCATAGGCCCAGCTGGAGCTTGGTCTGAGAAGGAGTCAGAGAGGATTTCTTGTGACTTATCAACCATCCCAGGGACTCCAAGGTGGATATTACCTTGTCCAGATCCAGGAGAAGGGACTCCCTGGAAATGTTGTAGACCAACAGGTCGTCTAAATACGGTATCAGAGCGATCCCCTGAAGGTGCAGATAGGAGATGACCTCTGCAAGGATCTTTGTAAATACCCTTGGGCTGGCCCCCAGCCCGAAGGGTAGGGCCTGGAACTGCCAGTGCTGGGTACCCTGATCTGTGCGAATAGCAAAGCGAAGGAATGCCTGTTGTTCCGGTAGAATGGGAATATGCTGAGATGCATCCTTCAGGTCTATGGTGGCCATGAAAACTTCCCTCAACAAAAGTTTTCTGACCGTGTACACCGATTCCATGCGAAATCTCTTGTATCGCAGGAAGGTGTTTAATCCTTTTAGATTCAGGATTAACCGGAATTTCCTGGACGGTTTGGGAACTACAAAGACGTGGGAATAAAAACCCCTTCCTTGCTGATCCGCCGGAACTGGGAGAATGACTCTCTGATTCGCCAACTGCCCGATACTTTCCATGAGGCCTATGGCCTTTGGCTTTTCTCTGGGTAAAAAGGTCAGTAGAAATGACTGCAGAGGCCTGGAAGCAAACTCTAGCCTGTAGCCTACTCTTAACCACTGAAGGACCAGAGGGCTCCGGGCTACCCGTTCCCACTGTGGGATAAATTGTGCATGCCTCCCTCCCACCTTGGTGCTGGCGTCACTAGGGATCCTTGTCTGCGACCTTTGGGCCGGAGAAAAGGAGAGCTCCTTTCTGTTTGGCTTTTCTGACACCCCATTTCTTTGCTTCCTTACGATCCTTAAACCGGTTGTTGACCTGGGGGCCTCGAAAAAAATCTTTTGACCTTTTTAGGCTTTACCGGAAATTTCTTTCCTTTCTCCGTAGATCTGGAGAGGGTTTGGTCCAACCCTGTATCAAACAGGAGAGACCCCTCAAAAGGTAGGCCGAATAACCTAGTCTTAGAGGTGTGGTCCCCATCCCAGGTCTTAACCCATATGGCTCTTCTGGCTGAATTAAGAAGAGCTGCCGTTTTTGCCGAAGTCCGCACGGACTCCACTGCAGCATCCACAAGAAAGGCTACCGCCTTACCAATTACCTCCAGGGAATCCAAAAGATCTTTGGACTTGGAAGTACTTGTCACATGATCTGTTAGTTTATTAAGCAACATATTAGTATTTCTAGCTATACATGCTGAAGCTAAAGCTGGACTTAATGTCGCCGCACCATATTGGCCTCCCAGGCTCTGCGTAAAAGGGTTTCGGACCTGCGGTCCATTTGGTCCTGAATGTTACCTGCGTCTTCAAAAGACAGGTCAGATTGCTTAGACACCTGAGCCAGAGATGCATCCAGTTTGGGAAGTTTAAAAAACTTCTCCTGCTCCTCTTCCTTAAACGGACACCTGCGTTTCCAGGTCTTAAACATCTGAAGTTTATTTTCTGGCTCCTTCCATTCTCTTAAAACAATGTCTTTCAGAGACTGGTGGATAGGCAACACCCTGGACTGAGCTTTAGACAACCCCTGATACAACCTATCCTGTACAGAAGTCTGTGCCTCTGGCTCCTGGATCTCCTCAGAAGCATAAATAGCCCCTAGGAGGCCCTCCATATCATCTGTAGAGAAGATATGTCAGCCTGGTCTGGAGTGTCCCTCTTCCTCCTGGCTATCCTCTGCGTCTTCCCCTTCTTCAAGGAGACTACGACAGGAGTCTTCCACTTCCTCCGCCTCCTCCTCCGAATCCTGAGAAGATGGCGGTTTCTGCGGAGCGGTGCTCACCTGTCCAACATTAGAAAAAGCGCTTTCCTGGGAGGATGAGCCTTCTCTGCTATCCTGCCTAGCATTGAGGCTAGCCTGAAAGGCTTTAAGTGTGGACAGCATTTCAGATTGCACTGAGAGAAAATCTCTCATAACTTCTGAAGTCTCTTTCCCTGACAATTTGTGAATGCACTTATAAAAAAACGGCTTGGTGTGTTCTGCTGCTAATTTGTCATTGCAGTACCCACACCTTTTGGTTCGGGAAGGATTTTTGGGTCTCAGTCTACTGGCAACACTCTGGGTTTCTGTGTCTGCAAAAACAAGAAGCATGTTTAGCTAGTAATAAGAATTAACTGACCCAGAGATCCCTTGTGAGGGTAAGGCTAGGGGGCCACCCCCTCCCTTATCTCCTCCAGTCTGGTAGACTCACCCCCAGTGGCCTCCAAAACGGCTGTAGACTCCTCCTGCTCCATTGCAGCAAGCGAGTAGTGGACGCCTGCTTCTTGCCCAGCGATGCAGCCTCTGCTGCCCGTTACTACCCCCTTTTTAAAACGCTGGTACCTGTAGTCCGTGTGCAGGCTGCTGTCTCCTCATGGTGTTCCGAACGCCGCCGCCATCTTGCCGAGGTCTGCGGGGCCAGCGCACTCTAGCGTCCGGGGCGCTGTGACGTCATTTCCTCCCAGGAAGGGTCCACCACAAAATGGCGCCGAAATACACACAGCCGCCGGCGCTGAGGCGGCCAGGAGACCCAGCACACCCCTGCATACAGCGCAGGGGAAAGACAGATCTGCGACAAAATCACCTCCTGACCCAGTCAGGTAAGGAGAGGGGGGAGCAGGAACATGGTCCCTGGAGTTCTGGAGACTCACAGTGCCCAGGGTCCTCCAGTTCTCATGGGGAGCTCTTTACTGCCCCCCTGAGAAATAGGGGAAACGAACCCACCGGGAAGGACAAGCCCTACCAGACCCAGTGGCTTTCCAAAAACCTGCAGTCTGGTGCCCAGGGGGAGACTTCCAGCCCACGGCCTTAGGTCTATTAGAAAAAAAAAATTGTTTTGCTGTGTTGAAACACAATCAAAAACTGAGGAGTGCAGGGAGGGGCAGGGTTTTTAACCTCTATCTTGATTGTGTTTCCTGTCAGGAGGACCAGTCATCTCTCAGGGTGCCGTCCTGGAAGACGACTTGAGAAAATGTCATTCTTTGCACCAGAAAAGTGCTTGACTCAAGTATAAGCCGAGCGGGGCACTTTCAGCACAAAAAAATGTGCTGAAAAATTTGGCTTATACTAGAGTATATACAGTAATTAAAAATAAAATTAAAAAAAAAGTTCAAACAGATGTACTTTTTAATTACAAAAGAGCATTACAATAGCTTACATCCTTAATACATTTAATTTGAACTTTTTGCATTAACCACTTGCCCACTGGGCACTTAAACCCCCTTCCTAACCAGATCAGCTTACGGTGCTCTCACATTTTATATGACTACTTACAGGGGGTCCCCTAGCTACAAACATCCGACCTCCAAATGACTCCTACTTACAAACAGAGGGAGAAAACAGGAAGTGAGAGGAAATCTACCCCTAGGAAGGGAAATTCACTCCTGTAAGAGCTATTATGGGGAAAAGGTACCTCCACTGAAGCTTTATCACCAAGGTTTGTTTCCACAACAACCCAACATTTTCAAAATCCAATTGTCATTGGGACAGAAAGTGAGGTGAAATCTTCTGAACAAGGGCACAGACAGCAAAACAAATGTTACAAGGGTATTAACCTATGCTATCCAAAAAGCTTAAAAATAGTTTTTTTGGCTGGAGCTACACTTAAAAAATGTACCTGTTCCGACTTACAGATTCAACTTAAGAAGAAACCTACAGTCCCTAACTTGTTTGTACTCATGCCACACTATACACATAAGAAACTTTTGTCCTTTTTTTTTTTCACACAAATAGAGCTTTCTTTTGGTGGTATTTAACCACTTGCCGACCAGCCGCCGCAGTTGTACTGCGGCAACATGGCTTGGCTGCGCGAATCGCCATCATGTTATAATCGGTAACATAGCCGGCCACTAGAGGGCACATGCGCGCGCCCCCTGAGCCGATGCGAGTGCCCGGCGGTCGCGATCGCTCGGGGCACACAAAGAACCGGGATCTGTGTGTGTAAACACACAATTTCCGGTTCTCTGAGGGGAGGACAGATCGTCTGTTCCTACGGACCCCCCCCCCCCCCCAGTTAGAACACACAATAGGACACACACTTAACCCCTTCACAGCCCCCTAGTGGTTAACCCCTTCACTGCCAGTGACATTTTTTCAGTAATCAATGCAATTTTATAGCACTGATCGCTGTAAAAATGCCAATGGTCACAAAAATGTGTCAAAATTGTCTGACGTGTCCGCCATAATGTCGCAGTCCCGATAAAAATCGCAGATCGCGCCATTACTAGTAAAAAAATATATATAATAAAAAAAGCTATAAAACAATCCCCTATTTTGTAGACGCTATAACTTTTGCGAAAACCAATCAATATAAGCTTATTGCGATTTTTTTGTTTACCAAAAATATGCAGAAGAATGCGTATCGGCATAAATTGAGGAAAAAAAAAATATATTTTTTTTATATATTTTTGGGGGTTATTTATTATAGCAAAAAGTAAAAAATAGAGTTTTTTTTCAAAATTGTCGCTCTTTTTTTGTTTATAGCGCAAAACATAAAAACCGCAGAGGCGATCAAATACCACCAAAAGAAAGCTCTATTTGTGGGAAAAAAAGGACGTCAAATTTGCTTGGGTGCAACGTTGCATGACCACGCAACTGTCAGTTAAAGCGACACAGTGCCGAATTGCAAAAAGTGCTCTGGTCAGAAAGGGGGTAAAATCTTCCAGGGCTGAAGCGGTTAATCACCACTGGGTTTATTTTTTCTGTTATAAAAGAAAAAAGACTGAAATTTTTTTTTTTTTTAAAAATGCATTTTTCTTTGTTATAAAATTTTGCAAATTAGTAATCTTTCATAAATTTAGGCCAAAATTTATACTGCTACATATCTTTGGTAAAAATAACCCAAATTGGTGTATATTATTTGGTCTTTGTGAAGGTTATAGAGTCCACAAAAATTGAAAACTGAAAATTGATCACACCTGAAGTACTGACGGCTCATTTCTTGAGACCCCAACAAGCCAGGAAAGTACAAAAATCCCCCAAATGACCCATTTTTAGAAAGTAGACATTCCAGTGTATTTAAGAGGTGTGGTGAGTTTTTTGAAGTTGTCATTTTTTTCCCACAATTCTTTGAAAAATAAAGATTTTTTTTCCCACAAAATTGTCATATTAGCAGGTTATTTCTCACACACAGCATATGCATACCACAAATTACACCCCAAAACATATTCTGCTACTCCTCCTGTATGGTGTTACCATATGTGTGAGACTTTTACACAGTATGGCCACATAGAGAGGGTTCAACATGCAGGAAGCACCTTCAGGCGTTCTAGGAGCATAAATTACACATCTAATTTCCTGACTACCTCTTACACTTTTGAAGGCCCTGGAGCACGAGGACAATTGAAACGCCCCAAAAATGATCCCATTTTAGAAAGAAAAACACCCCAGCGTATAATCTATTAGGCATAATGAGTTTTTTGAACATGTCATTTTTTTCTACAAGTTTTTGGAAAATGTGCAAAGAAAATAAAAATGCATTTTTTTTTTTTTTTTTTTTTTACACAAAGTTGTCCATTTATACAAATGTTTCTAACACATAGCATGTACATACCAAAAATGACACCCCAAAATAGATTCTCCTACTCCTGAGTATGGGGATACCACATGTGGGAGACTTTTCTACAGCCTGGCCACATACAGAGGCCCAACATACAAGGAGCATCATCAGGTGTTCTAGGGACATAAATTTCTCAAATCTAATTTGACTACCTATTACTCTTTTGTGAGGCACTGATGTAGCATGGATGAGCGGGGCCGGGTATTGCCGAGCGGGGCCGGGTATTGCCGAGCGCCGCTGGGTATTGCCGAGCGCCGCTGGGTATTGCCGAGCGCCGCTGGGGGTGGATAGGATGGCTGAGCATGGATGGATGGATGAGTATTACTGAGTATGGATGGATTAGTATTGCTGAGTGTGGATGGCTGAGCATGGATGGATGAGTATTGCTGAGGATGGATGGCTGAGCATGGATGGATGGATGAGTATGACAGAGGTATGGCTGAGCATGGATGGATGAGGCTGCAATGGGCACAGAGCAGCGCTGTGGGCACTACACATCCAGCCCACAGCGCTGCTGCAACTGATCTCTCCCCTCTCCGCTCACACTGTACCGATCGTTATGCAGAGAGGAACCGGACATGACGGCGGTTTGTTTACAAGTGATCGCTCCGTTATTTGACAGAGCGATCACGTGGTAAACGGCCGCTGTCAGTGGCCATTTACTATGATCCAAGATGCGCCGGGTCCTCTGGACCTGACGGACACGGATACTCCCCATGGGTGCGATTCTGTACATAGCATGTACATACCAAAAATGACACCCCAAAATAGATTCTCCTACTCCTGAGTATGGGGATACCACATGTGGGAGACTTTTCTACAGCCTGGCCACATACAGAGGCCCAACATACAAGGAGCATCATCAGGTGTTCTAGGGACATAAATTTCTCAAATCTAATTTGACTACCTATTACGCTTTTGTGAGGCACTGATGTAGCATGGATGAGCGGGGCCGGGTATTGCCGAGCGGGGCCGGGTATTGCCGAGCGCCGCTGGGTATTGCCGAGCGCCGCTGGGTATTGCCGAGCGCCGCTGGGGGTGGATAGGATGGCTGAGCATGGATGGATGGATGAGTATTACTGAGTATGGATGGATTAGTATTGCTGAGTGTGGATGGCTGAGCATGGATGGATGAGTATTGCTGAGGATGGATGGCTGAGCATGGATGGATGGATGAGTATGACAGAGGTATGGCTGAGCATGGATGGATGAGGCTGCAATGGGCACAGAGTAGCGCTGTGGGCACTACACATCCAGCCCACAGCGCTGCTGCAACTGATCTCTCCCCTCTCCGCTCACACTGTACCGATCGTTATGCAGAGAGGAACCGGACATGACGACGGTTTGTTTACAAGTGATCGCTCCGTTATTTGACAGAGCGATCACGTGGTAAACGGCCGCTGTCAGTGGCCATTTACTATGATCCAAGATGCGCTGGGTCCTCTGGACCTGACGGACACGGATACTCCCCATGGGTGCGATTCTGGGAGGACGTCAATGTACGGCCTCCCAGAGTTATCGAGCCGCGCTGTAGCTGTTGTCATTCGGCTATAGCCCGGTTGTTAAGTGGTTAATCAATAGCCAACATAGTACTCAATGGACTGATGCACATGGGCATATTATTTTTACACAGGATGCGTAAAAAGCTGTCCATATACAGTATGAATGTAACATTAGTGCAAACGTTTGCATGCCTACATGAATCCTGCTGGCCTTACTGCTGCTTAGGGCAGTGATGTAAATACCAATAATGTGCAGCCCGCTGAGCTGCTGCTGATTGCACATGGCTAATGTTTACATCACCCCCCAAACAGCAAAATTAACTCGACAGAAGTTTTAGCCCTTCCCTACTCTATCCAAACCTGAAAAGAAAAGTTTTGGCTATATGTACACTTTAAGTGAACGTCCCTTTTGTGTTATAAGTGGTTTATTACTTACGTTGATGCCCAACCCATTAAGGGATTTTCCCAGCGTTCCCGGGTATCAAAGTCGATTTTCCACTTCTTTGTGTTCTGTACACCAGACTGCATAGCATTGCGAGCTGGAACAAAAATTCGGACTTTCCTCGTTTTGATTTGCTCCTCTGGAACACCAGTCAATGTGGTGATATCCTAAAGAAACAGAAAATATTTTATAGGCTGATATTTAAAGAAAACATTCACCTGAAACCTAAATAGCTCCTACTATATGAGCTCCAAAACCGGTTAAGATTCTGACAAAGAAATCTGTGATGCGACTTTTTATCTATCCGGTTATTTCTTTGTCCGGCCAGAAAGTCTTTAAAGCCTACTTCTGGGACAAAAAAAGAAAAAAAGTTTTCCGTTGCAGTGCAGGTTTTGGTTTAAGGGATTGGATAAAGGAGATAAACTTACATAATTCTCCCTGCACAATACCGGCTCCTGCAACAACCCCCAAACCCCCGCAGTCTTATCGTTCTTGTGCAGTGGACTTTTCCTGACGTCATCATGCCCATAGCCCTGCTCTGGACGCGAGGGTGTTGGGAACAGTCGAACCGCTGGATCAGTGGGGCCACTGTTTGCCGCTGGAGCGGCGTATCAGGTGAGTATAATCTTTCTGGTTGCCCCTGGACAAAACAGGCAGTTAACCCATGCAGTGCAGGCACAGCTCCGCAGCATGGGAAAACTATTATTTTTGCCCGGAGTTAGGCTTTAAAGAAAGAACATACTGGGGGACAATTATCAATTGTCACATAGCAAAGCAATGATAAATAAGCAGTGAGACAGATTATGCAACAGATTTACTACAAGATTACATCTTCAGTCGTATAATTATTCCCTCAGCTGCTTTAAAGTAGTACTGCGACTGAATGAAAACTGGCCCTGACCACTTCCTAAGTGTCTGTTTAGCGTTAAAATCTCCAATATCTACGGTGTTCAAACTGTATCTCTGCCCAGGGTTCTCGGCATTGGATTGGATTGATAGCAGCGCAGCCATTGGCTCCCACTGCTGTCAATCAAATCCAATGACGCGGGTGCCGGTGGCCGAGTTCAACATTCTGTGTCTATGCATGCAAATGATGGACTCGGGAGTGCACCCGCAAGGTATCCCCCAGGGTGTTTAAAGATTCGAGGAGGAGCCGCGAGTGCCGCAGGGGGACCAAAGAAAGAGGAGGTACGGGGCCACACTGTGCAAAATGAACTGTACAGTGGAGGTAAGTATGATATGTTTGTTATTAAAAAAAAACAAAACACACAATCACTAATATGTCCTTCAGTGTATTTTTAATTAGCATATATGTTGAATTATTCATGTTTACCTTTGAAGTGTAAATTGCCCTAGCCCAGGGGTAGGCAACCTTAAAGAGGTTCAGATCTACCTGAACAACATGGGAGAAGTCAAAGATCACCAGGCATAGTGTCCCCCAGTGCCACCTCTTCACACCTGAGTGTAGCAATCGCATGCATTGCACGGCAATCATGGGTTTAAATCGGCAACATATTTCCTCCTCACCACCTGTCAACACACACTCAGTTTTGCTTTTCAGAGGAGCAGCAGTTCCTGCTGTACTTGTGAATGAGCACTTAGTTGCATTCAGCAGCAAAACCCTTAGGGCATGTTTACACGTAACGTTGTGGGGTGGTAAAACAGCAGGATATAACAGACATCTATGGCTAAGCACAGCAAACCCGAAGGAAAGCTGCAGGTACACTGTACTGCACCCACCGTGTAGGTAAACCGCAGCACATCAGTGTGAAAGCAGTCCTATACTGTTATGCCCAGTGTATTGCTTTACACTGACCTGACAATCTCTTTCCTGCTGGTGGCACCACTCTGAAAACTGCTAGCCAAGATAAGAGGTGGAGTGCAGTTGGTATCACTCCACATGGGACAGGAGCCAGCACTACAGAGGAGGCATCAGCTTATGTGGCTCTTGCTCCCTACTACAGCTCCAACTTTACAAATAGTCCCTCTGCATTGCACTCTGTTTGATGCTCTGGAATGGCGGGTCAGCAAGACCAGTCGGAGATCTACCAGTCACCTGTCCACGATTTACAGGTTGTTGACCCCCATCCAAGCCCACACTTATCATAAATTAGTCCCAATTAAAGCACAAAAGGTACTCAGGTGGCTCTGTTTACATCCTGCACTCTGAAATGAAACAGGGTAGGACCTTCGCAGTGCAGGAAACCCACATTCTGTGAGCGTCTCCCTCACGTGAGCATCAGAACTGGACCACAGAGCAAGGGAAGAAGGTGGCCTGGTCTAATTCAATAATGGTTTGAGGAACAAAACAAAGAGTTTGAGGTGTTGACTTGGCTTTCAATTCTCCAGATCTGTGGGATGGGCTGGAAAAACAAATCCAATCCATGGAGGCCCCACCTTGCAACTCACAGGAGATAAAGGATCTGCTACTGATGGCATGGTGCCAGATACCTCAACATACACTTCAGAGGTCTCGAAGGGTTATGGTTGGCATTCATGTTATGGCCGATTGGTGTATATTGTATGCTAGATATATAAAATATCTATATATATCTTTTTTTTTTCAAAATGTGCCTGGTGTACAATACAATGTAAATGACATTAAAATGACATTTAATGTAAAGAACAGCAAAGAATAGAGGACATGTAGGGTCACAAAGTTTACAGATAAAGAAAAATACTATCTTTGGTTCATTTCTTATACTGAAGACAAAATATCAACTAAGTATGAATGTTTTTCAGACAGATGAGGGCAGATGAAGCAAGGACATTAGACCAAAAAGAAAAAAAAACAAACAATAAAAAAAAAACAAAAAAGGGTACGTCTGTTTATATGGCAGAAGACATATATGCTACAATAGAGAATGCTCACACAAGACAACTCATTACTTTAAAATAGATTTACTCCACAAATGCCAACATAAGACTTTGAACCTTTTCATGTCAGAAAGACAACACTTAAAGAGTTAATATTAACCCTAGTGTCCTGAAGTTCTATCTTTAAAGTTGACATATTTCCACGGCAATGGCTAACTTCAAAAACACATGGGTTATTCATAAAAAGTGAAAGTAATTAACATCTCTAAACACTTTTGTCTAGGTTGAGTTTTAATTAACAAAAAAAAAAAAAAAAATTAATTAACCGAGCTGTTGTATTGTATCCAACCTTTTCTTATGGGAAAGACATTTCCATAACAGACACCTTATACAAATGCAGATCACAATGACACAAACATGTTGAAGTAAATCATGAAGCATGCTATTCTGCTGTCCATCAGATTACCGAGGATTTGTTAAATACGTAAGGTTCTTGAAGAAATTATAAATCTACCAATTTATTGTGGAAAAATATATTCCCTAGTAACCACTACAAGAATTGTAGCATGCTCCCAGTAAACCCTATTCATTCATATTTTGCAAAACAGATAAAATGTTTAAAGTGGTTGTAAAACCTTTACAACCACTTTAACCTACAGGTAAGCCTAGATTAAGGCTTACCTGTAGGAGCTGGTAATATCTCCTAAACCTACACGGTTTAGTAAATATTTACAATTCCCCGTACGATGAGTTATTCGGCGCATGCGCATTTTAGAAAGGGCAGGCTGTGCCGTTTCTACCTGGGGTCATGGCGTGACTAGCGGCTCCCGCACGCATGCGCAGGAGTGACGTCAAGCGACTCCGGCCAGTCGCAGAGCCGGAGTTTGCGGCCCCGGAAGGAAGAGGGCTGAAGATGGACGCTTCCAGCCAGCGGGCACATTGGGGACATCGCAGGCTTCTGTGTAAGGTAAGTGAAACATAATGGGCTACTATGCGATGCATAGTAGCCCATTATGCTTTACCTTTGCAGGGAAACACACAGGAAATAAAACCCATAAGGGTTTACTTCCTCTTTAAGATTAATTAAAGCCCGATGTAAAATTTTCTTACTACCCAAAGCTTTTATATATGACACACACAGTTCATAGAAGTATTCAAATTTATTTAACTACCAAATGTTACACCGATGTAATCCAAAAACAGGTTGCAAACATATTTTATATAAAAAGAAAAAAAACAAAAAATAGGATGAGTGCCTAACTTGTGGACATTTTCTTTTTATCAATAAAGCATATGTAACCCGGCTAAGGAAAAGAAGCAGCTTAGTGATTTTAGTGTATTTTTTAGTAAATATACATTTTTGGTTCTTAGGTTGACCTAAAAGCTCTGCAGCCTTTGCTGTCATTTGCCACTCCCCAAGACAGGCTCTAATATAGTTAATATTATCCACAAATGTACCCAGTAAATACCTTTTCTAATCAGCAGTATATAAGAGTCTTGTGACCTCTATCAGTGTCCGGGCCAAGCACTGGTTAAAAGCTCGTAGGAGGGGTTTGCATTCTATGAGGCTTCATGACCCCTGACCCTCTGTCTGGACAGTGCCGATTGGCCCTGTGCTGATTACATACACCCTCACAAGAAAATTAATAACAAAATCCCCTAGCAATACACACCAAACTGAGCATGTGCAGAGTGCCTCCTAAGGCTCTGTGCTATCAGCTGATGGATTGGGGACTGTGTAAGAAGGAGAGGATCAGAAAAGACTGGATCAAACCCCCTTTTTACACAATGCGGAGGATTAACCCCTTCACAGTGAGTATAACAAGCATGTTTTACTGCATATACACACGGATTTTACTGCTGTGGGTTTAGAAACATGTTAACCCCATAGAGATGTTGTAGAATGACCCCAAGAGAGCCAATAAAACCAGGCATCCTACAAATGTATCTGAGCTGAAGCAGTTTTGTAAAAAAAGAGGCATGGTCAAAAATTCCCCCTGAAAATTGTGCAAGTCTGATCCAGAGCTATCAAAAGAGCTTGCTTGAAGTCATTGCTGCCAAAAGAGATTTGACCAGCTAATAACTCCAAGGGTTCACTTGCTTTTTCCTCCAGCACTTTAAAAGTTTAATGGGTGTGTTGAATAAAGAAATTAGAATTGTTTTGGTGTTATCAGCCCAACCACATTGTGTTTGTCTGTTGTGACTTAGATGAGGATCAGATCATATTTTATGGCAAATTACAGCAGAAAATTGTTAAAGGATATGCAAGGGATTTTTTTTTAAACTTTAATATATCTTTATTGATTTTTCTGTATCAAAACAAAATAAAAGCGTGTATGCAACCCAGCCGTATCTTTAAAACACACAATTTCTGAATACATTTTTAACAACCATAAAGAAAACCCCCAACCCAAACCCCCCCACTCCATCCCTCCCCATCTACCTTTCTCGCTCCAAAACTATCCTATTCTTTTCCACTGATCTTCCACTCTCAATATATATCTATCTTATGCTTTCTCTACTACAATTTATATCCTATGCTCCCATTATTTCTGCAAATCTTAATGTTTGCTTATAATCGACCCAATCCTGCCATTTCTCTTCAAATTTCTCTATCCCCTCTCGGTCACTGAACCTGAGATATTCTAAATTTTGAATTTCGTTTATTTTATTACACCAGCTCTTCATGGTGGGCTTTTCGGGTTCCTGCCAGTAACTAGGTATGAGGCTTTTAGCCGCATTTAAAAGCTGCGGAAGTAACATTCTTACATATATCTTTGGGCAAGACCAGAGAGGGAGACTCACAAGATAAGGCTGCCAGCTCTGACACCCACCACGCAGAAGTGATGGAGACCAAGGTGGCAACCTTTCAGAAAAAGTAAACATGGGAATAGCCCAAATACTCCCAAAGGCAGGCTTCTGTAGGACCAGAAGAACCAAGTTCAGGTCCCACGGTAGCAACAGGGAACACATAGGTGTCACAAATCACAACGTATGGCCAAAGGACACAGAAAAAAGGCCAGAAGGGCAGAAACCTGCCTTTAAATGGTACTCAAGGCATGCAGGCAGTTAGAGAAAGGCCAAAACCTGAGCCACCGAGAAGAAACATGGATGGACACCCAGAGCCTTGCACCAGGCAATATAAGCCTTTCAGGTGCGCCAATATATCTTCCGAGAAAGTAGACTTGCATGCCTTCAACATTGTAGGGGTTACCGAACCTGACAACCCCGTTACTCAAAACCTGGCTCCAATAGCCATGCCACCCAAGCCAGAGACGGTAAAGTGGGTGGTAGACTGGACCCTGGGACAGGAGGTCCTCCCAAAGAGGCAACTGCCAGGGAGTGTCCATGGCCCACAGCACCATGTTGGCATACCACAGACAAGGCCAGTTTGGAGCTACCAGAAGGGCCGAAATCCCTATGGCCTCTATCCTGTACAGCAGGTGAGAGGAGGAAAGGCCTAAGCGGGACGATATTGGTCCCACTGTGCCACCGGCCCATTTGTTGCATATGCCAGGGGGCCCCGCACTCTTGACACAAACCTTGGTACTTTTCTGTTGAGGTGGGAAACCATGCCCAGGTGTCCCCCAGCATATACAGATCTGATGGAACACGTCTGGGTGTAGGGACCACTTCCTCTGATCCATTGCCTGGTGACTGAGGTAATTCTCTGCCAATTTTCAACGCCTATAACGTGCACAGTGGAGAAAGCCAGAACGTGCTGTGCTGCCCACCGAAAAAAGCGTGGTGATGCCTTCAGCACTGAAATACTAGGCAGAAATAACCGGCTGACTGATGATTGGAGGACATTAGAGCCAGAGCACTTGCCTGTGGATTTCTCTCTTCAAGAATCAAGAGAGCTATGTTCATCAATGAACAGAAGAGAAAAAAAGTTTTACTACTCAATAAAAAAATGAAAATATTTAGCTAGGTTTTAAAAGGTGTACAAGTGATGCTAAAATGTCATGCGTACTGCCACCTTCAACTTTCTGATGACAAAATCGGTCTAACAAGGCTTCAGACTGTTTGATATAACTTCTAGTTACACAGAAGTTGCTTGTGTCATGCAACCCAGGAATACAATTTTGCATAAAATAAATGAACGTCAGAGATACAGAGAGAAGTTGGTTAAGAGGAACCTTATGTAACCCTAAGCATCCACCACAGAATTTAATGCACTTGATGCATACCTTATTTTATTTTTTAAAAAAGCCTGGTCTCATGATTATAATAATTTAATACTATTCCTATTAAATAAAAGAGGCCAGCAAATTCATTGCTCTCCAAAGCATCGCTAACACCATTTTCTGCGGTTTTATACCAAATATCCCGAAGATGAACAGGCTAACAAGATTTTTGGTAATTTATTTTGTAAATATCAAACTTTTATGAACAAATATTTTTATTACTTAAAGCCATAAAAATTGCCAGGCCTTCTTAAATACGGTTTATTACAGCACAACCAACTCTGCAGGAACACAAAATCAAGAAACAGAGAGCAGCTATACTAAATCAGAAAATTTAAAATAATTTAATATTCTAATCCAGCATATTGCCTACAGCACCTTTTTCTGGTCTTTAAATTTACACAAGCAATTTGTTCAAATCACTTGTGTTTTTAGGGTATTTCCTATTTTCATTAAATATTCACACGGAGATTTATTGGCAATACGTTGTTAATTAAGGACTCAGCAGGGCATTTTAAGTTATTTAATAGGAATGAAATCATTCATTCCAGTCAGGCATTACTGTAATCATTGTAACCTGTTTTACACTAGCACCAGTTGATCAAGCTGCTCTGGTATAAAACAAAGACATCTGCTCCAGGTGCTCCACAATATTTTTTAAATGTCTGTTCAGAAAACTGAAAAACCTAAGAGGGTCCCAAACATTTCTTCATACGTTTATCAGACCGGTTATGGTTATGAAAAAAATAGGGTAAATTTTATTAAAATAAATTCATAAGAATATATATTCTCAAGCTTTTGTAATAAAAGCAAAGATCATTGATGACTGTGGTATGTGGCCATGTGCTTTGCAGAAATATTAAGATCTATTGACCTACTTTCATATTTTACTGATCATCCTACACTGAAGTTACCAATTTATTGAAAAAAAAAAAAAAAAAGACAAATTGTGAACTGAATAAGGGTTCACTGTTTTCTGACTGATTAGCCCATCATTTTATCAGGCATTTGTTTAAGCAAACCTGATCTGGTCTAAAACGTCTTCAAATTCTGCTGTAAATGGTTGATTTTAGGACTTGGCCTCTGTCCAAATTAAGATTAGGTTCTGCTTCTCTTATAGTGCTAAGCCTTATCCCTTGACAATCAACCATCAAATGCCATAACTTCAATGGGCATTAGAGGTTTGGGTTTTGACAACTGAAATATGGGGCAAGGCTTAGGCCCCTTTCACACTGGGGCGGTAGGGGGCTTCGGTGGTAAAACAGCGCTATTTTTAACGCTGTTTTACCGCGGTATTCGGCCGCTAGCGGTGCAGTTTTAACCCCCCGCTGGCGGCCGAAAAAGGGTTAAAACCCCTCGTATAGCGCGGCTATAGCTGCGGTAGAGCCGTGCTGTCCCATTGATTTCAATGGGCAGGAGCTGTTTAGGAGCGTTGAATACACCGCTCCTTCACCGCTCCAAAGATGCGGCTCGCAGGAGATTATTTCTTCTCCTGCCAGCGCACCACTTCAGTGTAAAAGCCCTCGGGCTTTCACACTGAACAAACAGCGGAGGCTGTTTAGGGGCGGTTTGCAGGCGCTATTTTTAGCGCAATAACGCCTGCAAACCGCCCCAGTGTGAAAGGGGCCTTAGTGCCAGGAGGGGGCTACGCATCTTCACATCAACAGAAGTTGAGGCTTCATGCAGAATCTGGGAAGAAAGATGCATGGGGTGGTAAAAGACACGAGGATTAGTTTGGGGAATGACACGGCTACTGGTAAAGCTGCAAACAATGAGCTAAGGAAGTAATTACTGAACTCCAGAATTCTTACCTTAGAAATGTTTAACTACTTAAGGACCCAGCCCTATATATATATATATATATATATATATATATATATATATATATATATATATATATATATATATATATATATATATATATCAGAGATCCTAGAGAATAAAATGGCGACAAACAGCACCAAAACCCTGGTTGGGTCTGGAGCACTTACCCTATCTACGGTGGGCAGCGGGCTTCACTGATGGCCTCCCCTTCCCCTGCTATCCACGGGCATCACGGCGGTGGCGGCTTCCGTTTCCTCCCTCCTCCTCAGTGACCAATCGGGACTTTTCTCTTTTTCGGCCAATCGGAAAACAGGTCTCAGACGCGCTTCTGATTGGCCAGATTCAGGATCAGTTTCAATAGCGAATATTAATTTGCTGTTGTAACACCTGGGTGGGCTCGTAGCACAATGCTCTGCGCCTGGAGCCCATCCTAGCTTGAAGCCTATTAGAGTCTCTGGCACTAATCAGGTGCTTCAAAAAAAAAAACAAAACATACTGCTGTAATTCATGCGCTCAGCATCCTGTAAGGGGCCGGACGAATAGGGGGTGGTGGCTGTGGAAAAAGGGGGCTGCGCCCGGGCGCCCCTAATGGACGGCCGCTACTGCTTCAGACTTTTTTTCTGCAGCCAATAAACTCTCCAGCATGTTAGCCTATGTGTCCATGAACACACAGGCCGTTATCAGCAGTTTTTGGCAGGGGCATTTTCTAGCTGGAAAATGGAAAATTCTGCTTTTAATATATGAACGTGAAAGATATTGTATTTTAAAATATAAAATATGAAATATATTGTGTATGGTTATCACAACACTGTATTTGTTTAATAGCATGCACAGCTTATATTCTGGGACTGCTGTGAGCAGGTAGGTAGGTGTAGTTTATTGCAGAAGAGACATTAAATTTCTCTTCTGCAATACAAAAAAAAAAAAAAAGCCTGCTTGCTCACAGTGCATTACAGTGGGACTTCAGTTCTGCTTTAAAAATAATAGAGACAATTAATGTACAGAAAACTATCACAGGAAGAAAGGGGAAATAAGCAATATTATCCAATCTAGTGCTTAAAAATCTTTACACAAGTACAGTCCACTAAAGTGACTCAAATTTACTGCATAAATTAAGGTAGTATGCATAATGCAGAGGGATTCCACGGCCTGCTATGACCCACATTCTGCTAGAGCCTCTTGCAATAATGTCTAGACTGGCGTATTCAGATGACATTTGTGCTTTTGTATGGAAAAATTGTCCACAAAACACCCTGAAGGCTGACAAAGCAAAAAAAAAAAAAAAAAAAAAAAGTCACTTGTTAACCAAGAACAGCTTGTTGGCTAAAGTGGATAGCAATAAATAAGCACGATTTTCAAGAACAGGTGCACCCTGGGCAGCAATGAATGCTGCAATGGTTTTATACCCAGCCGTGTTTATGGCTGTCTAATGTGTGTCTGTGTACATTAAACTGCATAATTAAAGTCGGATACAAGAACATTTACCACTTGAAGAAATAAATACTTTATAGTCTATATATATCCTCCAGAAATGGATCAAGCTGTGTAGAGCTGTACCGCCTGCCTCCACAGGCACAATCCTGCCAGCCAGCACAGGTGTGCACTTGGACAATGGCACCACTGACACCGGTACATATAAAATGGTTAGACTGGAAATTCCCTGCCTCTATACTGGTTTTATATGTAGGCAGAGAGTGCTGCTATTATACCCGCTCAATGGTTCGAATATATATTTAACTGTGGCAGTATAGAGGCGAGGATGGTAAAATTTATGTAGATAATAGCAACCCCCTATAGTATTTTCCACCCTTCACTGAAAAAAAATGACATTCAAATTATGACTGGGTTCTCCGAGCAGAACACTTCCGCTCCTCCAGTTTCATAAATGAGCCCCTTTGTTTCTACCAAGCCATTATATAACACAATACACATTCAGAGAAATCCAGTATAAACAAACATTTAATTTCTACAGTTTCTAATTATAACTCTACGCTGTTATTAAAAAAAATATGAATAAATAGAAAGTAAGAAAACTGCTTGCAAAAATATCTAAATACTAGACATCAAATAATCCAAAACACAAACGCAGAAAAATTGGGTTATAGTTTCTAATAGTCATGATCTTGTTAAAAATGTAGTATCAGCTGAAAGAAACTGCTCCTATGCAGATTAGTTCTTGTTCTATCCACATACATCCGGTCTACATTTGCCGTCTGTCTCTCCTGCATTACCTCATTCACATGGGTGTATGTCCATGCAAGGGCCCTCTTTGCCCATATGGGGATGCTCTGGTGTTCCATGCATCCCGACTGACATCAATGGGACACAGTGGCTGCATGGAAACAGACGCGGGTCCCAATCTGACAGCAGTGTGGGTACACGGCCCCAAACATACACTGTTTGCATTCAGGGCGACACACCCACACCTGCAGGCTGTCAAATTGGAAGCAGAGGTCTTGTGTGCAGCCAATGTGTCCCAATTGATGTCAGTTGACAATTGACATCAATTGTGTAGAGAGTCCAACTGACATGAATTGGACTCCATGCACAGGGATCAACAAAATAGCTGTGCATCCCTGTGCAGTAAACAGGGCCTTTGCACAGACATATACTTACATACATCCATGTGAACGAGGCCTTAAAGTGGGAGGAAAAACTCCTATGTACGAATTTTACCTATAGGTAAGCCAATAAGTCTTACTGTACCTATAGGTACTGTAAATACTAAACGTTACTTTACATGCAGCCGGTGACATCCCCGGCAAACACGCGGACATTACGTCGTTGCTGGTTTAGCCAGACAGCTAAAGCCTCTGAACCCAGAAAGCAGACCGGGTGAAGATGGCAGCGCCTTCAGCGGTGGCAGTACGCTGCTGGAGGGCTTTGTTTTCAGGGAAGTCTGCCATAATTCGATGCATACTAGCACATTATGACAAAATTAAACGGCCCGATTTTTCCACCTGCTGTGACAGAAGAGGGGCTTCCCCAAACCATTTAGAACAAAACGCATGAACACCATCATGTTTTTGTACTGTACGCTGTAGCATTAACAGTATCCTTCACTGGAAAACCCTGAAAGCAATCATTTGAAGAGGCGTCCACAAAATTTTGGCCATAGTGTATCAGTTATGAAGTCTGTGTTCTTGGTCTGGTCTGACCAGGGCCACCCCAGTTGTTACCCCCTAGGCCCCAAAATTAAAGAAACTGGCCAAAAAACATGACATTCTGCACCTGTGCTGAGCTTTTAAAACACGTGAACACCACTCTACAACAAGAACCGTTTTGAACAAAGATGAAAAATCAATGCTGAATAAATTGGGTGGGATTTCTCTGTAGCAGTTTTTGAAGTATATAGTTTGTCTCTGTCTGAAGAAAACAAAAAAAAAACCAAAAAAAAACAAAAAAAAAAAGCGGAAAAGAAATGTAGTAGAAATACCACAAATTTTTCTGCTCTGCATTTTAGTCATAAAAACGATCAGTGCTATTAGAGTTCTGCTGAATGGTTTGCACATCCATGCTAGCATAAATCCATTCCACAGATGGAGATTGTTCTATTCAGGTTGAGAAAAGAAGATGCCAGAATAAAAATGCAAGAAAGTTTTGTGACTGCAGGCACTTAACCTCTGACCTTTAATACAACACAGACTAAAAAAAGCTTAATGTAATAGGCAGAGAAATCCAGCTTTACCATTTCAAGTGAATCCAGGAAGTTCAACATTAAAATATTTAGTAAGGACCATTCCCTAGATTATACAGTAAAATGTCCTGCAGGGTATCTTGTCTCTGCGTCTCCAAATCAGGATACAAACAGGCAGCCTAAAGTCCTGTGTGTGATATGCGGGGAGATATCAGGGGGCATGGTGTAAGAATGAGTGATCGGCACCTTTGACTCCTCAGTCCCCATACAAACTCAAGATAACAAGTTAATTCTCAAAGCTACATGTGCCCATTAGGGAACAAGGATCTGCCACAAACCTTGCTGGACATGGACAGGACACTTCAAATCGTAGAGCAAAGGAAAACTCAAAGGAGATTTCACAGCATGCTAGAATGTTTCTGTGCAATGACTAGTGTGTCCAGCTAATGGAGGCGCTTGTTATTACATTTAGGTGTTCAGTCCTTATTGCAATAAGAATCCGGATTACACTGCCTGAAAAAAATCGCTATGTATCAGAGCTAAGAACATCATCCCCATCCATCATGAGACAGCATATGGGTCTAGCGGTTGGACGTTCGGCCTGAGCACTGCATCACAGGAGGTGGTCACATACTCCCCTCCTCCATACTGGAAGCTGCAGATATTTTGCCCCACCTACAGCAGAAGCAGGAGCAGTGAGGTAGCTCTGCAAAGGTATCAAGGAGGGACTTATCACAGACAATTTACTCTGAACGAGCAAATTGATACACACCTGAAAAAATATCATTGAACATGTTCTTAAACAGAGTACAAGAACCTCAAAAAAAGCTATATAGCTTATTTTAAAAGACTGAAAGATGGGCTCTATTGCACTGATCAGCGCTGTCGAACAATGAGCATACTTACAGGAGAGGAGAGCACAAATTTGACCTCATCAGTATACTGCTAGCCAAATGTACACTGAGGTAGTGGCATTGCTGTGTTCCCTAAAGCTTTTAGGTTTACCTGCTTACTGCCCTAATATGACTGTGGCATCTAGTTTATATGGTCATACAACAAGCAAAGAAAAAAATACCGTAAACAAGAATTCTAGATCTATAATTTGAGTAAACAATATTATTCCAATGGCTTGCCCCAATGGGAGTGCCACTACAGGCAATGGCAGAAGCCATTTTAGGAGAGCCTGTGATACACTAACTGGAAGTATTATTCCTATAATGATTTAGCTACCTTTGTGGTGGGTACATTCTTTTCTGACCTCACAGCTACAAGAAAAAAAAAAAAAAAATCCATTGAAATCACCGGTGGTGCAACAGGAAGTCAATGGCCTACACTGTGCACCAAACAGAACTATATCTTTTTCCCCCAGAAAGGGATGACTACATGGATCCAGTCTATGAAAGGTTGTATGATCAACTCTCTGCCAGTAGCTCCAGCTGAGAAAACTGGATGCTGGATAGGTCCTTTCAATTAGGCACAATCTCAGACTACCATGGACAGTCTTGCAATCTTTATTTGCAAACTGAGATCTCTAGGGGATCATCTTAAAGGGCAGGCTAACACTTCTCTTTGGCAAGTGCCATGTCTTGCTTACTCATTTTTTCTCAGGATGGGTTGGGAGGGCTATATAAAATGTTGCTATGGGGCAACATGGTTTTTAGTTATTGTCCCTGAAAAGGTCCTACGCCAAACAATACCTTAAAGCATCGATATCAATATTGTTATGGATAAAGTATACCAAACACAAAACTCAGTCACAGGATTGCCCACATTTTTAAGGCTTTACAAATGTAAATGCTCAATTCATCATTAAAAAAAGGAGATTTCACATAGTTGATTTGAAAGTTGTATGGGCACAGGCATAAATATTCTCATCAAGAACAAAACAAAAATCTATTTCTATACATAAAACAGAGAGATAAAAACTAAGTCTTATGTGGACAAACGTAATAGTAGGTTAAAGTAGGGTAATCCTAGAGATGCAACAGTAAGGGAGAGGCAATCCCTTCTTAGACAGTGGTCACCAGAACAAGTGTCCCCAATGAAGGATTTCCTCTCAACTTCTCTTCCAGTACAGAGGGGACACAGACAGAAGAAAAAGCCTCCCAGGGGTTCCATTCTCTAATCAAACCAATAAATAAGTTTTGGTTATAGATATACTTTAAATGCAAATGTGTGCTTTGTCAGTACACTCAGAACCTAAGCCATGTACAAGCACCAACCAAAGCAACAAAGAATCCCTTGCTCCCAACAGTTGAACAGAATGGTGGGGTGAAGGAATGATGTTTCTGGGAGCAGTGTGAATTAAAGTAAACTTGTTCTGACCTGCACATGTATGGACACAGTTACACTATGCTGCAACTACAAATAAACCGTGTGAATGGTACACAACTACATTTAGCGAACTTCAAGTCCATGCTGCTGTTGTAAGTTAGTAAAGGATGTCAAAGTTCTGATAATGTAACATAAAAACAGCCTACAGAACTCAACCCATACACAAGAATGCAGTTACCCTTCTATACACAAGAAAAAATTCACAGCAAATGCCTACCTATACAATAACTCATAACAATTATAGGTTTGCACAGTGCTCATATAAAATGACAAAATAGATGCTAAATTAGGTCCTATGGGTACTGAAGTGTGGACAGATAGTTGTTTGGTAATAGTTTTCCCTGCCCTGAAGCAATAACCAAACCTGTAAATGGTTTATGAGTCACAAAGCAATATACACCTTAGTTACATGCAAATTTTACCCTGGGAAAAAGCACTGTTACATCCCGCCGGGGGGAGACCTCATTAGTGGATTTAGTTAAAACATTTTAAAGTAGAACTTGAGGCTTGTTTTTATATCCCACATAATACAAAGTCCACAGATATGATGTATTTATGTAGTTTAGTTTTCCCTTAAATAGAAAAAAAACTCTTCTTACATATGGCATGCCCTTTGGCCCTCTGCAGGCACACATTTCCAGAATTCTCATGGTAATCTTATATGTAACTTAGGAATTCCATACCAAAGAATCTATGGCTTAGGGCCTGAAAATGTTTAGGAGTTGCAATAGAAGTGGTGCACCATGTGTAATTTTTTTCATACATTTTCTGCAGCTTTCTGGCTGCTCTGTTAACATCGCTCTTCACATCATCCTCTTCCCTCTCCGTACATAGAAACGTCTTCCACCTGGATAGAGTTAAAAGCTCATGTGATGTAGAGAGCACTGTCCTGTCCAGGAGTACTGAGAGCCCAGTCTGGAGAGATGATGCACCTCCAGGTAGTGCTCCCATGGCAGTCTGTGCTCACGGGAAGTGGGTTGGATGACATTGGGTGAAGAGGTCTGGCACTGGATCAGAGTGGTAAGTCTGCAGGGGGCAATTGAGGCCATACAGTATGTTTCATGCAGCAATTTCCCAATCAGACAAAAACTTGACGTAGGCTCTAACTCTTACCAACTTTGTTCAAAAACAAAAGTAGTATGGGCTGGTGCTGGCGTTTAAGCTGAACTCCATGCAGATGTAAAACACAAATTAAAAACCCCCATATTCCTTAACCACTTAAGGACGGGAAGGATTTGCCCCCTTAATGACCAGGCCATTTTTTGAGATACGGCACTGCGTCGCTTTAACTGACAATCGTGCGACGTTCTACCCAAACAAAATTGACGTCCTTTTTTTTCCCACAATTAGAGCTTTCTATTGGCGATATGTGAGGACCTCTGCGGTTTTTGTTTGCGCTATAAACAAAAGAACGACAATTTTGAAAAAAAAAAAAACACACTTTTTTTTTACTTTTTGCTATAATACATATCCAAAATAAAATTAAAAAAAAAACAAACAAATTTTCTCATCTGTTTACATCAGATCACTCTCTCCTCCCCTGACAGAATAGAGATGTGGCTGTTTACACTGAGATCCCCGTTCTGTCTCTGTGGAGGGATCGCGGTAGGCCGGCGGATATCGCAGCCTCCACCCACACGCATCGGCTCCAGCGTCGTGTGCCTTCTATTCTATTTAAAGCGGCCGATGTACAATGATGGCGATTCATGCAGGGGAGCCAACCTGCTGCAGTACGACTGCAGCGGCTGGTCCTTATCCACTTACAGACAGAAGATTTTCCTGCTTAATGACCAGGCCATTTTTTTGCAATAGCGCAATGGTCAGTTAAAACGACGCAGTGCTGTGTCGTGTGACGCTGTACCCAAAATTGATGTCCTTTTTTTCCCACAAATAGAGCTTTCTTTTGGTGGTATTTGATCACCTCTGTGGTTTTTATTTTTTTGCGCTATAAACAAATGCGACAATTTTGAAAAAAAAAATATTTTTTACTTTTTGCTATAATAAATATACCCAAAAAACAAAATTTCTTCATCAGTTTAGGCCAATATACATTCTTCTACATATTTATGGAAAAAATTTTTTTTGCAATAAACATATATTGATTGGTTTGCGCAAAAGTTATAGCGTCTACAAACTATGGGAAAGATTTATGGCATTTTTATTTATTTTTTTTACTAGTAACATCGTGATCTGCAATTTTTAGCGGTACTGCGACATTGCGGCGGACAGACCGAACACTTTTGACACATTTTTTGGGACCATTGACATTCATACAGCGATCAGTGCCATAAAAATGCACTGATTATTGTGTAAATGTCACTGGAAGGGAAGGGGTTGACACTAAGGGGCAATTAAGGGGTTAAATGTGTTCCCTCTTGAGTGTTTCTTACTGTGGTAGGGATGGGACTGACTGGGGGAGGAGTCATATCGCTGTTTCTACTTACTAGGAACAAACGATCTGTCTCCTCTCCCCTGACAGAACAGGGATTTGTGTGTTTACACACACAAATCCCCATTCTGGCTCTCGTGCCCATGATCGTGGGTGGCCAGCGGCGATCAGCGCGGCTTTTAAAGGGCATGATGTACCGCAAAATTTATAGCGTCTACAAACTATGGGAAAGATTTATGGCATTTTTATTTATTTTTTTTTACTAGTAACAGCGGTGATCTGCAACTTTTAGCAGTACTGCGACATTGCGGCGGACAGACCGAACACTTTTGACACATTTTTTGGGACCATTGACATTCATACAGCGATCAGTGCCATAAAAATGCACTGATTATTGTGTAAATGTCACTGGAAGGGAAGGGGTTGACACTAAGGGGCAATTAAGGGGTTAAATGTGTTCCCTCTTGAGTGTTTCTTACTGTGGTAGGGATGGGACTGACTGGGGGAGGAGTCATATCGCTGTTTCTACTTACTAGGAACAAACGATCTGTCTCCTCTCCCCTGACAGAACAGGGATTTGTGTGTTTACACACACAAATCCCCATTCTGGCTCTCGTGCCCATGATCGTGGGTGGCCGGCGGCGATCGGCGCGGCTTTTAAAGGGCATGACGTACCCATTTGTCGCTTTGCGGGAACGTGCCACTTTGCCGACGTATAGCCGCGGTGTGCTCCCAAGAGACGTTCTAATCCGAGGGGAGAGCACAGTGATAGAGATGAGATCCTCAGTTTGCTGCTTCTGCTTTCAATGTCCATTGACAGGTTGGGGGGGGCAAGAAGATCTGTGTAACTCAAGTGCATTAGCAAAAAATAAAAATTGTCTGGCCTACACAACAGAGCTTTTGATAAGCTGGGTACACACTATAAGAAAATGGGGAGAACGATTGTCCGTTTTTTTTTTTTTTACAGCAAGTCTAAACCGAGGATGGTACTAATTGTACAAAAATTCTCGTACAAAAAGCTTTTTTTTTGTTGCTTATGGTTTCTGATCATGCACAGTCTTTCGTATCCAATTTTGCTTGTACCAAAACTGTATGAAAACCGTACACATTTATTGAAAATCGGAACGTTCATGTACAAGAAAAGTTTGGGAGTTTGTCCCTTCGGAAATTTTTATTTGGAAAGTGTGAATCAGATGTCGAAAGCTGTGTACACACTATACGAAAATGAAAACAAGCGTATGGAATTTTGTTATAATGTGTACCCAGCTTCAATTTTGAGACTGGATGGACACACATGCAAATCCTCTACTACTCCTGTATATTTATATATTGCGTATTTAGCCGTTTACTTGGAGTTCAGCTTTAATACATCTGTAAGGAAAGTCACAGACACAGTTTTCTAATAAAGCCAAAGGTAGACCTTCGTTAGACATGGCAGTTTTACATTTACACTGACTTAGAGAATTTTCATCAAATCATTGGTCTCATGCAGCCATAGCGGCTCATCTTGCTAAATCCTTATAATTGTCAATATTCTTATCTTATGAGGCCTTCGATCTCACCCTATGTAAATGCAGCTAGTTGAGATTTCTAGTTCTGGTACTTTGTGAGACAAAGGATATTCAATAAGTCATTTGGATAACAAGTATCTGCAGCCTCACTAAAATAAGCCTGAAAAATCTGGTTGCAAGGTGTTACATTAGAGAGAAAAAAGCCTGATCAGACTGTGCCTTTAGCACAGCAAAGATCCTGGATATCTGGAGAGCACAAGAAATTCTGTGACTGATTTTTATTAGCTGCCTGGAGTTTGCAGCGCACAAGGGATGTTCCACCTAAAAGTGGCGCTGGCGTATTCTGGTATGACTAACAGCAGAGATTGTTGTGAAGAGCATAAATAAAGACAATCTCAAAGACGCAGAACCATTTTATACAGGTTTCATTACCTTTGCAATGTCATGTATAGAGGTAAGACTGGCATGTGTTGTCTACTCTAACTCAGATCACAGACTATTTTCTTGCTTCTTCTCTTCCAGCAGCAAACCCCAGTGCAGCATTTGGAGCTTCAAGCAGATTGTTTCTGGTCTCAGCAGCAATGACAGGAATTGTATTGGAAGACAGACAATTTAATCAAATGTTTTCTTGATTTTACAAGCCTCCAGCTTCAATCTGAACATTTTATAGCAAAGCAACAAGGTCTTGATGTTGTCACCAGATCATCGTTAATGCCAGTGAGCCATGTCTCACTTTGTTTTTCTTCTTCACCTCATAAACCTGAATGGAAGATGTCAAATCCATCATGCTGGCAATGTGAGCTATGAGAACAGCAAGTATGCCTGAGCAGTTGGGAGCACTGTTAGGGTCGGTTCACACTGGGGCGACTTGGGATCCGACTTGTACGCCCTCAAGTCGCCCCAAGTCGCCCCAAGTCGCTTTGCATTTAGGTTAACATGGTAGGCAATGGGAGCGTCTTAATTGACACTACTGAAGTCGCTCCGACTTCAGAAAAGACTCCTGTACTACTTCTATCCGACTTGTAGGCGACTTGTACCCATTCAACTCAATGTAAGTCGCCTGCAAGTCGGATCTCTCTGTAAAGTCAAGCGACTTTGCAGAGAAAACCCCTCCCTCCCCCCCTCCCTCCCAGAGAGGTGATTGGCCACAGGCGAAGTCGCCTGTCATGGAGGCGACTTCAAGTCGCCTCGTAATTTGCTGAAGTCGCGCTGAAGTCGCGCTAAAGTCGCGCTGAAGCCGCGTTGAAGTCGCGGTACAAAGTCGCGCTAAAGTCGTGTTGCCCATGTGTGAACCGACCCTTAAAAGGTAAGGGCGAAATCTAAATAACATGTATCAATCATTTTAGTTCACAATCTTCAGAGACCCCCACTGTAATTGTGTAAATCAGGGCAAAGTGGTAGTCTCTAACCCTTTTACTGCCATAGGTGTAAGTTATGGCGGAACAAAATGGCTTGCAGCAGACCAGCTCTGTGATGTTGGCTATAGATACAGGCTGAATGGAAAAACTAAATCTTACAGATTCATCCATTCATGCTAAACAGTGGGGATGGACAAATCTCCTGCTGTGGCTATTGTATTCTAACAGCCGGCACTGCTGGCTGTGAAAATATCCTTACAGTGCCTGCATACAATTGGGTGCAGGTGCTGTTCAACAATTTTCCACCCAGCTCTTTCAATTCTTCAAAGACTGTTGGGCGAAATGGTGCAGACATGGCCCCCCCAAAAAGCAGATTTCCGCCGATTCATTCGGAGCCTTCTGAAATGTACTGTGTATGGCCATCTTTAACCTTTCGTCCACAGCATTATCTCAGGCTAGAAGATGAAGCTATCAGAAATAGGATTAAAGTGGTCCTCAAGGCAGAAGGTTTTTTTTTTTTTGCCTTAATGCATAAAAGCCATAGTAAACTAATAAAAGAAAAAAGGGAAAAAAACAAGTTTCCACCTGCAAGGCAATATCATAATGCGCTGGTAAGTAGCGCATACTAACACATTATGAAAGACTTACCTTAAAACGAAGCTCTCCAGCAGCATGCAGTCACTGCTGCAGAGGCTTCTATCTTCACTGGGTCTTCTTGCCGGCTTTGGGGACTTCGGCTGTCTGATTGGCGGAGTTGCAATGACATCACTCTCGCACGCATAGACCGTGGCACACACCTCTGAAGGAATGACCTTGGGTATGTTTTTCCTTCAGAGTGCATATGCCAGTGACATCACCGGCTGCTGCTAGCGAGAATATCTCCTAAATGGTGCACGTTTGGGAGATATTTTACCTACAGGTAAGATTTATTATAAGCTTACCTGTAGGTAAAAATAAAGAAAAAAAAAAAAAGTTTACTACCACTGTTGGGTAAAAAACCTTCTGGGAGAAGCCTCCCCCAGCCCCCTCTAATACCTACCTGAGCCACATCCCGATCCAGCGATGCGTATGAGAGCATTGGCTCTCCCGGGTCTCTCTCCTCATTGGTGGGAGTCATGGGCTCCTGCTGCTGTCAATCACAGCCAATGAGCCAAAGAGGAGCGAGGCTGACCACGTCCATTCACAGAGCAAGCTTGCCTGAGTGCTACTTATAGGAAAACCATTGCACAGAGCAGGTATATATAACGTTTGTTATTTATTTATCTTTTTTTAAATGACAACATTTTGTATCACTTAAAGCTATTTATTTACAGCAGCTGATACCCTGGACTCTTGTCAATTCATTAATGCTTGTTAACAGCAGGAGGAGTGTTCTGGAGTATACTCTGCATATACATCGCAACCTGTGCATGTAGGACACTCTGTAGAACTACAACTCACAAAAGTCCCTGTGTGCATACATTGCTGGGAGGGTGGCTGAGCGGTGGACGTGTGATGTCAGAGCTGCCTAATTGCAAACCAAGTGTGGGCATGAAGTCTAGTCACCCATTGCATAGAAAGCAGAAGGGATGACACATCTCACCAGAAAGTTTCTAAAATCCCAACTCTGTGCCAACAGACTTTGCTTGGAGACTGTGAAGAGAGAAGACTACAAAAGAATGTCGCCATCACACAAGGTTTGCGCTTATATGCCACATTTTAAAAAATGATTTGTGCTGGAGATGAGCTTTAAGTAGTAATAATAAAAGGTACTACTAATTGTTTTCTTTACCAATGCTGAGAACCACCTGTTAAAAAGTTTTGTGTGAGTGGGGATATAAATAACTTGATATATAAAGCATATATTGCCTCTTCTGAACAAGACAGTTCATGTCCGATAAGACATTTCCTAGATGTGAGACGACACAGTAACTGGATGTTATGACTATGGAGAGGTTTCATACTGCTGAGATAATGAAACATGTTTGATAAAAAATGTGGTTTTCCTCTTGATAACAAGTCAAGTAGACTTTTCAGAAATAGATATAAACATGTCATACTGTGCCATTAAAGAATGCAGCAACGCTAGAGCTTTATTATCTCGCTTTCTCAGTACACGTAGAAAAATGATATTTAAATGCTTTTTCGTGTCAGTTACATATAGTATGACCTTTATTAATGAGAAGCATGTACAGTAAATACACTTTTCATAGTATAGACCATATACTGTATGCCTGTGATAAACAAATCACAATTTGAAGGCTGATGGGACAATAGCCTAAAACATAAAAGTTCTGAGTCTGAAATAAGAATTCTGAAGTATAAAGGTCTTCAATCACGTGAGCCTGGGATTGGTAGAAATTCAGACAGTATGGTATACTGACACCTTCAGGAGGAATTGGACACTGGCAAAAAAAGCCTTTGGTCAGCCAGGTACAACCCCTCCCATACCCATCACGTTTCAATGTTTTGCTAGTGCCCCTGGCCTTTGGCCAGCCAAGTACAACCCCTCCCACTCCAATTATGCTTTAATGGGATGTATTTTCTCTACTGAGAAAAGTTTTACTAGGGCAACCCCATATGCATACTATGCAGCAGCTACTACAGTGATTCTTCACAAGGATCAGCAAAGTATGCAATATGCACATTTACACTGGTCCAAGCTGGACCATTGTGACTACGCTAAAAACCTATACTGTAGATGGAATTCAATGAAAATATTTTTTCCTATATTCAAGACTTTATGGTAATGCTGCTGAGATGAGCTCCTTTTGAAGCAATTCAAAACAGCCAATCCTCAAACATGCCTCGGGACAAAGGCTCCCTGCAATGTCACCTTCTGGCACTGCGCCCAGACTTTTGTGTATCAAGTTAGTTAGCTGCAGAGCTCATTATAGGTCCAGACCCATGGCAGAACATCTGGTGTAACCCAGTCTCTGAAACTAGTATGTCCATGGACAGGGTGAAAGCTAGACCTAGACTGAGTTACAGGTACTGAGCTTTGCCTGTGGAGCTTCCTTCCACAGCTCTAATGGTAAGGGATGCATGGTTTACACTTCATTTAGTCCTTGCTGCCACCTACAGTGACCCAGTCACCTCTGGCTAATGACCTCTAATGCTCTCAGCAGCAGGTCTGAGTACCCAAGGTTATCTTGGTGTTTCAAGTAGCCTCAGTCTAACATTTCAAATGCAAGAAGATCAGTTCTATGGTGTTGGCATTCTTCAGCTCACAATCTACTAACCGTCCCTCAGGGACATGACACAGATAACCCAGATCACACACGTCTCAAAAGGACCAACTCCCCCTGGCTCCATCCAGTGTGGCCTCTTCCCAAATGTTACCCAAGGAGGAGTTTACTACACCCATTTTAGATTTTATGGACATAGATTACAGCCATAATGGTTGACTCAATGCCTACACCCCCAGAGTCTTTTTCGGCATTTCTGCAACTGAAGTGGCCTCTGAGCCATTCTGCTACAGATGGGCTGTTGTATGAGGAATCTCATGAATCTATCCTGGATGATTTGTGAGCCACACGCAACGGATATTGTTTCAAAGATGCCAGATTATTGGGTTTTTATTGCTGAGGTGTGAACCACTTTAAAGATGAACAGCCAGGCTGTGTCATTACTAGTCTGGACTCTCTAAAGACTATCAAAATATTTCCTGTTCACTCTTACTCAAGCCAGTTCTATATGGAGACTCCTCCAAAATTTTTCTGATCAATATCCAATTGATGAGACTTATTAAGAAATGGGCTATCCCCACAACACAAACAAAACATTGACTGTTCTGGTGGAGGATGCCACAGAGTTTAAGAACCCTGTTAACAAATGTCTGAAAACCCTTTTTCAAAGTGTTATTTTAGCTAGCAGGTCCAGTTGTGCAACCTGCTATAGCTGTAATGCCAATCTTCCTGCCTCTGAAGCTAAAAAGGGTTCCCCCTTTTTTTTTTCTCCAGGCCACTAACTCCTAAGTCAGACCCAAGTCAGGACCAAAATCAATAGAAAACCTTAAGCCCCCAAACAAGTCATTTTTAGCATGACATGGGGGACGTCTGTTAGACATTATGGATACCTTGTTAGCAAGCAACTCAGATGCATGGGTAAAAGCTTTGGTCTCCAGGGTCTACAAAATAGAATTTCATGCTCTACTTCCAACCCATTCTGTATTGTCCAAATTGCGTACGTCTCTGCACAGGCTAGTAGACCTTTATGCCCCTCTTTGAACCAAGTAATGATTGCTATTGTTCCAACTGCAGAAAGGATTCACGATTTTTATTCCAACCTTTTCACTGTTCCAAAACCAAAAGGGGGCTCATTTTGGTTCTGAAAGGCCTCCATTAGGGAGACTTTCTAGCCTTCCCATTTTTCCAGCATATCATCTCTACTTTATTTTCTGTGGGCACCCAGCACTGCCAGTTTTTAGTCTTAGTATTTGGCCTGTCGTCCTACACTTAAAGAGAACCAGTCCTGACTTTGTATGCAAGAATATAACTGATCAGTAGCAAATTGCTACTGATGCAGGCAGCACACATTTATGTTGGCTCCAACGTGCAACCACTGGCTCCTAAAGCATACCTAGAATCCCCAATTTGACTGAAACGTGCCAAAGTCCTGTGTCCACCCTCTCCTGCTAAGCGTGACCCAGAGACAAGAAGACAGTTCTGTTATAGTGTATGTATACCCATTTTTTTTTGGAGAGAGCAGAAAATATTAAAAATCCTTGCCAGTTTATTTATTGCTGTCTGTGCACCATTGTGGAAATTTCCCTCAATTCCCTGTCCCAAAGATGCAACAGAAAGTTAAGATGATAACATACTGAGGGGGAGTTCCTTCTTAGATAGTTGTCCACGGAACATATGCCCCCCATTGGAAGATGTTGCCCTACCTCTTGTTCTACAGACAACTCTAAAAAAATTATTTCTCCTCACTTTCTTTCTCTGACACACCAGTACACTAGTACTGTGGCCACCATTACAAATAGAGGGGTGAATTGCTTTAGTGGAGACAGACAGCAATAAAAATCCAATAAATGGACTAACCCTTCCCCACTATATATTTATTGCCGAGAGATAAACTTTAACTTGTAGTAAAAATCTACTGAATTCTGTCCAGTCCCCAAATATTATATAAATATTATGCTGCATGGCCAGCTCTGAATCATCCATGTCCACTGTCTGGGTGATGAGAATACTTACCAGACTGCGTCAAAGTATTTCACACACACTTGACAGCAAAAGGGTATAGAAGCGTTGATATTCTTATTTCTTTGGCGGGGAACTCACGAGTCTAGACCTAGTGATTTCTCACATTTACCATGGCTTACAGCACACTTGTGAATGTTTCATCTACAGAGTCTTTTACAAATGACAAGAATCCCTATCCTTCAGTGACATTACAATGAATGAAAGCCTGGGCAGTACAATTCTACCAACACAATATGATTTCTTGAAAGGAACTGTGTGGCACCAGCCTAAACGCATGACTGAGGAGGTCAAGGAGAAATCACTGTGCAACTTTAAAAGCTATTCCAGTTAGCAAGGAAAATCAATCACTTAACTGTTAGCAGAATCCTGGAAACACTGCAACTGTGGTTTAAAGAGATTATCTAAAAAAAAAAAAAAAAAAAAAAAAAAAAATCCACCATGCAAATGAAGTTATAATACTTGATCATAAGCAAAATGTGCAGTGCTATAATATCCAAAACACACCTTATTACTAATATAATGTGCATCAGTGCTGTGAAAATAGATAATCCAAATAAATCATCATTGAATATATGTTGCCAAAAAACAAATTCAAATTGTGTGTGTATATAAAAAAAAAATATATATATATATATATACACACACAGATATAGATATATATATCTATAGATATAGATATAGATATAGAGATATATATATATATATATGTCCTTAAAATATAAAAGTGAAAAAACTGTCCATTCAAAGGTAAAAACAACTTGATCCAAAAGGATAGAGTATCCCACAATTGTGTATTCCACAGTGGTGCTTATATTCAATCCACTCCTCTCGTGCTCAAAATTAGTACAGATGTATATCATCACACGTGCTCCCCCCCTCCAGGAGTAACCTCACCTGAAGCAGTGCAACCACCACAACTAAGGAGGGTCAGATGCAGCTTTTTAGCCTGTCCAGGACTACACCATAGCAACTCCAGATCTCCTCTCCACTCCTTGCTCCCAGGGGGCCCGTGGTAGTGAATATATTAAAGAGAAAAAAACTGATAGTGCTTATATCGTTTTGAAAAATATATTTATTATGACATCAGGAACTAGCACAAAGCTGGTTGCCTTTGGGACGGTTTGCAAGGCTTGTGTGGAACGTTAGAGGTGTTTGCTATTACGGATTTTTAAAGCTGTTCGTAGAGTGGTGCGCTGGAAGCACCAGCAGAATGCGAGTATCCTGTATTTTCCTTTTTGTAATAAATATATATTTTAAAATGATATAAGCACTATCAGTTTTTTTCTACCCAACTATATTGGCTACCACGGGCCACCTGGGAGCAAGGAGTGGAGAGGAGATCTGGAGTTGCTATGGTGTAGCCCTGGAGAGGCTAAAAAGCTGCATCTGACCCTATTTAGATGTGGGGGTCGCACTGCTTTCAGGTGACATTACCCCTTGGGGGGGGGGGGGGAAGCACATGCAGTAATATACATCTGCACTACTTTTGAGCACGAGAGGAGTGGATTGAATATAAGCACCACTGTGGAATACACAATTGTGGGATACACTATCCTTTTGGATTAAGTTGTTTTTACTTTTGCATGGACACTGTTTTTTCACTTGTATATTTTAAGGACTTTATATACATTGGTTTTTGGCAACATATATTCAATATTGATTTGTTTTTTATTTTCATAAATTGATTTGTATGAATTTATTGGATCATCTATTTTCACAGCACTTATGCACATTATATTAGTAATTAGGTGTGTTTTGTTTTGTGTTTTAAGCTGCACAATTGCTTATGATTTTTTCAGTTACACATGTGGGATAGTGTCAGCAGCTTTTTTAGGTTTGCACATTTAATATTTAGTAGTGGCCTGTAGGCATATTTGTTTTTACAAGTTATAATACGTGCCAGCTCAATGGTGGGCGCCTCTAATCTTCGCTATCTAGAAAAGCTATACCAACTGAGAAATGTTCATCATTTGGCACATGGAAATTCAACACATTTCCGGGGCTAAAATATCTGAATTTCCCGTCTCACACTATGTTTCCACCCACCAGCCTCTGTGTGATGAAAGTCAGCCTGTAGTGTAGAAATTACATAAAACCAGAGAGCAAAATGGGAAATGCAGACATTCAAAACAGTGTTGGATACTGAAGATTCTTCAGCTGGTGTAGCTCTAAATGAGTGCAGATAGGCAGCACCACTCTACAGAATGGCAAGTATTATAACTCCTCTTCTCTTAAATTCTTGAGACAGAATCACTATGAAAAGTTAATTGAATTTAAATTGATCTAAAATTTCAATAAAACCCATTTCCATCAAAGTCCAGTTGTGTTAATGTGCCTCCTGCTAAGCAGCACTCAGAGGGGACGAAAAAAAAGTTCAAAGTTCAAAAAAGCTCTAACGTGAGCTAATAGAGGGCTGAGGGGTAGCGGTAAGCCATCCCCTCCTAAGAACACAGCGATTAGTGCTAGCGGTTATAACAGCC
The DNA here is from genome assembly GCF_042186555.1 of Aquarana catesbeiana. NCBI lineage: Eukaryota > Metazoa > Chordata > Amphibia > Anura > Ranidae > Aquarana > Aquarana catesbeiana. Next base: position 103,702,620 of record NC_133324.1, on the reverse strand, counting down.
GCTAGCAATAATTGCATGTAAAATCCAACAGGCTGGTTGAACCCAAGTTGATAGATCAACTTTGGTATATTCAGCCTGCCCATACATGGTTTGAATTTTGGCCAGTTCCTACTAAACCGGCTAAGATTCAAACCATCTATGGCCAGCTTTTATCTGAAAAATTATCTCTAGAGTTCTGTATAATCATCTATAGAATAAGAACAGTATCTCCCTAGACTCTAGAGCAGGTCTTCAAACTATGGTCCTCCAGTTGTTCAGGAACTACAATTCCCATCATGCCTAGTCATGTCTGTGAATGTCAGAGTTTTACAATGCCTCATGGGACATGTAGTTCTGCAACAGCTGGAGGGCCGTAGTTTGAAGATCCCTGCTCTAGAGGGTCAATAGTAATGTCCTTTCAAAGCCTG